>NC_084940.1:10340000-10992118 GCF_958298935.1 Phragmites australis
GTCCATCGAACCGCGACCACACGAGCGACCAGCTCACGCTCCCTCAACCACACACCAGACCAGCTAGTTCCAACCACGAGAGTGACCAGCTAGTTCAGGCCATGCGAACGACCAGCTAGCGCGAGCTGTACTCGAACACGCGTCTGTCTCGTACGTGCTACTCTTGATCACATTGATCGACTAGCTATGTGCGAGTCACATACTACTCGGCGAGTAGTACCTGATACTTGACGAGAACTAGATTCTCAATGAGAACAACAAAACAGAAGAAGCAAAATGAAAACTCTACAGAGAATCATTTATGACTCTATTGAACGTACGACTTGACTTCTACTTTTAAAACTAGAGATTACAATTCATATTTATAGCACCTGCTAACTCCAAATCCTAACATGAATCATACCGTCCCACAATTCAGACTCCAACTTGAACTAGATCCATGCATACCGCACGTTACAAAGTCCTAAACGACGCCCCAGCCGTGTATAAACCATGTGTGTACTCTTTGCTTCCGCACCGCGTGAAACGAGTCCCCGACGCCCACACTAATATTAAGTCCAACATACAAGGTTTAAATAAACGCACCCGCTAACTAACATGTACACACGGTGAGAGCATGATCCGTATTTCAAGCCACATCTTTCACAACCTCTTGACTCGGCCACATATCTCCACGAGTCCAGACCGACGCGCTTCTACACACACCTATCAAACTCTCTACGTGCATGCACATGCAGCTAACAAAACTAAATGCATGGATATGCACCGACTAATTCCAACAATACATGCATGTACTCTACTATTGGTTACTGATATGCCCACTACTCGCTGTTGATCACCCACGCATGCAGCAAACTGGACTTAGCCTACTACTCTAACTTGGTAACATACGATACAACTTAATTAAACATGATAAACACTTGGACAACAAGATTAATCTAACAATTTCCAGCGTCATGCTGGAAGTGAATTAGTTTCCAGTCAAAGACTGAAGAACATTCCACAAGATAGCATAGTGAGGTTGACACATGGGAATCATGGGATGCGTTATGCTGCACGTACACACCTCCCGTCTGCTTGACTCGACTCGCGCCATGCTTGCAGTTGGATCAGAAGCCAGGTATATCTGACGTACGTGATGCATGGATGCTTACGTTTGACTCTTCTTCTTCATCGGACGCACGTGATGCTACGGTGAGTTTCAAGTTTCAACCGTGTGCTGTGTACACATGTACCAGTTCCCAAACTGAACAAGTCAACGTCCAGTAGTCAAGCTGACGAATGTTTCAACCAGACCATTGTCTCGCCAACGTTCTGCAGGCATTATTCAGCAGCGAGCTAGTAGCTACCTGGTGCAGAAGTCAGCAAAGTCATTATTCTGAAGTGATCGATGACCTCTCTGCCTTAACTAGCCGTCAGGAGGGTTATGCATAGTTGCATACCAGCTGCAGCTAATATGGTCACGTGCGAATTAGGATTATTCCTACACTTCTTGCTCCAGGTTGAAAGAATAATCTTTAATCTCCTCGCATAGAAAAAAACAGTTTGCTAGATTTTGTGTTGGAAGAAATCACTCGCTCTCACAGCTCACCGGTCGATCTGAAGTTTGCTGACGAAAAACAGCTCGTTTTCAGAAGATGAACTGTAACTGTATTTCTTCAGACTAGAATCTCAGAGCTTGCGCTGCGTGAAGGTGCAGCGTTTTCTGGTGTTTTCTTCTCTATTTGTTGGCAAATTGACATAACGATTATCTCCTACATCTAAGGCTCGACCCGTGAGACGTGATCCATCATCAGCTCATCACAGCCGTGCATATCTAACAGACCACTAACTGAACTTAACTAAACAATAACAGAACTTACCTAAAAACAACGCTCATTATTATAGAAATGGACTTATATGCCGACTCATCATTACCTGTTACTAATAGGCCGATAGTGATATGACATCACTGCCGGTTCATAAGCCGCGCGGGAAAAATCTGTCATCATGGGTTATGAATCAGCAGCGATAAGGATCATCACGGCCGGACGATGGCTTGAACCAGCTCTGATGCCTGCTCCATCATCATTGTCAGCTGAAACCAACGACCGACAGTGATACTGGAACATCACTGTTGGCTGGTAGTATGAGCTAGCAGTGATGTGTATAGATAGTATAAAATAGTGGTCCTTCCTCCCTTAAGCCCGAACACAACACCGTCTTTTTGGCCCCGGCGACCTTCCTCGTCCTCACCGACGTACCACCGCTTCTGAGCCCTATCCGTCCAATTCCATTGCTCGGTGAGCTTCATAGTGTCACACCCAATCTTTTGCTCACGCTAGTTCGATCATAGCCCGTCGTCGCCCAGTGCTCCACGTAAGCACGACCGGTCACCACCATGACCTCACCCACCTCCCCGACGAACTCCGGGCTGTGAGCTACCTCTACCCGAGCCGAACGCACGGTGAGCTTGACCGTGGTCCAGGGAACCTTGCCGCCCCCTTCCCTTCCACTCTCTCCCTCTGCAGTGCGCCACCGCTGTTGGCCTAGCTCTGCCGCCTACCATGGTCACCGCTGGCCGTGCTTGCCACCGTACATGCCGCCCCCGACCCCTCGAACGAGTTTGGCATAGTGAGTTAAGCATTTTGGTACCCCTCCTAGGCCAAACTCCACCGCCGTTCACTACCGACGACCGGTAAAAGTCAGTCAATAGTGATCGGAAAATTCTGAAAGGAATATTAGTTGTATTGATAAATCGATTGAAATAATCTACAATTTGTAGAATAATATCTAGAGCTTAGAAAAATATGAAACAAAGTTCGTTACTTTTGTTTTGTCATGATCTACATGATAAAAATACATGCATGCATGAAATATTCATTGAAATACCTCTATTTCATTAAATATGTTGTAACTTGTTAATCCATAATTAAAACTTGAAATATCCAAAATTGGTCAATCAAACTTTGTTAATCTTCATTTGTCATTCTCTGTACAAGAAAAATATATTTCAATCATGAAATACTTGTTAAACACTAATTCTTTGTTAATCTTGATTAAGCCTTTTAAACTTGATTAATTTCTACAAAAATTAATAAAAATCATAAAATGTGAAACTAATTTTTTTTAGGTCTTCTCTATGTATATCTTACACAGTAAAAATACATTTTGCCATGTTGAGTACTTCCCTCATGTGAGTTTGTTTGAACTACCTCATTTAATTTTAGATTTAATAATAGCAAGCATGTAATTTGGTTCATTAAGTGGGCAAATGAACTCCAATTCAAGCATCTATACCAAATTTCATGTCGTTTGGATCACATGTCATGACATTTCATTCATTGTCATTTCGATGCACTTTATCGCTATTTAGAGAATGATGTCGCAGAGTGTCACGAGATTGATCCCGAGGGTGAATGTGCTGTTTAATTTTGATAAGTTATAGATATATGTATGTCATGCATGTAAAGGTTGAATAATAATAAAAATTTCTAGGGATGGCACCAACAAACACTCATCGGAAGCGGACGTGAAAGCATACAAAATGCAGCTCCTCCAACCTGGGCCAATTGCCGGTAGGAGATGACGAGGTAATTTATTTGTTGGTGATTGCAAAATCTTCTAGATGTTATGAATTTGGATTTACAATAATGATATAATGGTAGATCGACATAAGATGGATGTACGATGCGAGCCATGTGAGCGCAGAGTACAAGAACGGCGTTGAGTATTTCCTGGTATCAGTCGCGGTGCACAAGTTAAATACACAGTCTCAATACATGTGATATTCATGCGTCGATTGTGAGAACAAGAAGCAGTTCTCCACCACCCAGCAGATGCATTTCCACTTGATGCTAAGAGGCTTTATGCCTAGCTATACCTGTTGGACCGAGCACGGTGAACCTAAGATCACACAGGAAGGGCAATACATTGGTAGATAAGACAAAGACTTGTGCACCGATATGCCGGCTGATGAATACACCAATATGCCACCTTCCAGAGATATGTTGGTCGATGATTATCTAGAGGAGATGTGGGCTGACACCGACGCCGATGATCTAGAGTAGATGTTGCACAATGGGGATGGAAACTTCACCAATAAAAGAGAGTTTCAAAAGTTCCAGCATATGATAGAGGACTATAAAACACCGATGTTCCTGGGCTGCGAGAAGGAGCACACAAAGTTGTGTAACGTGCTTTCACTGCTACAATTGAAGACAAGCAATAGGTGATCTGATACAAGCTTCATGGAGTTGTTATTGTTCTTGAAGAAATTACTTCCAAAGGGAAATGTGCTGCCAGAAAACACGTACCAGACCAAGCAGGTTGTGTGCCCATTGGGGTTGGAAGTGAAGAAAATACATGCATGTCCAAACGATTGCATGTTGTATCGCAGAGAGCACGCAGACTTAGAAGCGTGTATCGTCTATGGTGTAGCACGGTACAAGCGTGACAGTGATGATATCGATGGTGAAGGAAAGAAGAAAAGGTCTCCCGTCAAGTTGATATGGTATTTACCTATAGTCTCCCATTTGGAATGTTTATTCACGAACAAAAGGTATGCCGAAATGATGCAATGGCACGCTGATGAGCGCAAGGATGATGGAATGATAAGAAACCCCGTTGATTCGATACAGTGGAGAAACATCGATAGAAAATATAATGAGCCCTTTGCAGAAGATGTGAGGAATATAAGATTTGGGTTGGGTATTGATGGGATGAATCCATTTGACAACATGAACAGTAGTCATAGGACATGTCGTGTAACACCCGGTTTTTAAAACAGACAAAACCAGGCACAACACATGTATGCCAGGAACAACTTCCATACATGCGCTTACATCATTAGTGTTATCATCACAGTGCAAATATTACATCGTACTTAACTTTATTACAAAATGACCCGAGGGTCTGAAAGAAAACACAGCGGGAGACAAGAGGGGTCTTCAGCGCCAGCGGCTCCAGCTTCCACAGGCGAAGACGTCGACCGGGGGCTCCACAGTCTAGAACAGCAGCTCGGGATCGAAGTCGTCGTTGTCGAAGGCACCAGCTTCAAAGACAGCTTCTGATTGGCGGAAGAATGCAGGGTGGAGAATAACAAGGGTGAGTACAAAAGGTTGTACTCCACAAGTGCAGGGGAAAGTATGGTATGAGGCTTTAGACAAGAAAAGGCTTGACAGGGGTTATTAGCACTAAGCAACTAAAACTATGACTTAACCTATACCTCCAACAACAGGCATCCTATTTACTAAGTGTGAAGACACTTGCTACAACCAAAGGATTTGACTCACTGGATATCCCATATCCGGTTACCCAAAGCTCACCAGATAATCCCATTACCTGGCTACCCGAACAACCATACCAAAACCCAGATCCAAATAATCTTGAAGAAGTCCAAGCTCGCTCTTGACCGTGAGCACGGCTGATCGACCAGTTTGATACTCTGCAGAGTTTGCATAGATCCACGACTCGTGATTCCCTTGTTACTCCATACTTCCGGGGTAAGGAGTCGGGGTCTCACTACATGGCCTTTACAAAACTCCCGCCGATTTGTAGGCACCCACTAAGGTTTCACCGCTAACAGTCGACCGAGTCGCTGCAGAAGCCCCCTCTTGTGCCACATACTCGTCCAATGATGCCCACAGAATCGGTGGTCGCTAATTATTTGGCCAGGCCGTACCCATATAGGCCTCGTGGTTGTACGGATATAACTTCGTTACATGTCCAAGAACCGGTCCTTAGGACCCCATACAGATACATACACAAACTCGCCATAGGCACCACCACAATCCAACCATTCTGTTGGGGAAGACCTATACCATGTTGCTACAAAAAGAATTACCATTTTTCCACCCGGACAGTGTTACATAGTTCATTAATCAATATTAACCATTTTTCCCCACCCAGACAGCGCTAGCATGATCTACCCATCTTCTTAACATGATACATCAACGGCGACAAGGAAAATATCAAGTCAAAACTAGTAAACCCTAGCATAGGATATCATTTTGGACAGCATGCATATTGAAGGATAAAAACTACACCTACAAATCCTAAAACTGGATAGAAATGCTCAAGGGCACTTGCCTTCACCGGGTTGCTGCTCAAAATCCTCGAAAACTTGGTCTTGGAGGTTGCCGAACTGCTCAGCTCCTAAACGACGGACCGGAAAAGCACACACAAAACAAAACTCTAAGAACAGTACACCAAACAGTACTGAAACTATTCAAAAACTCTACAAAAAGATTCTACACGACGCTACGAACAATTTGACGCGAAAATCGCCTAAATCGGAGCTACGAGCAAAAAGTTATAAGCTTTTGAAGATGTAGGGGCTTTTCTGCAAATTCTACATGTTTTCCAGAGAATAAACCGAATTATTTTTATACTGAAAATTGGATTATGACGCAATAAAACAAATACTGAATTATTTCTCAATTGCAAAAGACATGGAATTGGTCTACGGGGCTTGTGGACCACTGAAAGAGCATCGGTCCACCGGTCCATGGTGGACCGAAGGGGTATAATATTGGCCGGTCTAATCCGGGCCGATGAACCGGGATCCGGCGGCCGGAAATCAAAAGAGGTGGCCCCGGCGGTTTTCAACGGCGGGAGCGGCGGCCGACGAAGACGGGGACGGCGGCGGGCTCGCCGGCGATGCGCAAAAGGCGCATCCGGCCACGGATCAAGTCGGGACTTGGCACAAAATAACGAGGAGCTCGTGGGGAGTCTCACAGCGGGCTTGTCGGCGGCGGAAGAGGTCTGGAGGTGGCCGGCGACGGAGAACGGCGGGCGGAGGAGTTCGGTCTTGGCGGGGACGGCGTCCGACGGCGGAAGAAGCTCCAAGAAGCGCCGGAGTGAGCTCCTAGAGGTCCGGCGGCACCAATAGTGCGAAGAACGAGCTCAAACGAGGTTCGGTTGAGGAGAAATCTAGCGGCGGCCGAGTTGCTTACCGGCGGCAATGGTGGTGACGGCGGCGGCTCAAATCCGTGCACAAGAGAGAGGGGAAACGGGGTATTCGGGTGCGGAACCGAGCAAGGATGCCGATGGAGCCCTTATATACCCGAGAGGAGGAGTGGAACGGCCGGATTTGAGGAGATTCGACCGGCGGCCCAAATGAAATAAAAGCTTCGGTTTCCATGCAAAAGAGTGGGAATTCAAGGGGGAAACGGCTCAAATGGAGGGAATAGGGGGCGGCGATCACGGTGGTGTGGTTTGATTGGAGAGTTAAGGCACGGGGAGGCTTCGACTTGAAACGGTCGTGGTGATTGGGGGCGTCGACGTCCGGTGGCGGGATGAAGAAGGAGGCGAGCCGACGGCTCGGCAGCTCGGGCGGGCGGGCGGCTCGACTCGGAACCGGGCCCACTTGGCAGCGAGGCGGGCGGAGGGCGCGGCAGGCCGGCGCGAGGAAGAGAGGGGCGCGGCCCACGGCGGGAGGGAAGAGGGAGGGGAAGGAGGCGGGTTGGGCCGGCGCGGGGAAGACGGCCCAAGAAGGATTTTCTATTTAGAAATCTTTTTCTTGTTTTTAGATTTCAAACTATTTTCAAAAGGGATTTTAAACGAGCGAACTCTAGCAAAATTTAGCAAAATTTTCCACACAATAAACCTTATTGCAACTACAACAGCATGAATGCAACAAACATTCAACCTATTCCAAATTAAATTTAGAAATTAATTTCCTATAGAGCTAAAATGAAATCCACCTATTTAATTTCTAGCAAAATTTTAAATTATTGCAAATTTTGAAGTTTTGGGTGTTACATGTCGTGTGACTCTATGTATCTACAACCTTCCTCCTTGGTTGTATATGAAGCGGAAGTACATTATGATGCCGGTGCCGATATGAGGGCCGAGGCAACCTGGCAACAATATCGATGTCTACCTGAAACCATTAATGGAAAATCTTGTAATACTATGGAATGATGGTGCGCAAGTATGAGATGCATACAAAAGAGAGAACTTCACCCTGCGTGTAGTGTTGTTCGTAACAATCCAGGATTGGTCAGCCCTTAGCAACCTATTAGGCCAAACTGTCAAAAGCTAGCATGCGTGCATTGCTTGGATAAAATAAAGAGCTTGTGGCTGAAGAACAGCCGAAAAATAGTGTAACTAGGTCATCATAAATTTCTTCGCAAGGAATACCCATACCGTAGCAACAGGAGAGCTTTTGGTAGGAAAGTTGAGACTCGATCACCTCCTAAGCATTGCATTGGGACACAGGTATACGAGATGGTAAAGGGACTTAGGGTTATCCTTGGAAAGGTACGCGGGAGTACATCGGTTCCAAAATCTAATCTTAGACTCATATGTTCAAAAAAAAAATCTATTTTTTATGACTTAACTTATTGATCGGATTTGGTGGTTCGACACGTAATCGATATCATGCACATTGAGAAGAACGTGTGTGATAGCTTGATTGGTACATTACTAAACATATCTGGAAAAACAAAGGATGTACTCCAAGCATGGAAGGACTTGAAATATTTGAAACTCAGATAGGATATACATCTCAAATATATACAAGAAGGCGACAAATATCTTGGTCCCACTAGCTACAATCTGAGCAAGGCAAAGAAAATTGCAATGTGGAAGTGCTTGCATGGAATCAAAGTTCCATCCGGTTACTCCACCAACATAATGAGACTAGTAAATATGAAAGATTTGAAATTAACTGGCTCGAAATCTCATGATTGTCATGTGATGATGACACGGATGTTTCCAATTGCAATTAGAGGTATTCTACCATGGAATGTCCGAAACCTAATCATGAAGTTGTGTTCATTCTTCAACGCGATATCATAGAAGGCCATTGATCTGACCAAGCTAGATAAGCTGCAGGAAGACGTAGTCAAGACTCTATCATAGTTTGAGGCATGTTTCCCTCCATCGTTTTTTGATATCATGGTGCGTCTCATTGTTCACATTGCGAAAGAGATACGTATTCTTGGCCCTGTGTTTCTGCATCAAATGTACCCATTTGAGAGGTTCATGGGAGTTTTGAAAAAATATGTTCATAACCGAAATCGGCCGAAAGGCTGCATGGTCGAAGGCTAGGGAACTGAGGAGGTAATTGATTTTTGCGTCGACTATATGAATCTCAAATCGATCGTTGTGCCTGTATCTTGCCATGAGGGGAGACTATAGAGGAAAGGAACGATAGGTGCAAACTCATTCCACACTAATGACCATGTTTCATTCATGCAAGCACATTTCATAGTTCTACAATAATTAGTTGTAGTGGACCCGTATGTCGAAGAATGCCAGAAGATGCTACGCACCAAAAACCCAAAGAAGTCTGATATTTGGATCACGCGAGAGCATCGAGATCATTTTGGTGCCTAGTTACATAGACAGATGATGGATATGCATATAGAGTGTGCTCAGTTGAATGTGTTGGCTCAAAGACCATCAACTATAATTCTCACATTCCAAGGATATGACATAAATGGCTATATATTTTATACAAGAGCTCAGGATAATAAGAGCGCCAACCAAAATAACAGTGTTTGTATAGATGCCTACGACTGCAATAGAATAGGGAGACCTACTACGGATTCATAGAGGAGATCTAGAAGCTCGACTATGGAGTGTTAAAGGTTCCTCTTTTCCTATACCCATGGGTTAGAATCCCAGGGGGCAATGAAGATTGACAAGTACGGTATGATTACAGTGGACCAAAAACTCGTTGGATATAGCGAAGAACCATTTGTACTTGAGAATGATGTTATGCAAGTCTTTTATGTAAAGGATCCGGACCCGGCTAACAAGGAGGAGCGCCATGTGGTTCTTCTAGGAAAAAGAAGGATTGTCAGAGTGGAGAATGTTATTGACGAGAAAGACTACAATCAATTCGACGTGCTACCTCCTTTTGGAGAGGACATTGACCGAGGTCCCATGGAAGACACCGACGAACTTCCCTATGTACGTCGCGATCATAACGAAGGGCGAATCAGTAAGATAAAATAGCTAAATTGTATTAATTATTCTGTACTACTATGTATTAATAAAGGTGTCTTTACTATTGATTTAGATTAGTTATAGCTATGAGCATATTTATTTTCAATTTTTAATGATTTAAAAAATGAGATATATAGGAAGTTCCAATTATATTTTTTAATTAATTAGCAAGCTCCAACAATATTTATTCCATTTTTATTGAATTACAAAAGATAACCATGAAATTTAGGTATATAGAAAACTTAATTTTGGTATATATCAAGTTCAAATAAAAATAAATATGTATCAGGATTGGAGGTCAAAAGAATGTTAATAACTATAGATAGTACGATCATAATTGAATACACTGGAGTAGTGTGGTGTTTAGTTTGTTTGTCCCAGCTGGGGCCCAATGTCGTAGGTTCGATGCTTGTGCTCAGAACAAAAAAAAAATTGCCTTGCAGCACGCCAGGGGGGGTGTTCACTGTTGGCTGACTTCATGGCCCGGCAGTGAATCCCCCTTCACTACCGGAACACAGGGTGAGCTGGCACTGATGGGCCCCCTTATATAACCGATGCGTTGTGTTCTCCTTCGGACATAGAAAACTTTTCCCCTTCCATGCCGAATTGCCTCCCATGCCGCCCTCTAGCGCCGCCACTTCTGCCTTGTCCTCGCCCACGCTACCGGTGGACCACGAGCCCGCACTAATGACCCCAAGCCCACCATCCCGGCCCTCCTCAACGCCATCATCGTCCTCTTCCCCGACGTTGGCCCGATCCTCATCCCTTACGCTGGCCCCGTCTTCCTCCCGATGTCGCCCTCGTGCTACACCTCAATGCCATCCTGGTCTCTCTCCCCGAGGCCTTCGCCGAGGAGGAGCACCCAGTCACCGCCATCCCCTCCCCCTCCATCGTTGTCACCCGTGTTGATGACCCTGTTGTCTCATCCCCCTTCATCTCCCCCTGGTCTAGGTATGCCACCATGTCCTCCTAATCTGAGCTCGGGAATATATGCTATGCAAATTGATAAGAACAGATGCTATCGGAGTACACAGATGCTATGCAAATTGATTTGATTTGATTTTCAAGTAAATTGAGAATGCTTGATGATGAACTGATAGTTTGAGATACTCTATGATGAACTGATAGTTTGAGATACGCTGAGATTGGGCATATTTTCTAATTGGTGTGTTGGTTCTCCAGTGGGTTGCTAGTCTTTTTCATCCCTGGTATATGTCAGTTTGAGATTGGGCATAGTTTCTAATTGTCAGTACTTGTTTTTGCATCCTTCTGTTCAGAACTTGTGCACTTTAATTTGGTATGGTAGCATCGTCGATGATGATGCTTTCATAACTCTATCAGGTTCTAATTACTAGCTGAGAGTTTAGACTTTTTCCCAATCGATGATGTATCCAATAGAACAATTTGGGGCAGGACTTCTTTTGACTTGGGGCCAATTGTTATACAATTTATGAGAGCACTATTGCACATGTTTTGTTACTGTTGTCTATTTCTTGAAATACACATGATGCTAGGATCTGTTTTTTATGCTTTGCCATTATTTTGTTCCAAGGTCATGTGTAATAAATTCTTATTTTGAAATGCTCGATGATGAACTGATAGTTTGAGATACGTTGAGATTGGGCATATGTTCTGATTGGTGTGTTGATTCTCCAGTGGGCTGCTAGTCTTTTTTATCCCTGGTATATGTCACAGTTTGAGATTGGGCATATTTTCTGATTGTTAGTACTTATTTTTGCATCCTTCTATTTAGAACTTGTGCACTCTGATTTGGTATGGTAGCACTATCCATGATGATGCTTTCAGAACTCTGTCAGGTTCTAATTACTAGCTGAGAGCTTAGAATTTGCCCAATTGATGATGTATCCGGTAGAACAATTACGGGGCAGGACTTCTTTTGTCATGGGGCCAATTGTTATACAATTTCAGATAGCACTATTGCACATATTTTGTTCCTGTTGTCTACTTCTTGAAATACACATGATGGCAGGATCTGTTTTTGATGCTTTGCTATTGTTTTGTTCCAAAGTCATGTGTAATGAATTCTTATTTTGAGATGCTCGATGATGAACTGTTAGTTTGCGATGCTCCATGATGAATTGTTATTTTGAGATGCTCGATGATGAACCATTAGTTTGAGATGCTCGATGATGAACTATTAATTTGAGATGCTCAATGATGAACTGTTAGTTTGAAATTGGGCTCTGAGCTAGTAATGCAACAAAGGTTGCACTGTCTGCTACCTTTGTCCGGCCTATATGTTGTCCAAGATTTTAGTATCTGCCGCCTTGGAGATGATGTAGATGCTATGAGCTAGTAACTAAGATCGCAAAGTAGTGCTTATATGTCTCCTCTCTTGTTCTGCTCCCTCTCCCTCATGTCTGTCATCTTCCCTGATGTGTTGTGTTGTGCTCTCTACCCACTCGAACACTTCTCTGGCCACTCCCTCTGTTCTGATCTTCTCTATTGTTCTGCTCCCTCTCCCTCATGTCTACCCTCTTCCCTGTTGTGATGTCTTATGCTCTCTACCCACTCGGCTGCTTCTCTTTCTCTCTCCCTCTGTTCTAATCTGTGCTACTCCCATGTGCCACCTCTCTGCTCCCCCTCTCTCATGTGTTACCTTAGCCATGCTCTACCAGTATCTATGCATTTTTTTCATAAGGCTCTACCAGTCTTTAAGGAAGTGGTACATTGCAATCCTAGTTGAGAATTAATTCCATTGAAAAAATGATCTTGGACAACATATAGGTCGGTTAGGTGACAGAGCACACCCTAATTGTTGAATTATGTGCCTTTGTCCAGTTAATGATAATTAGAGCATATCTAGTTAGGGTGCAGGGTATAGTTTAGCCCTGGAGCCAACTAGATTTTTTTCATAATTTGAGCATATCTAGTTAAGGTGTTGTATTAAAAAAATGCACTCTTTTCATACTTGTTTTTATTTTTGCAAATGATGAAATTGGATACCATACGTATGATTGCAAAGCATGACTGGGATGGTTATTACACATGCATCTTGCATATCTTTTCAGTATCCCAGACGAGCTTGCAGTCATATATAATTATCTCTATAATCTGATGCTAATGCTACTTTCATACATGTTTTACTTTTTGCAAGAAATTGGAATGGTTTTGTATTATTTAATTATGTACTATGAGGGTTGAATTATTTTTTATGTACTATGATTTGTGATTATGTAATCACATTATTGTCCTCTTTTTTGACAAAAGGGTTGTATTATTTAATTATGTGCCATTGTTCGGTTAATGATAATTTGAATAGTTTTGTATTATTCAATTATGTATTACGAGTCAACACAAATGAATCACGATAATGTACTTTTTTGGTTAATAAGTCATAATGTATCTCTCTGCATTCTAACAATCGACTCCCTCCCAGTTAGTTACAATATTTTGATAGCCTCTTTCCCTCCCTCGTCGGCTTTCTCTTTATCTCCTTCCTTCCTCGGCTCTCTATCCATATAATACTCAACCACTTGTCGCCATCATATGCGGAACTTTCAGGAAGGGATGGCATCATCAACCGCTTATTGCGATCATATGGAAAACACTCAGGAAGGTGGCTCCTCTGATCCAGCCTAGGTGCAGGAAGGAGATGTGCCGCCATCAAACATTGAAGAAGGTAGCCTGAGTACATACCTTAACCTGGACCAAACAGACGTCAGTGGAGGCGATGAGGTATTTCATAAGTAGATAAATGCATATGTTGTACATATGATCGTATAGGTTCTCAATACTTTTTTTCACTTATTTGTAGATGCCTGAGCAATCCCAGGAGCAGCATTGTGTTTGAGATCCCTCGAAGATGCCTACGAGACGATTTGTGATCATGGAGGTCTCACCAACAGGGGAGCCAACTATACTAGAGAGAGTTTTGGGGCCATACAAGTTAGTCTATAGGATTGTTGTTAAGGATCACGTGCTCATCAGCTACAGATTGTGGACTGGCGAACGAGGTGATCCACACTTAGTTCCTGATTCGATCAAGAATGACATCTTGTGGCCCAAGATATTAGAGAAGTTTGACTTCCTTGAAGAGACAGATACATAAGTAGTTAAGCATAAGACTCTAAGGATCATAGGACTTTCATTTAAGAGTTGGAAGGGCACACAGAACAGAACGTATGTGCAGAAAGGTACAATGCTAGATTTCCGTAAATGACTGCAATTGGGAGATCATTGGTAAGCCTTTGCAGAGTACAAGTTGTCGAAACAAGCATAGAGGTTGAGTGAGGTGAACAAAGCAAACTCGATAAAGAACCTCTACCCCCACAAAGTCGGCAGTCATGGGTACGTGAGAAAAGAACGACAGTGGAAACAACAGCTAGATGAACTAGGAGAGAGGTGTCACGCCTAAGATGGAGGGCTGGAGCGAACGATCGACACGCTTCCTTCTTGGGAGGGGTGCTTCTTACTCATCTGATGGAAGCTTATACTTTATGACCTCCAAAGACCATGAAGTGACGCAAACTCTTGCAAAAAAACTTGCAGAAGTCCAAGAGTAGTCGGTAAGGCTCTTTCAAGCCAGACATGGATAGGGATGAGCTCACTTGGCACTGGGAAACAAGGAGCACAATGGTCGCACATGAGGCGTTGGGTGATGGGTTGGAAATATGGATTCTCAGGCGACATCGATAGTTACAAGAGTCGAAAGAGATTCCAAGTAGAGCGAGATGCAGAACGAGAGGCAGAACAAGCTAGCATGATGGAAATGCTTGAACAAGCGTTACAAAAGGAGAGGGAATATACAAGCAAAAAGATAGCACAAGCAATACAGCAATCTCTCATGCATAAATGGGGTGCTATTGTGAGCGAAAAGGAACGGCCGGCAGCGTCTCCTAATGTTGCGCGCTTCAGACCCGGTGGTCATCGGAGTAGCTATGTGTCCATGGGAGTTCCGGGAGCTGACCCCACCACTTAGCCCATGGACCTAATCACATCACGGACACTGTGTAAACTACACATTGGTGCTAGGAACATTACCATCAAGATGGCTTTCGTGGCTTATCCCCGCAGCTCCCATGAACATTTGCATGGATGTCCGATACCATAGGGCTACGCTGTGTTTGAAGTATACGAGGCAGTTGACCAGTACCATCATGTTGAGGTGGACTACCCCGCAGAGGAGGGGTGCACACTATAGAAGAGAATGAGCACATATTTAACGCATGGGAGAAGGCCCACATAGTGTTTCCACCAGGGACAGCTCCCAAGAACCAATACTCTCAACGACACCCCAGGCTACCACCGCCTCGTAGATCTCTCTCTCGCCAGCCATCTCCTAGAAGAAGTCCACCTCCTCAGCCACCGCCTCAAAGAAGTCAACCGCTCAAGAAGTTAGCCACTAGCTCAGAAAACACAATAAGGTTCCACAGCATCCAAGCAGACGACGTTATCTAAGAAGTTGGTGCCATCTAAGGTGGCGGAACCCAAGGATGTCTATTCACTCACTGTTGAGGAAAACAAAAATATTATGGACACCAGTGTCACGGCTCATTTCTATCCTCCACCACCTCCACCGATTCATGTTGTTCCTGAAGATACCATGAATTTTTTTCATGAATATAGTCAAAGCTAAACAGACGGGGGCGGCTTTAAGTAAGCCGCAGACTGAATACAAACGTATCAGTAAGAAGCAGGCCAGGAAAAAATCAGGTCCAATCGTTCAAGATGCTCATTGGGGACTTCCTAGTTTCTTCTAAATTAACAGCAGAAGAACTAGCACGGCGTACTGTGGGAGCAGGCACATCAAAGTTGGATATTATATGGCCATTTGAGTTAGGCAAACCTTTGGTCAAACCAGATATAGAAAGAAATCTCATAACTCAAATGCACCGATTACATCATTGATACTTGGAGTAATCCAGGCAAAGTATATAGGTATTCCTCGTAAGGTACTGTAACACCCTGATTTTCAATTTTTGCAAATTCCTAAAATTTTCTGGAATTTAATTAAGGTTTAAACAAATAGAGTATGTTAAAAACTATTTTCTATATTAAATCCAATTTTGACATAGGTTATATTTGTTTATGTACATTCATGCTAGAATTAGTCATCTAGGGTTTCTTTGGTTTTGTTTGATTTGTTTTGTGGCTTTAGTTTGAGTTTTCTTTGGTTTGGTTTGATTTTCAAAAGGTTTATAAAAAAGAAAAAAATAAAACCTTAAATCCTACCCGGGCCTCTCCACTCTCACCCCCCTCTCCTCAGGTTGCCTCGGCCTAATTGGTCTAGCCCGAGTCAGTCTGTTCCCTCCACCCTGTTGGTCCTCCCCGCTTGGGCCACACCCGTGCTCTTGGCCCAGCGCCACTCGCCACCAACTCGTCAGCCCGCCCGCACCAAAAATGCCCCCGTGCAACCCGCCTTCTCCCCGCGCCCGCGTTTCGTCTTCGTTTTGGACACACCGTTGTCGCCAAGTCCGAGTGGAACTCGAGTCTATCGCTGCCCTAAGAGTCCCGAGCCCCTCTAGCCGCCTCAAGACCCTCTAGCCGCCTATATATGTCAACCGTTGCCCCTTGGGTCTTTCCATCAAGCGAAGACATCGAGACCTCGAACCCTAGTCACCGAAACTAAGCTCGCTGTCGCCATAGCCGCCACCTCCATCTATCTCGTGGCGCACAATTCTTGAGCCATCCAGCCTTGACCAAGCCGCCTTGAAGAACCGTTGACCTTCTCTGAAGCTGTCGCCGCCGATTTGGGTCCCCAGCCATCGGAATAGCCTTGCCAACGTGATCTCGAGCTCCCTCACCATCTTAGTTGCTACCGACCATCCTCTGATGTCGTGTCACTCTTGGTAAGCCTCAAAACGGATACCTCGTGAGCTTCTTATCGTGTTCCCCCACTCAACATCAATGCCGGCGAGCTGCAGCGCCGTCCGACGTGCTTTTCGGTCGTGCGCTGCAGCGTCTTGCTCATCGCCACCCTCTACCGCCGTGTTGTTTCCCCTCCGACCGCCCTAACCCCTTTGAGCCATCGGATCTAAAGTGTGTAGCCGGATTAGATCCATTAGATACCCCTTCATCCACCAATAGGAAGTTGCCACGTGTCAACATAGAATAGTTTAGATTTAAATTAGAAAGAAGATCATAGTTCGCTTGGTACTTAAGGTAAGTCCTCTGTATAAAGAGAGGTATTGTATCTTTTGAAAATTAAGAAAGAAGAGATTGCATCTTTTATCTCCCCCCTCCACTTGTGGATGCTATTCACCGGCGTAAATAGCACTAACGCCACCAGCACCGCCGCACACCACCTCCTCTTTGCAGTCGGCCACTCTGGGGCGCAAGAAGGTCATCCAACCCCATCCTACAACCTCCTTCGACTACGATCTCCGCTATCCCCGCTCCACAAATAAACACTCACTACATCATCATTGTTTTTTGTCTCGTGAAGTATGGTTCGGAGAAAAGTACGGTACTAGAGCTCTTCCCAAAGCAAATGTCGGAATTAGAACTTTACCTCCACCTCCACCTGAAACACATTGATGGACCTAGAGAAAACACAAACTCAGTTCAGCGATGAATGTAAAGTAGCATAGACAAATTCAATGTACGTACGGTCCACTGGATTTTGACTTTAATATAGTTGAGATGTATATTTTTGAACTGAGATGTATATCTGGTGAATATTAACTTCCTGGCTATATTGTGCTATAAGCATGTGAACTCCCAGCCATCAGCATAAAATATTTATTCTAAAATAGATTGGTCTATCATTGGAATAGCAAAGTTGTTACACATGCAACTAAGATCTACAAAATACGTATTTTGAATTCTTTTCAGTCAGGACAGGAGGGGCGCACAGCAGGGAAGGTCCTTTTTAGTAGATGACTCGTCGGGCCGTCAGAACGGGACCAAATATATTGGCAGCACGGAAATTCAGGTTTATACTGCTTTTAAAAACTCCCTCTCTCGGGCATGCTTAGAGTCACGAATAGTTTTAGCATATGTGGATCTGCAAAAAGGAAATATAATTGAATGCTCAATATTATACAAGGAACGAAAAACATCAACCAATTGTGCTCTTACTCCCATTATAACGGGGAAAAATTAAGATGCCACCACATGTTACACCCTAAAACAAATGCAGAAAATTGTACTTTATTTAAACATCAGAAACTAAATTCAGCAACGAATAAATAATAACTACGTATATATGTAATTTACACCTGAATGATTTCCAGGTGAACACAGTGGCTAACAACAGGGCTAGATACTGATTGACAGGTGAGACCAATTCCCAAGACCTGATATCAACAAAGAGTAGCACACAATTGAAAATCATAAGCCTATGCATCTAATGTGGCATTCTACGCAACAAGACTAGGTTAAGAATCTAAGTAAAGACAACCATCAAATAGGATAATAGTTGGAGGTCGGATCATACTCTGTTATCAAGAGATCCAACATCAGACGGTCAATTTGCGCTGCTCCAAGATGTCTATCTGGTGTCATATTGTAATCTACAGTGTAGACCATAGCAGCATCTCCAACTTTTGCATAAATCATGGCAGCCCCTAGAACCTTGAGTTTGGAATGATGATTTTACTAGATTAGAAAGTAGAGAACTAAATCAATACTTCACCTCAAAGAATTCAAAGAACACTGAAACAGATATGGGGTAATAAGAGCATAAGAAACATACATGTCCAGCATAATAGGAACGGATCATAAGGTCTTTATCTACTTGAACAGTCTGCTTCAAGTCCAATGGTATAACTGAAATGTCAAATGTTATAAGCAAAAGAGGATTATCGCACATGCATACTTCTTTGCTATCAGTTTCTAAGCTGACCAGTAACAAAAATTTCAGTAAATTTCGCAAAACTATATATATATTTTGACAAAATTATCGTAAAACTACAGATTTAAGCAATAGTTTCACAAAACTACAGATTTAGTGTCAATTTTAACACAAAATTACAGATATTTTGGTAAAACTATCGTAAAGCTACAGATTTAAACAATAGTTTCACAAAACTATAAATTTAGTCCAATTTTAACGCAAAACTACATATACTTTGGTAAATTATCGCAAAACTACATATTTAAGCAATAATTTGCAAAACTACAGATTTAGCGCCGATTGTATTGCAAAACTACAAATTCCAAGGAGTTGTTCCCAGCCCCACTACCATGATGTCCGAGTCGCACATGCAGTCTCACAGTAGCTGCCAGCTTATGAAATGAACTGTCTAGGAGCTCATGTGACTGCAAGCAGGACTCATTCATCAGGTTAACAGGTCTACGATATAATCTATAGATTTACGATAAAATAGACACTAAATTTGTAGTTTTGTGAAATTGTTGTTGAAATTTGTAATTTTGCGATTTGCGATAATTTCGTCAAAGTATCTTTAATTTCATGAGCTCCCGGACGGTCCGTTTCATGAGCTGACAGCTGTTGTGAGACTGCAAGAGGAATCCGATTATCATGGTAATGGAGCTAGGAACAGCTCATCAAAAATCTGTAATTTTATGATAAAATCGTTACTAAATCTATAGTTTTATAAAATTGTTGCTTAAATCTATAGTTTTGCGATAATTTTGTCAAAGATTTATAGTTTTGCGATAAAATTGACACTAAATCTATAGTTTTGTGAAACTATTACTTAAAATGTAGTTTTATGATAATTTTATCAAAGTATCCGTAGTTTTATAAAGTTTACTCTAAAAATTTTGTACTTCACTCTTTTTAACTAAACCAAGCATACACAAGAACTACAACATTAACCCAATCAACAGTCACAAGTTAGTCAGTGCTCACCGTCATGTAGATGGTGCCATCGTAGCCGCAGACCTCAGTGGTAGAGCCCCAATATGATCCAGATGGCTGCAAAGAACAAGCTTCATATGCCGCAACAAACAGCGCTAGCGGCTGAAGAAATTCGCCAGGGAAAAATAAAGAAGGAAAGGGGAATGTTTTTCCCCGTACATACATGTGTGTGATGATAACGCAGGAGATAGCGGCGGTGAAGAACGGTGCCCCGGAGGCGGTGAGGACCCGCGAGAAGTCCGGGTAGCGGCGGCGGTCGTGGTATCCCATGTGCATGCCGCAGTCGAACATGACGCGCCTCCCACCGATGGCCGCCACCACGCAGCTCTTCCCCACCTCCTGCCCCGCCCCTTCACCCAACCATCACAGCGTTAGTACGGTTCCAATCGACCCGTGCGTTAGGAGGAGGAAGAGAAGGAGAGGAGGGCGCCGCGTACCTAGCACGAGGCACTCGATGGCCATGGCCACCCGCCGCCGCCGCGCCGCGCGGGGGTTTTGGGAGGTCAAAGTGGAGATGAAAGCGTGTGTCTGAGATTGGAGGCGCGGCACGGGGGATGCGGATTAGCCTCCGTGCGTCGGCCGGCTGTTGCTGTGGCGGCGGACCGCTCAACCGATGGGATGGCCGCGCGGCGGGTGGGTTGGCTGCGGACGCGCGAGAGCGGCGAGCGACTGATCTTGTGCCGGTTCGGGTTGGCGTGCGGCGGCCGTCTCGCGCCGCCCTGCCGTTTGGCGGGCGAGCCGAATGGACCGGAAGCGACAGCTGCGCAAATCACGGCCCCAAGTCTGTGCAATGTTGGGCCTCCACTGGGTGAGCGTTAGCGTGGTTCTGATCGAGCCGTGCGTGACGAGGAGGAAGAAGAAAGAGGAGGGCGCCGCGTACCTAGCACGAGGCACTCGATGGCCATGGCCGTCGCCACCGCGCCACGCGGTGTTCTCGGAAGGCAAAGGGTTTCAGGGGAGATTTGCGCGCGTTTGAGATTGTAGGCACACCGCAAGGGATGCGGATACGGATGCCCCTGCGTGCGGCGGCCGGCGGAGTTGTGGCGGAGTTGGTTGGCTGCGGCCAGCGGGCGGGCGTGAGAGCGAGAGACCAGCCGTGCCGGTTGGCGTGCCGACGTGCAGCGCTGCCACCGTGCCGTTTAGTGGGCTGTCAGCCTGGTCCAGCTGCGGCCCACGGCTACAGCGCGGATTGCTGCCCAACCCTTTTTTCTACCGCATCTTCCCTAGTCGGTACGGTCGTCGCCACCGGCCACCGCTCACTCGCGAGTGCTCGGAGGTCAGCTCACGCGATGGGTAGCTCGGGGCCAGAGGTGGTCCACAGCGGCGGGTGCCACTGCCAGCGCGTTCGGTGGCAGGTGGAGGCGCCGGCCAGCGTGGCGTGGATCTGCAACTGCTCCGACTGCTCCATGCGCGGGAACACCCAATTCGTCGTCCCCGCCGCCAAGCTCAAGCTGCAGGCCGGCGCCGATGAGTTCCTCACCGCATACACCTTCGACACGCACACGGTGAAGCACACCTTCTGCGTGGTCTGCGGCATCACCTCCTTCTACACCCCGAGGTCCAACCCGCCAACCCGGACGGCGAGGCGGTCACCGTGGCCTGCGTGGACCCCGGGACGCTGGAGCACGTCGAGTATAGGAAATTCGATGGGAGGAACTGGGAGGGGCATTTCTTGCGCAGCAACATCTCCAAGTTATCCGTGATGGATGTGATTTCTAAAATGGATGGTTTAAGTGTTTTTGATTAATGTTACGCAAACACTGACTCTGATACCCAATCCAATGATGTGAGATCATGACTGGGCCTGAGAGATTAGTAGTATGATGCGGGATTGTCCATTTTGGATAAGCTCCATAAAGTAAACATGAAGAGAATCTAGGATTGACTAGTAGTCCGCTTGTGTTTAATACTTTCATTTGACTTCCATGAGATGAGATTGATCCTACAAGATTAAGATGGTGAGGGATTGTCCAGTATGGATCGATTTCAGAAGTGAACATGAATATAATTGTAACATTTTCTTAGTGTGCTTTTCCTGGAACGGTAGCCATACATTATGCCTTTACTTTTCGTAGCGATGTCAACAAAAACCACTGAAGTCTCAAAAGACTAAAAGAATTCTCACTTGACTAGACATAAGGTAACACTGAGAATCTTCGACACACTCACACATAAGGAAGAAACAATAACAGGGAATATAATGAGTTTTCAAGCAAGTGATCATTACTTTCGAATATAGAAGCTGACAACAGTAGATGAACCCAGGAGAAGCTGTAGTATCTGATAATCAATTCAAGGAGACATACAAGACTCTGCCAAAGATGCTAGGTTGCCCATGCGCTGGAGGATTTCAGGCACGACCACCCTCCGATCGACGATCACCCATGGCTTCGCCAGCAAGCAGAGACCACGGAATGGATTGGAGGACAGCAGACGAAGACGAAGGCCATGAGAAATGAGGCTGGCTCAGATGGTGATACCTCAAGGTGTAATGGAGGATCAGCATGCGAGAGAGCATTAGGCTTTTTGTAGGCTCGCACTTGAAGGGATCTACTTAGCATATTCTTTTAGCACAAGCTTGTTGGAAACTTTTAGCCCTTTTATATGGTTCTCTTCTTTATGCTTCACTAGCAAATGGGGATCTAGTGCAAAGCTCTCTAGGTTTGTCACTCTGCGGAACTTGTGGGTGGTTGAGAACAGGAATTGGTCTGCATTTCCTTGAACAAGAACAATGGCACTTGGTGGCAAGGCAGCCTACGCACTTGAAGCCGTCATCGAAACACACCGTATAATTGCCAAAAGGGTGTGTAAGCATATGCTGTACCGGGGACATAACATTTGCGTGTTCAATAACAAAGTGATAATACTATCGGCAGAAGCTGCTTAGTAATTTGCTGCAATTCTTTTCATGGATGACCAGATTATCAGAGGATCTCATAGGACAAGATATCTTTCACTGCGATAGAAAGGGTCATCACTGCCCTTCTTTCACTGCCAGTTCTTAAGCTCTAGCGCATATAAAAAGCCGAGCCAGTAAGAACTAACAGTGATAGTAATTATCGCTATCAATTCTGGTTACGGTCTAGCAGTGATAGTGGGTTATCACTATCGGTCCTTAAAAAAGACGTATATAAAAATATATACGTTTAATAACCAGCAGTGGTAATATTAATCCTAATCAGTTCGTATTCTAAACTAGCAGTGATAATCAAATTATCACTAATAGTTCCTAAAGAGACGTGCATAAAAAGATGTGTCTTTTAACAACCGGCAGTGATAATATTTATCTCAATTGGTTCGTATTTCAAACCGATAGTAATAATCTTTATCACTGTTGGTTCATAATTCAAATCGATGAAGCAATAATTGACGAAGATGAACCGACGATTCTAATTATTATCACTGCCGATTTGGGATACAAATCGACAATGATAATTCTTCTATAAATAGAATTCATCTCCCTCAACCGCTCTCATCTCGTTTCACTTTCCCCGAAACCTCTCTCAAGGGGTAGTGGCGGTCGAAGTACATGGAGTGGTTATCATCGGTCGTCTCCATTGCGGCCACCTCTACCCCTCGTGCCCAGCTTCAACACCACTTACACGAGCTCCTCACCGTAGCCACTTCACGTTCGTCGAGTCCTCTATCGTGCCCGCCGTCTCCCAAGCCAAAACGTAGCTGCGCGTCTTCCCCATCTCCTCTCCCCGTCTCCACTGCGTGTGCGAATGTTGTGTGAGGACGATTGTAGCAATATGTAGATCTAAACGAATGGCAAAAAGCATATTCGCTTCAAGCTAAGTTTGAGTGTTAAAGATTATGCGTTTGTTATTCGTTTAGACTTATTATTGCTACTAGGATAGTATTGTCACTCGGTTAGCGCAAGATGTATAACGTATGGTGCAGGGCTGATGTATCTCCTGGTACAGGAGCTTCGCAACATCTGTTCCTATTTTTATGTTTAGATATAAAATACTCTACCACAAATATTTAGGCATACGGTTTCTATCTTAGGTTTGAGATCAAACTTATGACAAATCATTATGGTAAAGAGTTCGCAATAGAATATTTTTTAATATCCAGAAGGATTATCACTGCCGGTTCAAGGCATGAACCGATAGTGATAGTTGGATTATTACTGCCGGTTCAAGATATGAACCGATAGTGATAGTAATAATTATGAATTATCACTATCGTTAATTTATTGTCGGTTCAAAAACTAGTAGTAATATCAATTTTAAATCGGCAGTGATGATATTTTTTTTATGTTCCGAAAGTGGCTATGAGAATCCCATAGGATCCTAAACATTAGTTTGAGAATTATGGTAAACCATACAAAGATGCAGACATCCTTTGTGAACCCAATCGTATTTATTTTTACTCACTGGTGCATCATCTAAAGTCTGAAGGCCTAATCAGCTCAGTGTCCTTTTTTAACAGCAGGCCTTGCTTGCGAGATGCACATTGCGCAAATAATGCATCCTTTTCTCTCGAAAGAAAGAATAAAATAGCCACTTGCATAAGGTGCAAAACAAGAAGAGTCAACAATTTTAAAAATATAGTTCTCAAGAGGCAAGATGCTGAATCTCTCCCATCCTGGATTTGTATGCTATTGTACTTGTTTACAATCTAAAGAAAAGTTACAATCTCCATTGTAGGATCAAGATGTTTAAGAGAGGGGTGAATTGGGTTCTAAAACTTTTCACCTCAACTCTAAAAACTTAGCAAGGAAAGTAGAAACCTTAACCAAAATATACACTAGTTTCTAGTGATAAACATGTAAGCTCAATTAAATATTATCTTTATTCTACCAAAGCAATCTTAGTAAAAAAAATTGTAAAAAAATTTAAATGCGAAAATTGGTCAAAGTAAAGTGAAGAGATAGGGAGACTCGATTTTTTTTCTGAGATATCGAGGAGTTGGCGTTTCCCCATAGTCCTCGTTGGAGCACTCATGCAAGAGTATAGCTCCCTCTTGATCACGTGCAAGGAACTAAGTGATCTCTAATGGTAGTCTTTCTTCACTCCGGATCGATAGACTCTAAACTGGTACATGATCATCTTATGGCTTCAACAATCATTCCATCATGAAGCTCCTCAAGACCAAACGCTACCAAACCATCTAGGTAATGCCAATCACCAAGAGTAACAAGCTAAGAACCTCACTTGACCTAATATAAGCCAAAGAGATTATTGGATGCACACTAGCTACTCCTAGCACTGAAAATCACTAAAGTGCTTCTTTTTCCTCTTGACTCTCCGAGTATGCCACAGAGCTCAACCATCAGCCAAGAATATCAAAATGGACCATGTAGAGGGAGTTTTTATAGCCTAAAGGAAAAAACTAGCTGTTGACCAACCACCTAGATTGCACTCATCGGATAATCCGGTGATGTATCCATTTTCATCATCGGAATATCCGATGAACGTAAGTCAATATAGCTTACAAACTAGCCATTATTGTATGGTTATACTCACCGGATGATCCGGTGATGTTCAAACATCAACATCAGAACATCCAATGTTTATAACACCTCTAACCTTTGCCAATAGTGAGCCTCTGCACAAATACTCTGGTGATTTCTCCAATGTACACATCAGAACTTCCGATATGTATAACTTTATTTTTCATAGAATTATTCTTCTCTATAATATTCTTTCATTCTCCAATGTATATATTTTTCATAGAATTATTCTTCTCTAGAATATTCTTTCATTCTCCAATGTATACATCGGAATTTTCGTTGCTTATAACTTCATCATTTGTCAGAAAAACCTTCTCTGGAAATATCCTACGGTGACATCTTGTTCATCTTCCGGTGTTGATCATTGGATCATCCAATGAACACACTTCAATTTTCCACAAAAAAAATTGGTCTTTGTATAAACATTATGGTAATCCATTGTGCATCTTCCGGTATTAGTCATCGGATCATCTGATGAACATACTTCAATTTTCCACTGAAAAATTATCCTTAGTATAAACCTTCTATGATCCACTGTTCATCTTTCAATGTTACCATCAGATAATTCATTGTTTACAGAAAAATTGCACTTCTCCATTATACTCCAAGTTATGATTCTTCTTCGATCCCCTCTTTTTTTGGGCTTTGTCTGAGTTACCTAGTGCTAGACTTGACTAGTGTGCATCACAACTAAGGAGTCATTTGGCACGGATCCAATTCATGTATTTCTTGGAGTTGGTCATATCCAGCTCTAAGAAATACAAGATCTGGAACTGTGAGTGGATTGGAGGTATTTGGTTGAGTCGTCTAGTTTTTATTTTGGATAAAAAAAATAAATGTTTAAACCACTTTATTTTATTATACAAACTCTAAATCCAGCATGGATCTCAAATAATCTAGAGCTATGTCAAACGGGGCCTAACTCTCTAGCTCTAACTAGTTCAAACTACTATCCTCAATCCCCTTAATAGTGTGACCAAAGAAAAAACAAAGATATATACTACTCTAAGTGTCTCTCAACTACAAATAACACTTAGAACTAGTTAATTCTTAAACTTCTCGCATATCCTTTGAGCCATCAACATGAAAACCAATAGGGGCTAGGAATACCTAAGAATTATCATTGTGACGTAACTTTCAATAGTTCCTATAAAACATATGTTAGTCACAATGACCATGTTCTTATAATCACCGAAACTCAAATTAGAGACATAGATGCTTACATCCACAAATCACAATATATCAAAAGCAAAATTACCACTCAGGTGCAGTGCTTTGAATAGCACATTAGTATGAACAATGCTATAGCTTCGGTGTGTTTGGTTGTTTGAACGCGGATGGGATCATCCTGGATGAGGCGGTACAAGTAGGTTGTTTGGTTAGATGTATGAGATGGTACGTGAATGTGTTTACTTGGATATATTGGATAATATGGGAACGCGTTTAGTTGCTGAAAAGTCATGTATTATATTCATGTATAAATTAATTATTTTATAGAAATAATAATTTTATATTTTGTTATTATCAACAAACTATACTAATTATTACTAATTCCTATTAATTATAACTTAAGTTATCAATAATCATCACTAAATACCTATAATAATAATTAGTTATGATTAACAATATCTAATTATAACTAATGTTTAACTAAAAATCCTTAATAAGCACTTATAGTCACTAATAATCACTGACTATAAGTGATTAGCATAGTTGACCGAACATGTAGGTGTCATTCAGCTGATTTTACCACACGGCTAGTTACAACATCTTATGATCAGATCTATACTAGTTCATTCGACCAACCAAACACATCCCTTATGATCAGAGGAATGAAATTCTGTTGCCGGTCTGATAATAATGCAGTATCATGACATTGCACATCAATCTTTGGATGGTCAATAATAATGCAGCACCAACTTTTTCTGGAACCAGCCACCAGTGACTGGTCATGATCGATGAGTGAACTGCCTGACGAAGCGACAAAATCGAGCTAGTTTGCTGCTGAATATCCTGCAGTTTTCCAAGTATACCATGTTCTGTTGTTGCAGGATCTGATCTGATCGTTTGGGTTATTTTTGTTGCGGTGGGTTTCTGTAGAGGATTTGCACTTGCAATTGTACTGTGTCCAAGCCAAAGTTGTCAACTTGTGATGCGTCGTTAAAGTGCCAGGTCGGATCCCTGGCTTTTGTGAAAGATGTTTCTGGGGAGGGTAACCTGCTAGAATCACTTTATTGTTGTGTGTGAGTCACAAGAACTTTAGAATGTTGGTGGTAGCAGCTAGCCAACTGGATTCTGGAGAGTGGAGATTATGTGTGCACGCTACATAATCACCCACGGTTTTGCTCTTCATGCATGATCAGAATAGAAGAGTCTAGTGCAACTATAATGAATACCACAGCAGTTGTCTTGGGCCAGGAAACACGAAAACTACGGTAGTTTGATTCACCACCAAACATGGCCATGCCAAACTTTTGTCGCGCCAAGGTGTTTTGTTCCCGTGGCTTGTCGCAATTTCTTGACCTCACCGCGTAGAGTCAAATACATTATTTTTGGCCGGACTTTGTCATAGTTGTGGCTTTAAATTTTATTCTCCGCATGTTTTGTTCCCGTGGCTTATCGCAATTTCTTGACCTCACGACGTACAAGTCAAATACATTTCTTTGCCAGACTTCGTTGTAGTTGTGGCTTTAAATTTTATTCGCCACATTTTCCGTGATGTGCATTGCTTTTTTTTTTTTGCTTCGATAATTGCTAATCGTTCCTTAAAAAAAATCCATTGTGGTGCACAAGGAATAACATCCCTCACTAGAGCTAGCCAAATGTGTTGGGCTCATTGGGATGGTACACGATCTGCTACCGTGGGCATCACATAATCTATTTATAATCATGTCAGACTATCACGGCCTACACCACGACACGCCCGGCCGATATGGCACAACCCACGACACAGACACGACCCGTTTACCCTGTTAAATTTGAAAACTAGTCTTTTACCATTTAAGTTCAACATAAAAAATCATGAAATTCTTATTTTTTTTTTCTGAATTTACTTTATTTTATCCTGATTTTTTTTAAAAGGATATTTTCACGAGCCTAGCTTTACATGGACCGAATATTCGGTACACAGATCAACACAGTATAACCCGTTTAGCTAACAGACCAAACTAGACCACACCTAACGGGCTATGCCGTGTTGAGTTGCCCATTTGGCTAGCTCTATCCCTCAAGCCGGTCCATCCTCAAAACCACCACCCAGCCGGCCAGTCTAGCCCAGCGCACCCTATGCCCTTCTCTTCACACTTCCTTCACCAATAGACACTTTGGGAATTTTCTTTATTTTTATATTTTTTATTCTAATATTTAAAAAATACACGACTATTTAAAAATATTGTACATTTTTAACGAGCGACACCTTTAAAAAAAACATTACGTTCTATTACTCTCAAAATTCATAACAATATCAAAATAGTTATAAAAAATTCTGAAAATAATGTATGTCGTAGAAGGTACTATGATCTAACTTAGAAAAAATTTAGATAAAACTATGATTTGTACAATAAAAAAAGAAAGGCAAATTTCATTGTACGCAATCTGACATTTTAGTATCGTCTATCCAACGGACAACAGTAGACTAGATATGTAATATTTTGAAATGATTATGTATTTTTGCAAATATAAAAAAATAAAAATATAAAAAGAAAATTCCTCCTCACTTTGACAGCCATCCCGTGCTTTCCGCGAACGCCGAGCACCAACCGGACTCAACGAGAGCCGCGTACGTGTCCCTCGTGGGCCAACATCTGGCAGGTGTCGCGGCACTATTCGCTGCCGCCACATCGCACAGGCGACGCCTCCGCTTACCCCCGCACATGGCAGCACGCCAATGGCATGTGGGCCCGGCGTCACCTGCTCCCCGCGGCCCACCGCATCCTCTCCCCTCGTTCGCCTGCGCCTCACCCTCACCTGTCTCTTTCCCTCACTTCGAGCGGCTTTCTCGCACGTGCTCGGCGGCGGTCCACCTATCTATCCTGTCCGGCCGCGTCCTCGCCAGCGGCGATCACCAGCGACGCCGACGCCCAGTGCGCCAGCCCCACGAGCAGGTGAGCCCCGCTGAACACTCTGCCGCGCCAACTTGCATCCTCGGTTCTTCTTCCTAAGGATATGGAACAACCTGTATTCGGGTCAGAATTGCGTGCGATGGGTCGTGCTGTAGCGGTGGATCTCCGTGGCGGTGATCCACGAGCCCAAAGGGATAGAAATCCATCCCTAGATCTCATCAACCTCCAAACTCCTTCTGCTCCTCCGAAACAAAGATCGGTAACCGAACCGCTTGTTTCGCAGCAGGATCGAGCGGAAGGTGGGCAGCTTGGCGGCAGGCGCACAGACGCAGGGGCGAGGGCACGGGCGGCAGCGCCTGGACGGACGCCGTGGATCTTCGACGACGTTGGGCGGGGAACCTCTCTGCCTGGACGGGCGCCGTGGGTCTCGGCGACGACGTTGGGTGGTGAAGCTTCGCGGGCTTGCGTGAAGGGTGTGCGCAACGAGCTCAGGCGTCCGATTTCCTGCGCCTGAGCCAGAGCTAGGTTGCCTGAGTCAGGCAGCACATCAGGGCACCAACCAAACACCACTCCGGTAAATCTCAGGGAGGACTCCGACCAGTTAAATTCTTGCTACTTACCTCGGTATGTCGTTTTGATGTACATTACATGTTGCCAATCGTGCGCTATTAGCTTTTTCGGAATTTAACGCTAGAGTTTGTGCATTGTAGTCTTAAGTTTTTTTTTTCTCCTGTTGGAATTACTAAAAACGGTGAACATTGGCGTTTTCAGCTTGCTGCTTACTTATCAGATTGCTTGTCCTGATGCTGTTTTCATCTATGACACATTTTCAATTATGTGTGGACTATTTATTCATCCGGACCTAAATCGTGCTGGTTTCTTGGCTGTTCTCAATTGCAGGGACTTCAATTTTTGGTAGTATCTGACTTGACTTGGGAGGAGCCAGATAGATCCTATGCTGCCATCCCGAGATGAAAGGCGGTTGTCTGCATAGGCTTCTTGTCAACAAGCTATGCTTCGGCCTTGTAGTTCTCCTCGCTGTGCCGATTGTTGTTTTCTTATTGGAAGGAGCCCCGGTCCTCACAATCTTCAGCTCAACACCAGAACAATTAAAAGTTTTCTCTCAAGGTAGTATGAAATCTATATGCTGCTTTACTAGCTGTTGCTTTATTTACCAATGCAGAATGTATTCTCTGCTGTGTTTGTTGACTTGTTTTTATGCAACCTTGGCATCAGGTTTCCTACAGCAACAGGAGCAGGAACATCTTGGACATGATGCATCACCCCTAGTGGGGCATTCAGTTCAAGCTTCCAGGAGCCACACTGAAAAAAGTAGGGCCAACCTGAAGAAACGTAATCACTTATGCAATTAGTTAATACCTTATTCTTTTTGTCACTTGGCCCACTATACGTTCATGCTTATTGGTTCACCATAAGCATTATCGAGGGCACATTTTTTCCGATAGCAGTGCTTGTTTATAAACCAAAAAATTGCGTCTGTCCATGATTTACATGTTGAAGATTGAAGGTTTTTTGCCTTTGCTAAAAGAATGTTTTTCATCCTTGACATTAACTATGCAGATGGGTGTCACTTTAGTCTTGTTTATTCACCTCAAGCATCGAAAACCATAATTTGTTCCTAATGATAGCGCTTTTTTCTTTTGTGCACAATTTATCTGTAGTCTGAAGATTATCTGTTGTTGTTTCTTCACAGATTGCAACTATGCAAAGGGGAAGTGGGTAGCAGATGAGAAACGGCCACTGTATTCCGGTAATGAGTGCAAGCAATGGCTGTCGAAAATGTGGGCTTGTCGAATGATGCGACGTGCAGATTTCTCCTATGAGAATTTCCGTTGGCAGCCACATAGCTGTGAGATGCCTGAGTTTACAGGGCCTAACTTTTTAAAAAGGTATTTTAATTCCATTTTGATGTGCATATTCTTCATAAATGAATTTATTCTAACATGTTTCGATGCTTACAGGATGAAACATAAAACTCTTGCTTTTGTTGGTGATTCACTCGGCAGGCAGCAATTTCAGTCAATCATGTGTATAACGACTGGCGGCAAATACAGTCCAGAGGTTGAAGATGTCGGTAGGAAATATGGTCTTGTCAAAACCCCAGGAGCTTTAAGACCTGATGGATGGGCTTATCGATTTCCAGCCACCAACACAACTATCCTTTTCTACTGGTCTGCTAGTCTGTCTGAGTTGGAACATTTGCACACGGAAAGTTCAGTGACCCGTTATGCACTGCATCTTGATCGGCCGGTTACATTCTTGAAGAAGTATGTTGATAGTTTTGATGTCCTAGTACTTAACACAGGTCATCACTGGAACAGAGGGAAATTCAATGGAAATCATTGGGAACTGTATGCTGATGGGAAGCCTGTAGGCAATGGTACACTTGCAAATCTCAACCGTGCAAAAAATCTTACTCTTTATAGCATTGCCAGATGGGTGGATTCAGAACTTGTGCGGCATCCTCAGAAGAAAGTTTTCCTTAGGACAATATCACCAAGGCATTTTGTAAATGGCGATTGGAACACAGGTGGAACCTGCGGTAAAACCATGCCCTTGTCTAATGGATGTGAGGTCTTGCAGGATCATTCAAGTGATTTACTTGCAGAAAGTGCTGTCAAAGGAACTCGGGTTAAGCTTTTGGATATTACTGCTATATCACAACTACGAGATGAGGGGCATATCTCTAACTCTAGTTTCAAAGCTTCAACAGGAATGCATGATTGCTTGCACTGGTGCCTCCCTGGTATACCAGACATGTGGAATGAGCTCCTCTTTGCACAGATTTAATATCGAAGTGTAGTCAGGGGACTTTTCTCAGAGCCCCAAGAGTTTCTTCTGTTTGCGCCATAACAGTACAGGGTGACCAACTGTGCTCTACCATTGGTCAACCATATGGATGTGTTAACAGTGCCAAGATGATAGCATTGCTTTAGTGATGTTACAAATTGGTTCAGATTCATCTAACTTTCATATCAGATATGGAATTAGCTCCAGAACCCTGCGGAGTGCTCCCCAGGCACGTCGATTTTTTTTCGTTTTCTCTTTTCAGTAAATACATGTGCGGCATATGCCCTTCAGAAAAATGTTCATACAAGTTGATCAAAGTGTTAGATGTTCTTTAGTGAAAACTTAAAAGTGGAACGCTTGTGACGTTTCTTCAGAAAATGTTCATACAAGTTGATCAGGCACCTTGCCATTTTTCAGCTCGATGTTATTATTGTGTTGTGTGTATTATTGCATTATCGCTCCTACCTGAGTACTCCCTTGGTTCAATTTTTTTTGAAATAATATTATTTTATTGGAAAATAGCAAAAATATTATTCAAAATGGGAAATTTGTAAAAAATAGGTGTCAATCAGCACTTCAATTATCGATTAGCCACCTATCGATAATCGCACTGCCAAGATCCTATTTGGTACACACGAGGAGGCATGTTGACAATTGAAATTGCCAATAGGTCATATATCCCGCCGACGATATTTAAAGAAAAAGTCATAATTTTTTTATACGATCTATAATTTATATGAAATTTGTACATATCGACAATATCTACAATTTTTCATATATATACGCTTTTCTATTTGAATCCGTTTAGATGCCCTAAAAGTGTCAAGATCTAGTTGTAGATATCGCCTATAGGTATAATTTTTTATAAAGATCGTGTCCATTCGAGATCATATGAAAATGTTATAATTTTTTTACAAATATCGTCTGTGAGACACAAGATCTGTCGGCAATTAGAGTGCTGACAGGTCCTTGGGGAATTATATATCGGCTATCTGATTGCCGATAAGGGACTAATCGGCACTTCGATTACCGATAGATGGCTAGTTGGCAATTGGAGTGCCGACTACCACATATTTTTTGTGATTTTCCTATTTTGAATATTGTTTTTTAATTTTCCAATAAAATAATATTATTTAAAAAAATCTTTACAAGTTTGGTTTTATTTTGGTACTGTCTCTAGAGTTAAATTTTGATCGTTGGTTTCTTCCACGTGGTATTGTTCATAGGCACTTAATCATGAGTATATGAAAGTACCACTACTACAGATTCCATCATCATCACTGGTTTAAAAATTGTTTTACTACTGGTTTTTGAACCGGTAGTGATTAAGTAACAGTGATAATTATAGGTTATTACTATCGGTTCGAGAACCAACATTGATACTGTCGGTGTATCAGGAACCAGGGGTCCCTGAGTCCCGAGACCAGGCCGGCCGTCCGCCACGTGTCACCATCCCGCGAGGTCCACCCTGCAGGATGAGAAAAACTAAGTTCCGGGAGAAGGTGCTCGGGGCCGCAGCCTCTGGTTCCCGAGCACCCCAGTTCCCCGATGACCTGCAGAGTCCAAGTACCAGGAAGAAAGTGATCGGGGCTGCACGTGGCAGCCCCCGAGGACTCGGTTCCCCGAAGGTCTCACCCAAGTGCTCGGGAGAGAGTGCTCGGGGCTGCACGTGGCAGCCCCCGAGGACTCGGTTCCCCGAAGGTCTCACCGAAGTGCTCGGGAGAGAGTGCTCGGGGCTGCACGTGGCAGCCCCCGAGGACTCGGTTCCCCCAAGGTCTCACCGAAGTGCTCGGGAGAGAGTGCTCGGGGCTGCCTCGTCGCTCCACAACTCCTCTGCCATCTGTGGTCTGCCGGATCTATACTCTACTACCTTGTTTTTATAGCCATATAAATAATTCAAATTGTTGATGATTATTGATTGATGAACTAGAGGACAATAGATGATTAAAGCTGCATTTCTATATTTGGAATGTATGTCTCAAATCTCACTTGAAAATATATATATGTTTGTATTTTTACTGCTACAGTAAAATCATTTGGGTAGCGTATATGCTAGTCACAGGGTGACCATCTGTCTGCATCTATCGTCTAGGTGAACACAGTTTCTGTTCTAACGCTTTGTCCAACATTGTTCTAACTTTTTAAAAAGAATTCATCCTTCTCTACTTCAAGTTGGATATAGCAACAAGCTGAAGCATCCTTTTCTGACCTAATAGCAAAATCTTGGTGGAATTAGTCAAGAAACTAATGTGTTGTTTTGGAATTCTTTTAGTTAAACTTTTAAACTTTGGCCATTGATATCTCTATGAATGTGAAAATAATATTGCACATTTTTTTCTTGAAACATATTTCCATAACGTATAATTCTATCAGATTTTATTATATGGTTTTAATGAAAATTACTGATTAAAGCTGTGTTATTTAGACCATATTAATATTCAAAATGACACATATTCTCTTTTTACACGTGGGCATAATACTGTGAGCCAATCTCCTAGAATAAGACTGTGTCTGGAATATAGTAGCATCTCAATAACCGAATTCGTGTAAGATTACTCTACCCTCGTTAGCCCACGTCAGCAGGTAGGTCGGAGCCATCGGATTGAAGACAGTGCGGATCTTGGAGCGTCCGATAGCAAAGGAGCTAGCTTAAGTAACACGTGCGCTTCGGGAGAACTCGAGTGGGAGAATGGGGTGACCTTTATTGATGCGAGGATTCTAGAGAACGCTAGGGAGAAGAAGGGGTATAGTATAAAGGATAAGGCAATGTAGGATAAAATCTAAAATTAGATAATATATATGAGTGTATTTATTGAAATAGATAAAATGTTACCGTATTTACAATTTTAGTATTAATATTTGGTACATCATTTATTGAAAATAGAATTTTGGTACACTGTACGTTAAAAAATCGCAGACCTGATCATATTCGGCACACTATGTGCTGAATATAGTACTATGTGCTAAATATCAACCGTAATCAGCACACCATGTGTCGAATACGGGTTACAGAGCCATATTCGACACACAGTGTGTTGAATATAGCCTTTGCCTGCTGTGCAGTTACTCATTCGGCACACGGTCATATTTGACACACCGTGTGGTGAATACGGTACTGTAGCCCATATTCGGCACATCGTGTAGCGAATATGGCACTATAGTCCGTATTTGGCACACCGTGTGGCGAATACGGTTGCCGAATATCAACCGTATTGGCCACACGGTGTGCCGAATATGAGGTTTTCGGCGTACGGTGTACCGAAAATTCATTTTCGGTAAATGATACGTCGAATACGGATGCTAAATTTATAAATACGATGATATATTATCTATTTTGATAAATACGTTTATATTGTTTAATTTTGGATTTTAAGTTTGCTGACTTTTGACATCACAATCAAAAGCTAAAATACTGCTCCTTTTCCCGTTTGGTTCCTCTTCGATTAAAAAATCGTCATGCCTTGGTTTTTCCTCTTCAGTTTCGATCTAGTTAGAAGAGTAAAACTTTGATTGCTTTGGTCAAGAATGTCGGACTATCGAGCCGGCGCCGTCCTCCACCTCCACCAAACGGCTCCAGTGTGACAGAGACGGACCGTCTGCGTCCGCGGCGAGAGATCTCACTCTTTCGCACGCTTCCGTCTACATCGGCGGACAAAGTTGGAGGACGATGGAGGCTCGCAGCAGTTGGACTGCCTTCGAAGATAGCAGCAACGTGTGTTGCGCGCCGGTTCGTGCGCGGCGGCGGTGACATCGACGTCTCGTATACGCTGGTGTGTTCGCGGATATCCATCTGCAACATCAACTGTCGTGTGTGTCGCCGAGCCTCGAATCGAAGCCGGTAGCGTGTGTTGCGTGACCAACTCCAGTGGACACAGTATCCCTGTACAATAATTTTGCCGATCGATCTTGGCCCACATCTAGTTAGCAGGCACGGTATCGCCCTCTACATGATGCGGCAGGCAATCAGGGAGGAGACAGGATCGGTGGATCGGTAAATTTGTGGGAGTATCGGAGATCCCGTAATATTGTTTAGAAAAAATGATTGTAGATAGAAGAAATGGAAAGAATAATGAACGATAGAAAATAAAGTAGCTACTAAAGATAAAAAAATTAAAAAATAAAAAGTATTATAATAGTATTAGATGATGCTATAACAGTGTTATAGAAGATGATTTTTTAAAATGATCTCACCACTATTCTAGACTAGCCGAGTCCAAGACTAAACGGATAGAGCAGCTGATCGATGGTGACTTACCACGATCGGAAAATATCTTTTGGTATTACTGTTGCTGGTGACGTATCACACTTCTATTTCGCAGATGTTTATTTTATTATATTTCTCAAATAATTTTTTTCTTTATTTTTCCCTTGAATGTGCTAGATTTAATAGAGAACTTCATGATGGAAATGTATTATTTTTCAGGGTTAAATCGGCAATCACAAAATAATCACATGAGTGGTACAACGAAATGAGTATAAGTTAAAGGTGGTAATAATCCTAAACTTTTGTTCTGATGGATTTGTAATTATGCATGTTCAGATAATAAATATGAAAATTTCAGTCTTATCATCCTCTTTGATGGAAACGGAATGTTTTCCTGTACTTAATGCTTTGAAAAAAACATGTTGCTGTTTCATTGCATATAAAGTATTTGTATGTTAAAGCTATTTCTATGTTAGCAGTAAATTATTCTGATTAGCTTCTTCGTCCAAAAGAGATGTTCTTGTAAGAACATAGCGCAATATAACAAACAGTTTTTCAAATAATTTCATAGATGATGTTTAAATAAACCTTTCTTTCATGTTTCCTAACTCAAGTTTAGTTAAAGATCCTGTCTAATATGCTAAACACGGTACCATACATCCTCGCGCAGAGCCTCGACAACTCCCTCGTCCCCTACATCGAGACCTGCTTCCAGCCCTGCATGCTCGCCGCCAAACCCCACATCCTCGCACGGAGCCTCGACAACTAACTCATCTCTTGCATCGAGTTCCTCCGCGGCAGTTGGACTGCCTTCGTGGATTTTTATTTTCAGTCCAACAATTTATGGCCCATTTCAAAGCGCCCAGTACACAGACCCAATGAGGGGGAGCCAACACACAAGTATTCTAGTTATATCCTATTAGGATATCTTTTTCTCCTGCCTCCAGAATTAGGGACGTTTTAAAATTTTTCTCATAGTAGCTATTCCATTCCTCCACTTATTGGAAGGATCTAAACATTTGCTCCACTTGATGGAAATTCCCCTTTGAGATGCCAAGACAACCTATCTCCTCTATGTTTTCCTACGAAATTTCCGGCTCTTCTCCAAACACCTACCTCTACACAATCCTGTATTTCTACACTATCCTCTGCTTCTGATTCATGTAAGATTACATCGAATTTGTGCATCATTTTTCGTATTCATTCGTTTTAGTTCTCTCCGTCTCATTCGAGCCCTAAGCCTTTGACCGAGCAATCCTGAGGAGGAAACAGCGAACTGCTAACGATTAGCTATACAACTCGTAGGCAGCGTAGTTTCCACGACAAGTTGCCCGTAAACTAATACATCATCGAGCCGATTGATTGATCTCTTCGTCTCCGGCCGGATAACTGCGACGCGACCAGTTCGGCCAGACCTTATCGCGGCGATTATTATGAGGCGAGACGACCCCGCCGCGGACGACCTGACCTCACCCGCGTGCGTCTTGACGCCACCGCGCACGTCATCGTCAGCCGCCACCGGCGACGAGATAACCCATCCGCCGCAAGGCTAAAAGATGACTGTCGGGGACTGACCGACGCAGCGAAGTTACGAAGAGGAACACGGATCTTATTCTTTCTCCTCCTTTATTTTATCTCTCTCCTTCTCCTTTTGTAAAAAAATGAAAAGGGGCTTGGAGGGGCTATTCTCCTTTTGCAAAGAATGAAACGGGGCTATAGTGGGAGTGTCAGACGGTAGAAGGGCTTGAGCTCCCAAGATTAGTAGTAAGACACTATTTGTTAGAACTCCAACTCCACATCTATATTTAGAAGTTAAGATTAGATGATTTAAATATTTATTTTTAGATTAAAATAGAAATAAAATTGCTCACTTAAACATCTTTAGTGAATCCATTGCTTCAAGTTCATGAATTCCATAAACTAAAAATACTCAGCCGTTCAAACAGGCCGTTCACAGTCTAAGAGCCACGGAATCGTATCCTCAAGAAAAATCACTGCCGTGTAGGGCTAAACCATGCCGCTACTGACCAAGATTTTCACCGAGCTACCCAACCAAACCTAACCAGGCACCAAACCCAGCTGCCTTGCCCTTGTCTGGCAGTGTGTGTTTTCACTTGCACTCGCTTACACTCCACTCCAGCCACACCTTCCATCCAAGACGGAACCGGACGGATCTAGAAGACAACCAATCGAGGACGAAAGGTATCGCTACTACTACTAATTTACTCAAGTCCTGGGGAAGGGGATCTCTTTATCCTACCAGCATGATTAGGCTGCAACCTTTGCCCCATTTGGTAGAAGGATAACTGGATAAGGCTACCACAACTTTGCGAGTGAGTGAGTGCAACCACCACATCCACTGTTGCTGACCACCATTTGCTGCAATGAGGCTAGGAGAGTAGCAGGGCCTAATCCTAGCAAAGAGAACTATTCACGCCTCCACTGCACAATCCGCAAACAGCGAAAGGAGACGCGCACCAGACACAGCGATGGAGACGGCGGCCAAGACTGACAGATAGCAAAAGCAGCAGCTCCAAAGGTTGCGCGCACTACATTTCAGCAAATCTTTGGGGCCTCAAGCGATGAAAAGTCGAAAAAAAATTGATGAGAAATTAACAGAAATGATGATGCGCCTGAGTTTATGAAAACACATCGGCTGAAGATTCGACAAGGAAGCGACACACGCAAGCACGCTCGGACGATGCCGATCGACACGTTCATTGATTGGCTCCTGGAGCATGTACACCTGGGAACAGCGAGCGATGATCCATGCCGAAAGGTTTTCATAGGGCTGCCTAGAGCTAATGGCGTGCAGACCAGTGCTGTTCACCTCGGTACCGTGTCCGTGGCGGCAGGGGGTGCGCCGTGCATCTGGTCGGATACGTTGGCGAGGCTCTGGATCAGGCGCACGATGTCCGCAGGGTCGTCCAGGTAGTACTTGGCCTTGCTGGGCTTGCGGCCAACGGTGCAGGCGAAGACCTCGGCTTCTGGGTTCAGGGATGGGCCATTCACCGCAGTGGTGATCGCCTCGAACATGTCCTCGTCGGAGCGGTCGTCTCCGATGCAGAGGATGAAGTCCGGCAGGTTGCCTCGCTTCTGCATTGTTGAAAGGATCCGCTTCGTCACGAGGCCCTTGCTTACACCCTGCAAAGAAAGTTCAAGATTGGCATTTAGTTACTTGTGACGACACAGGAACTGATACGGATGTGAGCATCAGAAAGCCTACCTGTGGCTTCACCTCGACATGGTTCAGGCCAGCTTTCACTGAAACTGGCTCATTTGCAAGGACACTCTCCAGATGGTCATGGAGCTCCTTGGCTTGGCAAGATCCGAAATCAGGATCAGCATCCTCATAGCACCAAACAATCGTAGTCTCCTTGTCCTCAATTGTACACCCATCCGTCGTCTCGGTATAAGTCTTCATCACAGGTTCTGCAATTTGCTTCCAGCTGCAGTCTGTGACTGGGACGCATGTCTCCCATTCTGCGTCTCTTCTCAGCCTACACCATTGGCAGCATTGGTATTTTTCAGTAGATGAGAAGATAAATGTGCGTAACAAATTAACTTATTATGATAAAATGTGAGACATTGCTTAGAATTTGCAGGAGTCACCTGAGGAAGTAGCCATGCTCAGCAGCTAGTCCTAGGTTCTCACATGGTGAGAACCACTCATTTAAAGTCATCCGACTCTTTGTGCTCACAAGGAAGACCATGTTCTTCTTGTCACGACAAAGGCTATTCAAGATGTCTATCGTCTTTGAGCTCGGACTCTTACCAAACAATGTCTGTGGCATCAGCGTCCCATCATAGTCCAGGAGAATGACACGTGTGGTCGTCCTCCGGTAGGCTGAGACCAAGTGCTCAACTGCAAGCTTTTTGAAGTTTGGATCAAGGGCTACAACCCTGAACTTTAGCCCAAATCCTATGCCCCAGCAACGCCTCCTGTTGTGATCAAGGCAAGTCCTCTCAAGATCTTGCAAGAAGCTGTTTGCCCAGTACCCGACATCGTGTGTGCTCACATATCTGTGATGCTTTTCGTGTCGTAACACCTTCTCCCCTTCGGGCATCTCCAATGCAGAGTCCATTGCATCAGCCACTGAATCAATATTCCAAGGGTTCACCCTAATAGCACCGCTTAGGGAAGGGGAGCAGCCGATGAACTCTGACACAACAAGCATGCTCTTCTTCCTTGTCGATGGGCTGAGACCCAGTATCCTGTCTATCTTCTCATTACCTTGTCTAGCAATTATGTACTCGTACGGGATAAGATTCATGCCATCTCTCACTGCAGTAACCAAACAGCACTCTGCTACGACATAGTATGCCATTCTCTCATAGAATTGCAGTGGCCTATCGATCAGTATAACTGGCTGGTAATCTGGCTGCCCAAATGCCTCGTTGATGCGACTTACCATAGCATAGCTTTCTACCTGTACCTCCTTCACATCCTTTCCCCGCCCCCTTGCCGGATTAGCAATCTGTACCAGCACCACCTTTCCTCTGCACTCTGGATGCTGCATCAAGAGTTGCTCAAATGCCAAAAGTTTCAAGCTAATGCCTTTAAAGATATCCATATCATCTACACCGAGCAGCAGCAGCCGGTTGCGATGACAGAACTGCTTGAGAAGCTCAGCGACCTTGTCCCCAGTCTCCGGGAGGTTGAGGACTGACTGCAACTGCTCCAAGTGAACTCCCACTGGCAATATCTTGATAGTAACCGTCCTTCCGTAATACTCCAGCGCAATGTAGCCCCTCTGAGACTCGTACTTCAACCCGAGCATCCTGCTACAGCAGGACAAGAAATGCCTGGCATAATCAAAGGTGTGGAACCCAATCAAATCGGCATTCAGCAGCGACCGGAGCAGCTCCTCGCGCACCGGCAGAGTCTTGTAAATCTCCGATGATGGGAACGGGCTGTGGAGGAAGAACCCCAGCTTCACCCGGTTAAACCGCTTGCGCAGAAATGTTGGCAGCACCATCAGATGGTAATCATGCACCCACACAAAGTCTTCATCGGGACTGATCACCTCTAGGATCTTGTCCGCGAAGATCTTGTTGACGGACACGTAGGCCTGCCACAGCAGGCGGTCGAAGCGCCCGCCCAGCTCCGGTGACAGTGGCAGCATGTAATGGAACAGTGGCCACAGCTGCTGCTTGCAGAAGCCGTGGTAGAACCGGGACCGGAGGTCGGCGGGTAGGAAGGTGGGCACGCAACGGAAGCCCTCGAGGAGCTCCTGCGCGACCACCTCGTGGTCGGCCGGCGGGACGTCGTCGCGGAGGCCACCGACGTAGATGAACTCCATGTCCTCGCGGCCATGGTGCGCGCGGAGGCTGTCCTTGAGCTGCAGCAGGAGGCTGTCCTCGTCCCACGAGAAGTCCCAGCCGGCGCCACCGGCGCGGGGGGAGGCGCGGATGGGGAGCTGGTTGGCGACGAGGATGGCGCGCTCCCGCGGCGCGTGGGAGGAGTGGTCAGAGGCCGCCGCCTCGTCGTCGGAGCAGTCGAGGTCCGGCACAATACCGGACGCCGTCACCACGCGCGGTATCCGGCGGCGCCCGAGCGACGGCAGGGGATCGCCGCCGCTGCCGCCGGAGGCGAGCTCCAGGAGGTTGGAGTAGGATCTCGACACCATCCCGCAAACTAAAACCAAGCTCCTCCAAGATTTAATCTTCACCCCCCCTCCTCACACAAATCTCTACCAAAACCTCAAGATACCGGTGAATCGGCGAAGAATTTGCAGAACCAAGAAGCAGAGCAAGAATGCACGGCCGGGAAGGAAAAGGATCTACCAGTCTACGGGCTACGGCGGAGAAATCTTGGCAAGATTTAGCGAGGCAAGGAATCGAATCACCGCGAGAACTAATCAAACACCAAAAAGTCCTTCCTTTCCCCAAAAAACCAACAGCTTTCGGCCAAAATCAATCCACACAACGACCAAGCAACAACATCTCAGGTGCTCCAGCTCGGACGCCCACTATCTTCACAAACCGCCACGGGACAAGAGAATCCCGCGTGCTCGCCGACGACGACAGATTCTTGGACCAGCATTTGCTCTCTCACTCAGACGCACACCTCGCAGTTCAGCAGAAATGGCTCAAGAAAAGGATCAGACAGGGCGGAGGAAAAATCCCTTTCCGGGGAGGAAGATTTAGGAGATGCCGGACTGCCGACAGCGTGCGAGCACTATCACTGGACGGGAGGGAAACGATTCTTTGCTTTGGGTCGCGTGCTGGGAAGCGGCTCTTGAGGATCGCAAGAGCTGCGTTCCGGGAGGCCGATCTGTTAGTTTAAGTAAGGAGGAGATAAGGAGAGAGAAGAGATTAACTTTGCAAGCTGCAGTTCTTTCTCTCTCTTTTTTTTTTCCTTCCCGTTGGCAGCCGAGCTGAGCAGCAGCGTGACTACGAGTAAAGTATTGTGGTACATCCAATTAAAACGTCGTCTGAGAGTGGAATATATTTCTTGTTATCTGTAGATAGCAAACTTTCTTTTGCAGGCTTATATAATTTGAAAAGGAGAAGAAGATCTTGATTTCATGATGTTTAGACATGTCACCAGCGGTATGAACACGGTAATTTAAGACCATGTTTATGTTTATTCCTTTCTCGAGCAAGTGTCTTGTAAAACATGGACTCTTAACTCATCGCTCCGTCTCGGACTTTTGTTCCTTTTTAGGGTACAATCTTTTGACTTTGGGACGGGAGGACCCTACTACTTCTCTCAAGAAACAATGGCCGAGATGCTTTGCGATCAGCTCATCAATTCTCTCAAAACTGGCCGGATAATGACGTGCTCGCGTGCGTAATTACCTGCAATTTCTAAATCTAAGCTCATCCGTTGATCCCATCTGCGACTGAATTAAACGAAGAATCGTACACTAGAAAAAAGCCTTGTGCCTGATGCAGACAGTCTCATTATCTCACCCCCCCCCCCCCAACAGCAATGTGCAGTTTCCAAAAACTTGAGGGGCCGTTCGCAAATTGGCAGATCACACGATGCCAGCGCTAGCTGGAAGCCCACGATCTTATCTGCGAAAGCGAAAGGGACCACGCTGGCCTGAGCCCTATCCACTTGCCGCGCTTCCCTCGCCGCCCGATCCCATCCGACGGCCCTGGACGGCTCGCCGTGCGAGCGTCCGCGCAGAGAGCTCCGAGCGCCGGGGAGGGGGGTAGGGGGACACGTAGAAATATCCGGGCACTGGACGAGATCGGGAGAGGGGGTGGGACCCACCCCGGCACGTGCCACAGGGGCACGTGTCGGCCTGGGAGGGCGCCTCGGCACGTGCCGCTGCCAGCTGTCGCTTGGGACAGGAAGAGAACGTCTTCGCCGGCCGGGGGTGTTTCGGACACTGCGGAGGCGAGAGAGAGAGAAGGAATTGCCGCGTGAATGGATGATCGAACCAGACCTGCTCCACGTATCCCCATGCAACTAACTGAGGACCATGGGTCGATCCAGTTTGCTGGGACCGTTTGGTCCGCATGACCTGATGGGGGTGTTTCGGGCAGGGTTCAATTTATCCTGGATGATTTGATTTGAGCTCGTATTTGTAAATTAAAGGAGTTTTGAATTTAAATTTTAAAAAATAAAAAATATTTTTTGTAAAAAAAATAGAGACAATTCTAAGACCTCTAGAAAAAACAAAAGACAATTAAAAATAATATCGTTTGCATCATATTGTATAGGGAGAAAGTTTGAAAAAAAAGAAAAAAGTTGTTTCATTTATTCACTTATATTAAGAAAAAGTTTAGCATATAAACACATATTTTTCTTATGTAGGGTGTATCTTAAGAGAATCTTTAAAATTGGTTTTACTTCATTTAGAGTTTTATTAATTTCTCCATAATTTTTACAAAGTTTACAAGCATAAAGTGAATATTTTAAGAAATAACGTTGTAATTAACTTTTTCATGTCTACAATTTTTTCTACATAAATAATAGTATAAGTAAACTAATAAAAGTGGTTTCACTAATTTTAGAGGTGTGATGAGTTAGTTATGAATTAATCTAGTTACAATACATTTACACAATCCTGCATATTATCATAATTGTTTCATGAGTTCATGTATTTTTAGAAAACATAGGATCATATAAGAAGACTAACAAAATTGGCTTTATGATTTTTGGATTAGCAAAGAGTAAACTATGCATTTAACTTAGTTTAGCAAATACATTTTCTTGAAGAATATTCAACTTTTTATGAGTATAAATACTTTTATCATGTAGATCATGTTACATGGAAACCAACAAAATTTGTTTTACCTGATTTGAAGCTTAGATGAATTAGTTATTGATTTTACAAGGTTGAATTATTTTTTGGTTTTTTTTGTTGAATTTCACTGAAATTCGAGAAAACCGCTCGATAAATCGCTAAAACTGAACGGTTATTGACAATGTGAAAAATATAAAAAAATCGGTCGATAAATCATTGAATGTGCTCGGTAACCAGTGTAATTCTATCGGTTACCGAATGTCGATTCGGTCGATTTTTTTCTTTGAATTTCAAATTTACCGAGTGAATTTTGAACGAATTCCTACCAATTTTTTAGCGGTTTTTGCGATTACCATGAATTTCCAGTTACCATCGAGGAGAGGTTTTTGAGATCCAAACGGTTTTGTGAACCTTGGTTGTGGGTCGATCCTATCTGGATGCTATGGTCGGGGGTGTTTCTAACATTTGTATGAATTTGTATACATCTCACAAAAAAGAGAAACATATCCATACATATACCAGCTCCTTCTGATATCCATAACACTTTAAAAGAAATTAACAGATCGTTATGTCATTAAAATTTTTAACAGATTGTGATACAACTCATCTGCCTCCATATTACACATCAATACATTTAACAGCATATGAAATAGGAGAGACCAACTATCATCCAGGGAAGAAATCTTCATATAGCCGAATAGATTCGAACCACATAGCTGCGAATGAGAGAAGAGCCACGAGTGACCTTTCGAAGGAATTAAAAACAATTCACGAATAAAAATAGATGATGCATGTAGCAGTACTGCAGTAAGCAGTTTGGCAACATCAATCTTAATGCATCAGCAGCAGTACAACTATACAATGGACAAAATATTTGAACTCGTCCTATACAGTTTGCCACCAGTACTATATCCCTGATCTACCTTATTATTGTAGCTAATTTTAAGATCATTAGATGACATTAGTGTGACATACGGCGATTCAATAGGTCATTCAGAATCATTATTATCAGATTCAATAGCCTATATCAAAACTCACTATTATCTGGTTCAGTAGGTCATTCAGATTGATCAGCTTGCTCAACAAAGTCATGAATAGCTTCTTTTTTAATGGATTTACCCCGCGGAATCCGAGGTTTTTGGTGCATACAACTGAACCTAATCATTGTAGGCGACTTGCTTTTTGTAGGAGGGGGCTGTACACGCGGTAGAAAATTTACGCTAATCCGTTGGTATGATGATACGTAGTTGAGATGAACCTACCCAAAAGACTTTCAAAATAATTTTTACTTACAAACTTAACAGGATTGCATATATATTTTGGTTTTACCAGAAACTTGCATCCAATCCTGAAGGCATATTAGGGCTTCCACTGTCTCGGGAGTTAATTGGCTTCAAAAAATCAGATATCTCTATCCCTCTGGTGCTAAATGCTGATTCTGAGGCAACTGTTAAAGCAGGTATCATTAAAATATCTCGCTCCATACGTGAAAGAGTGGGATACTCAAGCGAGTTACTCTTTCACTAAGAAAGAATGTCAAAGTTATCACCACAAGGAATTGGGAGTGTTGCTAATTATGTCTCAAGCTCAAAGGATACCTCACTTGCTAAGCAAGCACTAAGGCTCATATGGCTATCCCAATCTCCATATCTTCCACTTGCATTTGTAGCCGCTTGAGCATTAGCAACTTGTTGTGTCACCTCTTAACTGTCAACATTCATTTGAGAGAAATCATTATATAGCCGTAGAAATACCCTATTTAATATTGCAATCTTAGATGCAACATCACTCTCGAATGCTTGATTCAAACGGAACTCATTGAATACAAACTTGAATCTTGGATATAAAAGAACACGAATTGAGATTTGCAACCATATCAATTTCCAATATTTTCTGAACTTCCTCTGCATGTACTCGATTGTCTCAAAGAGGTCAAGGTTCTCCTTAGAATTTCCATTCTCCAATGCCACTTTAACTTCCCAGATCTCATAAAAATGCAAGTTTGCTGTTGGGTAAAGTGATCCTGAGATGACCTTAGTTGCATCAAAGAACACTTTCAGCAGTCTGCACACTAACCGTGCTTTTTCCCGATCCTCAATAGTGGGTGCATTTGTGTATTCTGGACCATGCAATGTAAGGTATTCAAAAGCTCTTTTCAACTCCAAAGCATTGTTCACCATAAGATATGTTGAGTTCCAACGAATTGACACATCAATACCAGGGCGCTTTCCACATGAGATCCCTAGCTGCTAAATAATATCCTCAAAATTTTGCTTCCGCGACTGAGACTCTTGAATAAATTCACACTTCTCCGTATCTTGTAGACAATTGGATTTAGGATTTTGAACCCTGCTTGAAATATTAAGTTTAGAACATGGGCAGCACATCGATGGTGAAACAACATTCCTTTCCCAAGTAGCATGTGCTTCTCTAGCAAGTTCTCCTTCAAGAGATTGGCCATTGCATTATTATTGTTGGCATTGTCAAATGCGATTGCAAACAACTTATCTTTAATGTTCCATTCTTTGATGGAATTAAGGATAGCATTGAACATTGCCACACCCGTGAGTGGTGACTTCATGAAACTGAACATCAACACCCTCTTATGCATCTTCCAGTCATCATTGATGCAATGACACGTGATGCACATGTAGCATAAAGTCTGATTGGACATCCACATATCCATTGTCAATGAAACTCTGTTGTTGACATTTTTTAATATCTCTCGAAGTACTTGTTTGTGATCTTCAAAAACTTTCATGAAATCAATCTTGATTGTCCTCCTTGATACCATCTGGAAGATAGGGCTCAAGCTAGACACAAACCTTTGAAAACCATCATAGTCTACTATTGAGAATGGTAGCTCATGAAGGGAAATCACTCGAACCAACTCTCTCCTCGAAATGTCTTGATTAAATGTCCAATCCTCCAAAGAAACTCCTTTAGGAAACATAACAATGGCATTGAGCTGATTCACAACATCCATTACCCTTTTCCTTATCTTGCATCTCTTTAGGTGATTTGTCATTGCACTAGTTCCTACCCCACGCTTGGCAGTGATCTAAGCATTGCAGTGCTTGCATTGTCCTTTGACAACTAAACCACCCACACAGACTTTTAGGAATTCAATCCAAACCTTAGATTTGAATTGCCTCTTTTCCTCACCATATATGAATCCATCAACCATCCCAAGTTTAATTCTTGCCTCAACGCAATCATCCTCAACATGTTCATCTTCATCCTTGCCACCATCACCCACATCCTCTCTACCACCAGAATCCTCACCAACATCCTCACCAAGCATTTCAACATCATTAGTAATACCTATCGCTGGGCTCCACTGCAAGTGAGGCGCCTCCATCTTCTTTCCACCTCCCACCAATATTTCTTCATTTTCTGAATCTAAAAGATGCCCAAACATAAGCTAGTAGCAATGTATCATAAAAATTAAAGTTCTAGTTCTCTTGTATATCTCTTACAAATTAAAGTTTGTCTATTTTGTTCCTGCTATTGTGCCTTCCACCTCTCACCTCGACATCGATCACACTGATTTGCCGATTCATATGAGCATGTACAATGAGTAGATACATTTATGTATGTCGACACACGATGGTGACACAACACAATGCTCTACATTGCCTAAGCACAAATGATTTGTGTGGCTCCCCCCTCCCTCTGAAAAAAGCTAGGCCTTAGATGGGCACAAAGATTTGGTCACATCGGTTGTTACCTCTATTCATGTATTGCTTCATACGCTTCCTTCCTTCCTTGTTTCTTGCACTGCTAATCTAGTTGAGTTGCTCGCCTTCTTGGCTGCCACCTCTTGATCTCACAGAGGAGGAAGGCAAGCTGAGGGTGAGGATATGTTAGAGTAAGGGAGAGTGACCAGGAGAGAAAGAATCAAATCAAGAAATGACAGATATGGATGGAGCAAGAGGCTCACACTCACTGGCTGTACAAACTCCTGGTAGCAAGGAGGATCACTTTGCCTCTTCCTCTCGGATGTCGCGTGAAGAGGAGGAGGAGGCACCGCTACCCATCGACTGTCGCATAAAGTGGAGGCGATGATGTGGCTTTCTATCAGCCGAATCGTGAAGAGGAGGCGGCGTCGCAGCTTGCTACTGGGAGCATGGGGGAGAGGAACAATAGATCAGGCGGTGGCGTGGCTTGCTACCGGAGATAGATTGGGCAGCGGTGGTGTGGCGGATGCGATCGATGGAGGAGCAGGGCCTCGTTGCAGCCGATGGAGGAGCATGGCAGTAACGCAGGCAAAGCAATGGGTCGACTCACTCAACCCTAGGGATTTTTTAGATCCAGTCCAGCGGCCCTTACCTGTTTTGTGGGTCGGACCTTAGCTCCATTGGACACCATTTTATGGAGCGGGTCGATGATCCAATGGGTCGACCTAGCCCACGCCCGCCCTTAGATGCATGCATGCACAAGAACACACAGCTGAGAATTGTCGTTTTTCTATGATTTCAAAAAATAAAGAATTTTCATTTTTATGTTCGTCAATGACTTTGAAGATGTTCACATTTAGAGCGTAAAAAATATGCAAGGATATTAAATTTATGGAAGGTTAATGTTTGAGATGGAGGAATGCTACAACTATTTGGCTTGTGTATTGTTAGATTGGCCTTTTGGGACTAGTTTATAAGGTTACAAAAGAATTAAATATGAAATTAGTTTTCTCTATGTATATCTAAGTAGAAACGTGCTTTTCTTGTGTAATCTTTGTACATAATTGTCTCCAACGTCCAACTAGGAAGGCAACATCATGAATTTGTTGTGTCTTCACTCAAATTGTTTAACTCGCATATAAAATATCATTATTTTTTATTTCACGTAAAATTTAGTCCATTTCGATTTCTTCCTCTCTTTCTCTCTCTTCCTCCCCAGTCTCCTCTCCCACAAATTTCTTTATTGCCTCTCCCGAGCCTGAAATGTCTAGCGCCACCCCAACTATCACCTTCCATGGAAGACAATGCTAGAATTTGCAAGCGATCTTGTTGCCTTCGAGTCAGTTTAGCATTGCATGTCGTTTATGTTGATGTCGCTATCCCCAAATCTGACACGCTGACTATGCCTCGAGATTGGATTCACCTCTACTTCTGCAATGCGTCGCCAATAGCCATGGAGATTGTATACCGTGGTTTCACTGAGTCATCTAGAGCATGTTCATCATCATCCGGGCGACAAACACATGTTGTTATTCACTGACTACTATGCTCTGATTTGCAACTTCGTCAACCCTTTGTGCAAGGAACAACTGTCTCCCCTTCTCTTTCTGCATAAGAAGTCCATCATGGCCAACTCTAACTAATAGTGGCATGTTGGGGGGTTGGAGAATATTTGGATTGGATATGATAGCTACAACTTGCAGCCACATATTGTACATCGCAAGTTTGCAAGTTTAAGTAATGGCATGTGTCTACAATAAGTGGTACGGTACAGAGCACTTTATGAAAGGAATTTGCTACGCATAGTTGTTTATGAAAACACAGCTACCAAATATATACCTAATTAAATTAGTCAAATTCACCTTACGACCAAATACATACAAAGTTTAATCCAGCGTACACAAGTGTGATGAAGTTTGTCTCCGAAATTAATTCGTCCACGTCGATGCCATAGGCCACAAGCATCATCTGCATCTAGTGTGGTATGCCGACCAGGTGCATGTAGTGGCGAGCTGGATTGTCTCGTCGGCTCGATCGTCTGACAGCGGTTGCAGAGGCCCCAGCATAAAATATCTTCGAAGCCCATAATCCTATGCGTATGCCGCTACAAAGTACTCTTGCTAATCCGTATTGGAGAATGGAAAATCAACAGAACTTTTGTCTAAAGGACACGTGGCATCCTGTGTTTGGTGTTTGCATCAAGCTGTGCCGCTGTGGTATCTTGGCACTGGAGCAGGAAGATTCAGCAGAAGCAAGCCCATGGCTTTGAGTAGTGTTCGGTTTGCCTAGCTAGCTAATTGGTCAACTAGTAGATAAGGATCAGGGAGCATACCAGTGGTTTTTCTTGTACCAATTATGGGTGATCAGTAGTGTTTCTTTAAGATTAGGTGTAGATTATTCCACCAACTAGTAGATAAGGATCAGGGAGCATAGCAGTGGTTTTTCTTGTACTTACTATGAGTGATCAGTAGTGTTTCTTTAAGATTAGGTGTAGATTATTCCACCACAAAGCATTATTATCTTTTGCTAGATCATGCGATTAGAGTGAGTGCAACTTTCTAGTTGGCAAGGCGGCATCGCCTATATGTATATAGTTCCGTGTTCAGCGGGGCTACTGATTTTGTATTCCGTCTTTTTATCATAAATTAGCATATTTAATTGAGAAAAAGACTTATAAAATAACAGAAATATCAATGTGTGTTGATTCTGTTGGAAGTAATAGCACTTTTAAATTTAATTTAATTTAATTTTTATATAAAATAAATAAGAATGGATGTAAATAATCAATAACGACAGTGTTCCGACTAGCTCCAACTAGTCATAACTAAATTAGACTAGCCTCGAGTAGGATTCTACAAGTCTTAACATACCTCGACTAGTGTATGTTCTCGATAAGATATTCAATTAAGTACTCGATCAGTAAATGTACTTGATTAGGTACTCGACTAGGATTTACATATATACCTGATGACGACGTGAGATGCAGATATCCATGTGCTGTCGATGCTCGATGCAGTAGATGATGAGGAAGATGAAGTAGTCGATGCAGAGTCCATCGTGATGTTGATTAAGTAGGCGATGACAAAGACGAAGTAGTCAAAGTAGTTCACGATGATGTAGAGGAAGCAGATCGTGAGCAGTCGCGACGAGCGCTTCCCAAAAATCTTATTCATCCTCTCTCGATGTAGGATCCTAAGGGTAACGGGGTTCCAGAGACCTGCTGTCGGAGGGTGAACTCCTCAAGCGGGGATTCGGAGGGACCCCTTTAAGATTCGGCGGGGGGATGATTTTGAATCTGTTTTGCGGGTGAAATAAATGGGCGTAAATGAGATGCAGGTGGAGTGGAATGATCGGATGCAGGAAGTAGTAAATGCTCAGGGGATTTTTAGACATGTTCGGGTCGCATTGAGCGTAACACCCTACTCCTGTGTGTATGCTATAAATACTCTGAGAATGTCTCTCTGAGTGTTTGCTGGGTTACAAGAATATTTGTCTAGCCTACAACTTCGTGCTCCTAGTTCTTCGGTACTCGTCGTCTGTTGTCTTGATCTTTGGTCGGTCCGAACTGGTCTCTGGTTGAATTGAACCCCCTTTCTCCAGGGAGACCGCCCCGCATATATACCCGTCGGGGTGGTAGCGTGCCTAGAAAGGATGGCGCGAGTTCCGAGGCACCATAAATGGAAAGCAACCATCATGGGCTGCTGCGCGAGGTGACGGGCGGGTTGAAAACGCGCCCCGTCCGGTTTTGTTCGTCATCATGCCGTTTTTCAATGGGCGCCGCGGGGAGGGCCCACCGGGCAGCCACCGAGCAGCCCGGCGTGCCCGTCCGGTCAGAGCGGGCCTGACACAGCAGGGTGGCAAGGGGGGGGGGGCGCTTTGGGCTTCGCGATGTTATCCCGAGGCGCGCCGGATGTCCCGCGATGGGATCCGTACATTAAATGTCCCCACGCCTCCCTGCCAGACCGTGGCAGGGACTGGCAGCGAGCGTGGGGGGAGCAATTGGAGGTGACAGGCCACGCGCCCTCTTAAATGCAGCATCAGGCCTCTCACTAGTTGACACCTCACCGCTGGGCCTCTGTGGGGGCCACCGGCGAAGGACTTCTCAGGCCCTCGGGGTACCGAGTACTCGGGGGCCACTGTTTGCCGCCCCAAGCACTCTCTCCCGGATATGCCCTTTCTTGGTCCTCGGGGAACCGAATGCTCGGAGACCACTGTTCACGGCTCCGAGCACTCTTTCCCGGAACTGACTGTTCAGATCCTGGGGGAAACAAGTGCTCGGGGGGCACTGTTCACGGTCCCGAGCACTCTCTCCCGAAACTGACTTTCCTTGGGTCCTCGGGGGACTCGGGTGCTCGGGGGCCACTATTCGCAGCCCCGAGCACTCTCTTCCCGGCACTTGGTCTTCTTGGATCATCGGGGAACTCAGGTACTCGGGGACTACTGTTCATGGCCCCGAGCACCCTCTCCCGGAACTTGGTCTTCTCGAACCTCGGAAAGATAATCCCCGAGGGAGGGCGCCACGTGGCACTCTACTGTTCTGGCCTAGGGACTCGAGGACCCCCCGGTTCCTGTGTCACCGACACCTGCTCTCCCGTTTATCGGTGCACACTGGCACATCAGAATAGAGTAGACTACGTGCGACAGCGCAATAGAGAGAAATTGGCAAAATCCTAATTATGTGTAGTGTCTCACATCTCTCCTTTGTGCGGCACTTGACAGATATATATAGAGGGAGAGTCACGCGGTTGAGACGCACCACGATCAAAGACAGTTACGCCACCACGATCGGAGTCTTGACCAACACAATTTCTATATATTTATCTGTTTGCTCACGCAGCAAAAAGAAAGAAACCACAAAAAGAATGTCGGATCTGCACAAGGAACTGGACCCGATTTTGATGAACCATTCACGCAGGTGCTGTGTGCCCACGACCTCTGCCCCCGCCGGCCCTGGCCATGGCCTAGTGAGGCAAGTGAGCGCGCATGTGTATTTTTCTAGTCCTCTCATCCACACATGCTAAGTGGGTGGAGGAGAGAAACCCTTTTAAGTTGATCTCCATCTACTTCCATTAGCAATATGGGACTTTAGAATACACAACTCCCTCACATGGTTGGTCCTTTGAGATTTATTTGGAATTATACAAATATAATAGGCTAAGCCTATATATTCTAACAAACCCCCGTTAGATCTCAAAGTCCGACGAAGATTTAATATTATTTGATATACTAGTGTTTTAGTAGAGGTTGTTAAGTTGAACATCCACCTAGAATATCAAGTTACATTCATTCACAACTTGGATAATAGACTAAGCCTAGAATTACATGTCTTGTGCAAACAAGTTTCACTTACTAAGCCTTGAATTGCAAGTCTTGTGCAAACAAGTTTCACTTACTAAGCCTTGAATTGCAAGTCTTGTGCAAACAAGTTTCACTTGAAGTCATAACTGATACTAGACTGCCAGTAGGCTACCCCGCGGGTGGAGCATATAAGTCATACTCCATGGTCTCTTCATGAGTTCATTATAGATCACCCAAGTCTCATAGATTGCGACCAACAGTCAGGCTTATTTAGGTGTTCTTTCAAGAATTCCATGTAGGTTAGCCTCTTCATTAATTAAAGACAACATAATACATTAAGGCAATAGCCAACCCACCACACATATTTCGCGAGTCTTGAATCTTTACTCAAGTGGGTTGTGTGGTACTCTCCTTCAGTTAGCCAATAGCTTGTTCTTCCCAGATCCTAATTCATGGGATCTCCAATCATATAGGTTGGGTTACCACTACTATATAACTCACATGAGTCTCGCACCCATTTTCTTTGAAGCATTATCTATCACATTTCGTAATAGTCCCTTTATAAATTGATCTGCTAGATTTTTAGCTGTTTAGATATACAACGCTATCACTCCGGAGTTTCTCAATTTTATGACAGATTCCAATCTTCTCTTTACATGTCTTGAGGATTTCATGTTGTTCTTAGAACTGTTCACTTTGATAATAATGGTTTGATTATCACAGTTTATAAGGGAAGCTGGTATCAGTTTTTCGACCACTGGCAAACCCATTAAGAGCTCATGCAGCCATTCTGCCTCAACAGTGGTTGTGTCTAACGCTGTGTTTTGCTTCCATGATTGACCTCGTCAATATGATCTGTTTGCAAGATCTTCATGAAACAGCAGCATTGCGAAGAGTGAATACATATCCAATTTGAATCACTATAACCCTCCAGTACTGATAGGTACCTAGTATAGTGAAGTCCAAAATTCATAGTACCTAGCAAGTAGTGCATGACTCGATCAAACACATGCCAATGATCATCACCCGTGTTAGAAGTAAACCAGCTCAATTTGCTTACAGTAAATGAGATGCCAGGCATTGTATCACTAGCTAGGTATCTAAGTGATCCGATTATTTGGGAGTATCTCAGTTGATCCTTACCAATTCTTTTATTCTTTCGAAGTATTAAGGTAGGATTATAAGGTGTTGGAGCGATCTTACTGTCCATATAGCCTAAGCAGCTCAAGATTTTTTCCACATAATAGGACCGCGGAAGTGTAATTCCATTCTCATCTCTAATCAACTTAATGTTTAAGATCACGTCAGCCTCTCCTGGATCTTTCATATCAAAATTTCTTAATAGATATGATTTGATCTCATTAATCACATCAAGTTCCAAAAATCAAGATGTCATCAATATACATGCACAAAATAGCTCCCTCACCCCACCATGGTGATAATACACACATCTATCAGCTTCATTAACAACAAAGCCCGCATATGTTAATGTTCTATCAAACTTCTTATGTCGTTGCTTAGGGGCTTGTTTGAGGCCATACAAAGATTTTAGCAACTTACATACCTTGTCCTCCTGACCTTCTACTACAAACCCATCAAACTGATCCATATAGATTTTCTCATCCAACTCTCCATTAAGGAAAGCTGTCTTAACGTCTATCTGATGAACGATAAGACCATGTGAAGTAGCCAAAAAAATAGTACTCTTATCGTGGTCATTCGAGTGACAGGTGAATACGTATCAAAGAAATCTTCGCCTTCTTTTTGAGTATAACCTTTGGCCACAAGCCGAGCCTTATACTTTTCGATAGTACCATTAGGCATAAGATTCTTCTTAAAGACCCACTTACAACCTACATGTTTACAACCATAAGGTCGATCTGTGACTTCCCAAATCCCGTTAGCGAGAATAGAATCCATCTCGCTATGAACAGTCTCATTCCAGTAGTATGCATCTGGAGATCCATAAGCTTCTGAAATTGACTTGGGAGTGTCATCCATAAGGTACATAGTGAAATCATCACTAAAGGATTTTATTATCCTTTATCTCTTATTCCTTCTCAGAACCTCATTGTCATCTTCCTCAGGAACTAGATCGAGTGGTTGCTCAGAATACTCAAGTGGTGTGATAGATTTATAAATTATCTTAGAGGTTTGGCTAGAAATGTTATATATATCCTTCATAGGAAATATGTTCTCAAAGAAGGTGGCATATCTAGACTTTATAATTGTATAGACTAGCATGTCAGATACCTCATATTTAACTACTAAAAACCTATAGGCAATACGCTGATGAGCATATCCCAGAAAAATACAATACACTATCTTAGGTCTCAATTGCATTTTTTAGTTATTGGTACATTAACTTTCACCAAGCATCCCAATTGCGCAAATAAGAAAGTGATGATTTTCTTCCTTCCCATTCTTCATATGAGATTTTCTCCTTATTCTTAGTAGGAGCTCTATTTAGAACACGACATAAAGTCAACAAGGTCTCCCCCACCATATCTTGGATAAACCCGCAGTGTCTAACATGACATTAACCAAGTCAATCAGGGTGCGGTTCTTTCTCTCGGCTACCCATTTTGATTGGGGGGAATAGGGAGACGTTCTCTCATGAATAATTCCATGTTCCTTACAGAATAAGTCAAAATTACTTGAGAAGTACTCTCCACCACGATCTGACCTAAGTCTTCTGATTTTCCTTTCCAATTGATTTTCATCTTCTGCCTTATAGATCTTAAAGTAGTCTAGAGCCTCATCTTTTCAATTTCAACAAATGCACATAACAAAATCTAGATGCATCATCGATTAAAGTCATTAAATATATTTTTCCACCTTTCGTCAACACACCATTCATCTCACAAAGATTTGAATGTATGAGTTCTAACGTCGCCAAATTTCTCTCCTCGCTTGCCTTGTGAGGCTTATGAGGTTTCTTAGATTGCATACAACTTTGGCACTTAGAACCTTTGACAATAGAAATATTCGGAATTAAGTTCAAGTTGAAAAACCGAGTCATACAACCAAAGTTTATGTGACATAAAAGTGAGTGCCAAACACTAACCTCATCAACATTAATATTGCCATAAATATGGTTCACGGACTTATTGCAAAAATCAGAAAGAGAAAAGCGGAACAAGCCTCCACACTCATTGCTTTTACCAATAAAAAAGTTCATATTTCGACAGAACCACTTTTTTAGACTCAAGTACCACCTTAAACCCGTCTCTACAGAGAAGGTAACCGCTAACTAGATTCTTGTTTATTGAAGGGACATGTTACATATTCCTCAGCTGCACGATCTTTCCCGAAGTAAACTTCAGATCTACCGTGTCAACACCATGAACAGAAGCATGAGACCCATTTTCTATTAAGACGAAAGAATATCTAGCGATTTAATAAGAAGAGAATATTGAACTATTAGCACATACGTGTACATTAGCCCCAATATCAATCAACCAACTGGTATAATGATTCACTAAAGGAACAATAAGTAAATTACCATACCCACTAGTTTCATCTCCAGTGTTACCAATGGTCGCGTTAGTAGACTTGATGCTCTTCCCTTGATTAACCTTTCTTTCTTTGCGGTCTTAGCAATCTTTGGCCTAATGGCCAACCTCGTCGCACACGAAGCAAGGTTTATCATTTTTGTTCATCATCTTCTTCTTGAAGTTGGTGTTTTGTTTGGTCTTGTTATTTTTCTCTTTATACTTGCCATTAAAGGATTGTTGCACCACATTTGTGCTAAATTGTCCATCGCCTCCTTTGTTATGCACATCCTTAGCTCGAGCTTTCTCCTCAACATCAAAGGCGCAATCAGACTCTCAACAGAGATCTCTTGTCTCTTATGTTTTAGAGTAGTGGTAAAATTTCTCCACGAGTGAGGTAATTTAGCAATGATGCCCCCAATCACAAACTTATCGTGTAAGGTACACTTTAGGAGCTCGAGTTCTTTTACAATGCACTGAATCTCACGAGCCTGCTCGACTACCGATTGATTATTGATCATCTTGTAGTCATGATATTGCTTTATGATATACAGTTCACCGCCAATATCTGACACACCAAATTTTGCATTAAGTGTGTCCCACAACTCATTTGCGTCCTTTATGTGCATGTATACATCACAGAGATAATCGGCAAGAGTGCTAAGAACACATCCTACAAAGAGTGTGTCGGCTTCCTCGAACTACTTCTCCTCATAAGAGGAAAGAGTTCCTTTTAGATTTAATTTAATATAATTCCTCATATAAAATGAACAAGAACGGATGCAAATAATCAATAATGACAATGTTCCAACTAGCCCCCACTAAATTCGACTAGACTCGAGTAGGATTCGACAAGTCTCAACATGCATCGTAGTGTAAGTCCTCGACAAGATATTCGACTAGATACTCGAGTAGGATTTACATATGTACCCGATGGTGACGTGAGACACAGACGCCCCTGTGGTGTCGATACTCGATGCAGTAGATGATGATGAAGATGAAGTAGTCGATACAGATGCTACCGTTTGTCGATCCAGTAGGCGATGACAAAGACAAAGTAGTCAAAGTAGATCATGATGATATAGAGGAAGTAGATCGTGAACAGTCGTTATGAGTGCTTCCCAAAAACCATATTTGCCCTCTCTCGGTGCAGGATCCCAAGGGTGATAGATTCCGGAGACCTGCTCTCCCATTTGTCGGTGTATACCGGCATAGCAGGATGGAGTGGACTACATGCGATGGTGCAACAGAGAGAAATTGGTAAAACTCTAATTGTGTGTGGTGTCTCACATCTCTCCTTTGTACGACGGCTGACAGATATATATAGAGAGAGTCGTGTGCTTGCGACGCACCATGATCGAAGACGGTTACACCGCCATGATCGGAGTCTTGACCAACATGATTTCCATATATTTATCTGTTTGCCCACGCAGAAAAAAAACCGCAAAAAGCACGCCGGACCTATGCAAGCAACTGGACCTGATTTTGACGTACCATTCACATAGGTGCCATATGTCCGCGCTCGTGCCCTCTGCCCCGATGAGGCGAGCAAGCACGTGTGTGTTCTTCTCGTCCTCTCATCCACACATGCTAAGTGAGTGTGAAAGTGCATCTAGGCCCCCTAAGTGGGTTTTGGCTTATTGATGACAAAACGATTAAAGAACTAACATGCTTTTCGAGTAATGAACAGGTTTAAGCATTAGTTGTGAAGATAAATGACGTTTGACGCCCGCCGAAACAAATGAAGAATCAACGAAGGGTACTAGATAGGGTTTACATTCTTTTATTTTTGAAATTGAGTCTAGGATAGACGCCTTTTTAGAAGGATGGATTTGATTGCTTGGTTAGTGTCTCAATGCTCAAGAGATCCTTTAGAACCACCCAGTTGAGAGACACATTCACTTACGGACACAGAACTCTTTCTGAAAATCTTCACTGAGTCCGTAGTCTCCGGTGTTCACCGGATACTCCGATACTCAGTGTTCAGCCGGAGTCTCCAAGGTAGCCTCCGGCAGAGAGTCTCGGTTACGGTTTATTCTTTTTGGAAAAAGGCCAGAGTCTCCGGTGCTCACCGGATACTCTGGTATTTTAAGGGTCAACAGACCAGAGTCTCCGAGGGAGACTCCGCCAGAGAGTCTCTGTTAAGTATTTGTTTTTTAATTAAAAAGGGGGACCGGAGTCTCCGGTGTTCACCGGATACTCCGGTAAATGTTTAGAGTTAACCGGAGTCTCCGAAAAGAAAGACCGGAGTCTCCGGTGTTTACCGGATACTCCGGTACTTGGAGAGGCCGGAGGGTCCGGCTGGTCTCCGGACTTAATCCTTTTGGAAAGACTGTCAGGACCGGAGACTCCGGTAATTCAACAGAACTGTAACGGCTAGTTCTGACACGTTTGTTGACCGTTCTGATGCCGTTTTTGGATTTAGGACCGGAGACTTCGGTATACACCGGATACTCCGGTAAGCTCTGACAAAAACAGTAACGGCTAGTTTGTGAAAGAGTGCTATAAATGCCCCCTCTCTCCACAGCATTTAGAGCTTGCTGTGGCTGGTAAACTTGAGACCTCTTGAGCATTTTAAGAGCATTCAAAGCCCCTCCAACCACATCTAGTGCAAAGTTTGCAAAAATTTGAGAGTTTGTGTTTGGAGAGGGTTCAAGCCACTTGAGCATTGAGTTCTTCATCAAGCATCTACTGCAATCATCTCTCTTGAAGCTTTGGGCTTCTAGAAGGAAAGGAGTCGCCCGAAGAGCACCCAAAACTTATGGTGTGCCTTGGGAAGTTTGTAAACATCTTCGCATTGAGTTAGAATTTCTAGCTTGATCTTGGTGGTCGCTAGAAGATGATAGGGTTGGAAAAGACCCGGCTCTTTGTGAGCTCCTCAACGGAGACGTAGGCACTTCTTTGTGAGGTGGCCGAACTCCGGGATAAATTCACGTGTTCTTATTTGCGTAATTTACTTTATCGTGTGATTTTGGTGACTTGTCTTATAAATTGCTCTAGTGTCAATCTTGCTAGTATTAAGTGTTATTTTAGCTCTGTGATATCTAGTAGACCTAGTGTGATCCTTAGACTCTAGCTGTTATCTTTAATTCACATTTATTCTAAAAATCCTATTTAGGCCGGAGACTCCGGACTAGACCGGATACTCCGGACCATACCGGAGTATCCGGCCTTCACCGGAACATCTGGCAGTTTTAATCCGCTGTTTTTAGTTTTAATTTTCAGAAAAGCCTATTCACCCCCCCTCTAGGCACTTTCAATTGGTATCAGAGCCTAACCTCCTACAAAGCTTCACCGCTTGAAGGGAATCATTATGTCGACATCTGAAAGTCCGAGGGGTTTCAAAGATGATCCATCAAGGAGTGATGATGGTAATAGTAAAGGAAAGGGAAGTGAAATTCCTTTCAATTATGATCGTTTGAATTCTTCAAGCAATTACATTTCCGTGCCTTCCGGGCGTGCACCATTCTTCGATGGTACACATTATGCCGCTTGGAGGCACAAAATGAAAATACATTTAATCTCTCTTCATCCAAGTATTTGGAAGATTGTTTTCACAGGTTTTGAGCTGCCGGAGGAAGACCAAGAGCTCACCTCAAGTGAAGAACAAAATATGCATCGCAATGCTCATGCCACAAGTGTGTTGCTTAGTGCCTTGAGTCCAGAGGAATTCAATAAAGTGGATGGACTTGAGGAAGCTAAGCAAATTTGGGACACACTTCAAGTTTCTCATGAAGGGACTACAAGTGTGAGAGAATCCAAAATAGAGTTGCTTGAGGGAAAGCTTGGAAGATTTGTGATGGAGGATCATGAAACTCCTCAAGCAATGTATGATCGGATGATGGTGCTTGTGAACAAGCTAAGAGGGCTCGGAAGCGAGGACATTGATGATCACAAAGTGGTGAAGAGATTACTTAGAGCATTTGCTCCTAGAAATCCCACTTTGGTGATGCTCCTCCGAGAGAGAAGGGACTACAAGAGGCTCACACCAAGCGATGTGCTTGGAAGGATTCTCGCTCATGAGCTAATGGAAGAAGAAGCAAATGAAGTGAAGATTCATGCAAAACAAAGCTCAACCTCAAGGCATAAAGAAATTGCACTCAAGGCAAGCAAAAGCAAGCAAGTCCAAGAATCAAGCACAAGTGAAGATGAAAGCTCCGAAGATGAAGAAATGGCTTTCTTTGTGAAAAGGTTCAAGTAATTCATGAGAAAAGGAGGCTATTCAAAATACAAGAGAGACATGCCTAAGAAGAGAACATCAAGAAGGGCATGCTATGAATGTGGCGAAGTTGGTCACTTTATAGCCGATTATCTAAACAAGAAGAAAGGAAAGGACAAAGAAGACAACAAAGTCAAGCCATACAAGAAGGACAAGAACAAGATGTACAAGAAAAAGTATTCGGGTCAAGCACACATTGGAGAAGAGTGGGATTCAAACTCCGACTCCGACTCCGATGATGAAGGAGTCGCCACCATTGCTATTCATGAGCCTACACCAAGAAAATCACTCTTAATGAGTGATGATGATGATGACGACTCCCCAAAATGCTTCATGGCTAAAAGCCGCAAGGTAAAATCTCAATCCAAGCTCTTAGATAGTGATAGTGAGTATGATAGTGATTGTGATAACTTGTTCAAAGGTTTGAATAAAAATGTTATGGATAAAATTAAGGAGCTAATGGATACAATAGATAGTCATGAAGAGACCCTCGAGAGACAAGAAGACTTGCTCATCCTTGAAAAGGAGAGAAACCTTGAACTCGAGGAGCTCTTTGCTAAAGAGAAGGAAAAAGTTGATAAATTGTCTAAAGATTATGATTTAGCCAATTCCTCAATTGCCAACCTTAGGAGTAACAATTTCTTGCTTCAAGAGAAATTATCTTGTTTAGATGAAAATTATAAAACTCTTGAAACACAAATTGATATTCTTAAGAGAGGTTCATCCAACTCTAGTGAAGCAAATTTACTATCTAGTGCATCTACTAGCAATGGATGCTCTCGTTGTTCCAACCTTGATATAAATGCTTGTACAACTAATATTGAATCCTTGCAAGCATTACAAAAGGAAAAATGAGAGGCTAAATGCTTTGGTCAAATATGGGTGCATCAAAACCTATAAGTCGAAGGATGCACTTTACAAGACCATCCAAGCCAAAGACAACAAGCAAAAGAGAGGTCTTGGATTTGACCAATACACGAGCAAGCCAAATGATCCTGTGCTATTGAATGGAGTGGAATGCCTCAAGTTTGTCAAAGGAGGCAAACAAGTTAATCATACGGCTCAAACACGGCAACCGAAGGCTCATGCTCCCCAATGTTCTTTTTATGCCTCATATATGCTAAAGAGAGACCACCGTGGTAAAGTGGTTGCTCTTTATGTTGGCCCCCGCACAAGAGATAGAATTGTTAAAAGGAATGTGTGGGTGCCAAAAGTGCTTGTGACTAACGCTAAAGGACCCAAACAAATTTGGGTACCTAAAATAAAGGCTTAACTTTATTTTGTAGGCATACTCCTCCGGTGGATCAAGTTGGGTCATTGATAGTGGATGTACAAATCACATGACCGAAGAAAAGAGTATATTTTCTTCCTTTAAAGAAAATGGAGGACCTCATGAAAACATCATTTTTGGCGATAATGGAAAAGGAGAGGTAATGGGCCTAGGTAAAATTGCCATCTCAAATGATCATTCTATTTCAAATGTCTTGTTAGTCAAATCTCTTAATTATAATTTATTATCCGTATCTCAATTATGTGAAATAGGTTATAATTGTCTTTTTACAAATGAGGGTGTGATTGTCTCTAGAAGGGAGGACACCTCAATAGCCTTCACCGGCAAGTTGAAGGGTAAACTCTATCTTGTTGATTTTTCAACGGATGAAGTGAAGCCTAAAACTTGCTTGATGACTAAGTCTAGCATGGGTTGGCTTTGGCATCACCGACTTGCTCATGTTGGCATGAGGAATTTGTCTAAACTTCAAAAGGGCGAACACATCCTAGGACTAACAAATGTGTCTTTTGAGAAAGATAGAATTTGTAGTGCTTGTCAAGCGGGAAAGCAAGTTGGAGCATCTCATCCCTTGAAAAATGTGATGACCACTACAAGACCATTGGAACTCTTCCACATGGACTTATTTGGGCCAATCACTTACATAAGTATCGGAGGTAACAAATATGGTTTAGTTATTGTTGATGTTTTTCACGTTTCACTTGGGTATTCTTCTTGCATGATAAAAGCGAAACTCAAGCCATTTTCAAGAAGTTTGTAAGAAGAGCCCAAAATGAGTTCGAAGTGAAGATCAAGAGAGTAAGAAGCGACAATGGAAGCGAGTTCAAGAACATACAAGTTGAAGAGTTTCTTGATGAAGAAGGAATCAAGCATGAGTTCTCGGCTCCCTACTCTCCTCAACAAAATGGAGTAGTCGAGAGAAAGAATAGGACGTTAATTAAGTCCACAAGAACAATGCTTGATGAATACAAGGTATCGGATCAATTTTGGGCGGAAGCAATCAACACCGCATGCCACGCCATCAACCGGTTGTATTTACACAAGTTGTTGAACAAGACTTCATATGAGCTTCTAACCGGTAACAAGCCCAACGTTTCCTACTTTAAGGTCTTTGGTAGCAAATGCTTTATTTTAAACAAGAAAGCTAGAAGTTCAAAATTTGCTCCAAAAGTAGATGAAGGGTTTATGCTTGGTTATGGATCAAATGCCTACGCCTATCGCATTTTCAACAAAACCACCGGGTGTGTTGAAATTGCGAGAGACGTAACATTTGATGAATCTAATGGCTCCCAAGTGGAGCAAGTTGATACTAATGTGCTAGGTGACGAAGAAATACCAAGCGAAACAATCAAGAAGATGGCAATTGGCGAAATCAAGCCCTTAGAACAACTAAAGACTCAAGAAGCTCAAAATGATCAAGATCAACCATCTTCATCAATGCAAGTTGAACCATCAACATCAACCCAAGATCAAGACGACAAGAGACCACAAGACCAACATCAAGACCGTGAAGACCCAAATAATTTTTTGGATGATGAAGTGGAAGACTTTCAACATCAATCACAAGTGCCACACCCACGCGTTCATCAAAGTATCCAAAGAGATCACCCCGTGGACAACATCCTTGGTGATATACAAAAGGGGGTAACTACTCGTGCAAGAATTGCAAATTTTTGTGAATTTTACTCTTTTGTTTCCTCTTTGGAACCTTTGAAGGTAGAAGAAGCGCTTGATGATCCGGATTGGGTAATGGCTATGCAAGAAGAATTGAACAACTTCAAAAGAAATGAAGTTTGGTCTTTGGTGGAAAGGCCAAAACAAAATGTGATTGGGACAAAATGGGTCTTCCGCAACAAACAAGATGAAAATGGGATAGTAACAAGGAACAAAGCTCGCTTGGTTGCTCAAGGGTTTACTCAAATCGAAGGTTTGGATTTTGGTGAGACATACGCTTCCGTAGCTAGGCTAGAGTCAATTCATATTTTATTAGCCTATGCTACTCACCATGATTTCAAGTTATATCAAATGGATGTGAAGAGCGCATTTCTAAATGGACCAATTTCCGAATTGGTGTATGTGGAGCAACCGCCCGGCTTTGAAGATCCCAAGCATCCTGAACATGTTTTGAGACTCCATAAGGCGCTCTATGGGCTAAAGCAAGCTCCTAGAGCATGGTATGAATGCCTTAGGAATTTTCTTGTCAAAAGGGCTTTGAAATAGGCAAAGCCGACTCTACTCTTTTTACTAAGAATGTTGATAATGATTTATTTGTTTGCCAAATATATGTCGATGACATTATATTTGGTTCTACTAATCAACAATTTTGTGAAGACTTTAGTAGGATTATGACAAGGAGGTTTGAGATGTCCATGATGGGAGAATTGAAGTTCTTTCTCGGATTTCAAATCAAGCAACTCAAGGAAGGAACCTTCATTTGCCAAACCAAGTATATCAAAGACATGCTCAAGAAGTTTGACATGGAGAATGTCAAACCAATCAAGACGCCCATGCAAACTAATGGACATCTTGATCTCAATGGAGAAGGCAAAAGCGTGGATCAAAAGGTATATCGTTTCATGATAGGATCTTTGCTTTACTTTTGTGCATCTAGGCCCGATATCATGCTTAGTGTGTGCATGTGTGCAAGATTTCAAGCCGCTCCCAAAGAATACCATTTAATGGCCGTTAAGAGGATTCTTCGATATTTAGTTCATACTCCATACCTTGGCTTATGGTATCCAAAAGGGTCATCCTTCGACCTTATCGGCTATTTGGACTCTGATTATGCCGGTTGCAAAGTGGATAGAAAAAGCACTTCAGGAACTTGCCAATTCTTGGGTAGGTCCTTAGTGTCATGGTCATCCAAGAAACAAAATTCCGTAGCTCTATCCACCGCCGAAGCCGAATATGTTGCCGCGGGAGTTTGTTGTGCTCAACTTCTATGGATGAAGCAAACTCTAAGAGACTATGGCCACAAAACTTCCAAAATTCCACTTTTGTGTGATAATGAGAGTGCCATCAAAATAGCCAACAATCCCGTATAATACTCAAGAACCAAGCACATAGACATTAGACATCATTTCTTGAGAGATCATGCAACAAAAAGGGGATATTGACATTCGCCATGTGAGGACCGAAAGACAATTAGCCGATATCCTCACCAAACCACTAGATGAGCAAAGGTTTTGCGAGTTGAGAAGTGAATTAAATATCCTAGATTCTCGGAACGTGGCTTGAACTATTGCATACATTTGCTTGTTATAGATTTATAGCTTTCTTAGTTAAGAGTTTGCGAAAACTGCATTTTTGAGTGATTTTCTCAAAATTGTTTGGCTCTTTGATCTCTCGATCATAATTTGCAATTTGTGATCATAGTTATGTAATGATGCTTGTTGGCTGATCACATTTAGCAAATTAGTCCTCTTGTCCAACATCTTTCTCCCCGAATTTCAGCTCTAAATCTTTCTGTGACAGTTCAGGTCCCGGAATGTCCGGTGTTCACCGGAGTATCCGGACCTGACACTGTTCACAGCTCCAGCTGATTCCTGTCCTGTTTCCAGTTACCGGACAGTCCGGTCTTCACCGGAGTCTCCGGTACAAGTGTCAGGACCGGAGTCTCCGGTGTCCACCGGAGTCTCCGGTAAAAGTGTCAGGACCGGAGTCTCCGGTCTACACCGGAGTCTCCGGTCTACACCGGAGTCTCCGGTGTTTCCAGAATCCTATATATTCCCCCAGCCCGAACAGTTCTCTTTTCTCATCCATTCACAAGCCCTCTCTCCCAATAGCTTCTTCTCCGGCGATTTTTGAGAAGCAACCAATGATCTACAAGTTTTGCTACTTTTCTCACTTGGATTGAAGGCCGGACCCTCCGGAGATTCCTATTCATCAAGATCCCCGGAGGATTTGAGCTCAAAAGGTATCTTTTTCAACAATCTTCCCGATCTCTCAATGCCCTTGTCTAGAGTTGTTTTTCCTTGGTAGAATAGTTCCTAGTACCTCCTAGAATACTTCCCCAAACTTATTTCATCTCTAGTCGGCCAAATCTTCCAAACCCTAGGATTTTTGGGGATTTTTCGGGGCCGACCGGAGTATCTGGTGTACACCGGATACTCCGGTATCAGCCTGATTTTCCAGCAGTTTCTGTCCAATCATTTGTTCCTCATATCCTTTGTTTATTCCATATCTCTTAGGTGTTCTTGCAATGGCCGGAGATCGTTTTGAGAAGGGTCATACGTTCGAAAGGAAAAAGAAACAAAGAAGTGACCCTCGTGCTCAAGAAACAAAAGCTCTGGCACGCTCGGAAGATAGTGGAAGTGGTCACGCTAGCGGTGAAATAGTCCGCAAAGTAGCCTCAGGCAGAGGCATCCACATTGAAGAAGGAGGAGCCACTCAACAATATGAGGGAGACATTGTGACCGTTTGCAGGACCAAATCTCAAGCTATGAGAGGCCGAGAAAGTGGAAGGGGAAAGGGACTAGCTAAAGTGACAGCGGGAAGAGGACAAGGAGGAATGCCCTCTAGGGAAGATAGGGGCAAAGGTGTTGCTCAAGAACACTCGTCTGAGTCCGAGGATGATGAATAAGAGCAGGCCGATGAAGTTATTGGACCCTTGAAACTTCATAGACCTCGGAGAACTGCTTGTGTCATTGATACTCCAAAGCAGACAGTGAACTACATGAAGCATGTTTCCAGGGTTGTTAGTGAAAGGTTGAACAACCCGTATGATTATGAGAAGAATGTTGCAGATTATCGCTTCTGGAATGATTTTCAGGCAGACTTCTATGAGACAGTGATCTTGGCCAAGAAAAAGCCTATTACTCCCATGCAATGGATTGATTGGGATTATATGGCCAGGAAAAACGACCCTGTGTTCACTGAAGTAATTGCAGCTTGTGAGAGCAAGAAGGTAAAAAATATTATGGCTTTCAAGTATGATTGGTGCGAGGAAGTTATCGCACAATTCTATGCTACAGTGTGGTTTGAGGGATCTGAAAATCCCATTATGCACTGGATGATAGAGGGAGTCAAATACAGAATTAGCTTCAGAGGCTTTGCTCACTATTTCCATCTTGATGCCAGAGATACTTCCAAAGATCAAATTCACAATGAGAATCAGCTGACCTTGGAAGAAGTTGGGTTCATGTATCTGAATCATGGACGAGTTGAGTTCGGAAAGCTTACATGGATGAGGCCTTTCTATCGTTGTTTAAACTCCCTATTTCGACTCACCTTGGCACCCAAGAGCGGAGATGCAACAACAGTCCAGAGTATATCCAGAAATCTCCTTGCAGCCATGTCCAATGATCATGCTCCTTTCAGCGTGGCACACTTTCTCTGGGAAGAAATTGTCTTTACATCCAAGTCACCAATCAAAAGCTGTGGATATGCTCCTTATCTAATGTTTATTATTGAGAAGGTATCCAAGAAGACTTTTGTGAAGGAGATTAAGCATGAACCCTATAGGATGAGGCCCCTGAACATACAAGCTCCCTCCCCATCTCCATCACCTCCTCGTGCTCCTACTAGCTCGAGACAGTTTGCCTCGAGACGTGCTCCTCCTCCAGGGTCATCATTCATCAAGAGCGCTCTCAAAGCAATCTTCAAGATTTGCACCCATAATGCCACTCAAATCAAGGATCAAGGTGCTCGCTTAAAGAAAATGGAGAAACGTCAGAAACAAATGTACACATCCATGAACCTCCAGCCACCTTGCTCTCCTGTTGAGTCAGATGAAGCGGAGAGTGCACCAGTTGAGGTTGAGAACCCTTGGGCATGGTATGATGAAACCCAAGCTGCTGCCGAGAGTTCTCAACAACAAGCACAAGATGACTCCTCTGACGGCGCCTCTGGCAACAACTCCGAAGGAAGTGAAGAAGAAGAAGATGATGATGATGAAGATGGCAGCAGCGAATAGGCTCTCTCTTTTTGGTGTTTGATGCCAAAGGGGGAGAGATAGTTATCCATTTCCTTAGTTTCCTTAGTTTCCTTAGCCTTGGACTCTATTTAATTTCTATCGCTGTTGGACAATTGGACTATGTTTGTGATGAACTTTGTGTCGTTTAATTTGTAAGACCTTTATGTTAGTGTGATGATTGTCGTACTTTCTTAAGTTTTGTGTGTTTCATGTCTTATCATAAAATTGTATCCCACGGATTCTAGGATATAGGGGGAGCTCCTGTGAATTTAAAATCTCAAATATGTGTATTTGTGTATAACTCCGTTTAAACCAATGCACACATTTAGGGGGAGCTCACCATATCTTCTAGAATTCAAAATCTTATTTCATATATCTTTGTGTATGCTTTAATCGGGTTGTCATCAATCACCAAAAAGGGGGAGATTAAAAGTGCATCTAGGCCCCCTAAGTGGGTTTTGGCTTATTGATGACAAAACGATTAAAGAACTAACATGCTTTTCGAGTGATGAACAGGTTTAAGCATTAGTTGTGAAAATAAATGACGTTTGACGCCCGCCGAAACAAATGAAGAATCAACGAAGGGTACTAGATAGGGTTTACATTCTTTTATTTTTGAAATTGAGTCTAGGATAGACGCCTTTTTAGAAGGATGGATTTGATTGCTTGGTTAGTGTCTCAATGCTCAAGAGATCCTTTAGAACCACCCAGTTGAGAGACACATTCACTCACGGACACAGAACTCTTTCTGAAAATCTTCACTGAGTCCAGAGTCTCCGGTGTTCACCGGATACTCCGGTACTCACTGTTCAGCCGGAGTCTCCGAGGTAGCCTCCGGCAGAGAGTCTCGGTTACGGTTTATTCTTTTTGCAAAAAGGCCGGAGTCTCCGGTGCTCACCGGATACTCCGGTATTTTAAGGGTTAACAGACTGGAGTCTCCGAGGGAGACTCCGCCAGAGAGTCTCTGTTAAGTATTTGTTTTTTAATTAAAAAGGGGGACCGGAGTCTCCGGTGTTCACCGGATACTCCGGTAAATGTTTAGAGTTAACCGGAGTCTCCGAAGGAGACTCCGGCAGAGACTTTCGGTTAGCGTTTAATCTTTTCGATAAAAGAAAAGAAAGACCGGAGTCTCCGGTGTTTACCGGATACTCCGGTACCTGGAGAGGCCGGAGGGTCCGGCTGGTCTCCGGACTTAATCCTTTTGGAAAGACTATCAGGACCGGAGACTCCGGTGTTCACCGGAGACTCCGGTGTTCACCGGAGACTCCGGTAATTCAACAAAACTGTAACGGCTAGTTCTGACACGTTTGGTGACCGTTCTGACGCCGTTTTTGGATTTAGGACCGGAGACTCCGGTATACACCGGATACTCCGGTAAGCTCTGACAAAAACAGTAACGGCTAGTTTGTGAAAGAGTGCTATAAATGCCTCCTCTCTCCATAGCATTTAGAGCTTGCTGTGGCTGGTAAACTTGAGACCTCTTGAGCACTTTAAGAGCATTCAAAGCCCCTCCAACCACCTCTAGTGCAAAGTTTGTAAAAATTTGAGAGTTTGTGTTTGGAGAGGGTTCAAGCCACTTGAGCATTGAGTTCTTCATCAAGCATCTACTGCAATCATCTCTCTTGAAGCTTTGGGCTTCTAGAAGGAAAGGAGTCGCCCGAAGAGCACCCAAAACTTATGGTGTGCCTCGGAAAGTTTGTAAACATCTTCGCATTGAGTAAGAATTTCTAGCTTGATCTTGGTGGTCGCTAGAAGAGGATAGGGTTGGAAAAGACCCGACTCTTTGTGAGCTCCTCAACGGAGACGTAGGCACTTCTTTGTGAGGTGGCCGAACTCCGGGATAAATTCACGTGTTCTTATTTGCGCAATTTACTTTATCGTGTGATTTTGGTGACTTGTCTTATAAATTGCTCTAGTGTTAATCTTGCTAGGATTAAGTGTTATTTTAGCTCTGTGATATCTAGTAGACCTAGTGTGATCCTTAGACTCTAGCTTTTATCTTTAATTCACATTTATTCTGAAAATCCTATTTAGGCCGGAGACTCCAGACTAGACCGGATACTCTGACTATACCGGAGTATCCGGCCTTCACCGGAATATCCGGCAGTTTTAATCCGCTGTTTTTAGTTTTAATTTTCAAAAAAACCTATTCACCCCCCCTCTAGGCACTTTCAGAGTGGAAGAGAGAAACTTTTTTAAGTTGGTTTTTATCCACTTTCATTAGCAAGGTAAGACTAAAGAATACACACCTCTCTCATATGATTAAACCTGTAAAATTTATTTGGAATTATATAAATATAATGGGCTAAGCCCATATATTCCAACATATCCAACTTCGATACTAAGAAAGGAGCTATTAGACATGAGTTTGCACTAGTTATTCATTGTGCAAAGAATAAATATGTTTATTCAACAAAATATAACTACATAACTAGTACTACTTAAAAAACTATTTTTCAAGATACCTAAGTAATCTTTTTTGGATGGTTAATTTAAAAAACCATCTGAACAGTTGGCGAGGGTCTCTTGCGGTTATGGACCGCCTGTGAAAATAAATACAGACGGTTCCTTACGTGAACCGCCTCTAGAAATGACCATCCATTAAAAAATTCATAACTTTTTCATATCGAGTCGGATGAGGAAAAACTCTATATAAAAATTGTAGCCCTCGACAAGGTCTATAACCTTTTAGTTGATATTTTTTTTATTTCAAGTCATTTAGAGGTCCAAATAATCATTTTAAGTTTCAAACGATTATTTGGATATCTAAATGACTTAAAATGAAAAAAATTTCAACTACAAAGTTGTAGATCTCGTCGAGAGCTATAATTTTCATATAGAGTTTGTCCTCATCATACTTTGTATGAAAAAATTATAAATTTTTAAAATAATTTGTCACCCATTCCTACATCAGATTTTATGTCAACCGCCTGTAACAATTGATGGTTATTTCTACAAATGGTTAATTAGGTGAACCGTCTGTGGAAATAGATGATAATTTACCTTAAAAAATTTATAATTTTTTCATATGAAGTCAGATGAGGGTAAACTTTATATGAAAATTGTAACCCTCGATGAGATCTATAACTTTGTAGTTGAAGAGTTTTTCATTTGAAGTCATTTAGATGCCCAAAGAATCATTTGAAGTTTCGGATAGAATATATCAAAAGAATTACATATGCTAATATGGTCAGTAGTAGTTTTATGGTGGGATGTTGAGAAGGGTTCCCGCGAGCTGAGAGATTTCGAGTTCGAGTGCTAAAAATTGCGTAGCGCGTGCATTTTGCGCGAAAAAATACGTGACTTGTGACTTGGTGGGGGGTGCCTGGTCGGATTTTTTTTTTTGCTTTTTTTCGGATAAAAAAATATCGATTCGGGGACTGATTATCACAGGCGGTTCAATTAAGGAACCGCCTGTAGAAATAAATTTTTCACGGACGGTCCGCTTAAGGAATCGCCTATGGAAACCTATTTTTACAAGCGGTTTCTTAAGTGAACCGTCTGTGGTAATAGATTTTCACAGACGGTCTCTTTTGCGTCTGTTAAAATCATTCATTTCTACAGGCCTTCGATCACAGATGGATATGTTAAACGCATGTGAAAATGAGTTATCATTTGTCTCTAAAAATAAATTTTTATAGTGTAGATCCTTTCCTACTGCTCCGTTAAAAAAAATCCAACTTAAAACTGTGGATGTGTTTTCGTTACTTTCTACGAAGAGTAGGATGCAACTTTCTTATTGTGTAAGATCATGCGAGCATTCATAATGAATTTGTATGTGCCAAATCCAACTGTTATGGGGCTCCATTTCGTTTGCGTTTTTTGTCGTCTCTTCAGCCCGTCACAGGACATCGACAAAGGCAAGCCTGTCGGCCATCTGAAAACCATCCTGAGCCCCACATAAATACATCACAAAACACCTCTCCCATTTTCTAAATCCTAGCTACCACACGACCCCAACTCAATTGGTTTCTCCCCATCGCCAATCGAAAGGGCAAAAAAAAAGAAATGCATGTTCAGACACCAAGAGGATAAAGAAAACACTAAAAACCTCATCCAAAATAGTGTGCATGAAAGCAACATCACCCGTTCCATCAAAGGTTGCTGAAACCGTATCTATAAAAATTTGGAATTGACATCGTATTACTGTATATGGATGTGCACATATCTTTAACGCTTAGTGTTCACAATACCGAAAAGCCGCTTGCAAACAGCACATTGTTAATTAGTTGCTTTAGTGGAATAGCATTGAGGTGTAATCATGCAATCAGCTTTTAGTTTGGGCGTGAAATAAATATGATTTTTTTGAAATAAATTAACAATATTGCACTTCTAGGTTATCGACAATTTAGAATGTGTTAGAACACCAAAAGAAAGATAAGTATCCCGCAAATATGTCCCATTTATCTTCCTTCTCCTTTCCTTTTCTTTGTGTTCTATCATTACTGCTAGAATTTTCCACATTTCTGTTACTTTGGCATGGAATGAATGAACTACTAATTGAAATTTTGTTCATTATTGGTCGTGTATCTTGAGAATTTTAGAATTATTATTCCAAAATTTTATGATGATTACTTAAACCAATAATGATCACTACTAAAAAAAACTATTTTTCGAGACTGAAATGCCTTTCCACGTACAGCTTATATGGCAAACCACCTGAGCAGTTGGCGGGACCACTTGCGGTTCCAGGTCACGTATGGAAATAAATTTTCATAGGCTCGCTTATGGCAGTTGCCTATGGTAATGGTATGATTTCTAAGATAGGCTATATAAGAAGCTGCTTATGTAAAATATTATTTTCAGAGGCAGTTTCTTATGTGAATCATCTCTGATAATTAGATGATTATCACAGTCGGGCCACATAAGAAGCTGCCTGTAATAATATATGACATCTTATTTTTTTAAAAAAAATATAACTTTTTCATACGAAGTTGGATAAGGACAAATTTTATATGAAAATTGTAGCCCTCAACTAGATTTACAACTTTAGACTTTAAAACTTTTCATTTAAAATCATTTAGATGTTCAAATAATCATTTAAAGTTTCAGACAGAAGAGATAAAAAGATTGTATATGCTTTTAGTATCACTGATACTTTTGTAGTGGGATGGTAATGACGTATCGCGAGCTGAGAGATCCTGGGTTCGAGTGCCACGAACTGTACATGTGAAAAATCACGTGACTTTGACTTGGGACGGCGCGACCACGGTGAGTACATGTCGGGCAAAAAATTCGTTTTTAAGATAAAAAAAAACATCAATTTGGAGACCGACTATTGCAAATGGTTCCTTAAGTGAATTGTCTCTAGTAATCAATTTTCACATACGGTTTCTTAAATTAACTGTCTCTAATAATCGGTTTTCACATACGATATCTTTTACACCTATGAAAATTATCTATTTTCATAGTCCTTTGATCAGAAATGGATAGTATATATGAACCTAGCTTATCTTCTGGTGGATGATTCTCCCAAGGTTAACTACGTACAAAGATTAGGATAAGTTATGCGTATACGTAGTTATGTATGCGGAGAAACCACATGGGAAAGACAATCAATACACAGTCGGGTAAACCACAAGATCGAGATAGAAACAGGTGAGGATCATTTGGATGATTATGGTTAATTAGGGTTAATATTTTATGGTCGATCCGTAACACTTCGTGATATTCCATCTAGCTAGCTCATTAATTGCATAACATCCGGTCAAACGAGTAATAGTCATTACTAGCATGTGGATGCGGCTAAGTGTAGAAAGATATATATATAGTGCGATATTGTGGATGATTTGTATTGAATCTTGTAGGATGTTTATATAAAGTCTATGGTGGTTTAGATCTTCAGCAATCTTAGAGATAAGATGGAAACTAATCATATTTTATCATAACAGTCGGATTCTTGCAGATCATTTACCATATACTCTATCATCTCCTGTAGTCGTAGCGTGAACAACACGGATGCTTAGACTGCAGTGGAAGCTTATGATTTGCTCAAGATGATGATAGCTCTTTTATTGCCGAGGTAGCCAAAAGCGACATGACCGTGGTCGTAACCGTGGAGGAGGATGCAGGCCTAAAGCACCAACATGAGCACACGCGTATACAAAGTTAGGTTGATCCGCCTGAGGACCTTGGCTGGCGGTGGCCTGGAGGTGTCGCAGGAAGGTGCTAACTCGGAGCGATACTTGGTGTGGTGATGAGGACAAGAAGCATGAGGTGGAATCACTGCTTGGAGAGGCGGTGACCCCGGCGATGATGGCATGACCGTGAGTATCGGTGCTACAGCCATGATGGGCGATGCAGCAACATACTCGTTCTCGGTGGTGTGACAAGCTCGTGCTTGCAGATGACGAGCCGACGACAATGTTCCGACATGATATATAGCAGACAGGGCGCTCAAAAGGCTGCAGATGAGGGCCATGTCGACGAGCGTGTTGCGTCCAGCCATGGCGCCATCAGAGAAGAGGAGGCTCTAGAGAGGTCAAAGGTGAGGCAGTGAAGTCCAGAGGCGAGGAATGTCAACGGGTCAGCAGGGCGACACAAACTAATCTATTGATCGGAGAAAAAAAAGAGAAAACCCAATCTAAAGATGATCGAAGAAAGCTCTAATTGGTGACACGACTAAACTACGAGTTGCGTAGTCCTCGGGAGAGGTCATGGAGATCACATCATCTCCCAGGGGTGGTGCGATGGAAGTTGTGGAGGTGGTGGCTCAGGAGTGGCGCTGACTTTGATACTATGTAGAAAGATGAATATACTGCAATATTATGGATGATTTTTATTAAACCTCGTGGGGTGTTTATATAGAGTACATGATAGCTTGAATCTTAAGCATATTAGAATTAATTTTGTTTGGGTGTGTTTAGGAAATAAAGGTCGTATTAGTCGATGCACCTAAAAAGTTAGGATATTTTTGGTTGGTCAGTTGCCGTATACGAACTTGTATAGAAGGTTTACGAGTTCACAGAATCTGGCAACCGATCAAGTCCGAGTTAGAGTTTATGTCGTATACTTGTTTGGTATAAGTACACGTGCTAGTGCACGGAGTCCGGATCATATACAAGTCGGAGATGTTTGTATGTCTGGCCGGTTAGGTACTTGGGACCATAAAAACAAGGGCATGTAATATGAGACTAAAACATGAGAAATAAACACTACGTAAGAAATCAATAAAGGAGATAGCACATTAGTGACGGTTGCTCAACAAATGTCACTAATGTCCTATTAGTGACGGGTCCAATAAAAACGCGTCACTAATGTCCCTTCTGATCAGGACCATATATAGACCTGACACTAATGAGTAGTCATTAGTGACGGGTCGTAATATCCATTACTAATGATAATACTGATGGGTCAAGTTATGACCCGTCACTAATGACAAGATCATCAGTGACGGATCGTCCTAGGCCAGTCATTAGTGACGGATCAATTTGTAATCCGTCACTAATGACCAACTCCAATCACTAATGACGGTATTCGCAAATATTTTTATTTTTATTTTATTTTTCTCTTACTTTTTCTCACCTCAGTAGCATTAGAATAAAAACTATTGTACATTTTTGCTGAAGTTTGATGTAAGGTGTGGCGGCTATAGACACAAACATGCATTTCGAAAATAGTGCAGAAACTTTCGGAGGGCGAGAACTCAATCTTTCAAGCTGTTTTTAGCCTCAAAAAGTTCTCCAAACCCAACAAAATATGGGAGAAACAGATGTAACTTTTTTTTATGTCCGTAGAGTAAAAAAAATACGTCAAAATCGGAGTCCGTATGCAAAAGTTATACCCGTTTTACCAAATGCACTCCAGATCTCCTATCAAATTATAACATTCGATGAAATTTGGCAAAATTAGTCACTAGTGACGGGTCATGGTTATGACGCATCACTAACGACATTCGGTAAAGAAGGCTAAAAGGATAAAATATCCGATTTCTATCACAACTACGTGATAGCAGAGATGGTAAGGTGGCTACACACACGAGGAGGAGGTCGCAGGTTCAATTCGCATAGAACGTAAACTTGAAAATAATGTGAAAAAATGTGGCTTGTGAGGCATATAGGATAGGTCTGTGTTGAGATGGCTCGGGTGAAAAAAATATTTTTTTGACTTTTTTGTGTCAAAAAAATAAGAAAAACATTCATCGGTCATTAGTGACGAGTCAAGATTACAGCTCGTCACTAATGTTCAGTCAATAGTGACGGGTCACAGTTACAACCCGTCACTAATGACTAACCCGTCACTAATGACTGAACCTTAGTGACGGATTACGGTTATGACTCGTCACTAATAACATCATTAGTGATAGATTATCACCCATCACTAATAACTTATAATTAAGGACATGATAAGAGTGACGGGTACAGGACCCGTTACTAATGATTTTTTTCACGTGGTGAGAAGAAAAAAGGCTAAGCTATCGTAGCCTCGTAAACTTGTTATGTTTTTCTATTCATGTGATTGTTCGATCCTGTTGAGAAGCTAACAAAATAATTCTAAAAATAAAATAGAAATTAATCCTACTCGACCATAACAGTCGGATCTTTATGGGTTATTTACCGTATACTCTAACCCTAAGTGCAAACTGTGTCTTTCTATTCTTGTTTATTGTGCATACATTGTGCGTATATGTAATCGTGGTTTCTTATATTTTTGTTTGTGGATTTTTCATCGGTGGAATAATCGATCAAGCATCATTCGTCTCAATTCCGACGACGCCTGTTCTTGTTTGGATAAGTTGTTTCATTTCTAATAAACTCTTCGTTTGTTATTAACATAGTGTTTTCCATCGTACCAACATTTTTTTAAAGGAATTGTCTAGCTATTAAAAATTTGTTATCTTATGCGGCGATTGGTGTAGCTAGCCTCGGTGGAGTTGGCATGAGCTAGCTAGCAGCTAGGTTTTCCCTATGCACAGACATATCATATATATGTGTGTGAGAGAGATCAAAGATTAGTTTTTCGAGCTGATTCGATTATGCAGGCAAGGCATACGATATACAAGTGCATTAGTACTTTTCTGGTAGTAACTAAGTATAAGTAAGAAGTTCATTTTACTCCCTCAAATTATATTATTGGTCTAGATAACCCTTAAACTATTAAACCATCCATTTTATTCCTGGAACTATCAATACCGGATCACTTTACCCCTTATAGTGGTTTTGTACCCGGTTTTTCACATGTGACCGCCACATCACCATGGGGGCTTAACTATCAGTCTCACCAGATCACCGCTGGCCTCCACTGTCCTCCTCCCCATGCTCTCCCTCAGCTCCTCTTTCCATGTCGGCCGACCCAAGCCACCACAAGGTTGAGCCCATTTGCCCTCCTCTGCTACGGCCAAGCCATGCCATTGCTCGGCCGCGAGTGTACCGCACTACCGCTAAGCTGTGCTCAGGCCAGCATGCCACGTCGCGCCACCCACACGCCGTCCTGGCCTTCCCTGTCGTGGCCCGCCTCTTGCGCCGTTGAGCTGGGCCCCACTTATCCCTGGGTCACTACTGAGGGGCCGCCGCTAGCGAGCTCGGCTTGTCCCATCCAGCTAGTCTTCCTCTCCCACCGCCACCCGCGTCATGTCATCTCTCTCTCTCTCTCTCTCTCTCTCTCTCTCTCTCTCTCTCTCTCTCTCTCTCTCTCTCTCATTACTTGTCGCCTACTGGCCTCCACATCATCGCGTGCTCCTCCGCGCCGCAGCTCCGCCATGATAGCTAACTTGCTCCCCCGCGCCAGCTCACGCCACCGCTAGGCCACCATGCCGGCTCTGCTCCATCGCGCCAGCCTGCGCCACCACTCAACCGTGCGCTCCTCGGTGCCGTAGCTCCGCCCGCGGCCCTCTGCACTGCTGTGCCGTGCGTACCGCTACTAGCATGCGCCATCCATGAGCGGTGCTCTCTCCCGCGCGTGCACGCAAGGGCTTGTGTGCCGCCCGACTGAGCTAATGCGCGTCGCAATCTCCTCGGGATGACGCGCCCCTGCCACACCTCTACCACACTGCTCTGCCCCACCGACTCGTCACCTCCACATGAATGCCTCTACCGTGCTACGCCGTTCTTCCAAATCGGTGAGCCCTGGTCAAATTCCTCTTGTTTGAACCATCTAGGAACCCCACTGACTCTATCCCCGTGCGCGATTTCAGCCCCCGACACCCGGAGCTCCGCCACGATGTTGACCCCTACCTCCACCGCCGCTCTCGTCGCCAGCACTCTCCAGTGAACACCTCTTCACCCAACATCACTTTCTCGGTCCCTAGTACCTCTAGATGCTAATGCGCTCACCATCACACCCATGGCCTGCCTCACACAATACTGGCATTGCACAGCCGTAGCCTCACATGCCCGACACTCAAGACCGGTCCCTGGGAGCCCACTGGTGTACCGGAGCCACTGTCTAGGTCGGCGACATCGTTGTCTATCCAGCCGTTGAACCTCGCCACTCTTTGTGTCTGCTGTGAGGGAGATATGAGAAGGAGGGAGTGAGCAGAGGGAGGGAGCCCACCCCAGGCTGCCGCCCGACCCTACGCACCACCGCCCACCGACCGGCTGAGCCGCCGCCTCCCCCTTTCTCTCTCTGCTTCGGTGGAGAATGGAAAAAAGAAAGATATGGGCCCCACATGGTGATGTGGCATACATGTCAGCCAAACCAGGTACAAAACCACTTTAGGGGATTAAATGATCCGATATTGATAGTTCGGGGGAGTAGAATGGACGGCTTAATAGTTTTGGGGGTTATCCAGACCAACGATATAGTTCAGGAGAGTAAAATGGACTTCCCAAGTACAATAACCCTGGTGAACTGTAAATTGTTGTCTCTGCTAATATATTCTGAATCCAACTAATCTCACGTTGGCAATCAAGACAGAATAATTACTTTCTTAAAAACACAAATAGTTAGTGTTGCTAGAACATAGCTTGGATAAAGCAGCGCCGGCCGAGTACAAGGATGTTGTTTTGTTGCATGTGAATCTTCATAAGTTAGTGATCAAAGATCACTACAAGAAAAACAGATAAAAGAGACATGATTTAGTGACAGGTAATTATACGATCCGTCACTTATATAGCCTCAGATCAGGATCGGACATTGACTTGTCATGATGACCTGGGTCATAATACTACCCATCACTAATTACTTTGGTGACAGGTCATAACTACACCCATCACTTATGACTTGGTCATAGGTTACTAGTCTCCTTGCAATAATCATAAGTGACGGGTTGTAGCATAACCCGTCACTTATGACCTAGTCATAGGTAGCGAGTTTCTCTGCACTAGTCATAAGTAACGAGTCTCACTGCACCAGTCATAAGTGATGGGTCATATTACGACTCGTCACTTATAACTTAGCATAGGTGATGGGTCTCCCTACACTAATAATAAGTGATGGATCATATTACAATTTGTCACTTATGAGAAGTCATAAGTGACGGGTAATCTTATCACCCATCACTTATGACTTAGATCTGTTATAGGATCTGGCCAGCGTAAGTGCGCGCCTAGCAGTTGGAGATGGGCCAGCTATTGTGCCCACATAGTAGATCTGAAGATTTTCTCCAGTTTCGCTAGAGACTATCTAATATTTTGTTGATTTGAAGTTTCAATTAGTGCTAGGTCTTTGAAGGTTTGCATCTCCTCCTTTCTTTCTCCTCTAACCCTTATTTGGTAGATTTGTTGTGCTTTGAGTTATAATCGGTCATTTTGTATCTTTATCCAAAATCTTACTACAAGTGAGTTGTATTTATGTTAGATTTGATACTTGGTTTGCCCGACCTACCGCAAGATGTCACAGATCTAGTGTAATTGTATGGAATTTTTAATCACTTGTTTAAGCACACAATTAAGGTAATTGTTAATGAAGAATGAATATTTTTATATTGTAGATGGCGGACAGAAGTTGGATGTACCTTGAGACCAGGACTTGTCCGGAGTGTCTGAGCGGGGTGAAGTATTTTATGAGTGTTGCTTTGACGGATATGAAAGATCATGGTAAAATGACAATGTATTGTCCATATCGCGATTACAGGATGATAATAAGCTCCCAAAACCAGACAATATCCATACACACTTGATCATGCGTGAATTTAAAGAGAATTATACATGTAGGAACAAACATGGCGAGGAAGGCTTTAAAGAGGGAAAGATAGATCGGGGCCTCCATGCTGACAATATGGATCAAGAACTTACACCTGGTGATATGGATCATGATCTCAGGAATGAGGATATATTAGGTTTTAATGATAATGATCTCGAGGATTTTGTGGAGAATATGGAATAGATGGTGCGGATATCAAGTGACACAACGAGTGTAATAATGGTGAGTTTGCTAAATTCCATAAATTTGTGCAGGATTCCAAGACGCCCCTTTATCTAAATTATAAGGAGAAGCACACACAGATATTTGGAAACCTAAAACTTGTACAGCTGAAGATAACCTATGGTTGGACAGAGAGTTTTGAAGCATTGCTGGATCTGCTAAGGGACATGCTACCGGAGGGGAACTTGTGCCCGAAGGCATCTACGGCACGAAGAAGTTAATTTATCATTTAGGACTGAAAATAGAAAAAATACGTGCATGTAAGCATGATTGTATCTTGTTTCGTGGAGAGTATGCAGAGCTGGATCAATGCCCTGTGTGTGGAACCCATCGATATAATCATAGAAATAACGGTGGTGACATGGATGGAGGAAAGAAAAGTAAAAGGCTTCCTAGAAAGGTGGTGTGGTATTTTTCTGTGATTCCCTGTATGAAGTGTTTGTTTACCAATAGAAAGGAGACCCGATTGGTGTGTTAGCATAAGGAGGGTCGTAAGAACGATGCAATAATATGGCACCCGACGGGTTCCGCTAAGTGGCGAATCGTTGATTCCACATTTGGTTGGTTCACTGAAGAATTGAGAAATATTCGGTTTGCTATGAGCACAGATGACATGAATCCATTCGATAACATGAGTAGCTCACATAATACCTGGCCTGTTATAGTGTAGATCTACAACCACCCTAGCTTTGTAACAAGCGGAAATATATTATGTTGTCGATCTTGATATCAGGACTGAAACAACTTGGCACTGATATCGATGTGTACCTTAGGCCTTTAGTTGATGATCATAAGAAACTCTGGTCAAAATACGTGAGGGTTTGGGATTAGTACAAGCAAGAGTATTTTACCTTGCACGTCATGTTGTTTGTCACCATCAATGATCTATCAGCACTTCATAACTTATCATATCAGAGCAAAAGAAAAGGTTTGCCTTCATTGCTTAGATGAAACATGCAGTTTGAGGTCGAACAACTCAAAGAAAATAGTGTACATGCTGCATCGATGTTTCCTTCCCAGGAAGCACTCGTACCGAAACATGGACAAGCAGTTTGATGGCACAAGGGAGAAAGCGTTACCTCCGAGGTATTTCAGCAGGGAAGATGTCCACAATCAGGTTAAGAATATCAATGTAGTCCTTGGCAAGCAAAAACAATCCTTCAAGGACGACGAACAAAAAGGAATGTGGAACAAGAAATTAATACTATTCGAGCTAGAATATTGGAAAAAATTATATGTTCATCACTCTATCGACAACATGCATGTAAAGAATAATATATACGAGAGTCTGATCGGTACATTACTCCAATTGAAAGGAAAAGGAAAGGATCATAAGAACACATGAGCTGACCTTGAAGAAATAGGCTTAAGGCTGGAGCTCCATGCACATGATACGAACTTGTTTCGGTGAAAGAGCTGAAAATGAATTTCGCCATGATGAAGTCTCATGATTGCTATGTGATGATGATGTCACTGCTTGTGGTAGCTATTAGGAACATCCTACCAATTAAGATTCGTGAGGGTATCTTGAGCCTGTGCCTTTTCTTCAATACAATTGAACAAAAGGTGCTCGATCCAGACATGCTGTAGGAGCTAGTAAAGACACTTTGATACTCTATATATTCTTGAAGTGTATTTCCTACCATCTTTTTTCGATATCATGGTACATCTCACTGCTCACCTTGTGAAGGAAATATAGTACCTTGGCCCTGTGTTTCCATATGAGAGATATATGGGCGTTCTCAAGTCGTACGTAAGGACTCGAGCCATTCCTGAGGGATGCATCGTTCAGAGTTACGTGATGAAGGAGGCATTAGAGTGGTCTGTTAATTACATTGATCCAAATAACCCAATTGGCATGCCTGACTCTCACCATGAGAGGAGGCTCGCAGGTGTATAGGTTCTAGGAAAGAGGGCAATAACTCCTGATCCGAAGGCATATGACCAAGCTCAATTTCTCGTGCTGCAACAAATGAGCGAAGTGTGCTCATATATCGATGAGCACACGCAGATACTACTTGAAGAGAATCCAGGGTAGACCGAAGCTTAGGTTGTGATGCAACATATGCAAAGGTTCACAACTTGGTTCCGAGATTGAATCAGAGAATCGAGTACTCCAACAAGTGCTCTGATTAAAAAAACTAGCATCAGGCTCTATATACACAATTATGACATATCAAGGGTATGATATAAACGGATACATATTTTACATGGTTGCCCAAGACGAGAAAAGCATATGCCAGAACAGTGGTATCTGTATCGATGCTTATGATAACGACATGTAGAGGGGTAAATACTACGATCAAATAGAGAAGATCTGGGAGCTGAACTACTTGAGATTCATGGGGCAAAGGACGTCACAAATGATAAGTATGAATTCACTAGCGTTGATCTGAAACATGTCGGATACACGTCTGAACCATTCGTACTCGCTAAAGATGTTCGCAAAGTCTTTTATATGACTGACACAATAAAGAAGAAACGCCATGTGGTTCTCGCTGGGAAAAGATGCATCGTCAGAGTGCAAACGTCGTTGATGAGGAGGAGTTCAATCAATTCGATGGAATCCCCCCTTTTGCTACTGCAATTGTGTCATACCTTTCGCCGATCGAGAAAACACTATACCTGCGTTCCGACCATAATGAAGGGATCCATGTCAAGAAAGCACGGAAATGACAAATTTGAATTTGAGTGTCAAATTTGTAATATTAATGTTAAATTTGAATTTTAGGTTTCAAGTTATTTAAAATTTTAATATTAATGTGAAATTTGTAATATTAAGTGTTTGCTTCCACAAAACAATTTATGAATTTGAACTTGAAAGATTTCTGTCAAAGTAATAGAACATAAGTATAAGCTGACAGGTGAAAAATATAACCCGTCACCTATAATATTCACCTGTCACAAATTATAAGTCATAAGTGCATGTATAACTTATAATAGGTGATGGATGAATATTATAGGTGATTGATGAAATTCTTAACCTGTCACCTATGACCATTATATATATGTATATATACATATATATATACATATATATGTATATATATATGTATATATACATATATATGTATATATATAAAGATCCCGCGTGTCCTTCTTCGTCTCATTTTGCCTAAGTCATTTCTCGCGAGAAGCGCTAGGGTTCACCACCGCCCGTCTCTACCGCGCCTCAGAGCCCCCCAGAGCTTCTCTGCCACCCTCCACCCTCTACCCCACACCTCCTCCATCGACCCCGAGCCGCCTCTGAGCACCCTGCCTCCGTCGACGCCCTCTCCTCCATGCGCCGCCGCACTTGGAGCACCACCTCCCTCGTCCCCGATGCGCCCCAGCCTCCCCCACATGCCGCCCGACCTCCTCATCCCCTACACGGCCCTGCCTCCCTGCGCACTGCGTCCCTCTGGTCCCCGCTGAATTTGTCAATAGACGAATCCTATTGGAATCTGGCCAAGAAGGGAGAGGGAAGGAGGAGGAGAAGAAAGAGGAGGAGAACCCAGGGAACATCGTCGTGCTCTCTATGGTTGCCTAGGTGAGGTTTCTCACCCTAATCTCCTCCTTTTGGTTGATTTTTGTGGTTTAGATCACGAGTTTAGAGAGGCCTAATTGGGGGTTGGGTCGAAATCAGTTTCGTCCTCGTTCTGAAATCCGTCAGATTGTGCAGTCCCTATTCAATGTTGTTTTTGACAAGTTAGCGGCAGAATTAAATTTAGCCACTATTAACAAAGTTGAAGAGGGCTTCAATATCTTTCTTTTTCAGTATGGCTGTGTTTGCTGCAGCCGTTTTTGTGTTTCAGGTGTTGCCATTTGTCAAGCCTTTATTGACAGATCTGTGAAATGTAGAGGCTTAGTTTTAATAGCATTGCTTGGGTTATAGGCTGATATGCGAAACGAAGAGGCCGAGCGAGTTTGTACTGCCTAGTTTAGTAGTTTGAGCTGTAGTTTCAACCGTTCTGAAAATCTGAAGTCAGGGTAATGTTCCATGGCAAACAGCTTGCACTCATCATCTGAGGTGGTGAACTTGTGCTCGAGGGCCTGGCATAATTCTAAATTGACTCTTACATGTTAAAAATGACAAATAACAAGCTGCTTGTTTGTCAACACATCAACTGCTTGAAAGAATGGAAATGTGCCCAAACCATGCACACGTACAGCTTAACAACTCCCATTTTTATCCGGCTGTCATGAGCTGGGGGCATAGCCTGACGTTAGCCTCTCCGAGCATGCCCTCCGCGACGGCCTTGGCGTGGGCGTACATCGCTTCGTCGTTGACGGTGGCCGGGTACGGCGGAAGCTTCTCCTCCATGAAGTCGATGGTCGTAGCGCAGCGGCTCACGGCGGCCTGCCTTTGTATCACCTGCCATCATGCAAGGTACTGGGAATCAAGTTGTAGGCTTTAGAAGCAAGGATTAGGACATATGGATGTCTAAGTACATCGCCTCTTTGAATCTCTTCATGAGATAGGATAGGCCTTCTGTTGTCATGCTCTTGAAGGTGCCACCCAGGGTCACCGTACCGATTCTGGAATGACATTGAAAGCTTCACCTCCTTTGATGTATGCCACAGACACCACCTGCAAAGAAATCCATAAAGATTAGTTAAAGAGATCACCGTGTCAATATCCTGACTTGCACCTCCATATAGCGAACGTACTGGGCCCTAAAGTGGATCGGTTTCGCGTGCAACGAGCTGCTAAAGGCTGAGCACGACGGATGTGAAGACCAGCAAATTAATAAATAAAATAGTCTTGATTAGCAAAATAAATTGTACTTATTAATTATGCAAGGAAATAGATGGTCCACGTGTGGTAACCATGTCTTTCTCGGTACGAATTTCACTACATGCCAACCAATAGGAATACATGTATCGTTTTATAATAGTTTGAGAGATATCATCCTTGAAAGTTGATTGTCATTTCAGTTATTGGTCATTGTAATGGAATAATTCTATGGGTATGATCCGAAGCAATATTTTAGAGTTTTTTATAATCTTTCCAACAGCGCAAAGTACGTCTTCAGAGGATGAGTAGAACTCCAATTTTGGCCATTTAAACTTGTTGTTTGATCGTCAGAAAAGTTCGGTCATGTCCAGATAAGGTTTAGGTCTTCTTAATGATTTTTTTTTTCTGAAAAACAAATGTATACCATTAGTTTATGAAAATTTCTAGCTTCTGGTGAATTATGGTGTTTTTTTGAACATGTAGTTTAGCAGATACAAAAAAGGAGAAGCACACGCTGTCAGTTTCTGTTAGACAATTTATGTTCATTGTTTCCAACGGAGAATTAGGCAGTCTTAGAGGCTAGATAAAGTTATGATTTTTTCACGAAAGTTGTAGATATTTTTCTATAGTTTCTGAAAATGTACCTTCTTTTGTTGTCATAGCTGTTGTAGGAAAAAAAATAAACAAAAAAACTAAAGCAGCACTGCTGTATTTGAACGAATGCAATCTTTGCTTTTTTTCATAAGCGACGGTTACAGGCGTAGGAACGCTTTACTTTCTGTGTGCATTCATTTGTATTGCACCTCATATGAAGTAATATGTTGCCTTTTGCTCACAACAACTTGTACTGGTACGCGTCGTACGTTGCCCAAGGAGGGTTTCGGTGTAGCTTTACACTTTGTTGGGTGTAAAGGCAGTGGATAGGCATTTACTATCTACATATTGTTGCTGCCAAAATTTTATAGTTTCGGCAAGTTCGTGGAGTAGTTGTGGTAACATTTCAGGCTTTTGCAGTGTCTAAGGTGTTACACTTGTTCTCAATAGACGAATTTGTCGAAATTAGCTGTCTTTCTACACCTCTTGTAGTTAGACTGATGCTACCCTGTTCTTAACCTTGATTCTTTTTCTTTCCTATATTGAGAATAGAATATACTACACTTGATTTTTATGGGGTAGAAGAGGACTATCACCCCTCATAAACTACAAGCACAGAGGATGCTAATACTAGAGGCCGCCCCGGTACAAGATGGGGTGGATAGGACCACAAGCCCACACCTGTCATCCTCCTCTGGCAGTAGCGAAAGCCAGTATCACAGCTCGAGCCCTATTCTGTGAGAATGGGAGAACCGACATCGGGCAAGTAGCGAAGAATACAATCCCGTCGAAGAGGTATATATATGAGTCAATGCATTTTATACTTCTTGAATGGAGAAATATATATTTTTTGTTTATGTCAACTTTCCTTGTTTTCTCTCTAGATGGAGGAAGCACACTCTCCAAGCTAGACAACTGGTAGTGGTGCACGAGCTTAAAAGCCAAGGTCATAAACACAGTGGCTGATGGACAAGGTTACCATCACGGGAATCGATGCTGATGGGCTTCCTACGGATGAGAAGGCCTTGAATAGGTTCTGAAGGGTCACAGAGCTCATTGCTCGGGAGAGAGTGCCAATAACGACTAAATTCGATAACCTTAGTGACGAAGCTAAGAGGGACTTGTTTGATAATATCATCAAGGAGTATCTGAAGTACCCTAAAAATATGAGTGGGCGTCAAACAATCACCGTGGTCAATGCAGCAATGAAAGTGATCATGAAACTTCACCAAAGCTTTAAGAGCAAGCTTTTTAATTAGTTTTTGGCTAAAGATGTGGCACCCTTCGAGAGCTACAAACACTTAAAAGAGGAAGATTGGTATGCTTTTGTGCATATGAAGAACTCAGAGTAGTTCAAAAAGGAGAGTGAGGAGAAGAAGCAACTTCGGGCTAGGAACAAGCACAACCACAGGACTGACATAACCGATTACGTGGGGGAAAATGACAAAATGGTAGGCAGAGGATGGAAAGTTAACCAAAGAAGTCCGCAAGAATCCTTGGTTGCAATTCTCAGGATGATCACGATCATATTTGCATGCAAGGGGTGAGCTGTCTAAAAGCGGAGAAATTACATTTAGAAACAGCGAAACCCAGTCAGTCGTAGAAAAAGTAAAAGAAAATGCAGCCGAAGCTAGCCATGGTTCTTTTACCGTGATTAGGGAACATGATGTTTTCTCAACGATGCTAGAAAACTCGGAGCACACAGGTCGAGTGTGAGGTGTATCAAGTTCTCAGGTTTGGGAAATATGCTTTCCCGAAGACCTCAGAATGTACAAGAAGAGAAAGATGTCAGGTGCAGTGGACGTGGATGTATGGACACAATACATCACCTGGAAAGTTTATGCAAACATCATGCAAACACTTGCCGCACAGGGAATAGAGATTACCATCCCAGTGGAAGCTAGCTCCAAAACTGTAGGGAAGAGTATATATGCCTCCAAGGAGGTTGATTAAGAAGTAGCTGATGCCATGACTAAACCATATACTATTGATTTGCTAGAAGGGCTCATGCCCTGTAGCATTGTAATCAGGCTTGGTGGGTATCTTATTGAGGTTGCAAGGGGCCAAGTGCTTTCAGATGTCCGTATCTTACATATGGTCCCGATACATGCTGACTATGTCGTGGTTACGGTGGACATGGTACATAGCAATGTCACCGATGATGTGTTAGAGCTCTCCCCCTCTCCCCCAATAATGAAGTCACAACTTTGGGAAAAACTCTTCGGCAAAAGATCTAGTGGAAGAGGGACGACATCGTGGTCTCTAGTGCATCCCAATCTAGACGAGCTTCAAGTGCACCACCGCCACACCCCTCAGTTCCAGAGAAGGCATCGCTGCCTTCTCCTCCTCCAGAGAAGCTGACTTCACTGCCTTCTCCTCCACGTCCAGCAGCCTTGCTTCCAGCTCCAATGTCGTCTCCCTTAAAGAGCCCAAAGAAGAAGGAAAAGGAAGCCGAGAAGAAAGGCTCTAAGAAACACATGCTGAAGAGGTCAAAAGTCATTGTATCGACGAAGAAGTTCACAGATATTAGAGCAGCATGGACTAGTGCCCATACGAAATTCAAATATGGGAAGCCCTTGCTAGCAGGAGATGACATAACAAGAGCGAGACAAGCATATGTCGACCTGCATAATTACTACATGCAGATTTCTAGAGACACCAATGCTCAAGTCATAGTCATACATCACAAACAACGACATGACTTAAAAGATGACGGCTACTTATATGACCTCTTCAACCTTGATACCATAGACGTATCGTTATTATGAATATTCACATTGTAAGTCATTTGAAATTGGACATTCATTAATTAACATCTCTAATTTCTTGAATCTAACTATATTCTTATCTGTAGGCACTTGATCAAAGAAACAAAGAAGATTAAGGAGCCTCTCAGATTTCTTGACCCTAAGGCCATTACAATCTCAGTTATCCAACTTCACCCCGACTGCATTGTGGACTATGTAGCCAGAGCAATGCAATATTATTCTAAAATGGACTACCTATTGGGTGCCCATAACACTGGTGGTCATTAGATCTTACTGGTCATTTGCCTCAAGTGGAACTTGGTGTGGTACCTCGACCCATCAAGACCAATAGGACTAAAAGACAAACCTAGAGAGCGTGATTATAGTGCAGTAAAAGGATTCCTCGACGTGTAAGTTTTGTCTGGCTTAGTTTATATATTTAACTTTGCTAACATTCAAATGTTCTTTAATCGATCCTTCTTTATGCATGGCTTTTGACAAATATATTTGAGTTGATCTTGACTATAATGCAACAGACAGCTGCAGACTGACACACAAGACTGGGTTTGCAATAAGTGCCACCAAACAGATGTACCTTCGAGCTTTTTTCCTTTCGATCTAAACATAAATTTTCTTTTCTGCAGTATCACCAACAACCACTGGGTAACGCCTATAGATTCTATGTTGCTTGGAACATGCTCATCATGCTCCAATCAAAGGATATCAAATCCCTCCATGTAAGTTCAATACAAGATTATTCAATACTAATTTCAGTAATAAGTTTAATTCCATGATAACGTGACATTAGTTACACGTCAAATTATGCATGATTTTTTAGCTTATTTTCTCGACGACGGTGCACTCTCAAGGATTCAACAACGGATCACCGAGTTCATGATGTCTGAAGTCATTAACCCACATGGTGAGTTGCACTATAAAAACCTTAGAGGTCTTATGTAATATGAATTAATTGGAACTTCATAACAATTGTGATTCAGTAATGAATTTAAGGAAACTTTGTAACCTTTGCGATTCTGTGATGAAATGAGTTCTTATATAAGTGTGTTTGTCGATATGGATTTGGATACGTTGTTGTTGTTTACAGGGAGAAGTCGACTGCCAAATCCTGACTATGCTCCAGGATGCAGCAAGGAAACAATATAATCATGCAGTGTAGACTACACATAAGTGATGGGTAAGTTTGTTATCAGTCACTTATGTTTTTATTTAAGTGACGGGTGACTTATTAATCCATCAATAACTTCTCCCCAGCACATGGGTGAAAGACATAAGTGACGAGTGAAGAGGTTACCCATCACTTATGGCTTCTCCCCAACACATGCTTGAAAAACTTAGTTACCCGTCACTTATGTCCTAACACAAATGATAGGTAAAGAGGTTACCCGTTATTTATGTCTTGTTCCCAAGCACATGGGAGACGCTCATAGGTGACAGGTCACGGTTACAACCCATCACCTATGACTTTATCGATGACGTATCCTTATTTTATCACCAATGACTAGTCATTAGTGACGCGTTTTAGGTGACGGGTGCGGAATCCACCACCAATATCCGTTATAGCCCGTCACCCTTAGCCTTTTTCACATAGTGGATATGTATTAAATACTTTAGTCATTGTTCTGAATGGCAAATAGTAATAAAAAAAATGGAGGATAGACCTAGACTAGCCCATTTGGGACCAAAGTATACATTTGTTCCTCGTTTTTGTCCTTCTTTTAAAAACTTAAAGCATATTTCTATTTTCACTAGTTTCGAAACACATGTAACCACTTTTACGATACAATAAATGTGAAGAAAAACTAAATTAACCACCAATGGAAAATACAAACGTGCAATGGGCATATGTATGGGTTTGGTTGGATTCTGGATAGGCAAATCTGTTAAGAGAGCCTTGACCAACTTGAGGAATTTGGGATATTCTTCTGAGTGCCTTGGGATGATTAGGACTCAGATTAGATTTTACTAATCGCTAGCCTATATCCTCAACACGTCAAAGAAAAAAAAAACTGATCGGGCCTAACAAAACCACCAACGCCTGCATCTTAGCATTAAAATACTCCTTGTGTACACTTCTTTTTAATGGCTATGGAAGGGGACTCCCAATGTGCCCCTACTTCTGTTCAAGCTAAAGAGAGATAATTTTTCTTACACCAAGCTAAGGAGATGATTACACATAAAAGCGCAAATCCATGTACTCATAGCCAAATTAAATGTGTGACAAAGTCACAAACATAGGTTTTCTAGCTTGCAATATAAAAACTCGACCACGGGAGAAAATTCTAGCTTGCAATATAGGACATGTACTTTTTTGTTTTTTCTAAATTGATCTCAATAATTGAATCCAATATATTTACGAGCTATGATCAGTGGCGTGCGCAGGATTAAAATCTATGGGGTGGTCTAGAAACAGTCACCAGGATTCGGACGGCTACCGGTAAATACCTCGCTCTTTTAAAATAATTTACCAGATCATGCTCAGTGGAAAGATAAGAACACTTAGATCGATGCATGCTGGCTCAAATTTAAAGCTCTGATGAGATAGGTGAGCATTACCAATGAGATCAACTTAATCGATTAAACAAATAACGCACTGAACGAAAAGTTGTTCGGTATTTCTTGTCTTTACTAAGATTAGAACTGCCTGTCCCCTATATGCAAATTAAAGTAGCCAGCGACAGGCCGCCTAAACGTATCTCTAATAACTTCGAAAAGTTCAATAAAAAAGAAGAAATGCATATAAATATATGCATGGATCGATGGGCATCTTTTTAGGGTTTCGTTTTGTTTCGTTCTAGCGGTAACTTTCACGACGAGGAGCATGAGAAAGAAATAACGAAAGGGAGGGAGGCACGGAGCAAGATATACTAGTTGAGGTTTACTGACGACAGGTGGCAGCATGCGTGTGGAAGTCGCCATGCAGACGTGACCTTGTTGCGCCAGCAGCTCTTTCGGCTTCTGCTGATTTTTTTTGCAACTTTCCGCACATATAATGCTAGGAAAAAAGTTAAGGTGTGGTTGTTAGTCACATTGAGTAGTCAGATTATTAGTTTTGACAATCAATATAAAGATTTTACAGGCAATATACAGGTAAAATCTGAACATGTTTATCAAATTTGCCTATTTGTATGTGAGGAGGAAAGTAGAAACAGGCTTGTGGGAATGGGAACTGTGAATCTCTATCGACAATCATTAAGGTGTTATAATCTTGAGCTCTATAATCTTCCCCTTGTGGAAGTAATAAGCGAAGGGAAAAATCTTCAGGATGGCCGTATGGCAGCACCTAATCTGAAAATTCTTAGCCGGCATGATTCATTGGTCCACTGTCCACCGACTTTGATCACGGCCGGCCGCATTTGCTCATTTGTATCATGCTGTTTATTTAGTCCACTGACGCACTCCAGAAATTCTCGGTGTTGTCCTAAAAGAGAACCGGATCGGACGCAGTATGTTAGCAGCAGCATACTGTATTGACCTCGTCAGAAAGGGATTCAGTAGCCACTCAACCCCGGGTCGCTTTAGGAATTTTTGGCATTTAATTCAAATTTAAACTAAATTCTTGACATTAAATTTACTGTTATTAGCTTCAATTTTATGAAGAGAATAAGACACTACGTGAAAAAAAAGGTAACGGGTGAAAACTGTCATTAGTGACAGGTCCCGTATCTATCATTCCGAATACGTCATTGTTGACTAGTTATAAATGACGGATAAAGATCCGTCATCAATAAAGATATTAGTGACAGATCATAACTGTACCTGTCACTTATGAAGCTCAAAAGTGACAGATCATAACTGTGACCTGTCATTTATAAAAAAATCATAAATGATGGGTCACAGTTATGACCCGTTACTTATGACTGATGAACGTTTTTTATATTTTTTAACAAGAAAGAAGTCAAAAAAATATTTTTTTTCACCTGAGTTATCCCAACGTAGAGGCTATCATCACTCATCACGTGTCATATACTATTTTCACACTGTTTTTATACTTTGCGTTCTGTATGAATCGAACTCACGACCTTCGCTAGTATACGTTGTCCAATACCATCCGTCACTTATAACTATTTTTGTGTCGAATTGTAATTTATTAAGTGACTTAGAGTGATATTCGGTAAAATATGCATAAATTTTACATATAGACTCTGATTTTGACGTTTTTTTAACTCTACGAATATCTACTAAAAAGGTACATCCGCTTCTCCCTAGCTTCGTCGAGTTTGCCGAAGTTTTTGAGACCAAAAACGGCTTGCAAGATTGAGTTCTCGCCCTCTTATGTTTCTGTATCATTTTCAGAACACACGTTTATGTTCATAGCTGCCACTCCTTACATCAAATTTGAACAGAAATATAGAATAATTCGTATTCTATGCTACCGAGGTGAGAAAAAATAGAATAAAAATAAAATAAAATAGAAAAATTATAGCATCATTCTATGTGCATATTTACTATATAAGAAAAATTTAAGTAAGTTATGATAGAAAATCGATTGACTAATATATCTAATGATTGATTAATTAAAATTCTTTTACCTGCTCTGTTTTATCAAACTGTTCATTAGTGACAGGTCACAACTTGACATATCAATAATAACTTTTAGAATGACCCGTCACCGATGAATTGATTATTAATGACGGGCCACAACTTGATATATCACTTATGACAAGATTAAAATGATCCGTCACTTATAACTTAATAATAAGTAACAGGTTGCAATTACGACCCATCATTATTATTATAAATAACATGTCGTAATATGACATATTATTAATTTTGTGTTTTTTTATCTATTTTTTATGTAGTGAGATCTAGCGATCGTTTAGCTTAACGTTGGACAGAAAATAATTGAGAACTATTTCAGAAGTAGCAGCTCATCAGAAGGTCCTCACATCGACGTTGCAATCTTGAGAAGCCACCGCCCTTCGACATTCAACCACTGATTTCCCCGCAGATTTCTTCTGTAATTTACTGCGACACTACACTGCTTCAGTGTCACAACAGGATCTGGCCGCACCCAATTACGTGACAAGATTAAAAGTTGATGTTATTTGTGGCGAAAGTAATGTCAGAATCTCGCAACGATTCCAGGATCGCCGCGAGAACATCACCCGAAGCTACTGACATAACTGAATGTTTCAGTGGTTTTTTTTCTCAGATGACGAACAGTACTCTGAACTTCTTCAGAGTCTGCATGCGCGATTTCAGAGTCAACTGAGATGCGATTTGTGCTGCTCAACTTCCGCAGCTTTTCATGTGTTTTCTCCTCTATTTATTGAACAAAACAACAGACATGCTGATCCAAGACCAAGCTATTCTTGCACCATCCCACGAGCTTCAGTTGTGCATCAGAAAATGACGCGCACATTGCCTGAAAATCGGCTTGTACTCTAAACCGACGACTTGGCTAAAGACAGATTTGAATGCATGACTCAAAAAACAAACTAGCATTGACTTGAATTAGACTACACTAGAATTAATGCGCGGCCTTGCCGTGCTCGCATGGTGTGCAGGGTTCACAAATGCGTGTGAGGCTCGAAATTCGAACACAGCGCATTTGTCGAATATCGTGAATATTAGTCAAAATTTGAAGAATTCGGTAAGAATGCGGCCAAAATTCGTAAAAAAAATTGATTTTTTTGAATTTGAATTCAAATTCGACCAATATGTGTCGGTTTTCGGAATGCGACTGAGCTTGAATCGGGGCGATATTCGCGCATTTTGTTCGCATTTGTAAACCCTGATGGTGTGTGACCATGGTTGATGGCCAACTTGTAAAATTAGTCAATTTTAAAGAATTTTAATTTCAAATACATCCATTTAATTGAAGTGCAACTTCTCAAAATGGATTTATTAGGGTGTAATCTACATTTTGGCCAAGTTTCATAATTTTTGGTACAGCTTAACTTATTAAAATTTGAGAGAGAAGATAAGAGGGAAAAGAAAAACACACGTATACATGTCAAAAATAAGTATGTCCCAAGAGAGGTAATCGGGAAAAAAGAGATGCTTTGGTAATTTTTTATATGTACATTGTTTGTACTATTTAAAGTTTTTTTAATATTTCACGTTTTATGTATAAAATGTACTTTGCAATATACTTAGTGTCGAGAGTTTAATACATTAGTTAGCATGATTAATAGATTGTTTAAGGGCTCGGTTAACTTTCGCTCTCATAAACAATAATACCGATATCAGAAACATCATAACCGAAACAACATGAGCGAAGACATGTTGTTATAAGTTAGGTACCCATACTTGAGATCGAAACACCCACCCGTAACCATAGCTTCAAGCAGATGACTACACATGATTTCTCGTATATCTATTTCTGTAACTAAGTATCTATACGAGACAATCGTAGAGTTATCATCTTAATTTTAATAGTACAATATATGTACCTATTCTTGCATAGGTAAAAAAAATATTAAATTTTACCATCATGGGTGTTTGAAATACATTAGTAGGAATAGTATATAACACTTGGAGGTGAATAGTAACAATACTTGTTTATTGCTGTGCGCTTAATTTTTTACGAACATATAACACTTACAGGTGGGTCCATCAGCTGATGTACAGCCGTATTCTTTTCTCATTCTTATCTTCATTCTGTTCTTATCCCCATCCCAAGCTCCCAAACTCGCTTGTTCTCGTAGCCAGGGGAAGAAATTTTCCAAAGAACAGAGCAGGCCTGCGTTCCACCTCTCTTGTCGGCCGCATGCCCCTCTGCTTCACTACCCATGCCCGGAGCCCACTCTTCCTTCTCATGCGTCGCAGCCCACTATTCCTTCTCGTCCGCCGCAGCCGGTCTCGAGACCATCAGCGGGATGGTGGCCATGGCGGCGCTGTCGAGCTGGGACAGGTGGAGAAGCACGCACACGCGTCCGTGCTGTGCATGGCCAGCAGTCGGAGCTCCATCGCCGCACTCCTCGGTGCAGGGTTTTACTTACCGGTAGCAGAAATTTATCAAATTATTGATAAATAGGTTTTATTGATAACTTTTTCGATCAAAATTTAGAAAAAACAGATCAATTTCTCTAGAAAATAACACCAATCATCTTCAAACAATTTAACATAAAAAATTACACATAATAATATATAAATAATATAGTATCACAGATTCAAATATACAATAGTAGTGGTGTACTGTTGTGCCGTTAGACAGAAATTAAAAAAATAAAAAATTTAGACGATAAAAAAAACTTCTCAGGCTCAACCGATAAAACAGAAATGTCAAAAATATCGGAATTCTATCGCCGATAAATTTTTCCCTAAGTGAGTCCAATGACAGCAACTCTGGCTCCGCTATCTTCCACCTACCTCGACGATTACGGCGCACACTCTGACTCTTCTGCGTGTGACAAGCCGTTGCTCGTCCTCGATCTGTGTGGCAGGAGGCCAGATCTGAGTGGACAATGGTCGGCGATGGTGGATCTAGGAGCGGTCGCGGCAGGGCGGCACTGGCCCGTGCATGGATGTTGCCGCCCTTGGCAAGTGGCAGATTCGTTGAGGAGATGATGAGGGAGCATAGCATCCTAGAGACGACATGTGGCGATCTCTTCGACCACATCGACGATCTGCTCGACATCCCCAAGGAGGAATCCACCGTTGACGTGGTCCTCCTTGACGTCAGTGGTGGCGACGATGACAATGGCCCGGCTGTGCTACGGTGGTGTTGGTATTACTGCGGTCTGGACACTAGGTGACGAGCACGGAGGAGCAGGCGGCTGCGGTGTTAGGGTGTCGATCGAGGTTGTGGATGTCGAGCGATGGCATGCCAGAGGGTCGGCGATGGCATGCCAGAGGGTCGGCAATGGGCTGGGCACATATGGCGGCAAGGCTGTGCATGGGGGACGGCGCGACCATGGTGGTGGAAACGCATTAGCACTCGTTGTCGTCGTTCCCCTTGCAGGGCGGCCACGGCCCAAGCAGGCGAGTGAAGGCGGTGGCCCGGAGGCCTGCGCTTCCGGCGGTGGCAACTTGAGCAGGCAACTGACGATGGGGAGGGCAAGAGCGGCAACCTCTCGCTCTCGTCATTCCCCCCACAGTCTATCATGTGGTCAGGCATGGCCTACCACCAATTCTCCGTCAGATGGCATCATCCCCGCACTGTAACTTATGAATGATGTGGAATGGTATCTGAACGAATACTCAGAACATACAGGGCCCAAGGTAGCGTGTCGGATAGGGCCTGCAAAACGTCACGACCGTGGTATCCAACGGCTAATAATTAGAGCTTGCTCCATCGAACGGTGACGGAACCAGAGGCTGGCGTGGCATCATGTGGGATGCGAAATCTTACGCGGATTCGGTATTAGAGATAAATCCTCCTAATCTAGTTACGGCTAGTGTCGACCACACCAATTCTTCCACTTTTCAAAGACGAATGGTAATTCATTTCCACATATGTTTAGCGCATCTTCATCATGGTCCGCATCGAGCTCCATCTCTCGGTCTTGAGCTGGATTTGGCACTTTCGATGAAGCATTTGCTTGAGGTAGTGGATCATCCATCTGCTGAGAGGCTGGAGTTATCATCTCTTGTGGTGGTGGTGTAGTGGATTCAGTGGTTGGGTTCACCGGGTACTCCATAGTGAAATTTCACTAGATTTCCCAGAGGGACCTACCTTGCTGGCTTGTCCTTCCCAACGCGAGCCCACCATTTCATCAAAGACTACATCCTGCATCACGATGACCCGATGCACCACCAGATCGTAAACACGATATGCCTTCGATCCTTCCTCATACCCGACGAAGATGCCTGAGACACTTTGATCATCGAGCTTATTTGGTCACGGCTTAGTGACCTTGGCGTAGACGACATAGCCAAAGACGTGAAGGATGCGTACGCTTGGCTTGCGCCCATGCCAATCCTCACAGGGTGTGACTCCATTGAGGACCTTCATCAGGGAGTGATTGAGGATGAACACAGCAGTGTTCACTACCTCCCCCCAAAAAGCACTTGGGAGATTCTTCGTCTTCAACAAGCAACTTGCCATGTCAAGGATGACCCCGTTCCGTCATTCCACCATGCCATTTTGTTGTGGCTTGTATGGCGCGGTGAGGTATCTTGTGATCCTGCGATCAACGGAATACTCTCAAAATTCCATGGAGGTGAATTCCCCCCCCCTAGTAGGTGCGCAAAACTCGCAAGTGACATCTAACCTGCAATTCAGTAGATGCTTGGAATTGCTTGATTGCGCTCGATGCTTCATCCTTCGTGCGCAAAAGATGGAGCCACATATACCTGCCACGGTTGTCAACCAGCAACAAGAAATACTTCTTCCCTTCATGCATCGCCAGTATGATCAGAGTGCACAAGTCACCGTGGACATGCTCAATGTGTTGATTTGCACGGTACTTGGCCTTCTGTGGAAATGGTGAACACCTTTGTTTTCCTACCATGCAGTCGGAGAGGATTTCCTTAGTGAGATCGACCAGCGGAAGGCCATGGACCATGCCATGGCTTACCAATGTGCAGATGAAGTCGATGTTCAAGTGGCCAAAACACGCATGCCACAACCAAGTGTCGTCGTCGAGGTGTGCGGTCATGCATTATGCGGCCTGAAGGGATAGTACATACAACCGATTGGGTGTGCGTCTCACCTTAGCCAATAGATGCTGCTCACGATCCTTGATCCGTAGTGTCCTGTCTTCAAACATCACCTGACAGCCGACCTCATCAAGCTGGTCAAGGCTAATCAGGTTGCTGTGGAGCCATGGAATGTAGTAGACTGCCATGAGAAAGCGTTGTCGACCGCCATGACCAGTGAGCCTCACAAAGCCCTGGCCACAGATGTCGATGGTGGACCCATCACCAAACTTAACAGATCTCGTGATGCCTGTGTTGAGATCGGTGAAGGCCTCCTTGTTCCTGGTCATGTGGTTTGATGCCTCAATATCAAGATACCAAAGCGAGTCCAGTGCGCCACCTTGTCTACAGAGCCTCGAATATGCATGTTCTTCATTTAGTAGTACATGTGCACCAACACATTTCGTGTCAGTGGCCACCACCATGAGTAGCGCAGGTTCTTCCTCCTCTACCTACGTGAGATTGGCCTCATCTCATTTCTTCTTGCAACACTCTCGCCCAATGATCGAGCTTACCAAAGAGCGACATTTGTCTTGGTTTGCCTCACGTCTATTGTTGTGTGTGTCCTTCCCGTCGTTGTTGCCACTATCATGGGATCTGGTGTCCTGTCCATGACCACGCTCGCGACGATGGAAATTGTTGAAGCCAGTGTTCTGATCACGCTTGCAGTTGTGCTCCTGCCATTCAGCTTTAGTCAGCAAGGAGTTGTCCAAACGAGCGATCATTGGTGTCAGTGTTGAGATGATCCTCATCAGCCTTCAGGTGACCGGTGACTTCTTCCAGGGACAATTGATCAATGTTGAGCAAAGTTTCAATTGACAGTGCCACCTGGGGATACGTCGATGGTATGACGCGTAGGAACTTTTACACCACCTGCTCTTCATTGATGGTGTCACCAAGAATGGAAAGCATGTTAATCATTCTGCCTAGACACATGGAGAAATCTTCAATGTTCTCCCCATCCTTGAAATGAGCAGCTTCAAACTCCCTTCTGAGCACCTGTGCCTTGGCCTTGCGCATCCGTTCCATGCCCATCTTCATTGTTTTGATTGCCTCCCACGCTTCCTTCATCGAACACTTTGCAGCTAGCGTGGCGACCATATCAGCCAGAACAACACGCAAGATGGACTCAAACCGCCGCCGCCCATGCCCATCTTCATGTGGTACCCAACTTCATCATCTGGGTCAACTCCATCTTCCACCGCCACCCACAGACCCCGAGCCTACAACATTACCTTCATTAGGAGCTACCAGTCGCCATAGTTGGTGCACATCAGCGTCAGATAGTTCACTACACCACCTACTTCCTTGATCACGTGCTGCTCTTGCGGCTGCTAGTGCCCGCCATTGGCACGGTGCCTAGGCCTACGTGGTGGAGGCGATGGCGAACGTCTACACCTGAGCAACAGAGGGGTCATGGAACTGGGCGGTGCTTGGGTTCGTGATGTCGACATGCCAGTGTTGAAGATGATGTTGACATGGCACTAATGCTAATTGTCAGAATCGCGCAACGGTTCCCCAGATCATCGTGAGATCGATCACCCGAAGCTACGGATGAAACTGAATGTTTCAGCAGTTTTTTCCCCAGATAAACTGTACTCTAAACTTATTCAGAGCCTGTGTGATTTCAGAGTCAACTGAGATCAATTTGTGCTGCTCAACTTCTGCAGCTTTCAAGTGTTTTCTCCTCTATTTATTAAACAAAAAAAACATAGTGTTGATCCACGATCAAGCTACTCTTGTGCTAACCCACGAGCTTTGGTCCTGCATTAGAAAATGACACGCACATTGCCTGAAAATCGGCTTGTGCTCTGAACTAACTGCTGGCTAAACACAGACCTGAGCACATGGCTCAAAAAACAAACTAGCAAACAAACTAACTAGCAGTGACTTAAATTAGACTACAAGTAATTCTCTCATGTTAGGTAGTGTGGTCTTCTCCACTGATCTTGTGGTGGTCTTCTACATTGATCTTGCTGAGCCTAATGTTCTTGGATGGACGGAACCTGCACGGATCCAAAGAACCTGCGCGGCGACCCTATACAGATTCAATGAACGAGACGAGGGGATCCAGGATCAGCCACATGCGCACCCCCCGTGTTGCCGTAGGCTGAAGCTTCACCTTTACTGCGGCTTTGGCTTCGAGAAGCATGCATCCGCCCATGATTAGCTAGCCGGCCACTTTGCCCGAACGAGGCAAACAATGTGCCTAGATTCACTCCAGACAAAACGCTTCTCTTAGCAACATGGTAGACGAAGAGATATAGCGTTTGATGACGGGAACGGAGAAAGAAATGCCTGAAGTACCTTCTTTCTACCAAGTATTCCAAGTGCTGTCAGAGATTTATCTGAGTTTGAATCATCTTCCATGCTTCGTTTGGCATTGCGGTTTTTCAAAAACACCTATATATTTTTAATATTTTGGATGTGACAATTGGTTGAAAGAACTATTAGTAAAGCTATATCATCTCATAGCGTAATATGAACAAATATGCATGCCGGATCTAATCGGAATGATGCCGATGGAGTCCACAAGAATCGCGTCTCATGATTGCCAAGATCTAGCAACTTGGAGAATGCCCATGACAAAAACTAGGGATGATTCACCATCCATACATAAAACACTCAGCTTGCCCTGCCACAGTTCTCACATGCTCTGCAATTCTAATGGAGGTCGACCTGGATGCCTCGCGCTGTCCCCAGCATGGGGCCTCGTGAGGAAGTGGCAGGAGCAGCTAGTAGCTCTCAAATCTCTAGCACCGGAAAAAGAAAAGGTCAATTTGATCATTGAAGAAATGCTTTTGATTGGGTTTGGCCTGATTGATTGGTGAGAAAGTGCTGATCATGAGTGCAATACTGGAGATATTTAGATAATACATTGTGGTATTACTATAGCGATCATACTAGCTCAATTACCACGTCATATGTAAATGGGTTAAATGCTCAAAATATCTATCTATACCCATAATTGTAACACATTATCTTAGAGACGGATGGTAATTTCTCCTACTCCTTTTCTCTATAAATACGCCCTCAAAAAGTAGGGGAGAGGGAACTCCAATTTTTTCCTCGTTACACTGACTCTCTATCTCTCCTTTCAGCTCATTGTTGATCCCTAAGATTGAGCCTCCTCATTAGAAGAGGCTCTCGATGTATTCTATTTGAGGCACATTTTCATGTGCCAACAAATGGCACTGTCCCAGGGGAGATGTACAAAAAGCTCATTAGGAAGGAGATGAGCAGGAAGAATCTTCATGAACTAAAAAGCATGAGCGCACCCTCTCCTTTGCGCGAAGGATGACCACGACCCTCCTTGAGCTCGTCATCACCGTCGCAGGGTCACTGCACGATACGACGTGTGTGAGGGGAGCACCACCATGGCTACAGGAATGTGGGCTCGTCGTCCCGGTCACCGGCTCACTACACAGAACGGTGCATGTGGGGGTGACCACGAGCACGCTGACTCGCTATCTTCCTCCATGAGACTCGAACCTCTATCTTCCCCGCACTGGCTGCAGTGGTCGCTGACTTTCAGTGTGGGACGACACACGAGTGGAGAAGGCCACCACGTCACTACCAACACAAATGATGGTTGTCACAAAGTCGCGAGCCATGTCTGCGGCTCAGGGACAGAGCACCTCTGAATCCGCAGGCGAACACGGAGGTAAGGTCCATGCAAGCCTCCGCGCATGAGGTAAGAGCATTCACCCATTTATTGTGTAGCAGTTGGTTGTACCCTTACTTATTACTAGGATAACTAGTGGTCAAACGGGCTAGCAAGTACTCATACTAGCTTTTCAAAAGCTAGAAAGCATTTCTTAGTATAGAGCCTACCATAGTTCATATCCCTGGTACGTTTAGCACGTGCTCGGGGTCACAGGGCATGCACCACAACATACTGCATCTAGAGCACCTTCTTGTTTATTGTGGCATGATGTTGCGTGGGCTGCAAGCTGTGACACAGTCAAATCACCTGACATGCACTCAATGTGGGCACAGGCACTGACCATAGCAGGGCATGGCGCCGCAATGCTTGACTAGAGTCTTCATGTGGTTAGACCATGTCCCTGGGGTACATTTTACTTGGTGTACAAAGTAGCGGTATATTTGTTTACTTGCACGCTCTTGCAACTTTTGTTAGTTGCAGTAGTCAGTATTTACTTCTTTCAGATGTGGATAGCTCACTGGCTTGACCATGCCATAGAGGTTAAAATATCTCAAGATGGTTGTCTGCTAGCCACTCCTTTTTAATAGGTAGTACACTAAAGTCAGTCCAAGGCATGCGAACTTGGGGCATAGTCATTAAATCCGCTGTATTTTACGGCAACATGCACATGCTCCGGTGGTAAAATCATGTTTTTCACCATGACACATACATGAGCCTACCATTTGTACCACGTTGTCACATATCTATGATAGCATGTGGCCATGGCTGCTTTATTGTAATTACCTTAACACGTGTACAACATGAGCATGAGCTAGTAGTGCTCTCTATCTCTCTCACACATAGGGTCCAGAGAGCTCAAGCTCTTGATGCCATGATTGTTCCGCCGCTTGCCTCTGCTCTTACCTCACACTTTGCAGGCCTCCGCTGGAGGGCCACCTCGCTTCGGAGCCTCACATGCCGAAGAGCCACCTCGTGCTAGAGCCGCACACACCAAGGGCCGACTCTGCGAGCCTCCGAACCGAGCGGGCTTCACAGGCCACCGCTAGAGAGTCACCTCACTTTGGAGCCTCAAACACCGAAGGGCCACCTCGTGCTGGAGCCACACACACACCGGGGGCAGACTCCGTGAGCCTCCGAACTTAGCAGGCTTCACAGGCCTCCGCTGGAGGGCCTCCTTGCTTCGGAGCCTCACACACCGAAGGGCCACCTTACGCCGAAGCCGTACACACGGGGGGCCGACTCCCGAGCCTCCAAATCAGGTGGGCTTCGTAGGCCTCTGCTGGAGGGCCACCTTGCTCCAGAGCCTCACACGTTGAAGGGCCACCTCGCGCTAGAGCCACACATATTGGGGGCCGACTCATCGAGCCTCCGAACCAAGTGGGCTTCGCAGGCCTCCACCGGAGGGCAACCTCACTTTGGAGCCTCACACGTCGTGGGGCTACCTCGCACCAGAGCTGCACACACCGGGGGTCGACCCCATGAGCCTCCAAACTAGGCGGGATTCGCAGGCCTCCACCGGAGGGCCACCTCGCGCCGAAGCCTCACATGCTGGAGGGCCACCTCGCGTTGGAGATGAACACACCATGGGCCAACTCCAAGAGCCTCCAGACCAGGTGGGCTCAACAGGCTTTCGCCCTGAGCCACCTCCCACTAGAGCCGCTCAAGTCGGAGGGCCCCTCCGTGCCTTGGGATGCAACTAAGGTCGTTCAGCTAGCCAGATCGCCTCTATGCTCCAAGAACCTAGGCTACATTGGGTCTCATTCATGAAGGCCGTGAAACCACGCACCTTAAAGGCTCCACGCCAGGGGTAGCCGCTGCCCTCACTATGATCACAGCTTCGGATCATAGCCCCCTCGAGCTCGCAGTATAGTACAATAGTAAATGGACACATGCACCTGTGCCCAGGTAAGAACACGCCCTATACTGCACATCGGTTGGAGCACTTTGTTTATTCATTGACACCCCGAGTCGAAAGGCTGCATGTATCTCTATCTAACACACGTGCCATTTAAAACAGCATGGGGACGCTGCGCCAGCTACCAGTTACTAGCTATAACTAGGCATGTCTTGTTGGTGCACAGAGGATAGCGCTGCACATGTCATAGGGCCATGTGAACAGCCTGCACATTACAGCATGACACTCCATAGTAAAATCCCCTCGCTGTATTTTACTAGTTGAGTCTTAGCCTATGCCAGCAAGGTGGCTTTCACTGGTATGCATGAACTGATTATTTAAATCATACTAACCACGAACAAGAGCAAAGAACCATGATAATATATGCATGAATGCTTTCTTGGCTGACCATGTTTGCAGTTAACGCACACCCTCCAAATCACAAGAAGCGTGAGCCATCTTGGCAATCCACTGCTCATGGAGGCCTGGACTTGCCTCAACGATCATGGAGCCCAACCTTCGCGGCTCCAAACTAGGCCTCCGCTATGCGTTGGCCTGTCGCTGACCATGGGCCACCTTGGCTCTGGGCTAGTTCTCCGGCCTCGGAAGAAGCATGACGTTGAGTGGCCCTTGGAGCAAGGAGTGATTGAAACCCGGCTTCTTATGGACCAAATCGGTGGAGTCCCTACGGGCACACGCACGAGCCCCTCCGGCCTCACCGGCTCCACCTCCGGCTTGGTAAGCATCCGACCGCACGTGCCTGAGCTCCCACCAACCACCAATAATCTAAACCCTCTGGTACCTGGAAGGCGTAGACCGAGCACCATTGAGTCCAGACCCTCTGGTACCTTGAAGGTGCAAGCCGAGTACCGTCGAGTCCAAAACCCTCTGATTCCTAAAGGCATAATCTCAGTGGCATAGGTGTCTTTGCACCTGAAGGCATAGTATAGGTGGCAAAGATGCCTACACACCTGAAGGCATAGCCTCGGTCGTGGTGACACCTACGAACCTGAAGGCATAGCCTCGGTCACGGTGATGCCTACGCACCTGAAGGCATAGCCTCAGTTGTGGTGATGCCTACAAACCTAAAGGCATAGCCTCGATAGTGGAGATGCCTATGCACCTGAAGGCATAGCCTCATAGCCTAGGTCGTGGTGATGCCTACGCACTTGAAGGCATAACCTTGGTGGTGGAGATGCCTCCGCACCTAGAGGCATAGTCTCGATGGTGGAGATGCTTAGAGACCCTTCGCACCTGAAGGCATAGCCTCGATGGCGGAGAGGTCCAAATTAGCTTATTGATTAATCCTAAAAATTCCTTCATTTCATACATACATACATACATACATACATACATACATACATACATACATACATACATACATACATACATACATACATACATACATACATACATACATGCATACATATACATACATGTGGCACAACCACCTTAGAATCTTCCCTGCCTCAGCTAAATCCATGACAATAGCGTCAATAAAACATGCCCTCTGCTTGCTCGTGACCATAGGGCTCGAGGGGGTTGGGGGAATGATGCTTCATGTGGTACACACTGTGTAGTGTGCATAATATGTGAGATGCGTCCTCCACTCGCTCGTGGCCAAAAAGCGCAAGGGGAGTCAGGTAGTCAAAAGTCCTATCCAAACCAACAAAAGTTGTAGAATTCGGCTATCTATGTCAAAACACATTATTTTCAAAGCAATTATATGAACAAGCAAGGGCTGAGACCCCAACAAACTTGAGTGGGATTCGGAACATGTCGACTTTGCCTCTGGCCACCACCGCGGGGGTATCTAGACGGCTATGTCTCCGTCAAACCTCACTGTGACTACCGCCGAGGGGTAGTGTACCGCCCCCCTCAGCCTCACTGTCGATAATGTCTTCAGCCATCGTAGGGGGCTCTGGACGGCTCTGCCTTCAGTGATTCTCACCACGTCTACCACTGAGAGGGTCACAAACTGCTCCCCTCAGTCTCACCATGGACAACGTCTTCGGCCATCGCAAGGGGCTCCGGACAGCTATGCCTCCATCGAGTCCCACCGTGTCTACCACTGAGGGGGTAGCGTATTGCCCCTCTCAGCTTCACCATCAACTTCACCATCGGCCACTGTCGTGGGGCTCCAGACAGCTCTGCCTTTGTCAAGCCTCTTTTGTGGCTACCGTTGAGGGGGTAGCATACTGTCCTCTCAGTCTCACCATCAAAAATGTCTCCGGCCATTGCAGGGGGTTCCAGACGGCCCTTCCTCCATTGAGTCCTACCGCGTCTACCCCTGAGAGGCTTAAGATCTACCCCCTTCAGCCTCGCCATCAACTCCGCCTCTAGCTACCGCTGCTGTGGGGCTTTGGATGGCCCTGCCTCCGTCGAGTCCCATCGCATCTACCACTAAGGGGGTAGCATACTATCCCCATCTACCTCACAGTCGACTTTGCCTTTGGCCACCGCCGTTGGGGACTCCGGATGGCTCTGCCTCCGTCGAGCCTCGCCACGGCTACCGTTGAGGGGGTAGCATACCGCCCTCCTCAACCTCATCGTCGACAACATCTCCAACCATTACAGGGGGCTCCAGACAGCTCTGTCTCCATCGAGTCCCGTCGTGTCTAACACTGAGGGGGTCATGAACTACCACCCTCAACCTCACCATCACCTCTGCCTCTGGCTACCATTGATGCAGGGCTCTGGACGGCTCTGACTTCGTCGAGACCCATCACATTTACTACTGAGGGGGTCGCGAACTACCCCCTTCAACCTCGCCATCGACTTTACCTCTGGCTACCGCTATTGTGGGGCTCTGGATGGCTCTGCCTCCGTCGAGTCCCACCACGTCTACAAATGAGCGGGTAGCGTACCACCCCTAGCCTCATCGTCGACAACATCTTCGACTATTGCACACAACTCTGAACGGCTCTTCCTCCATCGAGTCCTGCTACGTCTACCACTGAGGGGGTCATGAATTACCCCTCTCAACCTCATCGTTGACTCCACCTCCAGCTACCATTGTTGCGGGGCTCCAGGCGACCCAACCTCCATCGAGTCCCGCCATGTATACTGCTAAGGGGGTAGCGTACTGCCCCCCTTAGCCTTGCTGTCGACTCTTCCTCTGGCTACCGCTGCTGTAGGGCTCTGACTGTTTTGCCTCCATCGAGCTCTACCACATCTACCGCTGAGGGGGTAGCGAACTACCCTCCTCAGCCTCACTGTCGACTCTGCCTCGGGCTACCGCTGCTGCGGGGCTCCAGACGGCACTACCTCTTTCAATTCCCGTTGTGTCTACCACTAAGAGGGTCATGAATTACCCACCTCAGCCTCGCCGTCGACTCCGCCTTCGGCTAACGCTGCTGCAGGGCTCTGGACGGCCCTGCCTATGTCGAATCCCGCCACGTCTACCACTGAAGGGGTAGCGTACTACCCCCTTAGCCTCGTCATCAACTCTGCCTCCGCCTACCGCTGCTGCAGGGCTCTGGACGGCTCTGCCTGCATCGAGCCCCATCACATCTAACGCTGAGGTGGTCACGAACTGCCCCCCTCAGCCTCACCATCAACTCTGCCTCCGGCTATCGCTGTTACGGGGCTCTGGGCGGCTCTACCTCCGTCGAGTCCCACCGCATCTACTGCTGAGGGGGTAACGTACTGCCCCCCCCCCCTCAGTCTTGTCGTCGACTCTACCTCTGGCTACTACTACTACAGGACTTCGGACAACTCTACCTCCATTAAGCCCCACCACGTCTACTGCTGAGGGGGTCACGAACTGCCCCCCTCAGCCTCGCCATTGACTCCGCCTCTGGCTAGCGCTGTTGTTGGGCTACGGACAGCTCTACCTCCGTTTAGCCCAGTCGTGTCTACCGCTGAGGGGGTCGCGAACAGTATCCCTCAGCCCCGCCGTCGACTCCACATCCAGCTACCACCGCGGGGGACCTCCGGACTGTTCTGCCTCCGTCAAGCCCCGCCCTGTCCACCGCTGAGGGGGTAGCAAACCATCCCCCTCAGCGTACTCATCGACTTCGCCTCCAACCGCCGTCGCCGGGCTCTAGACTATATCATCCTCGTCGAGCCTTAGAGGGACCACAATTTCATCCCCGACGACCACCGCGAGACTCCGAAACACACCTTTCCCTTTAAGCCTCACCGCCCCTCGACTCTGCCATCGGCCTTGCCTCAAACACTAGCTACGAAGCTCCGAAACACGCCATCTCCATTGAACCTCGTCGCCGTCACTTGCGGCCACCGTAGAGAGGTTGTACAAGGGCCGAAAGCTGTTCGAGATATCCCGGCTCTGAGGATAGGGTTGGAGCTACTTTCTTGGGCATCTGCTCGCTCCTCCAGACCTCGGGGCCAGCAGATGAAGGGGTGTTATTGGGGGAACACCCGAGCTTAAAGATATTTAGACGATACATTGTAGTATTACTATAACGATCATACAAGTTCAGTCATCACGTCATATATAAAGGAGTAAAATACCCAAAATACTCCTCTATACATATGATAGTAACATAATATATTAGGAACATACTGGTAATTTCTCTTACATTTTCTCTATAAATACGCCCTCAAAGGGCAGGGAGAGGGGACTCCAATTTTCCCCCATTACACTGACTCTATCTCTCTCTCCTTTCGGCTCGATGTTGATCTTTAAGCTTGAGCCTCCTCATTAGAAGAGGCTCTCGCTGTATTCCGTTTAGGGCACATTTTTGTGCACCAACAGGTGGTATAGTGTAAAGTTGTGGTCATCCCACTTTATACCAACTTACAGTCTTATAAAGGTTATACCAATAGGGTGTTAAGACGTCAAAAATATATAGTCACTTTATAAATATGAGTATTAATGCCAAATCTGGGATTTGGACCCAGGTGAGTAGGTGCCAATTGGACGAGTAGTCTTTTGTTTAGATTTTCGTCAAACGTATAATTTTAAACTTTTGTTATGGCCCATTGGCCACTGAAGTTGGGGTCACTCTGTCCCAATTGGACTGGTAGTCTTGTTGCGTGAGATCTCCCTTTGCCATGAAAAGAAAGACTTTGTATAGTCCATGGCGTCCTTTGGTGAACTTCAGAGGCCACACCCAGCTGGTCGGAATTAAAATTACGAAGATGCCGATCAAGGCCCAAAGAAACGCATTTTGGGCCTCCACTTAGCAAATCAACACACGACCACTTGATTAATCGTTCCAAATTAAACCCAGCAGGCCACCATTTCCATAGAACACCTAAATAATCCACATCTCCTTACAAGGCAACACGTCATTTAACACTACACGCAGCCAAACAAACCACACTACCACAGTACAGGTACACTACACTGCACGTCGCGATCTGCACAGCTACCAGCTGGCCAGTGGCCAGCACCATATACATAGCTGCACTTATTTTTCTTCTTCTTCTTGCTGCTGCTTACATAGCGGGCCAAGCTCGTGACACGTGCAGGCTTTGCTTGGCTGCTCATATGGACTGGACAGCCCTGGCCATGCCGTAGGCGGCGGCGGACGCGAGCGCGCCGATGACGGTGGTCTGCACGGCGCTGAGGAAGGGCCGGTCGCCGGTGAACCGGCCCTTGACGAAGCCGAAGAAGAGCAGCGCGGCGAGCGTGACGGCCACTGACACGCCCATGGCGCGCCCGGCCGCGGGCACGAACACGTAGGGGAGCAGCGGCACCAGCCCGCCGGCGACGTAGGACAGTGCGATAGTCGCCGCGCTCGTCAGCGCGCGGCGAGGCTCCGGCTTCTCCAGCCCCAGCTCGAACTTCATCATGAACTCGAGCCAGGCCTTGGGGTTGTTGCGGAGGGAGGTGACGACGGGGCCGTACTCCTCGGGGCCCAGCCCGTACTGCGACAGGATGTCCGCGATCTCGGCGGCCTCTGCGAGAGGGGAGGACAGGAGGTCATCAGTCGATCCTGGCCGTCAGATCATCGGGTCACGTTTTACTACTCGACGGTGGCTGGTCGCCGTGTTTCTTACCGACGTCGGGGACGTTGTCGATCTCGTCCTGCTCGCGCTGCAGCTCGCGGTTGTAGTGGTCTACCTCGCTCTTCGCCGCCAGGTACCTGACAGGTAACGGCAGCAAGGTTAGTTCACTTGGGCTTGGTTTAGTACAGGCCGGAGTGCATGCGTGCAGGCCCATTCTCGATGGGCTCCAAGCTGTTGGAAACCCCAAGAGGAACACTTTTTTTACGGTGCTTTCCCATGGCGCGGTCTTCGTTGGAGATCTGAAGGTGCGGGATGGAAGCTTAACCCCTGTCGACTCGGCTCGACTCTATCTGAGAGCGTTATCATTGAGCTCCATGCTCGTCCTTCTTATGAGGTTATCTGAATTCCTTATTTCCTCCCTCTCTCTCTAAAAAAAGGGGGTTTAATTTTCTAAATCCTTTGCTCCTTTTGGAATAAAACATCACAGCCGCTACATCCGAAAATGTCAAATGTTTTCCCATGATGTAGACTGCAATCTACTACGTGGCCATGAATCACCAACTAAGGAAAAGATATTTAACAAATAGAAAGTGTTAATCATGAAAAATCTATTCTATTGCTAAACCTTCATTTATGCTTGGAAAAGATATCCATTCAATCCTTATTCCTGATCTGGATGCTGTTGTGGTACTATTTTGCCACAATTAAGAATTTTTTACTCCTTCCTCAAAGAAAGAAAAAATATCTGTAGGCGGTGTTCATCAAACATTTTTTATTTTTTATCACCAAGCTTGGAATGGTTGGGCTGTCGCATTTGCTTGTATGGTGAAAAGAAACTACTGAATATTCCAAGGAAATTAGCTAGTCGTCGAACAGTGAGAGCGCTCTAATTAGGAACTCAAAAGCATTGCAACCAAACTCAAACAGAAACAGCAAGAAGTTTGTGGAAAGAAGTTCCAGAGCCCATGCATGTTATGAATACCCATCTGAAAGTATTTGCATGCGTGAGCTCCCTTTCTAAATCACGTTATTAAGAGTTTTCCGCTCGCCTTTCTCCTTGCGTAGGAATTTGTTCGCCATTATTTGCATGCATGAAGAACAGCCTACTCCCGTTAGTCTCCATTTGAGCAAAGGGGAAACATGCATCAACTTTTTGGGGAAGAAACGAAGGCAAGAAAGCCAAGATGAGCTCAGCGGCCATTATGCATGTCGGATTGCTGACCACTGGTGAAACAAATGAAGTTGTGGACTAAGATAGAGCATACAAAAAAATATGTTCTGATGAGTAGCTTCTTACCCTCCGAGCCCCATGGAGATGGCGCCGGCGGCGACCTCCGCGAGCCCGGCGGTGAGCACGAGCGCCGAGGACGCGTTAGCGCCGGACAGGCCCGCGGCGAGCGCGAAGGGCACAGTGAGGCCGTCGGAGACGCCGATGATGATGTCCCGGACCACCTCGCTGGCCGTGAAGTGCTTCTCTGTGTGCTCCTCCAGTAGCAGCCTCTGCTTTTCTTCGTCCTGCACGAACTTCTTGCCGCCGTCAAGCACCATCTTCCCACCTCTCTCTCTCTCTCTCTCTCTAACCGTGATTTGATTACTGTTAAGTGGTTACTTAGCCTGCAGGCTGTGGTGTGTGTGATGATCTTGCTGGTGTGAGGTTTTCTGTGTAGGCAAAGTGCGCAGAGCTGGGAGTGGGATTTATAGAGGTTAACAGGGCTGGTGAAATGACCAAGATGGACATGGGATAGTTGCAGTAGCCGCGATCCTATGTTGGATCAGGATATCACTTCTCCTACACATCAATCGCCCGAAATATAAACTTGACTAGGTAGTTTGACGCGCTACGCTGCACCCGTGAATATCAGCGTATCGGCAGAATTGTCTTGCCACCATTTGTATTCCAAAAAGACACAACACTTCAGTATGGCACATTAGCACACTGAAAAATGACATGCCCAATGCAAGGTGATCCCGTAAATGGATACTCACCCGAAACAACAGAGGTGGAGCTTGAGATAGCTGAGATCCTTGGATAGGCTTTTCTCGCCAGGCACACCATTTCTGTCTTTCGGACAGTTACGAGCACATGTACACCACAATAAAAGAGTGGCGTGTCCATGCTTATGGAGCCTGAGACTTCATCAATCTCTTTAATACACGTGTATGAGTAGAGCTTGCAGGTCTAGCGTATGACATAAGGTGTGTGTAGGTGTGCATGTGTAGCTAAATTCATTACTATAGAAATGATTTAGTAGAACGTCTCTATACAGACAGTTACTTTGAAGCCATCCATGCAAAGATTATCACAGACGGATCAAAACAAGAATCGTCTATGATAATAACGAGACGTGTCTGAAAATGATGGGACACTTTTAGTACAGACGGTTCATATTTGAAACCGTTTGTAATATTAATACATACGGCTCATACTTAGAGCCGTCTGTGATAATTATTTTATCACAGACGGTTCTCAATAGGAATCATCCATAACATTAATACAGACAGCTAATATTTGTAGCTATCTGTAATAAAATAAATTCCATAGGCGGTGTCAAATAAGACCCGTCTTTAAAATTAGTACAGACGGCTTTAAAATACGAGTTGTCTGATAAAATAGCCGAATGGAGGTGAAACACTTTATTACAGATAGCTCAAAACAGGAAGCCGTCTATAATATTATAACAGTACATCATCTTCAACCTCCAGATCGAAGCAGAATAGTGAAGAACAGTGTGCAACTTTTAGAGGGAGAGGCCGGCGATTTTGACAAAAAAAATTGTTAGATTGTGGTGAAAACTTGAAGATTTATTGGTATTTGTTACACTAAGGTAAGCATTATATTCTAATTTCGTTTAGATAGTCTAGATTTGGTTTGGAGAGCTAGCTAGATCTTGATCTAGATCTAGATTTTTTTTCATTGATGACATAGTTTTGTTCTATTCTTAGATGATGTAGATTTGTGCTCTAATTTAGTATCGAGAGATCAACTATATCTATATCTAGACTTAGAGTTTTTTCATGATGATCTATAATATGTTAGTTGTTTTAGTATATATGAAGCTTAAAGTATATATCAAGGTTTAATTATGTATTACTATAAATAGCTAGCTTTAATCTAGTGTTCTAGATAAATTTTGGATTTTTAGTATACAAACATAAAATTATCAATAACTATATAATATTTAATGATAAGTTTTGAATTAATATTTGCCCTTATTTTTATGTATTCATGTATATAATATAATGATAATCGTTAATTATTTTGGGATTAATTATCATTTCTATGGTTCATTCATTTATGCATGCATGGTAGCTCCATTTTTTCGAAGAAAAGCCTGGTTGCTCCTTTTTATTAGGTTGATTTGATATTAATTTACGTCGTACATTGTAGATGGATCATGGCTGGATGTACGGTTCTCGTATGAACCAAGGGTACCTTAATGGTGTGACGGCTTTTCTGGCCGCTGCCGAGGAGGATCGTTTGGAGAAGGGTGTTGAATTTACATATCATCCTTGTTGTGATTGTAGAAACGAAAGATCATTTCTTAGACAGAAAATAGTCCTACAAATTCAACTGCACTTGATTATTAGGGACTTTAAACCTGACTACACATGTTGAACTAAACATGGTGAAGAGAAAAATGTGTTACACGAAGATGTTGGTATCGTCGAAGAACCCGAAGTCGACGTGAGAAGATAAGATGACAAGGAATTTGGTGCATATGAGGATGATTGTGGTGGTGCAAACGACAATGATAGATTGGATCAGATGATATGCAATGCGGACATGAACTTGAGTACTCAGAGATACTTTAACAAATTCACGTGCTTGATTGAGGACTCGGAGAAACCGTTGTTCCATAGATGCAAATAGGAATACACAAAGTTGTCATCCATGCTTGAACTGCTTAAATTAAAATCAAACGATGGTTGGTTAGACAAGAGTTTCACGACACTATTAGAACTATTATCATACATGCTTCCAGATGGAAACGAGCTGTCCAAAAGCACATACTAAGCAAAACAAGGTCTTTGTCAATTGGGATGGATGTAGAAAGAATACATGCATATCTGAATGATTGTATCATGTACCGTAAAGATATATCATATTTGAATTCCTGCTAAGGTGGTGTGGTATCTACCTATAACTAGGCATCTTAAATATTTGTTTGCGAATCAAAAAAAGACCAAATTGTTGTGCTGGCACTCAGAGGTCCGCAAGCAAGATGGAAAGCTAAGACACCCTGCCAATTCTGCCCAATAGAGAAACATCGACATGATCTTTGATGACTTTGGTGCAGAATTGAGAAATATAAGGTTTGTTTTGAGCATGGATGGGATGAATCCTTTTAGAAACATGAGCAGTAGGCACATCACTTGGCCAGTTGTTCTCAGTATTTACAACCTACCTCCTTGGTTGTGTATGAAGCGCAAGTACTTGATGATGTCGCTGCTTATCCAAGGCACGAAACAGCCTGGGAATGATATTGATATATACCTAAGACCATTGATGGAAGATCTAAAAACATTATAGAATGAAGGGGCACAAGTATGAGATGCGTAGAAAAGAGAGAATTTCACACTACACGTCTTGTTGTTCTGCATGATCAATTATTTACCTGCACTACGTAACCTTTCAGGCCAGAGTAAACAAGTAGACACAGTGTGCCCTCATTGCTTAGATGGTAACACGAGTATGTGGCTGCCCCACTTGCCCAAAAAGGTGTTCATGTGCCACCATAGGTTCCTTAACAAGTATCACCCGTGCTGCAATATGAAAGAACAATTCGACAGAACGAGGGAGAGAGATTTATGTCCAAGGCACTACAGTGGTCAAGAGGTGCACAATATGGTTAAAGATCTCGATGTTGTGTTTGGAAAGGGTAGTAAAAAATCTAAGGATACTAGTGGCATATGGAAGAAAAGATCAATATTGTGGGAGCTATCATATTAGAAGCAACTTGAAGTTCACCACTGCATCAACGTCATGCATGTAGAGAAGAACGTGTGCGAAAGCTTGATTGGTTTTTTACTTAATATTCCTGGCAAGACAAAGGATGACCTCAACGCAAGTCTTGTCTTGGTTGATATGAAGATTAGGCCTAAGTTGGCACCTGAGCCCTCGAAAAAAGGTAGAACGAGGCTTTCTCCTATCTTCTATAATTTGAAAAAGGCCAAGAGAACCAAACTATGTCAGTGCTTGTGTGGTGTGAATGTTTCATCCGATTACTCTGCCAATATCTCGAAACTTGTTTTGATGCAATATTTGAAATTAGTTGGCATGAAGTCCCATGATTGCCACGTGTTAATTACACAAATGCTTCTTGTTGCAATCTGAAATATCTAGTCAACCTATCCCCGAGACATAATCACCAAGCTGTGTTACTTCTTCAACACAATTTCTCAGAAAGTCATCGATCCCGAAGTACTTGATGTTTTACAGGCCGATGTGGTGAAGACACTATGTCATCTTGAGATATACTTTCCTTCGTCATTTTTCGATATCATGGTACATGTTATCATTCACCTCGTGAGAGAGATAAAGATATATGGTCCAGTATTCCTGCATCAGATGTACCCGTTTGAGAGGTACATGGGAATTCTCAAGAAGTAGGTACGAGGGCAGCATCGTCCAAGGTTACACAACCGAAGAGGTAGTCGAGTTCAGCATCGATTACATGGAGCAGCTCAAACCAATTGGTGTACCTATGTCTCACTATGAGGGGAGACTAGATGGGAAAGGGACCATAGATAGGAAATCAATCATTGCTAACTTTGCCACGTTATCTAAAGTCCATTTCACGATCTTACAACACATGGCTGAAGTATCTCCGCATATTGAAATGCATAAGGACATGCTACGCAGAGAGAATACAGGTCATACAGAGGCTTGGATCACAAAACAGTACAATCGCAGCTTCAACAACTAGTTGGCAGTGCGATTCAGTAATAATTGTTCAACAGAGGATAATATTTGTTGGTTTGCAAGATGGCTAAGTCACACAGTCGTGACATTTGAAGCATACGACATAAATAGGTACACCTTTTATACCAGAGCACGGTACAGAATATCGGTGTATGCATAGATGCCTTCTAGGACAAACGTGGGGTCTATGAGTACTATAGGTACATAAAGGAGATTTGGGAACTCGTACGTTTCAAGATCCCCCTATTTCAGTGTTGTTGGGTCACACTCAAGTGTTAGGGTAGATAAGTATGGAACAACTACTGTCGACCTCAAATGTGCCACATACAAAGACGAATCATTTGTACTCACTAAGCAAGTTGTTCAAGTCTTTTATGTGCAAGACCCGACAAATTCAAAGCTTTACATAGAATATCGTGAACGAAGAAGAGCACAATCAATTCGATGAGTACCCTCTTGAAGATGGCATCGCCCTTAAGGAAGAACAACTTTTGAGAGCGACCGCTTGCTATCTGCGCATCGATCATCAAGAAGGGCTGATTGTTAAAGCTGTATGATGTTACTCGATTGTTATGTACCTATATATTGCAATGTAATATGTAAAAATGAATTAGTTACGAATTTACTTAAAAATTTCATCTCATTAATTTGGAGTTCGTATGAATTAGTTATGAATTTTGCTAGTTTTAGGTCAATTTAATATTTAGGTTTAATATTGAAGTTAAATTTTTTGTTATAGTAAGATGAATGATACCTATACCGTGTATGGATTATTTATGAATTTTGCAAGTTTTAATGATTTATCTAGAAAATCAGTAGTACAGACAGTTCTTTACTAAAAAGTCGTATGTAGTATTTGTACAAACGGGTTTTACTGAAAAGCCGTCTGTACTAATAATATTAGTACAAATGGCTCGAAGTTATAACCTGTTTGTACTAATAATATTAGTATAAACGGCTCGGAGTTATGACCCATCTATACTAATGTGGCTATAAATACCGTTTCATCCAACCACACCGCACCAAGTTCTTTCCTAAAAACCCTAGCCGCCTCATCTCCCTAATGAACTCGGCGACCTAAACCCTAGACACCGTCGGTGACCTCCCCATCGACCATGCTCCACCCCAATGACTCCTCCGTGGCCAGCCCTCCTCCCTGACGGCCCTCCTTCATCCCCAGCGGCCCCCTCCCGACGGCTCCTCCATCCCCGACGACCTCCCTCCCCGATGGCTCCTCCATCCCAGGAGACCTCCCCGGTGGCTCCTCCATCCCCGGCGACCTCCCTTCCCGGTAGCTCCTTCATCCCCGACGACCTCCCTCCCCGACTAGCCACCGGTAAGCCCTTCACGCTGCTGTTGACCCACCTTTGCGCTGCTTCATTTGAAGGGATCACATGTCGCATGTCTGTGTCTAATCATCACTGCACCAAAGGAAGGAAAAGAAAGAAACCCTATCTGATCAATTCCTCACTTATTTCACTATTTGTTGGCAACAAAAGCATCTCGATCTTATTAAAGGTCCTTCTGGTTCTACTTTTATACTATAAATATATACTGTTTTACTCCTAATCTTTAATAAGCTGAAAAAACAAAGGCTAACTTCTTATTCCTTTTTGTTTGCTCCTGAATACCGATAACATGTTGATGCTTGAAGTAGTCTGGTGACTTCTTGATCTGATGCCTAATGTTTCTTGGGGTTTCAGAAAGGCATTAACACTATGCAATATGTGTCCTTTTGGATTAGTCAAGATATTGAAAGCACATAAACACTGAAATTAATTACGGCTTGGAAAATATGTTGCTTAATTTGAAGCAAATGGGAAAGTATCAGGTTATATTAAGTGCCTGATCATGTATGGAAGTTTAAGGGTAATCTTGATAAGTGAAAAACTTCATAGAAGTAAAATATTTTCCTAGTTTTAATAGAAAAAGTAAATAAAAAAGGTATATATCTAGCATGTGAATATGCAACGGTTGACAAGTAAAAATATAGATGTATAAAACCACAATGAGATGATAAAATCCAATTCGCATGTAGATCTGTTGCATGCATGCAGTCATTTTGCTATGAAATTTTCATAGGTCTTACCATGCGTAGCCACTTTAACTCTTGAGACATGAAAATGCATAGAAATAGTAACAAACAAATAATGAAAATATATCTTAACAAAGAGTATTATGTCTTTTATCATTGCATAAAATTTTAACTTAAAACACTGCTTTAAAAAAGGAGAAACAAAAGGGGCATATGTTTCTTTTTTTGCGATTTGAAAAGACATGTAATTAAAGGGTGAAGTGACTCATTTATTAGTACACAGGTAAAGTGAGATGAAAATAGTTTTAAGAGTTTCCCGGACAACTGAAAAACACGTCCCTCCTACTTCCTATTCCCCCAGAGGACAACATCAGGACACTTGGGGAGGCCGTCCACTCCTTCATCCAGTGGCCGAAGAAGTTCATAACATTGGTTGTCCCTCCACCGCCTCCATAGCCTCTGTCTCCAATACGCGACGACAACAAGTTCTCTTTTCACCATGCTCCACCAATGGTCAAATCTCCTTCTGCACCACATAAGCAACAGCAATTGTCCAGCAAAGCTGGTCAGCAGTCCGCCAAAATGACACCTTCTAGAAAGCACAGAGGTAGCAAAAATTAGACAAGAGCAAGGAGGTAGAAGAAGAACCTCTGCCAAACACCTATGTGGCAGGCTAGCCGCTGTTGAGCAAGAAAGCGTTAGAGCAATTGGGTCGAGCAAGTATGATTCTGCACGATCTATATATAAAGAGGATCCATGAGGAGAAACATCTTTCTTCTTATTGTTTCAGTGCCAAGTACCAGCGGCAATATTTCCTGAAACCAGCTGGAAGTTTCCTCGTGACCTTCGAGGATTTATTCCTCCTCTACCGTCGTGACATGCTGGATGTCGGTCTAATGAGATGTTGGACATTCTAAGTGTTATTAATCACGGTCTATGCTTAATGAACCGCATAACTCATTGATACACTCATTCATCTACATTACTCTTACGTGAAGCATATGATTCAAGAAGCCAGGAGAGAGAATTCAAGAATTGGATTCCTCGATCCATAGGTCGTATGTGGGTCAACGATCGCTTGGTCTCCGGGGGAGGTCAAGAAATATGTTGCGGAGGCCATGGTCGCTCTCTATGGATCGAAGAACGTTATTTTCTACCGTACAACTACATAAACCATTAGATGCTAGTTTGTATTTATAGACACAATCAACACTGCATTTATCTCGACTTGATGTACTATGACCCAGAGAGGTATTCAGATCTGACAGATTTGCTGTCAAGGGCATTCATGAAGTATGTTTCGATGGGTGGGCTTGTACGGAGAGATAAACCCTCGGCGAGCCACCAACATAAGTTCCTAATAATAATTCCTTCGTCGCACATCAATTTACCGTTATAATATGCATTTCATAGAACTAAATTTACCATGCACAAATTTCTGCAGTGTCACAAGCAGCTAACGGGCACCAACCTTTGTGGATATCATGTTGCCCAGTGTATAATGCAAATCATTGGCTCTAGTCCACCAGTATATCCACCAGTTAGTGTAATTATAATGTATTAAAATTCATTTTTCATCATTGTATCTAACTATTTTAATTTTCTTCTATAGGCATATAAATTTTCTACAAATATTCTCGAGATGGGCAGTCTCATGTATATTCAAAAACAACTCATCTATTTCATACATGCAAAAATCATAAAGGAGAGCTGTAAATTTCTTGATCCCGACAACTTTAGGAGCCAAGGTTTATAATCTCAACAGAAGCTGGTCAGTTCAATATATAGAAAACACTTGCATCTTATAGTCTATTAATTTATTATACCTTTATAGGTAATGATATAGAAAATAAAGAAAATGAACTCATTACTTCCTTTTAACTTAATGTGCTAAAGCTAATTTGTTAGTTTACATATTATCAGACACGGGGTTAACTCAAGAATGAATAATGAAAAATGAAGAATGCTTTGTAAATGTTGTGAATAATGAAGAATGAACTAGGAACATGACGCACAACTGATAGCTCATGTTTCTAGTTCATAGATAGCTTAAAACTGGAGCCGTCTGTATTGTACCATGTTCACAGACGGCTTAAAACTTTGAAACTGTTTGTGATATTTCTATAGTATAGACAACTCATTATTGGAGCCGTATGTACTGTTACTATAGGTCTGTTTGTTTGAGCTTCTACTTTTGTGCTTTTCTGAAAAGTTGTGTTTTTGCATTGTCTGAAAAGCTGTGTTTGAAAATTGGTTGTTGGCTTCTCAGCACATAGCTTCTTAGAAAAATATTTCTCAGCGAGCTTCTTAGTTTTAGTTTATTTACCTCAGAAGCAGATTTCTAGCTTCTCTAAAGTCACTTCTCTATAACCTCGTTTGTTCTGCCTTCTGGTTTTTGGCTTCTGGTAGCAGCAGAAGGCTAACCAGAAGCAAGAAACAAACATGGCCTATATCATAGATGGCTCAAAACTTCCAGTCGTATGTGATATTCTACTATTACAAACAGCTCCAGTAACAAGCCGTCTGTACAAATCTTTTGTACAGATGATTCAAAACCCTTTTGTACAAATCTGATTTGTACAAACTCTTTTCTATAGATGGTTAAAAAAGAGTCCTACACGGGATTTCTAAACCATCTGTATAAATATTTTCTCTAGTAGTAACCATCCCCAAAACCTACACCTCACGAATATCTGAAGAAAAACCAAGGATCACTAAAGGTTCAGTGGCCGAATGCCTGACCACTAATTCTTAAAGGACGAGGCAAGATGACATTTTCAACGAGATCAGAGAGGAGATCATGGTATGGGGTACGGGTATGGCAGGTGACTATGCGTTATCATCTCTTAGAAATAGTCGTGAGATTTCTTCTTCTTTTTTATGATCTGTGATGTTGTATGTTTTTTCCTCTCGCCTTGCCTTGGCCTTGGAGTTGAAGCATCTTCTTTTCTATCTAATATAAACGCCCACATGGGGGCCGGCCGGCTTTCAAAAACATTCTAAAAGTCTCAACAATATTGCCTATAAGATTTGCTCCGTTTAGAAATTTTACATAAAATGACCGCTAGAGCTGCACAAATATTCAATGCAGGAGTACGCGACTTTTAATCCATATCATAATACGAACAATCAAGAATTGGTATATACAGTGGTGAATACAGGAAAACAAAATGAAAAGAGGATTTATGCAGAAATATATTTAGATATATAGTAAGATGCAAAAAGATTGGTCTATTTGACCATTTGCAGTGCATCAGTTAAACATGTACTTTTCATGAGAGAAGCTGAACACATGTACTGGAGTGGAAGAGTATATAAATAGTTCAAGCAGAGAAAGCTGAACGAAGTGTCTTATGGTCTTGTCAAAGGAAAGATGTCCCGCTGCTCTTAGCTCCTCGCCTACTCCTCACTAGCATTGGCACTTATAAGCATGAAATTAAGGGGGGAAAAAAGAATTACTCCTACAAAGGACGCTGGAGCTGGAGTGGAGGTGTCGAGGGAGGTATCGAGGTCTTCGCAATTTTCTTTTTGAAGCCGTGTGGTAAGGGCGTGGTATGAAAACATTAGGGTACTAGCTAGAGGACAAATAGAGAAGCAAATTACAAACTTGCTTCCACAAATGAAGCTGGAAAAATGGTGTACCGTGACAAGTCCGGAAACTGTCATCGTGTGCATCCACGGGAAATGTTCGTATGGAAGATGGAGACGTTTAACAAGGTCTCCGCCCCATGTTACGACTAGAAGTGTGCTCGCCACACGCCACCTTTCAGCCAGCTCAATTGGAGTGAGTGCGATTTTTTTTTTTGGGAAAAGGAGGACCTTATTGATTAGGCATAATGTCTTTACAAAGAAAAGGTTTAATAAACTTTGAAAAATTACCAAAAGCTACTACGCCCTCCTTACAACTCATGCTCTATGAGTTAATTCGTGGGCACCTTTATTCCTAGACTTCCTTATTTTCTAGATATCTAAATTTGCAAGAGCCTGACCATCCTGCTTGGCTTCAGTGAGTGTGAGTATCAACCACGTCTCGTATCGGGAACATCGTGTGCTGGTTCAAAACGTTGTTCCCGAAAGGCAGGAAGGCAGGCGACCCACGCCTCTGTCGTGCAGTCGTGTTCGTCTCTGCGCAGCTAATAGAGTTCAGTAACGCAACCACTAATGCTTAGATTGATTAGCACACCACTGCTGCCGCTGGTGCTAGATTTGTCAGATAAAAGAGTCCTATTTCATCAAACAATAAGAAAATATCCTACCCTCTACATTCTTACGTCCTTGGATGTGCATGGCCAATACTAAACAAAATGTGGCAGCTAACACAGCCAAGGCAAAAAGCTGCCCGTCCAAGACGATCGCTAGGCAGAGGCGGCCGCATGGTGGATCGCGATCGGCGCTCGGATCTCGCGCCGGGCGGAGGAGCGGGGCACACGTGGGCGCGGCAGCGACGCGCCGGCAGTGTCGCGTGCCCGCCATGCGCCGCGACGACAAAAGGCGGCCTCTGGGGTCGCTTGCCCGTGCGGTGCAATCGTCTGGCGCCCGCGCCGTGGGGCGCACTAGCTCTAGCAACATGTGACGATAAGATTTGTTATCTATAATTGTTATTATAATGATTAGTATCTTGATCAGATAAATAGTATCTCGATTAAATTAATAGTACATTCGACTAATAAACAATATCTTTGATCAATGAACAGTAACCTGCCTGGTTAACAACACCTCGGTTGGTGAACAGTAGCCACGACCATGACAAATTGATGCGGACAAATGTTTGGATAAAAATGTTGTTGAATCGAAGAAGATCAAACTGTAATAAAGGATACTTGGGTAGATATATGAGAATTTACGTGCTTGAATAGAAAGGATACGTTAGTTATAGAAAGTTTGGACTCATATGTTATAGTCGAATCATATCTACAAGTCTTATTCGATTTGAATTAGAAGTCTTAATCTTGTGCTGTTAAGACCTACCTCCCTTTAAATATAAGAGGGTCATAGTCAATTGAAACATCAATCAATCGATCAAACACAATCTACCTTTCATTTTTATCTTTTTTGCCTAGCTCCTTAGTTATGCCCCTACTTTATCCTCCTCCTGCTACTCGTTCTGGATCTCAACGACCAAGGATAAGTCGTCGGCTGACCGTGCCCTGACGGGGTCCCTTCCGGGTGCGATTTGCTGATGAAGATCCATCGCTGTAGTGCCAGACTGGCTTCTCAGGTGCTGCTCGCTGAGTTAGTTATCCTTTACCGGTCTGCTTATAAATTGGTTGCTCATTGCCGTGAAATCGTAATAGTTATACCACTGTTATACGCCCTATGCGTGCTGCTACGGATTGCGCACAAGGTGCTCCTGTGTTAGCATGAGGATCGATATTTTTGTGCCAACACAATTTGACGACTCCGCTGGGGAATCGATTTCTGCGACCATAAAACTTAGAGTTGATTAAATCCTTTTCATCGCCAGCTATCTTCTTATCGACAATTCTTGTCGATTTGGTTGCTTCTGCTACACACAAATTGTGTTTACCACAACGTGATTTTCCAATCAGCACACCGCTTATCGTCAAAACCGAGCCTGTTGTTTTGCTGCGTGCTGCTGCTATGGGAAATTTTATCGTGCTGATTGCTCTAGGATGTCCTCTAAGGAATCATCTTCTTCGGCCATGGTATAATATGGACTCAGGATCAATCACAACAATATTGTCACGCCATCTATCTACGTCAAACCTGAGGTACAACTTGTAAATACATTACCAGATTATTTGCAAATACAATAAATAGGCATGTTGATATTGCTATGCCTGTATTTGATGAATTTAATGCATCGGCTAGAAATTAAGATTATATGTTGAGTAATTATTTTAGATCTTCAGTTTTACAATTACAACATATTGATAATATGCAATAGTCAATAAAAAAATATGCATGCTTCAATTTTTAATGCTATTAGTAATATACAACATGAGCATGTTTCTTTTAATTCATCGACAATACTTACACCACCTAGTGTATCACAAACTAACATATTGATGAACAATCATTATGATAGAATTGAAATGATAGGTTTAGCTAATTATTATGAGTCATCACATGTTAATGATTCGAGTAATATACAACAACAAATGGTATATCTTAATTCATCGGCAATGAGTTTTTCACTTATAATTACACAACAAGCTATGCCAAGGATGAGATGTATGGTCACACTGATCATTCGACTAATTATTTCAACCACCATATGCAACACCTAATGCATCTAATTTGGCTCCGTATGTTATAAATGATTATAGCCGAATAAATAAAAATTTAACAAGTATGCATATACCTCCATATAACACAGTAGCATATAGTTTGCTTCCCACTCCAACCTAAAGCTCCGGTGTTCCTTGTAGTTCATTACCGGGAACCAATTTTAGTGTTTTCGAACAAAATACAATATATGCGCAGCCTACAATGTTATATTCGTGTGATATGTCATAAGCACATACTTGTACCCCAAAACAACAAACTGATTCCAAACCTACTCGGCTTATAGCCGAGCAAGAAATAGGGACTAAAAGTATTGGGAGCAATCTGGTGTCAGAAAAGGAGCTAAAATAAATATAATGTACGTAGCTTTTTGAAAAAAAGTAAATAAAATTTTGAAGAAACGATTTAATTCTAATAAAAAGTTGGAACTAGCCTTAGCTAAAGAACAAAGGTCCACTACTGTTGAATTGTCGGTTATGCTTGAGATAAAGGAAGCTATAGTGTGACCGTCTGAATTTCACGCTAAAACAATAGTGGTAATATGTCTATACTTGATGAATTATCTGAAGAAGATCATAGCATGATTGAAGCAAAATTGTAAGAATGTTAGAAGGTGCTGCTTTCGTGTTATCGAAAAACAAAGTAAGGTGATATTAAGATAAAAGAGTTTACATCTATTGATACTCTGCTAAAAGAGGTATGATTTGCAACTATGTTATCTGCTGCTCAATCTGATTTTATAGTATCACTAGATAAATCTTTTAGTGATTCTATGCTTAATGATTCTGAAAGATTGGGTAGAGAAAGTAATATGAATAAACAAATTGATATTATGTTACAAGGAAAATCATAAATAGAGCTTGATAATGCAATATCTATATACAGAGGATCATACTCTGATTTTGATAATGCAATCCTATACCTGCGGGGTTTTAAAATGCTAGAATTTGCAAATTTCATGAATAAGGATAGTAGAATCGTTGCGGGATTTTTTGGCCGAATTATTACATTATATGGAAAGACCGATAATAGTAATACGTTTAAGTTAGAATTATTCATATCATCTTCTTTGGAATTACATTTATATAGGGTTATTTTACATGTTATAAACTTGATCTATATTTGGTCTCGAATGGGGCGTAAATTTTGTGACTATTTCGGATTTAGAGATACAAGGTCGAGGCTTAAATTTGAAGAGATCGATATTAATGTGATAGAAAATAACTCTAAGATATTGGATAAGGTGAGTATAGGTAAATGTGTAGCTGAGTGGGTTAATATCAAATCTAAACTATTTATTTGTTTAGCTTTGAAACCATCTCCGTAAAAGAATCGGCTAAGAAAGAAAAGGTATACATTTGATTTTACCAAGTGTGATCAGATTTTTGATATTTTATTGCAAAAGAAACATATCAGATTATTTGATTATCATGTTATACCTTCATATGAAGAGTTGAAAGGGCATTCATATTGCAAGTGGCATAATTTGTATACTCATAGTACTAATGATTGTAATGTGTTTTACTGACAAATACAATCAGTTATTAATGAATGTCAATTGAAGTTTGTAGTTCATCTAGAGACAAGGGCACAGAGTAGAACAAATCTCTCCCTGTAAGGATGTTGAATTGTGAAGACAAGCAAGTGTGGAGTTGGCCAAAACAGGATGATGCAACCAAAGGAAAGAAAGTAAAAATGGTAGCAAGATTGATAATGATAGAACTAGTAAAGCTAGCAATATTGTAGGTAAAAATAAGAAGATAGTTTGGATCCCTAAAGGTAGTTAAAATATTAAAGATAAGGTTAATATTCAAGCATCAACTACTAGAGCCGTACCAAATGCAAAGCCGAAGATGATATTCAAACAACTTTTGGTTAAGTATGAGAGGGAGAATATCGACCCAAGTACTGTTGGTCGGTTTGGTAATTTTAAGCAACCAAGATCACCTCCAAAGCATGAGTTTGTTGTTCGGAATCGGCGATGGGAATGTTTTCATGCAGCAGCGTCATATCCTCCTTTTGGGCCACCAATGCCCATACGTGGGGGCCTCTTCCTATGATATTTCCTCCTTGTCCACTGTGGGGCTGGTATGGTCCATAGACGCCACCTCTGATGTCCTTTAAGTCATTCCATCCAGGGCAGACAACGCATAGGCCCTCGGTGTTTGATAGACTATCTCATCCTAGAGATGATCGTTTTGATCAAGGGAATCAGTCCGGAGATCAAAGGAAGAGGAAGGTGATCAAACAAATTTATCGTGTTAAAAAAGATGGTAACAAGGATAAAAGTTCATATTTTCCTTCAAGAGAAGAGAAGCTGACAAGTGTGAATTCACTTAAAGGAGCTATGTCAGTAATTAATAAACATGCACATGCTTCATGTGATCAAGCCAAACACACATCTAGTTTAGGCTCTTGCATTAGTATGCGACAAGGAAAGCAACACATAGAAGAAGAATTATTGATGTCAGGCTTAGCAAAAAAGGAAAGGTCCAGTAGCTCAATGGTAAATGATGCAGCCGAATGCGTGTGTTCCAGTTCAAGTTCAAAGCAAGAAAGTGAGAAGGCAACTGATGTGACTGATCGAAAGCATGGCCTTGATGTGGTTAATTACAAGAAGAAGATGTGAGTTCCTAAAGCTAGCACACAAGTTCATACTAAGGGTAGTGTTCAAGTATCCATTGCTAGAACTACACATGAGGCAAATTTGAAGGCGAAGGGACCCAGAAAACAGCCACAAAATCACAGGTTTGCATATGATCATCAAAACCATTGGGACCAACAACATCTATGTTCATTACATGTTCCACCGATGTCCTCACCATGGAAACTATGCTCAAGTATGTTTCGTTATTCTCCATGGTTTTGGTGTGATCCTTAGATGTCGTTTTATGAATCTTTACAGTTTAGTAAGTCATTGCCAAGGCAAGGTACATAGGATCGGCTGTTACAACCGTATTAGAAATATTATTAGGAGAACATAAGATATATGGCTAATGTTTATCATCGCTCTAAGAGCATATATAGCCAACACATCGTTTATCATTGTCCTAAGTGATGGATAGAAATAGATAATAAATTTGTTCATGATTATTACGCATGAAAGTGGTTTTCGGTGCACAAGCTTTACCAAAAAAAAAATAGGGGGCATGTGTTGATGACAAGATTTGGCTCTATAGTGGTCATTGCAGCAATCAATACCTCCGACAAGATAAACAGTACCCCGACCAAATGAACAGTGTCTCCGACTAGATAAACAGTTCCTTTGAACAGTGCCCCCTCCCAATTAGTGAATAGTAGCCGTGACCGCGACCAGGTGATACGTACAGATATTTGGATCAAAAACATAGTCGAATCAAAGAAGTCTGAATTGCAATAAAGGATACTCGGGTAGATATATGGGAATTTATGTGGTTTAATAAGAAAGATATGTTAGTTATAGAAAGTTTGGACTAATGTATTATAGCTGAATCATATCTGTAAATCTTGTTCAGTTTGAATTAGGAGTCTTAATCCTATACGACTAAGACCTACCGCCCTTAAATATAAGAGCGTCATAGCTGATTGATAAATCAACCAATCGATAAAACACAATCTACTTTTCATTTTTTTTTATCTCTTTTGACTAGCTCCTGTAGTCATGTCTCTCATTCTTACTTCTCCTGCTGCTACTCATTCTTGATATCGATGACCAAGGATAAGTCATCGGCTAACCGTGCCCTAACGGGGTCCCTCCCAGGTGAGATTTGCTGACGAGGATCTATCGCCACAGTGACAAATTGGGCTTCACAGGTACTGCTCACTGAGTTATTTATCCTTTACCAGGTTGCTAACAAATCGGTCGCTCATTGTCACGAAAGCGTAATAGTTATCACCGTTGTTTTACGCCCTATGCATACCGCTGCGGATTGCACATGAGGTGCTTATGTGTTGGCGTAAGGATCTATATTTTTGTGCCAACATTGCAGAAAGCGGTCAAGCTTTGGGTTGGGAAAAGGATGCCACACTGCAGGGGCCGTCGGGAGCTCGGGATGCGAGGACGAGCAGTGAGATGTCAATTGTGAAAAAGAATTTACACTTCAGCTGGCGCTTCAAAGGGTCTCGAAATTTGCTTATGAAAGTTGCAACTTTGAGCAAATATATACGTAGGTTATCGCGCATGACATGTTTCAAATTATGTCATGGTCGAACATGGATTTTTGCAGAGTCCTACGAGGAGTGATTTGTCTGGAGAGGGTTTGCAACTTTGCATCACCAAAAGTTTGATTCCGCAGTTGAGAACAGATCAAGAACAGTCTTAGAACTCTTGAACCGTTTGGTCCCCTCTCTACAGTAGAAAAAGGAGACAGCCCATCATCGATCTCATCGATCCCTCTCCTCCGACGGCCTCTCTGGCATTGGTGGGGGAGAGGAATAGGTGGGTTGATGTCCGGCATAGCTTATAGCGTAGTTAGTAGCTCTATGTTATAAAATTGGTAAGATAGTTGGAATTTTAGTGGAGCCGGCGGCGGCAACGCCATGCTGGCTTTGTTTCTCTAAGCTATCCCCGGTGAAGTCGTTGCTTTCAGCAAGGTCCTCGATGACGCATGTGCGAGGTATGTGTCTTGTTGATGTGATTAGGTGGGATGCTTTTCATCCCATTGTTGTATGTTTGTGTTTTTAGGTCGACAGATTTGCGTCTGGTGATGACCATTCAATTTGCTAGATCTCTGTCTCTGGCGAGGCTGAGGGTGGTGGTGTTAATAGTGTCTCCTCTGTCGAGCTCACCGATGAAGTTGCCAATGTTCTTTCAAAGCGACAAATACGTCCTGGTTGTGGTACCGAGGCGTTGGCTCTTATGGCTATATAAGGTTTGGGCTTCTTCAGCGGTCTTGGTAGGAGGGTTGAACTAAGGCGCCATAGTTCTGCGTGGCTTCGCTTCAATATGGCCGAGGATGCGAAATGAAGAAGATTGTGAACAGGACCTTGATGTATTTCTTCGTAGTTTTCTTATTTTTTAGGTCCTAAATGTAAAAGGATGTGCTGTTTTCAACATAGTATTATTAATACTATAATCCCTACCCTCTTTGATAAAAAAAAAACAGCCTTAGATCATCTCCAATAGATACCTCAAATTTTCATCCTCAAAACACTATTACAGTATCCCTACCACTATTACAGTATCCATTATTTTTTTTCCACTATAGCACTGAATAGAGATCTGTTGGAGATGAATTTTTAGTGCTACAGTAAACCGCAAAGCACTGTAGCACTAGAATTTGTAGATATAAGGACTCTCTTGGAGTTAGCCTTAGAAAAGCAAGAACTGGTCAACAACGTGCCTCTGACAGCGATTCAACGAGTACATATGCATGGGGTACACATGTCGTGGTATTGATCCGAGCTAGTCGTACAGAGTCTATAAATGTTTTTCCTTGACTTATTATGCACTGGAAAACTGCACTGCGTCTCTTGGAAGACGTGGAGGGACGCCTCACGCTGTTTCACACCAAACCCCACCATTTTTTATGTGATGGCAGCTCATGGCATTTGTACGCATGCATGTTTCAGTGACATTTTCAGTGTTGATTAGCTCCTTGTCGTGGTACCAAATAAGCGGAATCTTCTCTGCTAGTAGTACTTCTGTTAGAGTTGTTTTATCTTTTGGTCTATCTTCTTACCATCTCGAACGGTAGAAAAACGTTTATATATGCAGGAATCACATGACGTCCAGACCATCCAATTCTCTGAAGCCATGATGCCCAGCCCCTGAGTCAAGATGGCTATAGATAGGCAATCAGGGAAGACTCCCTTTGGTATCTGAGAAGCAAAAGCCAGCCATTCCAAGACAAGAAGAGGAGACAATGTGTGTCAAAGCAATTGTACTGAAAAGGTCCCATAGTCACTTTGTTGTATTTGCGTGTTGCAACTGAGATTTCGATGGGCCCCTTTGCGTGTGCCTGCCACAAGCCGGCGCGATCAGTTTAGCTGCCGCTGGGTTACTTCTCTGATACACTAGCTAGCACTCCATAGAGCTGCATGCACACGCCAAGATGTGTGAGCTGTGCAGGTCGGGTGGAGACAAATGTTTAGGTGATCGAATGCGAGTTTTTGAGTGTGGAGTGATGCAAGTGGTGCTCGGTGGCTGCCTCTTGATAGGAATGGATTTTATCTGATTCACATCTTCAGGATGCCTAGTTGGAATAGCTATTACTGCCTCCTAGATGCATTTCAAGTTGCGAGGAGTGAATTTTGGGGCTAGGAAATTATTACAAGTAATTGCAGAGAAGTAGAAGGAATAAAAACTCCTGTTATTAATTGATAGGGTATTTATATATTTATACATATTGAATGGGTACGATGAAAAGACATGTATACTAGAGAGATGCTTCTTCCTAATAGACACAACTCTTGATAATTGATAGTGTAATTAAACATATGGTTAAACACTCAAATGGTGTTTGTTTAATAAAGGTGTTTATTCGCAACACTCCCCCTGATCAATTTTGTCATCCGTATACATTACGTAAAAACTCCTCCGAAAATCATATGAAAAAAACTTGAGGAGAAATATAATATGGTGATACGCCATTACAACTCCAATAAAATCCAGTGGGAAAAATAAGAAGAAAATAATACAATATATATTGATTATTGTCATATTGTAAACTCATATAAGAAAACCTTGAAAGGAAAAATCCATAAGCGAGTTTAGAGAACAATTTATATGATTTGTGGATCAATGTCTTTGATACCCCTTTAAAAAACCCAATAGGAAATTAGTTGATATATATATATATATATATATATATATATATATATATGTGTGTGTGTGTGTGTGTGTGTGTGTGTGTGTGTGTGTGTGTGTGTGTGTGTGTGTGTGTGTGTGTGTAGATATTTTCTCATTAAAATCTTTTCTGAGAAATCTTGTGGGTAGAACTCATAGAAGAAAAAGAGTACAATATAATGTATGAACATGGTATAATTCAGTAGGAGTATGCTCCTAGACCTTGCAAATCTCTAAGTCATTGCATACCAATTTCATGAACAAATTTTTAGAATGTCGAAGTTAGTAAGGACTTTGTGAATAAATCTATGAGGTTATCATAAGATTTAGTTTGCAAGATGTTTATCACTCTACTTTGTCATAACTCGTGAAGGTAAAACAATTTTGAGACAATATGTTTAGTGATATTATTTTTTCTGTAACATGTTTGTATCTAAGCAACACAAATAGTATTATCTTTGTAGATAATAGTTGATGATTCAATAAAATCAATACCACTGTTGTATGTGGTTGATCATTCTGCAAAGCCATATATAAGTATGTGATGTTTCAGAATGATAAATGGAAGTAGCCACTGGAATCTGTTTTGATAACTCCTATGAGAAGGCTATATCATTATGAAATCAGACTATGATCTGGCGTTATGGGGATCATATAGCCATTTGGATATCTCATTAAGGTTATATCTTGATTATTTTATAGAATAAACCAAGATCTATGACGCTATAAAGCTATCTGAGGATATCCTCTTTGACTCCCGCCTAGTGGCATTGTTGGAGCTATGCTATTTTGAGCTAGCAAGTTATCTGCAAATACAATATCAAGTCTGTTGCGATTTGCAAGATACATAAGCGCTTTAATGGCACTACCCAAGGTATGAATGGATCTTGATTCATATTTAAGGATTGAATGATCATAAGTGTTTTGATAGATATGGTTGTCCAGTATCATTTGGATATTGGTGGACTAATGGATAAATATTCTTGAAGGAATATGCTCAAATTGTAGACTAAAGCGAAATTTGATTTTATCCAAATCATTCATCTCAAATTCCGTCTTAAGATGATTGCATGCTTTCTCGTATGTGGTTGGAGATGATACAAAATCCACTTGGGGTTTTATTATGAACACATATATATAATCATCGTGGTTGGAATAACTTTTTGTGGAATGAACTCATTTAGTCAATTATACCACAATCAACTTAAATATTTGAAGTCATGGAGTGACTTAAGGTTTACACAATATATATATTGTGAATTGTATTTAGATTCAGAATACGAAGTCCATTAGGGATTTATATGTCTAAATCTATCCAATTCATTTGATCTGTCAATGATATTGAATATGAGAACATAATTTTCACACATACCGTAAGGTATATTGCATCGTAATTGATGCCAGGTCACTGCATGAACCCTTTGTGCTACAAGCATCGCTATTTCACCACCTTATGAAATAAAAAATCTATTTTGTTTCCATAGGGAAGACATTGTGTGGTTGAACGAAAGCAATTCTCCTTAATCACCACCTTTGGTTTGACCAATTTGAGTGCTAAAAAACTCTGCCTAGGACTTTTGGTCTGGATCCAGTTGAAAATGTACGATAATTTTGAGGAGAACTATATGTCGATAATTTGTATTTTTTGTATTGATTGATTCTATGGAATCAATATAGTTTGGGTATTATCCTATTTAACTCTGTGTATTTTCCAAAATAATAGAGTTAGGACGTTCCAATGACATAACGCCTGAATTTGTGTACACATTTGTGCTGGGCTTTTGGATGTTGAATATCCATAGGCTTTGAATGGTGAATATCCATAAGGTGTCTATCAATTTGATGTTGATTTGCATTTACTATCTTGAAGATGTTCTCCCCCTATTTTCGAGAATGCTTACAAGAAGTTGTATCCCTTGTGACCATATTTCTCCTCCTCTTATTTTGATTAGAGAGTTGAGTGGTTTTGTTAGATGTCTCCGCTCTTTCTGGCACATTAATAATGGGAATCGGATATGATGACACATTTATGATAAGTAAACGTATCTGACAGATTATTTGCAATATATTGTAAATACAAGATGTTCTGAATAAGGGTTCAGATCTCTGGTACGTAGATATAAGGACTGAATGTGAGCATGTGTGACATTCTCTTCTGATTCCTATCATTCTTTGTGGTATTAATCTCCTCCTAATGCCTAGAATTATCCTCAAAATGTTATGACCATACGGACAATGAATAAGTCTCTTGTGAGGGACTTAAGGTATTATATGATTGATGGATAATTATACCTTATATGGATCTCCAATATCTTTTGATATATGTTGTATGGTGGTGATATCGGTACATGTAAAATATAATTGGTTTGCAGATGGAAAATACTTGGCTGAGACCAAATTTCTAAATACTAACTGCAATGGAGGGAGACGTATGATTGTAGTTGGATAAATTTAGATTAATTATGCAGTGTGTAAGGCCGCATAGCACTAACAAGATGTTAGCAAATTGCAATTCTAAGATTAGTCATACAAATGATTTGATTCTATTGATAAGAGATTTAGCTAGACCATAATGAGTATGGACATAAGATACTTAATGTTATAGTGCCTAAACTAAAATATTCCATGTAATTGAATTTGATCCTACGTATAGGATAATTTGCTCTAATTTTTAATTATTGGAGCAATAAGTTAATCCTTATATATAAGTGACACATGTGGGGCTATTTTGTAGATGCATTAATCAGCATTATAGAGTACTTAGATGGTCTATAAAATTGCTGAATAGAGTCACATATATGTTCTTAATGCGTTCAAGAAATTAGATGGTGTGTTATGAATTTTAAGGTAAGAGGGCCTTAAAATTAAATTTCATTTGACACATACGGTGCACACAAATCTAAAGATTTTAGGAATTGATGTTGTGACCAATAGATTTGTTAATAATTTTTCTCATCATCTCTAAGCTAGAATGATGAAGGCAATCATGCCAAGTCTTGATTTGATCCAGATTGAAAAATTATTTATCAACATGTGGTACGAGAATGATATATATGTGATACATCCCAGATATAATGAAGAAGTTTTCTGAGATACTTGATTTTCATACCATTGTACTAGGTTAAGAGCATATTTTCTTCATACGTCTCAGTATTAGGTTTCTATATTGAAACCATACATACGAATATATTGAAAACATAGTAGGTTATATGTTATACTTGGATACATGGGTGCATCCGCGATTAACATTGGAGTATCCACAGGGAGGATGTAGTCTCCCTTGACATTGTATTAGTGGGTGCAATGGTCCACTAAACAAAAATCCTTCTATATTTGGTTGAAAGCCCGAATAAGTTCTATATAGCGTGCAAGAATTCAATATGAATTTTAACTCATATATAATATGAATGTCATGTATGAGGTATATGATATTATTTGATGATTGTCAATGTACTACATGTGGTAGTACAATATTGGGCTAATGATACTCTAGAAATAATATGGAGACTTTTTAGAGGTCTCGTTTGTTGAAGTGAGCTTCAAATTGATTCCCATAAATTTGCTGGCCTCCAATGGGTTAGAGGTATAATTCAGGAAAATGTTTGAGAATTTGATATTCTGAAAAAGTTTAGCTATTTTGAATTGTTTGTTGACAAGGATAAAGTAAGGGAAAACCTCTTAAAGAATTTCCCTATTGACCTTGGACATATAAGAGTTCCATCTCGTGGTAACAAGAATATATTGTTCTGAGGTATATCAAGATTCAGTCTTCGATTCATATTTCGTCGACCAGCGAATCATGATTTTTCAAAGAATGTATTCCCTTTCTTTCATAACAGATTGTCTACTATTCAATTTTCTATTTATTAGCTATTATTTTATGCTAACCAATTTAATTCCTTAAAGGGAAAGGTTGGATTTGAATAAAACTTTTAACTAAAAAGGGATTATGGTCATTATTCTCAAAATAGTTCTTGCCTTTGTTGGGTCCACTAGGTTTCTACTTGTCATATGACCAGCAGAATTGTAAACTGCCATGAATGTGAAGTCCTGATAAACGAATGAGTGAGCATCCACTTATATTTTGGGCAGTAATACGTTCTTTATTGATCACTCCTTGAGAGAGTTGTAGATAATGGGTGGATCTTTCTCTGTTGAATACTCAATTTTTTAGAAATATGAGTAAAGAAGATGCAGCAAAAATGCAAAGTTGCGTGTGTGGAAATTTTAGGAATGACTGAGCATTTGGATTGTAGTTAGGCTACTGTGACATTGAGGCCACAAACCCCCATGTGGGATAATTAGTGCTATACAATGCAAATTCAGAAATGTTAGCCATGTACTACATGAGATGATTATGTATTCATTGAATTTACTATGAGAGTAAATTGAGTAGAATGATTGTGCAATATTTCGGAGTAAGGTGATACTTAATTATAGATGAGCCATTCTATAAAGAACACTACTAATATTTTTGGATTATATTCCTGAAGGAATAGGTGATGTGTGAATCATTATCAAAAACATAGGCTCGGTGTAATAAATGATAGAAGATACTGACCAAAATATGTTGCACATTTGCTATTTATTTGAGCAAAATTGAGGTTTAAACAATTTCAAATTCAAGATGAGTCTTGAATTGACAAATGCAAAATTTTGTAAAGTCAAGATGGGTCATGAATTAAAAGATGTAGATATCATATTGGATAGACGATAAAATCACTACTAATATCAAGTGTGAACTATAGTCACTGTCAAGATGTAGTCTATATCATTATGTAGCAGTAAGTTAACACATTGAAGGTAAACACCAAAATGGTATATACCTCACAGCAGTAGGCGAGAAGCTCGCAACTATAGGCATAGTATGAAAATGATATAGTCACAATAGATGCCTTAGTCTCCACTGTGTTGTGTTATACTAGTAGGAATATTGGGTGATCATGTTCACTACTAGAGAAATCATTTGTACATACAGTTCGGAAACCCCGTGTGGAACGCTTTTTCGAATTGTCTGTAGAAAAGAGTCTGTACAAATCAGATTTATACAGACTAATTTTGAACCATCTATACAAAATATTTGTACAGATGGCTCCAATCATGAGCCATATGTAATATGGAATATCATAGACGGCTCGAAGTTTCGAGCTGTCTGTAATACAATAACAATACAGACGGGTCCAATAACGAGTCATCTGTACTATGGGATAGTATAGGCCTTTGCCCTGTCGTCGCCGACCACGGTGGTGCCGTGGAAGTTGTGCCCTGCTTCCAAGGGGCAGTATTGGTCTCCTCTCTGACATTGTTACAACCATTCTTGCAAGGTGCTAAAAGTAATAACCAAGATGAACAATAACAGGTGTTGCAACATCAAACTCATTGTCTTGCTGCTTGCAAGGTCATGAGGGACAATATTGGTCTCCTCTCTGACATTGTTACAACCATTCTTCAACTAAGGGTCTCCTCCAGTCTTCACTACCAATGGCTCTATAGGCTCCACAGGATCAGATTCACAGTGAGTCCCACCCGCGGATTCGTCAACCAACCCAAGATGAGATGTGTTGAGCTCTTTTGTTGAGTTTGCAGTAGTGTTTTCTGAAGGCATGCCCTTCCCATCTAAACCACGCAAACACATAAGAGCGCATGAGGAGACGTCGTAAGAATAAGAAATGTGAATGGGACCAGATAGAAGATGAATCTGGGGGAGTCAGAGTCGGAGAGCATGTTACCATTCTTGGCCATCTGGTTGAGGAAAGGTAGTAGCCTCCGATACCCAAACGAGCCCAGGTTGCGCACAAGCTTGGACCGCGGGAACACCTGATCGATCCAACGGGAAACCAAGTCGGAGGTTAGATTGTGGAATCATAGAGAGTCAAGGCATGGAAGAGGTAGCAGCAAGATCAAGAAGACTCACCGGCTTCAGCTCCAGTTCATCGGCCGATGCGTCCTCTGGTGGCACGCTCTCGATAGATCCGGGCTTCATGACTGTGGTTGCGGCACATTCGAGGAGGAGTCGAGGGAGGCAGAGGCGGGCAGGATGACACGGCGGGGATCCTTGATAGAGACGTCGCTGCCGCTATGGAGGAGGAGCTCCGCGTGGCGGCGGGAGATGGCGGCGCCCGTGTTGAGGTTGGTGAGGGGCACTCTAGATCTGAGGGAGATGGAGATGGGGAGGGAGGGGGCCGGATCTGAGTTCTCTCTAAGGTTGGTTCTGTGGTCAATGAACGTGTATGGCGTCGTGCACTGTCAAATACAGTGCGGGATGCTCAGTTGAGATTGGAACTATCTGTACTTTGATATTTGTATAGACGGTCTCATTTGGGAGCCGTATGTATTATTAGTACAGACAGTTCCTAAATGAGAACCGTCTGTACTAAAGCGTCCCACTCCGTGAAAACTACTCTTGTCATTTTTTCAGACAGTTCTTGTTTCGAACCGTCTGTGATACCATTTGCACAGATGACTTCGAATTGATGTCTGTACAGAAGCGTCCCACTAAATCATTTCTATAGTAGTGGTTGAAGGTAGACACCATGTCGGAAGAATATGGTGCAGACTCACAGTCATAGTAGTGGGTGAGAGACTCACTGCTATAGGCATAGTTTGGCATAGATGCAAAAGATGCCTTTGTCTCCACTTTCTTGTGTTATCCCAAGATTAAAGGAGGAAATTACAATAAATATTTTTTGCATTTAATTCTGCTGTTGATTTAAGAAAATAACTCTTAAATAATACATGAGGCAAAATCTTTTGAATTGCAATTAATTGCAATCATGAAATGAAATGTGTAATAAAATTGCACATTTATATAATATTGCACAATATTGGTTTTACTGAGGTAATATATGTTTGATTCCTAATAACCTGATGGTCTAAAAATAAAAATGCATGTTATTAGGAATGCAAAAAAGTATACACATAGAACACAATAGAATTTCATAAACCATAAGGTCTTGAATATGAATTTATATGAGGCAAATTCAAGTTAGTGCAATAGTACATATCACGATGCAGTTTCTGAGGACATGTGGGTCTAAAATGAATATTTACATGAGGTAAATATTGTGTATCGCAATTTGTCTTAAACTCGAGGGCTTAAACAATAAATGTATTGGACATGTAGCACTATTTTAATGGACAACACTGCAATTACCAAAAAAAAACCCAGGGTTTTTTGTGAAATGGTAATGTGACTGCCCTTGCCGGTGTCGGATAATTATGACCATCAAGTGCAAGTTCATCGAACTCTTTATCGGTCATTGTGTTCTACATGGATTTTACCATATATTTGATTAATTTACTGTGGGTAAATTAAAATTCATTATAGTAATGTTGTAATATAATGCAAATTTTGTAATGTCAAGATGAGTCTTGAATTATATAGTGTAGACTTCAATTATGTAGCTAACACGTTTGAGATAGTCACCAGAATTGGTGTATATCTCACAGTAGTATGAAGTATAATCTGAAAAATTTCAGTAGATACTTATGTTCCTATTACCTTGTGTTATGCTAAGTAGTATATTTAGAAGAGCATATTGAAAGTAGTCACCATGTCCATATGACATGATGTAGACCTCACAATAGTGGGAGCATAATCTACAAATATGCAGTACGTGTCTTATTTCCACTATCTTATGTTTCTCAAATATTAAATGAGTTATCATTGTGAATGATTTTGCATGTAATTTTGCTCGAATTAAGTGCTTTGAGCGTGTGAGCACATTGGGATCAATTAAGGTGAATTTAGAATGTAAATTTTGCAAGAAATAATCTCAATTGCAAAATTCAGAGGAGTGGACCGTGAACCTAGAGACAAGCATGTTTGTCGCTCTGGTTAAGGGTGCCTAATCAGAGGTGGGTGTCATGTCGCTTACCTGGCTAAGGAGGGCCATTGAGATTGAGGGTGCCATAGGCATGGGTGCGTAGCGATGAATAAGACGTACACCATGGGGATGTCGATGTTGACGTTGTTGTAGTGGTCGATGTCGTGACCACAAGCAGTGCAAATGCATCGTCGTCACAGCCATGGTTGCCAGAAAGAAGAAAGATGTCATATCCTCCAAAGCAGACATGTGAATATTTCTGGTGTTGAAGCAATATAGCCTCGATTCTTGTTTGTGTTTGAGGTCTAAGAGCCTCTGTTCCTCCTTGTGGCTGATTAGCAGTGTAAGAGCGAGTGCATGATTAGCAAGTAATTGTAGAGATACAAAGAAGTAGAGAGAATAAAAACTATTGTTATTGATTTATAGGGTGTTTACATATTTATACATGTTGAATGGGCTTGATGAAAGGACACGTCTATTGGGGAGACACTCATCCCAATAGACACAACGTTTGGTAGTTGACAGTGTAATTAATCATATGATTAACAGCCAAAAGGTATCTGCTTACTAGATGTGTTTATTCGCAACATAAATGAATTCGCGTCCCTAAATATATGTTATACGATCTTTGTTACTATGCTTGGGAATCATGATGGTCATTCATTTTTACAAGGGCATCACTGAGAAATCAAGAGAAATGTGCCTTGGTTTATATATGATAAGTGATTGACAACGTTGTTGAATTGGTTTGATAATTTTTGGATTGTATGAGTGTGTATATGTACTGCAATTATGATCATTACCAACCAATGTTGCAGAGAAAATGGAGTTGATGTTTATGTGACCGAGTCCAGGAAAATTATGTACACCAAATGATTCGGTGCTAAGAAAATGAATTCACTGGATGATCTGACGTTCATATGCAGTACAAATTTATGTACAAGCCGGTTGGCTCAGCATTGGGCATCAGTGAACGCTGGAGCTTTTCTTTCATAGAGGTTGCAAACTGGCTCTGGTGGACTTATACTCGTCGAATGGTTTGGCGCTCAAAGGGATGAACACCGGATGCTTCGCCAGAGCATTTATTGCAGAGAGGTTGCAATATGATTGGTCCGGAGAAGAAGTACATGCTGGATGGTTCGGAGTTGAGATGATGAACATGCCGGAGCATTTCTTTCAAGAGAGGTTGCAAGATGGCCGGTATGCTGGATTAAATACACCGGATGATCTGGCGCTAAGGAGGTGACAGCGCCGGAACATCCGGTGTTCATGATTTGTCTAGAATGAGTTCTTCAACAGAGAATTTTGATTTTAACTAATCCATAATAGTGTTGGAGTTGCATGTTTGCCTGTCTAGTGTTGTGCATGTGATGAATGCAACTTGACGGTCGACGATAGTATGATCGGGACTAAGCGGGGAGTGTAGTGAAAATAGCACTATTAGGCTATGATTGTGATTTTAGTGATTAATGATAACATATTCGTTGAGACTAACATGTTTATCAAGAATATATGTTAGTAGGTCTCATGGATGTAATACATGAAAAAACCACCAAAATCGGGACAAAGTTTGGACTGAATTGGACAAGTCCTAGAGAAATTATTCTCACCGGATAGTCCAGTGCAAAGGAGTTTGCACTCACCAGAGCATTTTGTCCAGAGACTGTTGAACTCACCGGATGGTCCGGTGATCAGAAGGTTATACACACCGAAGTGTTTCTACTCAGAAGAGAAAAATGATGACCTCACCAGAAGGTACAATATTCAAGGATTGTATACACCGGAGCATTTGTTGCAGAGAAGGTTGCAACTGTTGAAGATAGAAGATTAAGGCACCGAATATTCCAGTGATGAAGCAAATATGCACACCGGAGCATTTAACAGGGTGTATGAGAATTCCCAGAAGATGGTGCAGTACACACCGGAAGGTCCAGCGATGAAGGAATGACAACACCGGAGTATTTTCCAGAAGTGAAGAGATTGGCTCGGTTAGGCTCAAGTCTACTCACCGGATAGTCCGATGGTGGAGTTATAGTTAGCCTTATTCCTATTTGGTATTTTGGATTTCAGGACTTTTAGCCCCGGTTAGTGAAGGACCAGAGAAGCTTTCTAGTTATGAATCGGCTATAGAACCCATGGGGGGGCTTGGTTACAATTCCGAATGCGCTATTACATGTTTGCGCTAGTTTTTGTTGTTTTTGATGTGGAAACGGTCTTTCTCTACCCGCGGAAATGCTTGCTTCTAAAGGCTTAAAGGCATCAGAATGTCCGGTGTTCAGAATGTATTTGAGAGTGGTTCTAACAACTAGTATCCACTGATGTACACATCGGACAATCCTGTGCCCGTACTACTATTGTCATCGGATCATCCGATGTTCACAATTTCTGTGAGCCATTGCAGCAACAGCTAGTTGGCGAGTTTGGGGCTATAAATACTTACTCACTCGGCCATTTGAAGGTGCTGGAGTCCAGATAAATCCATATACACTTGAGAAGACATCCAAGTCATCAAAGTTCTAAAAGTGTTTATCCAAGGTGATTAAGCACACCATTAGAGAGTGATTAGTGTCTATAGGCCTAGAGAGAAGTGCTGCTAGGTCACTACTGCAAAAGGGCACATCAGTGCCGATTGAAAAATAGCTTCACTGCCAGTTTTTCAACCGACACTCTTTACTCGGCACTTATACTTGACTAGTATCAGTGTTGGTTGTGCACCCGACACAATTTCCATTTCCAGATAATAAAAAAGGAAAATTGGTGGCGGCGGGAGCGGCATCCGAGCCGGCTTGAAATCGAGCCAGCTCGGATGCCGCTCCTGCCACTGCTCCCATCACCACTGCCGCCGGGCACTGCTAAGCACACCTGCAAATGCGGTGGCTCGAAGGCCGCCGCCACAACACAGCACATGCACGGCTCATAAGCCATTTAGCCCTTGCACGGCGGCACGACGCGACTCCTTGTAGCCGCCCTCCGGCACACTCTGGCTCCGTCCAACGCTCCCCGCTAGCCTCAACCGTAGGACCGTCGCACCTCAGCCAGGCCCGCGTGGAGCCCCTCTGACTCGATCGGCCCCGGTGGAGTCCCTCGAAGCCATCACTGCAAATCCAACGAAGCCCCTCAAAGCCACCGTCGCCAAACCCAATGACCACGAGCTCGCCGTTGCTAGATTCGGTGGCCAGGAGCTCACCATCACCTTCCTCACCGGTGGAGACCAAGAGAGAGGGGAGAGAGGCTAGATGAGGCAGAAGACCTAGAGAGATAGGAGAGTGAGAGAGGAGAGAGGCCGGTGGAGGCAGGAGACCTAGAGAGAGAGGAGGAGGATGGCGGCGGGGAAGAGATGTCGTGAGGAGTTGCCGGTGAGGGTATGAGGACTGAGTAAGAGGGAGAGTCAGAGGTGAGGGTCTGAGGAGAGAGGGGATCGATGGTGCAGGGAAGAGATAAGGTCGAGCTGTGAGCCCATGACGTACGCGAGTTGAGCTGGAAGCCGATTCATTTAAAATTTTGGGTCCGATCCCATTATCAGTGCCAGTTTTAATCTAACCGACACTGATGACCCAGCAAGGCTGACCAATTCTGTGGTAGTGGATGCTGCAACCTAGAGAGAGGATTAAGGGGTGATTTAGCCGTATACCGGGAGGTGCGTCGTTGCCTTGGAGTCTTTGTGACTCACCAGTAACTTGTTGACCCTCTGACTTGATGTGGAGCGGCGGAAAGAAGATTGCGCGGGGACGAGGAGGTCCTTGTCTTTGTGACTAAAGATCTGAAGTGAAGACAGCGTATAACTGACCGGAAAAGAGGTTAGTGGTGAGACCTCGCCTTGGTGGCTCATCATTCTTAAGGCATTGTCTTGGTGACTTGGTATCTCAAGAGTCGTGATCAAAAGAGACTTGGCTGCTGGGAGAATATCTTTTGTGGAGCTTCAACATAGACTATGGGTGGCTTGTGTGCCACCGATACCACAGGATAAAAATCCCTTGTGCCGAATTTGTCTCTCTACTTTATTTATATTTTTGCATTTACATACTTGCAATTACCTTGTTAGAGTATGTTACAATCCTCTTGAGTGGTAGAGTAGACACACTAGATAAACCTAGAGCGCATTTAGATATAAATTGAGATATGTTTATCTTGTGAAGTTTTTGGATCCATTAGTTCCTAAATGTCCTAAGTCACCTCCCCCCCCCCCCCCCCCACACACACACACAACTCTCAAGACGTCACTGTTCCTCACAAAGGTGCTTGGTGCCAGACGATCGATGAGGTTAGGTGGAATCAAGGGTGATCCTAATTGTGCACGTGGAAGTCAAGTAAAGCATGTAAAGGTGGATGAAGATAACGTGTTGATAAAGTCAAGCGAATGGGATGCTGGTGCAAGTGACAAGATGGTCCGAGGGATCTAGAGCGAGAGAGAAATGACGGAGGTCAAGATCACAAGACGGAGTACACGTGTCGACATTGGGATGCTTGCTCGGGGTTAGAGCAAGCAACAATGAGTCACGCTTTAAGAAGCGTGCGAGGCAGTTTCGTGGTTTGACCCCAAAATCGTGGAAGGATGGAGTGCACGTGCATCATCGCGAAGCTAGCGCCAAGACGAAGCTAAGTCGTGAAGAAGCCACGAGCGTTCGATAGATGGAGCGAAAAATAGACAAAAATATCCCAATGATAGGTAGGAGGATATTGAAAGAGATGGGTATTTTGGGAACAAGAAAGCTTGTATGTGTGTGCTAGAGATTTAGAGGAAATGAGAGGTGAGAGCTTAAACTTTGTAATAGGTGAGAGTTTTTTGTGAATAAAGTATCTTATAATCTGCCTAAAATAGGGCTAACCTCTTAAAGAAATAAAGTGCATGTTTCCTGTGATGCTCATGTTCATCTATTTCTAGTTTCTTTCTATTGGTTCCTTTGCTTTGGTGCAAGTTTTTGGAGTTTTCTTGTTGATTTTCGTTTTCCTTAAGAGCTTCTCCTTTTGGATCATATAAGAGGTGTTCTTTTTGTTGCTAGAGGGTTAGTCATCTCATATGAGTTGGTCTTGAACCATCCAACCCTCTAGATCAATCAATTTGAAGAATTTCTTCTTCTGGTGGCTAGTTCTCTTGTGTTTAGTAGTTTTTCTTCAAGTTGCTTGATTTATTGTGCTATGACTCTTTGTATGGCCTTAACTGGAACTAGAATTCACATTCATCTAAAAGGAGCATTGGTTTTGGAAGTCTTGCAATTTGTTCTTATCTCTCTTGCTTTCGCATGTGGTTTAAAGGTGCATTGGGTTCAGAAATAAGAGAATGCTATCAATTTTGAAAGAAATTTGTTTAAAAAGCACCTATTTACCCCTTTATGCCCCCTCCCCCCCTACAATCACTCATTCGGATACGTGCAACACTAATACTCCTCCAGACATATAAAAGCCAATTACAAGAGCAATTGCATACTAATTAAACCATAAGGTGAACTCATTCCTCGTTGTTAATGTTTTCTTAGTAAAGGATGGGATGCTACTAACTTTTTGTGATATTTTGTTGCTTACGAATATGGGAGAAACACCATAACATCACCTAAACGTCACCCCTCGAAGGCCAAGTTAAATTGGACTCCAGATCATTCTCAAGTCAGACTTCAAAATTTGGTTCAGAATCTGCAGACACCATGTCAATAAAATAGGCATAGTTTTTGCATACAGAGTCCAATTGATGTGTTCTTCTACGCTAAAAAGCTTATGATGAGTCTTTTCCAACGGATCTTGTCTCACCCCTAGATTCCTTGGAAATCAATCAAAATCAAAGAAATAAAGTGTTGCATCACCGGTTTAGCCTGTGTTGGCTTTGTAAGTGTGTTGAGATCCAAGCTCAGTTTGTGTGCACCTCTCCCATGGTAGTCGACCTCCTTACTTCTCTCTTAAATATTCAGTAGTCGTTGGATTTTTCTTAGATTATTCTATCACATTGTAGCTTCGTCGTTTGTGCAGTTTGAAGAATCCCACTTTGTGAACTTTATCTACATTCGCAATAAAATTTCATAATACATCTTCTATTCTTTTACATGTGTTCTCGATTCGCATGTAAAGAAAGCTTTATTGGTGTAGTCGTTGTGAGTGATTGGATCCATTCTGGTTGAAGCATTTGAATCCTCATCATCAAAACTCCACTAACAGACATCACATAATCTTTGGAAAGATCGGACTGTCCTCCCATCACATTTGTCCAAATCCAGTGATCAATAATGAAAAGTACCTAAGTTGTGGGCTCGTACCATAAAATATTGGGCCAGATGCTAATTAAATGATTACGTTGTGGGCTGGTACCATAGTTTAGAGGGGAGGTGCTCAAGGCTAGCATCGTAAAACTTGTCATGTTATACATATTCCAGTGTATTTCAGTGTTGCTTATCTTGATCTAACAAGCTAGTACCGTCCCTTACCGGCGAGATCTCTGCGGTAAAACTGCTCGGCCGTGGTGGGTGAGCAATGCATGCATGCCGAACACCTCAGAAACCTAAAACCAATAAGAAACTCCATAAAAATAGAAGAAATCAAAAGTAAGGCCCTCTTTGGAACGCTAGGTTCTTAAAACGCAGAGTATAAAAACACAGGTTTGAAGTTGCATGTCACTTACAATCCTATAGGAATTTAGAACACGAGAAAGTTTGGATGGAGCAAAAAAAACCATAGAAACTTGAGAAGAGATATTGATACAAAGGAAATTTTCCATGAGGTTGAACCTCTCGGTAGAATTTCTCCAAAATTCCTATGGAACAAGTTGTTCTATAAGAATTTTGGAGGATTTGTATGAACACAATACTTTATTCCAAAATACGTTATAGGGAAATTTGCTATAAGATTTAAATTCTCTAAAATTCTTCTATTTTTCCAATATTTGAAATGGGTCCTAAGGTGCAGAAAAAGAGAGGAATGTAGAGTCCAAGCTCAAGCACATTATTAGTTTAGGTAGGTGGTGGGGGCCACCACGGCCAAGCAGAGTCGGTGGGGGAGTGAAGAAAATTTTATAATATCCTCGCGTGAAAGATCTCGTAAGATCTTGATCTATGTCATCTCTCTCCTTATCCAACGGCTGGCGTGTGTACAGGAGAGAGCAGGAAACACGTGTTGCGCGCACGAGGAGAGCAGATCTTTCAAAAGGCCGGGTGTTATAAAATTTGCTTATGTGGGGATGTGACCTTTTCATGTACCTTTTCATGACCAAATTGGTGAGGTGAGGTGAGGTGACTGGATCAGCTTTCGATAAAAAAGATCTAGAGAACTAAACAAGCAGACAAGCGAGGCTGACCTTGGCACCGATGAACGATGATGCCGAGATGTTCAAAGCGCCTTTTTCTTTCTTCCTTTCTTTCTTTTCTTGTAGCACGAACGTTGACGCCCACTAGCCGCTGTCTCCACGCAGATTATGATTCCAATCTAGTGATCGATCTTCACATGGTGAGAATTTTTTGCTACCTTTTTCTATTTGTAATAAGGACTTAAGGTGTAACTGTGGCCTCCGATTGCCTGAATTATTGCATTTCTAACCTGTGGAAGCAGTCAGGCATCCCAGCTTTACATGGCGACGCATCACGGCCGTGAACATTCTAGGTTTGCCTCATGAATTGTGCTGCGATGGAATGTTCTCTTCTCGATCTGTACCGTGAAATTTTGAGTTGAATGAACCGTTCGTCGATCTCCTATATCTGTGGTCATCTGTGGTCAGTTTTGACGGCTGACATATCATGCATGCAAAGAATATCCAGACGAATGGCCAGAGTCATAATACGAGTAAGTAATCTCCGCGGCAGGTTTCTTTCTCACGCGCCGATTTCCATTGAAGGAATTGATAGTTTGATACTGGCATGCGAAATCAAGGTAGTAAAACTCAAATTCACAACTCAAATTGTTTACTAAGACAACGGATAATTTATCAACTTTGTCATCCACGCTCTAGCATCTACGTCTTGTTACTGACTGTAAATATAAGACTCATTTTACTAATAAAATAAAAAAATTAATAGAAAATTAGCAAATAATCGTCTCCTACTTTTTCGGATTTCAGCTGAAATCAAACGTATTGTTATCAACGTGTTTGTTCAACGGCACTCTCATGACATGTCCAAATCTTCATATCTTGAATTTATGATTATGTTACTATATCTACTATTTATATTTTTGTTACGAGACATAAGCACTTAGCTAGTTATTTTATAAATATGAATATACATGTTAAGTTTAAAACTTACACCTGAATAGATATTTTTCGCCGCACGAAACTAATTTAACGGCTAACCGATAGTCCAGGAGCCTGTGGATATGGAATTCCTCACCTTTGCGTGTGCCGGACTGCCGGGCACAAGCTTGCCCGGCTAATACGGCTAAAGGCTGTGACGTGACACGGCATGACACGCGCCATGCCGACATGCGCGTCTCTTGCTCTCTTCCTGCCGCGGCATGATTAATGGCATTGGCATGGCGGGTGTCCGTGGAGTTGTTGGCTGGGGTTAGGAATTGGAGCAGCTACGAGAGAAGAGGGTGTGTCAGGCACGGTCCCGTCGTTTTAAGAATATCCGTAGGGCGTGGCTAGCTTTTGACGAGCTTGGCATGTCTCGGTTGTATCGTTCTGCATTGGAGATCCAGTGACAGCGAGGGTGTGTATCTTTGATGAAGTGGCCAGGATGCATCGATCGATTGCTACAGAAATTGATATTGTAATTACTAAGTGGCTTGGTTGGAGATTATTTTAGCTCACCGCTAGAATGCTTCCTCCTATCCTCAGCATGCTTAGACCTGCACGTGCGGAGGCTTTTGGTACAAGAGAGGCTTAAGCTTATCATTAATCCTCTAGAGAGAAATTTTTTTAACTGATGAGATCGCAACATTCTACCTATGATTGACGTGCAGTTTGTAGTGATATATTTAACCATCCTATTCTAGACCTTAAGTGCCCACTTTAATTTTTTTAAAACAATGCTTACGAATTTCATGCGAGCGCATCTGGTGCAGTAGTATCATAGTACCCTCCCAAGGTTCTGACCCTTTAAATATTACCTTTTAAAATTTCTTATTACCTTTTAAATATTTTTTCCTACGGTACCACCCTGCTAGGCGAGGAGGCAGCAGTACTGTACCTGCTCGCACTGAATCAAACGTTACGCAGCAAAGCAGCATGTGCACGGCCATGCATCCTGCTTTTGCATGTGCCGACTGCCAAAGCAGTGATGAAACGATACACGATAGTACTGCCATACTGCAGCAGCAGCTCAGCATTCAAATGTAAGCCGGTGGAAAACCGGCGTCAGCTCAGCTTCATCGTGCTCTCGTGTCGTGCAGGTGCCGGCGCCGGAGACAGCACGGCCGCATGCTTTCCTTTCCTCGGCGGCCGCCGCTCTCCAGTCGTTCCTACTATTACTAATTACTAATTAGAGCCTCCACGCTTAATAATCATAAGATGAGATGCGCTTGAAAAATGAAGGAAATTTAAAAATTCTCATAAAAAAGCAAAACATCTAACTATCAATTTAATAAAACCTAATCATTATTGACAACATTAGTTATTAGATATAATCTAACATATTCTAAATCATCTACACTTACCGTTAAAAAAAATAACTCAAAGTACTCACAAGTCACAATAAAATGCTTCTAAATTACATACATATGCCATTATGAAAAAAAACTAACTAAAAGAACTCAAACACCTGCTTCTAAATTACCAGCATCTACCGTTATAACAAAATAAAACCAAAGTCAGTTTAAAATTAAATTGAGCGAGTTGAAGTAAAAAACTTAAACAAAAGTGTCATTGTGTTGCAATGTTCCATATGTTTTTCACTAATCATTAATTTAGATTTCTCTCCCTCAGTTAAGTACGGATACAAACTAAAAAAAGAAAGAAAATATTATGTTATGGATGGATACACACAATGAACTAATATCGTGATCATGAGAAAAAAAAAGAGAAATAACTTTACGCAAGATTATGATTCAATAAAGGAAAATAGGAATGAAACATAGCAAATATACCCACATCAGGCACCTCTAAATCTTAAATCATAGTTAGTTCATAAGGTTCTATTATACATGTATTTTCTTTCACCTAAACATTTAATTAGGTACCTCTCGATTATGTCGTGGAGTTCTGAGACAAACTAAGGATAAAAGAAAATATTACACCATAGATAGTCACACGAATATCATGAATCTAAAGGAAAAAATAACTTTACGTAAGACTTTGATATAGTACAAGAAATATAACAAGATAATGTGGTCAATAAAAGCACATCAGTCATCTCTAAATTCTAAATCATAGTCATTTTACAAAACTATATTATTCATTTTTTTTAAAAAAAATTAGTCGTGCAGCCTGCACGGTCGTTCGAGTGTAATCTCGCCGAAATGAACCACTGTTCTTTCGTGAGAGGGAACAGGCTCTCGTGTCCGAAATGGGGGGAGACCGGGAGAGCAGAGCGCAGGCCTTGGCAGGGTCAGCTGTCGACACCTGGAGTAGGGAGTTGAGAGCAGTCGGGCACGCGGCAGCCGGTCCGGGGCTCCCGTGAGCTCTGCATCTGCTCGTCTTCCTGCAGCTGCAGGCCACACAACGGAAACGCCCCCAGTGGAGTAGAGAGAGAGGGAGGTGTGGCGGATTAGGCCCCGTGGGCTACAGCGTTCGGGAGGCCCGTGTCCCGGTGCAGGTGACCTGGGCCAGTTACACCTTGCCCGTGAAATAAAGGCCAACAAAAAGCGCCTCTTGGCGCGGCCCAGCTTGGCATGCACAGTTTGCCGTCCTCTGGCACCGATGAAGGGTCAGGGGCTCAGGGCCGCCCAGATCCGTTGGTTCCGGATCATACACTTCGTGGTTGCACATCAGCTTGTTCCTGGATGGCTGGCCATCGCGCAAATGTGGCATCGCGCCAAGCCCCAAGGCACACGACACGTACTACTACCAGCAACGACGAGCTTGGCTTCCCTCATATCGGTTCGCTGTGATTGAACGCCGTGCCGGCGAGGGAAACGAGCCAAACTTACTCCTGTTTGTTTGTCTCTGAAGCGAGGGAAACGAGCAAAACTTACTCATGTTTGTTTGTCTCTGAATTATGTATTATAAATTATAGGTTATGGATTCTGTAAATAAATAATCAGATTTTAAAAATAAATTCTACAAATATATATTTAGATTATAACATAATTTACAATTCACTGGGAGATCACGGGCAAACCTACGACCACACACGTAGCGCATGAACACGGGTGGATCCACCGCGCAGGCAGATGCTGTTAGGAAGAGAGCATAATAAAGCTAGGCATGAGCTTGCACGGTTAGTTATTAGGTCGAACCATAGTTGTGTATCTTTTTTTAGTGTTTTAAAGTATGTTAATATCTTAGTCTATAATGATATTCGTAATTATTAACAAAGCTATCTCTTTAAAAAAAAAGAATAGCATTCCGACATCTGAAAATAAATAGAGAAGGAGGGACTTTTTGTTTTTATATTTTTTAATCTAAAATTTGTAAAGATATGCGCATATTTTAAAATTTTGTAACTCTGCACTCTTTGCAATGGACGACGAGTTTAAAAAAAATAAAGGCTATATCATCCTCTACACCGCAAATTTGTTTCAAATTTTTTTCAATACAATAGTGTTTTAAATTTTGGTAGGGTTGGAATGCTATAGTTTTTATTTTTAAAACATGTTGGGCGACAGTATTATAGAATCATAAAAATTAAAAATGGACACGTGTATTTATAAATTTTGGATTTAAAATGCATTTTAAAAATCGAAAAGAAAGCAAAATAAGTTCTGAAACTGGGCTGAACTTGGGCTTAGCCTGCCGTTCATCCAGGACTGAAAAAACAACTGGTCTACAAATAACTCGGATGCTCCAAATGCAACTACAACCGCATGGAATTCTTTTTGACAGATATCGTGATCGAAACGATCAATGATGTGCACTCGATGGAAACGGATGTTAGGGGCCGTCATGAAAGCTCGCGCGCGTTGGGGATTTTGGATCCCGTGCCGTCTATGTGCCGGAAGGGACCGCTCATGCTCCATTCGGGCTCAGCCTCGCGCACAGCCGTCGGATCGTGGTCCGAATCATGGCCAGATCGTGACCAGGGTCCCCATCTCGATCGCAAATCGCGGATGGATTAGCCGCTCGTCGATTCGCATGGCAAGATCAGGAGCGGGGACCATGCATGATGCATCCATCCATGCCACAATGCTGCGATTCGTGGACCGTCGAACTCGATCAGGCTTTGTTCCCCGCGTATAATTCGTACCAACTCGGTTGATGCAATATGCCTGCGTGAGACAGCGACAACTCGTCCCGTTCGCGTCTCTGCGTGACAGGGGCTACAAATGGTTGTGCGCCATTTTTGCACCTGCGAGGTAAATCCAATCCACCACTACTACTACTTAAGGTTATGATCAGCGGATCTTAGCGTGCGTTTGGTTAAAGCATAGGTTTGGATGAATTATGGATAGATGATCTAGTTTCTTGTTTAGTAGTATGTCTAAGGTGATCTATTTTTTTCTTCGATTGGATGGATATAATTTAAATGAGGTTAACTATAATTTTATAGGATCTGCTTGTCATATATTTAATTTTTTATCAAAATATAATATATGATATCTTATTTTGTTGATTTAATTACAATAAATATAATGGTATAATTGGATCGCAAATCAGATAAACGGTTTAGAAGATAATATCATTTAAAAAGTGATAACATAAAATATATTTACTCTAACCAACCAAAAGATACCACATCAGGAGGGATAAAACTTATCTAGACCATGATATAGATGACTTCGTCATGTAGTTTTTGGCATATGAGCTCAGCCAATATATGAGAAGAATATTCACTTTAGATGATCATCCTATTCAGCTTAGCTCTCCGATCAAACACTTTAAAAAATAAGATAGTCATCTCCCCATTTAAAAATATTTCTTCAACGAAACACATCCTTAGTGTAATTTTGTTAATGTATAAGTGTGATATTATCAGTGTGATCTAGTATACTATACTACTACTATGTATAAGTGTTGTACTTTGCGTTCACGTGTTCTTTGAAGACAAAAATGGTAGGTCGCCTAAAGGATAGGGTATCTCTCTAATCCAGGTGTTTTTTTTTGTGTGTCTCTGTGCACAATATTTATCCTCCCCCTCTGTCGCTGGTCAGTAGAGTTGATCCTCAGTCCTGATGAACCAATGGATGTGGTTTACTGCTCGCTTGCTCTAGTAATCTCTGTGTCCAAAACATGCACATTAGTTACACAGGACAAAAATATACAGAACCCCAAGCCGTAAATTAATTCTTCTTCCTCGAGCTGCATCGATCGGGTTAAACAAGTCACGGATTGGAATCCAGCTAGCCTGAGTAAACAAGGAGGGACCGAGCAGAGCACCGCATCTTTGTCAAAGAGGCAGACAGGAGTACAAAGCAGGATCACAGGAGAGGTTAGCGAAATCCAATGTCATGTTCCATCGATCACAGGAGTAGGAAAAGCATTCCTACTCCTGGCCCGGGGAAATTCCGATGACATTGCCTCTTATATTATGCTTACGATTCTCTTCACGTTCTAAAATTCTTTGTGAAGAGATTTTTATTTTTTTTAGTTTTAATATTTTTTTTCACAATTCTCTTTACGAAAGGATTCATTTACGAAGGGATTCATTCTCTCTAAGTATAAAATTATCTCTCATTTTTTTTTTACAAATCACTTCAAAATGAAACTATTAGAGATTAGAGAAAATAAAGAGAATAAAATAAAAAAAATTAAGAAGAAAATAAAATAAAGAAAAAATAGTTATGAATGATCTTACCCGGCTTCAGAAAGGGCGCTACATGTCTTACCACCCAGTCGTTCGACAAACAAACTGCACGGCTACAGTACCCATGGGGTAGGGATAACAGATCGGACAGCAGGTCACAAACCTAGCCGTATACATAGCTTTTTCCCTTTAGAAAATACTCGACATATACTGCTAAGTTGTAAAACACTCCTGTTCCTACTAGGTTTGGGAGAATACTCCGAAATACAGGAAAGTCTATAAAACTATAACTAGTAGAAGGAAATACTGTCCAGAGAATATCAGTATATATATTACAGAAAGTCAGGAACGGTTGCATAGTTGCATGATCACGAAGAAGCAATGACTTGGACAGCAAGCGCAGGCGCAGGCTGGACTGGAGCACCTGTGTTGGATTTCTTCTACTGGTCGTCTCTGAACTGAACGTTGTACGTGCATGTGTACACAAGAACAGCTACGCCTTAAAAGGCTGCTTACACACTAGCTTACCGCTTGCCTTTGAAAGCTGATCATCGTAAGCCCTGACGAGCTCGACGGTCTTCGGTCTTTTGTTTGAACTGAGTACGTATCTGCGCTACAAGCACGACACATGCGTACGCTCGTGCACTAAACGAAGAGCAGACAGCCGTGGAGTGCTGTGCGGTACGGCCCTCTTGTAACACCTCCTTTCCCCGAGAATTCACAGTACCGTGGCGAACAAAACGTGAAGCGACACGCAAAAAACTTTTACCGTGGCTCGAGGCACCCCCACAGCAGCACGGAAAGCCGCGCGCGCCAATCAGTGTCTCCTCTTAGAGCAACTCCAATAAAGATTTTTTCTCCATATTACTTTACCACTTTAACAACACATTCATATTTTATCCTCTATATTCTCTTCTATTTTTTAATAATATTTTGTAACTACTGCTGCTCAATTATCTTCCGTCAACCACAAGCAGCTGAGAATCACTTGGGATTTTCATGGAGCACCTAGCTTGCATCATCTAATCAAAATGCATATCCAGCAGGGCTGAAGCACCGGTCAAATATCATTGCTCTGGAGGCAAAAGCAAAGTGGAGAAATCAAGCAAAGATCCAAGCCCTGCTGGAAAAAAAGCAAGAGCATGACAAGAAATTCTGTGCACTAGTCCCTCCTCTCCCCCTAAGCATGATGCTTGCCGACTGCCACCTTCCTCAGTTCCTCGAGCTCAGTCCCGCCCACCCCAGAAGCTCCACGCCACCTCATCACCTCCAAATCCTTAATCATCTCACACCACCGCTCATCTCCAATCTCCAAATGCCGCGCGACGAATGGCGGGAGAGGGATTAGCGCGAGCGCCGGCCACCGAGCTCTACCGCTCGCGCCTCCTTTCTGCTTCGAGGCGTTCTTGGTGGCCGCGCAGATGAGGCATGCATCCATAGTGGCCTCGCACACGTGGCACATGCACAGGTGGCGGCACGGCAGTAGCAGCATGCACGCCTCGCTGCCACCGAAGGACTTGCACAACGCCACTGCCGCCAAGGACCTGGAAGCGGCATCGTGATTGGCATCCGCGGTCGGCGCCTCGAAGTAGCAAGACCGCGCGTCCTCAGCCTCAACCTCGCCGACGTCCGTGTGTCCTCGGCCTCACCCTTGCCTCCTCCGATGACTAGATCTGGAAGTGTCATGGCCCGGCCGACAGCAACTCGTTTTTGGCGAAGGGGAGACAGGAAGGCGGGAGGGAAGCGGCAGTTGCTCGATGGCGGCCCGGGAGGACGCGCTATATTTGGCATGCGGGGAGGCCGATTTGGAGGGTCGCTAAAAATGGCGTGTGCGACAGCGTGTGTGTTGGAGCGTGTTTTTGACGCTACATATGCTATTTTAGCGATGAAGGGCATGATGGCGCGTTTGTTGGAGATGCTCTTAGGCCGCTTATGTGTGGATTTCGAAGGATTCTATAAAAACTCTGTCAGAGGTTGGATTCTATGTAACTTATCAGGAAGTAAATTTTGAAAATAAATTGTATAATTTAGAGAAGTAGAATTTACTTTTTATAAAAATCTCGAATAAACAAATTATGCAGAAACACAAAATATGTTAAACATAGCCTTCTTCAACTCACATCTCCACTCCACACATCGTCACGATGGGCACGGGAGTACACAGCATTGCTAGGGCTAGTTGTAGCAGTAGTTCTCAGATGTTAAATAAAAGTGCACTTTAAGATTTAATTTAATTTTTAAATATAATATAAACATGAATATGTCAATTATCATCATCATCATCACATGACAAGAGTTTATTCTTTATATACATACATATATATATATATATATATATACATACATATATATTATATGTATATAATAGAAGCAGCAGGAAAATAAGCATGTTATGACGGATCATATTAAACGTACCTGACACTGGCATGTCATGCAGAGACTCTCATGATGCGATGTAGCAGATGACGATGAAGAGAATGTAGAGGAAATAAATTATAAGCAGTCATGATGAGCGCTTTTTAAAAATCTTATTTGTCCTCTCCTGATGTAGGATCCCAAGAGTGATGGATTTTAGAGACCTGCTCTCCCGTTCGTCGGTGCACGCTGGCGCAACGGTATGGAGCAAACTATATATGGCGGAGCAATAGAGAGGGAGGCAAAACCCTAATTGTGTGTGTCCTTTGTAGTGGCGACCGACAAATAAATATAGAGAGAATTGTGTGGTTGAGACATGTTATGATTGGATTCTTAACCGACACTATTTCCATGTATATTTGTTTACGCACGCAGCAAAAGAATAAAACTGCAAAAAGATATCACACCTGCTCAAGCTATTAGACCTGATTTCAGCTGACCATTCAAGCAAGTGCGAGTAGGTGGAGAAGATAATTCTTTATAAATTGATCTTCCTCCACCTCTACTGATAAGGAGTGCCTAATGAATATACTCCACCTTCACTTAGTTAGGCATTTGAGATTTATTTGAAATTCTTCTTGTATATATTGGGCTAAATCCATATATCGAACAGTCCTCCCACTAGATATCAAAGTTCCACGAAGATTTGCTTTTTCTTAATACGGTTTAGTATAACAGTGTCTTGATAGAGACATGTTAGGGTTGAACATCCACCTAAAGCATTAATATACACTCATTCATAACTTGAATATTGGATTATGTCTTGAATTGCATATTTTATACAAACAAGTTTCACTTAAAATCATAACTGATATTTGACTGCCAGTAGACTACTCCTCGGGTGGAGCATATAAATTATACTCCTTGGTCTCTTCATGAGTTTATTGGAGATCACCTAAGTCTCATGGACTGCGATCAACAGTTAGACTCATATAGGTGTGTTCTTTCAAGAATGCCTTGTAGGAAAGCATCTTTGTTAATTAAAGCCAACCGAACACATTAAGGCAATAAACAACATGTCTTATAGATTTCGAGAGTATTGCATCTTTATTCGAGTGGATTGTGTTATACCATACTTTAGTTAGTCAATAGCTTGTTTTTCATAGGTCCTAATTCACAGGATCTCTGATCACCAAAGTTTGATTACCACTATAGTATAACTCACATGGGTCTCATAGCCATCTCCTTTGATGCATTGTCTATCACATTCCGTGATAGTCCCTTTATAAATTGATCTGTCAGGTTTTTAGTTGTTTGGATATAATCCAAAGCTATCACTATGGAGTTTCTCAGTTTTATGACACATTTCATTCGTCTTTTTGCATGTCTCGAGTATATCGTATTGTCCTTAGAACTGTTCACTTTGACAATAACTGTTTGATTATCATAGTTCATAAGGATAGCCAGTATCAGTTTTTCAACCACTGGCAAATCCATCAAGAGCTCACGTAACCATTCTGTCTCAAAAGTGACTGTGTCTAACACTGTAAGTTCTACTTTCATGGTTAATCTCATTAATATGATCTGTTTGCAAGATCTCCATGAGACAATAGCACTGCCAAGAGTGAATACATATCCACTTGTGGCTTTAATCTCACCAGCATCAGATATCCAGTTTGAATTACTATAACCCTACAGTACTGATAGGTACCCAGTATAGTGAAACCCATAATTCATTGTATCCAATAGGCAGTGCATGACTCGCTCAAGCACGTGCCAATGATAACCACCCGGGTTAAAAGACCAGCCCTTGGATCGAGCCTAGCCAAGATAACTAGAAGATCTATGATCTGAGGACTTGTCATGGTTTACTACAAGGGTTAAAGAGGTGGGCTACAAGAAGGCGATCATCTGCTGCAAATAATAGGATGGCCCTTGCCGAGGGAATCAGCTAAATTTGCTCATAGAAAATAAGATATTAGGCCTTATAGCATTAGCTAGGTACATGAGCGATCTATTATTTTGGAGTATCTCAGTTGATCCCTAGCAATCCTTTTATTCTTTCGAAGCATTAAGCTAGGATCATAAGGTGCTAGAGCGATCTTTCTGTCCATACATCCAAAATTGCTTAAGGTCTTTTCCGCATAATGGGATTACAAAAGTGTAATCTCATTCTCCCACCTAATCAACTTGATGTTTAAGATCACATCGACCTCTCCCAGATCTTTCATATCAAAATTTTGAAATAAATGTGACTTAACCTCACTAATCACATCATGATTTGCCCCAAAATCAGTATGTCATCGACATACATGAACATAATAACTTTTCTCACCCACACCATGACGATAATACACACATGTATCATCTTCATTAACAACAAAGTCCGTAGATGTTAAAGATCTATCGAACTTCTCATGCCATTGCTTACAAGCTCGTTTCAGGCCACACAAAGATTTTAATAGCTTACATACCTTGTCCTCGTGACCTTCTATTACAATCCTATCAGGCTAATCCATGAAAAAATTCTCATCCAACTCTCTATTAAGAAAAGTTGTCTTAATATCCATCTGATGAACAAGAAGACCATGCAAGGTAGCTAAGGAAAGTAATATTCTTATCATGGTCAGTCTAACGACAAGTGAATAAGTATCAATGAAAATTTTGCCTTGCTTTTTGGTATAACCCTTGACCACAAGCCGATTTTTATCATTTTTGATAGTACTATCAGGCATAAGCTTCTTTTTGAACCCCTAATTGCAACCTACAGGTTTACAATCATAAGGTCAATCTGTAACATCCCAAGTCACTTTGGCGAGAATGGAATACATCTCACTATGACATACCTCCTTACGGTAGTCTACATCTGGAGATGCATATGCTTCTGAAAAAAATTTGAGAGTGTTATCCATAAGGTACACAGTGAAATCATCACCAAAAGATTTTATTGTCCTTTATCTCTTACTCCTCCTTGGAGTCTCACTGTCATCCTCCTTAAGAACTAACCCATGTGTTTGTTTAGAATACTCAAGTTGTGTGATAGATCCATGAATTATCTCAATGGTTTGACTAGAAGTGTTATATAGATCCTTCATGGGAAAATATTCTAAAAAAAGTAGCATCTCTAGAGTCCATAATTGTATCAACAAGCATATCAGGTAACTCAAATTTAATTACTAAAACCTATATGCAATACTACAGTGAGCATATCCTAAAAAACATAATTCACTGTTTTGTTCTCAACTTGCGCTTTTTAGTTATTGGTGCATTGACTTTTGCCAAACATCCAAAAGTGCATATATAAGAAAGTGATGATTTTCTTCCTTTCTATTCTTCATATGGGGTTATTTTCTTATTCTTAGTAGAAACTCTATTTAGAACATGGTACGAAGTTAACAAGACCTCTTCTAATATGCCTTAGATAATCCCGTAGTGTTCAAGATAGCATTAACCAAATAAGTCAAGGTGAAGTTTTAACTTTTGGCTAACTTGTTTATTTAGGGCGAATAGGGAGGCGTTCTCTCATGAATAATTCAATGTTCTTACATAATAAGTCAAAAATAATTAGAGAAATACTCTCACTATGATTCGACACAAATCTTTTGATTTTTCTTTCCAATTTATTTTTAACTTCTGCCTTATAATTTTAAAATAGTCTAGAGCCTCATATTTTGTTTTTAACATGTACACATAACAACATGTAGATGAATCATCAATTAAGATAGTGAAATATCTTTTTTCCACCCTTCATCAACACATAATTCATTTCGTAAAGATCTGAATGCATGAGTTACAGTTGTGCCAAATTTCTCTTCTCGGTAGCCTTGTGAGACATATGAGGTTGCTTATATTGCATACAACTTTGGTACTTAAAAACTCTGGTAATGAAAAATTTTGGAATTAAATTCAAGTTGGAAAGCCAAGATATACAACCAAAATTAATATGACATAACCATAAGTGTCAATCACCAGCCTCATCTCCATCAACATTGCTATAAATATTATTCACAGATTTATTGTAGAAGTCAGAGCCTTCGCACTCGAAGCTTTTACCAAAAAAAATCTCATATTTCAACACAACTACTTTATTGGACTCAAATATCATCTTAAATACGTCTCTACAGAGAAGGAAACTGTCAACTAGATTCTTATTTATTGAAGGGATATGCTACATATTTATCAGCTATATGAGGTTTTTCAAAGTAAACTTCAGATCTATCATGCCAAAATCACAAACAGAAGTATGTGATCCACTCCCCATTTGGACGGAAGAATCCCGAGTGACCTGATAAGAAGGAAATATTGAAATGTCGATAGACACATGTACATTATCTCCAGTGTCAAACCACTAACTGGTAGACTAATTCACTAAAAAAATAATAGGTAAATTACCATACCGAGTAGTTCTATCTCTAGTGTAACCAGTGGTCACGTTAGTAGATTTGATGTTCTTTACTTGATTAACCTTTTTCACTTTATGGTGTTGGTAATCTGTTATTAAAATGAACACTTTTGAATAATCATTTATTAAAAAGAAAGGAAATCAATATAATCTCACATGGTCGCGACATACTTAATACGTCTGAGAAATAAAATACATGAGGTCATCGAAAGGTGCATCCATATGTAGCGCCTACATGCCAATACAGCTTACTCATGGGACGACATGGCCCATCGGCAAACTTCTGCGTATATATGAATGTGTACACGTGTGAAAGGATCGGCGATGTCCTAAGAGGGGGTGAACTAGGACACTTAGAACTATTTCGGCTCCAACAACAACACAAGATAAACATATATCAATTTCTATCTAAATGTGCTCTAAGTTTATCTAGTATATCTACTCTACCAATCAAAGCACTTGCAACCTATCTAAAAAGGTAAATTGCAAGAATGTAAATGCGAAAATATAAATAAGGTAAAGAGAGCAAACTCGGCACAAGGGATTTTTCCCCGTGATATCGATGATATGAATGTCACCCCTAATCTACGTTGGAGCTCTACAAAGGATATACTTCAGGTTAGCGCCCGGTCATGGCTCTTAAGTCACCAAGTTATAAAGACAAGACCTCCACCCGAATGAGCCACCAAGCCACCAAGGTAAGGTCTCACCACTAACCTCTTTTCCGGTTCCTTGCCGCCATGATCACTTCGAAGTTTTAGCCACCAAGACAAGGGTCTCCGCGTCCCCGCACAATTGCCTTGCTGCCGCTCCACACCAAGTCGGAGGGTCAACAAATTTGCTGGTGAGTCACCAAGACTACAAGGTGCCGGTATACCACTTGATACAAGGTTGGATTACTCCTTGATCCACTCTCTAGACAGCAATCATCTAGCAACACTCTCTCTAGGCCTATAAGCAGTAAACACTCTCTAATCTTGTGCTTAATCACATTAGATAATCACTTTAAGCATTTTGGTAGCTTGGATGTCTTCTCATGTGTACATGAACTTCTCTAGACTCCAGTCGTACACCACTGGCCGAGTGAGGGGGCATTTATAGCCTCAAACCCGCGCACTATCCTTTAACCCAGCGGCTCTAAAAAGCTGTTAATACTAGATGATCCGGAGAGAACAATAGTACTAACACCATATCATACGATGAGTACTCTCTCACAAACTAGCTGTTCGAACCCCACTCAAGCCTCTGTGAACACCAGATACTCCGGCGTATACTTCATCTCTATCATCGGACTATCCGGTGAGTTATCCTGAGCCATCCGAGTCTTTCCTTCTTCTCTGTATAAATTGCTCTGGTGTATACATCCGGTGCACATCGCTTCATCATCGGACTATCCGGTGAATTGACTTCAGCCAATCGAGCCAATGCAACACTCTCTGAAAACAGTGCTCTGGTGTTACACAGTCTTCATTACCGGATCATCCGATGCCTTAAACTTCGTTCTGTTTCCTTGTATTATTCATTGTCCGGTGTTCATTCCATTCACACTGGACCATCTAATGGGTTGAACCTTTGATCTTCAGCGGCTGCATCCTTCTCTGGTAATAATGCTCTGATGCATTCATCCTTCTCAACCACGGACCATCCGGTGGATTGAGTCTCCTCTTCTTTTCTTTGTAAATGCTCCGGTGCAACTCCCACTGATCATTAGACTATCCGGTGAGGCTTAACCTTCATTCTTCGGCACAACACATTTTCTAAAAGAATTTCTCCGATGAGCACTCTCCTCAAACGTCGGGCCTTCCGATGAGGTCTTCAGGCATCTTTTTCATTTGATAAATATACTCCGTTGAGTTCAAACACCCAGAGCACCGAGCCATCTGGTGAGATCATTTCTCTTGGAACTTCTCCAATTCAATCAAATTTTGTTCCGACTGCGATGACTTCTTCATGCATTACATCCATGAGACATACTAACATATATTCTTGACAAATATGTTAGTTCTATTGACTATGTTATCATTAATCACTAAAATCACAATCATAATTTAATGAGATCATTTTCTCTACAACGTGTTCTTTGACTAATTAGCTAAATAATCGATGAATTTAATGGTTGAAATATGCATGAACAAATACATGACTTGTTTTGGCAGAGAAAGAAAGAAAGAAAAATAATGGAAGAAATGAAATGCATAAACAGATGGTCATTAACTCACGACTGCATGAGGCGTTCCTGCGTGCAGACCGGAAAGGATTAGTTATCTCCTTAATTACGTAAGTACAAAGAGCATGTGGCCCATTTGGCAGCCAATACACTGATGAGCTTTTCTCATCGGACCCATTGCTCAGCCGCAGCAAGCAGACATACGGTTGCCGGTCAAACCTGAAGCGCACGTCGTGCACGAACCGCACGACTCCTATACGTGCTGCAACACAGCAGCATTGGCCGCCGGTTAAGCATTCACAAAACAGAGATTAGCAAATAAAAAAAATGAGAAAAAGGAATAGAGGGAAGAGTTGGCCATAGCCTCCCTCAAAGCACTGGGGAGTCACGGTGAGCAAAGGACACTGGGGACAGAACACTGGCAGGCTGTTGGCGTGAGAGCACGGAGGACTTTTCAGCAACAAGCACCGAAAGGCTGCTGGGAGAGTCTGCCGGCGAGGAGCACAGAAAGGTTGAAGAAAAGAGACCACCGAGACCAGCACTCGGCAAATAGGAGAGTCCAGTGGAGGGGCGCCCAGGGAGAAGCTGCTGCTGCGCGCGTGGAGGTTCCAAGCAAGGTGAGAATCTTCATCATCTCCTTGCCTTTGGTTTGGTCATCACGATACAAACTATAACAGCACCCTCCCATTTCTCTCATATACCATATGGCGCTTGTGTTGCTCTCTATTTTCTCTTTTTCATGTTGATATTATGCCTTTTTGTTTTATCTAGTTAGTGGATACAGATTAAAGAAAGCCTTTAGTCTTGATATCTTCGTCCGGTTCATACGATAATGATACAAACTGAGGCTTGTTTCTCTATGTTTAGGGATGACAATCCTACTTGCGAGTTCGGGTGTCCGTGGGTACCGTGCCCGATGAATGAGGGCACGAGTCTAAGATTTCACCTACAGGTACGACGGGTCGGGTACCCACAAAATCACGGATCAGATATGGGTAATTTAATATGTGCACAGGTATCCATAGGTATACCCGTTAACCACACCACAACACAATATTTTCAATTTAGCCTATCTCACCTAACCCTACCTCGTCAGTACTCAGCCCATCTCAGAGTAGTAGGCCACTTCGCCTCCATGCTGAGGCCACCCATGGTTGGATCCGCCACAAGGGCCCTTGGCCACGCCTGCTCCACACCTGTTGGCTCCTCCTCCTGACTTGCTCTGCTTGTTGCTGTCCGCCCGGTAGGAACCGTCGCCCGAGCTCATCGCCCTAGCCCTGTTGGATCCTCCCACGTACCACCGGCTTCCTCTCGCACTCCCACGCACTTGGCTGCGCTGTGCGCATCGCTTGACTGGATCTTATTGTTGGCCGCTCTATCGGCGGCTCCCGCTGTCGGGATCTTTGTGCTGGGTCTCGCCCTCAGCTGGCTCTGCTTGATGCCTGCCTCTCACCTGCACACCGCCGGCTCCGAGTGCCAAATCCACGCCGTTGCCCTCAACCGCCCCCTTCCCAAGCACCCCCTGTCCCCGAGTTCCGCCCCCTACCGCCCTTGTCCCTGAGCGCTGCCCTCGGCTCCCCTCATTTCCTGAGCACCTCTCGACTACCAATGTCCCTAAGCGTCGCCCCTAGTCACCCCTTGTCCCTGCGAGCGACCCGTAGGTTTCGGGTACCCGATGAGCACGAGTATGGGCATAATATTGTGCCCGTCACCCTTCGTGGGCATGGGTCGGATAACCCGAATTGAGTCACGGGTCGAACACAGTTCTATTTCGCCTGCACCCGACCCGAACCATTGTCATCCCTATCTGTATTGGATACATGCCTAGGATGTTCAGTTCATACGAATATATGATATCATTGCATTGTTTTTTTATTGCATATTCATGAAGAATGTTATGCTCTTTTGTTTGGTATAGTAAGTGGATATGGGCTGAAGAGAGGCTTTAGTCTCAAAATCTTTGTTCGGCACCTACGATGATACAAACTAAGGTCTGGGCATGATGATGCTATCAATCAAGTTGCATAATGGTTGTACTAGTGCTTGGGTTTCATGCTGATACACGTAAATACTATTCTATGAATTGCGCCATACATAAAAAAGAAAAGTTAATAGAGGATCTTCATTTGGTTACGCCATGTGTTTAACTCGATGACATATTGGTAGTAATACAAATCGGAGAATAAATAAACACTACACTACATGTGTGGGCTCCATTTTCGTGAGTATCACATAGTGTTCTTCATAATACAAGTCAAGCCAAAAGAAAAATTAATCATATGTTGCATACAGGATAAATCAAGCCACGTATATTTGCTTTAATACATTTTCCTTCGATTTTTCTCTATGTGCATGGGTCTTAAAAAAATAAAAATACCATGCCATGGATAGAAACATGAGATATAAAAGATATACTTTGTCTCAAACACACAGCTCATAAATATTAGCCACGCTAGTATAAAAAATAGACATCGAAGAAGCAACTTCACTTTGATTATCCTACATGCAGATGATCAGTACTCATGTGTGGCATGCATGTTAGTAGCAATACAAGTGAGGTAAAATATTGATAAATCATGCACAAATCATGTACAAATCTCCAGACAGGTTGCATACATGGGTTCTTAATGAGGAATACCGTGCTATGCTGGCATCTACATGCATGGGCACGTTAAATTATCTTCAAGTGATCAAGCATTCTCCATCAACACCAGGATCCAAGACTTTATTTTATATTTTTGTAATAGCCATATGATGTAATATTTTTTTATATTTTTATATTCTAATTTTTAATCAGGGATTTTCTCTACGGGATATAATTAACCGAATTCCTATGTAAATGTATGAATTCAGGAAGTAATGTACTCGCAATATATGATCTCCTTTTATTTTATTTTTTTGTCTATGTTAAATTCAAAATCAAACTCGTCTCTTTTGACGCGGAAATGGGTTCCGCCTGTTTCCCTGTCATCACAACCTCACCGCACACAAAACATGGCTTATTATCTTTATTCATTATCTTCTTCTTGAAGTAGGTGATTTGTTTAGTCTTGTTATTTTTCTCTTTGAACATGCTGTTAGAGTATTGTTGCACCACATTTATTTTAGATTGTCTCTCGCCTACTTTGGCATGCACATCCTTAGTCCAAGATTTCTTCTCAATATCAAAGAGACGTGATCAGATTTTCGATAGAGATTTCTTGCCGATGTTTTAGAGCAGTGGCAAAATTTCTTCACAAGAGAGGTAATTTGGCAATGATACCTCTAGCCACAAACTTATCGGGTAATTCATACTTTAGAAGTTCGAGTTCCTATACAATGCACTGAATCTCATGAGTTTGCTCGACTATCGATCGATTATCAACCATCTTGCAGTCATGAAACTGCTCCATGACATACAATTTACTGTATGCATTTGACGCACCAAATTTTGCATTTAATCTGTCCCAGAACTCCTTTTGCATCTTTTATGTACATATATACATCATAAAGATGATCAACAAGAGCGCTAAGAACACATCCTACAAAGAGCGTGTTGGTTTTCTCCTTATTAGAGGAAAGATTTCTTGTAGATCTACCACACGCAACCCAGTAGCAGTTTATAGCCGTAAGTCACAGATTGACTTTGATCTTCCATCTCTTAAAGTACACACCAGTAAACTTAACCAGCCTCAGTGCATCGGTAAAATGAACCATCGTTAAATCAAAGTACCTACAATAAGATTTTTGAATTTTTAAACATTTTTAGATTTAATTTAATTTCTAAATATAACATAAACGGGAACAGATCGACTATCACCATCATACTACAAGAGTTTATCCTAAACATATATCTCTCTAATACATTCCAGAACAGAAGCATCAGGAAAACAGACATGGTGAACATGATGGATCACAGTAAACATATTGTAAGGATCGGTGACATCCTAAGAGGGGGTGAATTAAGACACTTAAAACTATTTCAGCTCCAAAAATAATACAAGATAAACATATATCAATTTCTATCTAAATATGTTCTAAGATTATCTAGTGTGTCTACTCTACCGATCAAAATGCTTGCAACCTATCTAAGAAGGTAAATTGCAAATAAGTAAATACGGAAACGTAAATAAGGTAGAGAGAGCAAACTCGGTATAAGGATTTTTTTTTCTGTAGTATCAATGGCATGATTGCCACCCCTAGTTCACGTTGGAGCTCCACAAAGGATATACTCTCGGTCGGTACCCGGTCACGGCCTTTGAGCCACCAAGTTACAAAGACAAGGCCTCCATCGAGATGAGCCACCAAGCCACCAAAGCAAGGTCTTATCACTAGCTGCTCTTTCAGTTCCTCGCTACCGTGATCAATTCGGAGCTTGAGCCACAAAGGCAAGGGTCTCCGCGTCCCCGCATAATTGCCTTGCCGCCGCTCCACACCAAATCGGAGGGTCAACAAGCTTACCGGCGAGTCACCAAGACTCTAAGGTGCCAACGTACCAAGAGGTATACTGTTGGATCACTACTTGATCCACTCTCTAAGTAGCAATCACCTAGCAACTCACTCTCTAGGCCTATAAGCATTAATCACTCACTAATCTTGTGTTTAATCACCTGGGATGATCACTTTAAGCACTTTGGCGGTTTGGATGTCTTCTCAGGTGTATGAACTTCTCTGGACTTTAGCACACTCAAATGACTGAGTAGAGGGGTATTTATAGCCTCAAACTCGCGCATTAGCCGTTAACCCAACGGCTCTAAAAAGCTGTTAATACCGGATGATCCGGTGAGAACAGTGGTACTAACACCGGATCATCCGGTGAGTACACTCTCACAAACTAGCTGTTGGAACCCCACTTAAGCCTTTGTGAACACCGGATTTTCCTGTGATGACTCACTGAACACCGGATAAATACACCAGATTATCCTATGTGTATATGTTCATTTTGATGCTCTCTGAAAATAATAGTCTGGTGTGTTCATTTTGTGAACACCGGATCATTCGGTGAGTATAGCAGAAGAAACTAGCCGTTGGAACCCACTCAGACTCATTTGTGAACACCAGATTATCCTCTGATAACTTATTGAACACCAGACAAATACACCGAACTATCCTATGTGCATATCTTTATTTTGGAGCTCTTTGGAAATAATAGTCCGGTGTGTTCATTTTGTGAACACCGGATTATCCGGTGAGGCAAAAGATTTCGCTTCAAATTTTATGTGAACATCAGACTATTTTTCATTGTACTCACCAGATTATCCTATGTAGCACCAGACTAATTTTTATGTGAGTACCGGATTGTCCGGTTAGGCAAATTTCATCCTAACAACATTATGTATTTTGGGTATAATTTTTCGCTCCGAACTCAGATTTTGATGATCTTTGACTCTATAAAAAGCTTGTAAAGAGCCCTATAAGATTATATAGAAATTTATTCCATTTGATTACATCAAAATTAATAGAATAAGTCTAATTCATTCATCTCTTTGTTCCGGCTTCGGTGACTTCTCTTTTGTTGCATCCATGAGACGTACTAAAGCATATACTTGACAAACATGTTAGTCCTAATAACTATATTATCATTAATCACTAAAATTACAATCATAACCTAATAAAGCTATTTTCGTTACATATATTCGATGACAATGTGAGATACATAGACCCACGTGATGACGATAACATAAAAGAAGCAAACTATAAACAGTTGTAACGAGCGTTTCTTAAAAACCCTTATCCGCCCTCTCTTGACATAGAATCCCCAATATATCCATCTATCTATTCAAGCAAAAAATAAAATTGTAAGAGGAGGCTGCACCTGAGCCCGCGCCCTTCACTCAGGTACTTGGACTGTTTGCTGCATTCGTTGGAGCAAATGAACACCACGACTAGTCCCCGGGTCAGGTCAGAGATCCCGATATGGGACGCACAGCACAGCACAGCACCTATTTCTGACATAAATGATGACCAAATTTTGTGGGCATGCCAAAATTTAGTACTAAGGTTTTTGTGGGTAGCAAATCAAACACACCCATGCTCCTTTCGGCTTTGGAGGAATCGTGTAGGAACCGAAGCACCAACTCTAAAAGCATATTCCCTCCTGCTCGTGTAATATGGCATCGATGCGTGTGCATCTTCTCGTTCCTTCTCTTTAGAGCATCTCCAACTAAACCCTCTTCTTACCCTCTATCCTATATTTAAGGAAAAAACGATGAAAATTGATCTCCAACCGATCCTTATCGGACCTCCTTTATTTGAGGAGCTCTCAAATCTCCTCCCTCACCCCCTACATTTAGGGGCTCCTCATCCAACCCCTCATTTGGGAGAGAGAGGGAGAGAGGGGATAGAGAGTTACCGAATATTAATAAAATAGAGGTGATTCGAATATAGGGGGTCAAATATGAGAGATCGGTTGGAACATGTTGAGAAATAGGGGATGCAATTTGGATAAGAAACCCCTAAATAAAAGAAATAGAGGATCAAATATGAGAGCTTAGTTGGAGATGCTCTTAATGCATGAATTACAAGCATGATGGATTTCTTCCTTCATGACTGTAATGCTCACAGCGAGCGGCCCTCCTCCCATCCAAACCCCCCGTGAGCCCGGCCTGGACACGTAGTCGGATCTTTTTTTTCTCCACCGTTCGATCATAGATAAACGGCAAGGGCCATGCAAGCTCCCACAGCTGTCAGCACTTTTAATAGATATATTTTAAAATTTCCTTCTTGAGTCCAGGTTATTTCGTGCTACACTAAGTTCAGCTTTCAGCATCATCTATATTGGTGGGTTCACATGATATGAAGGGAAAATGGCATTGTTACACTGTTACAGAAATAAATTTATATATTAGACCATCACTATCTGGTTACTGATGAATTGGCAGTGAATCAACTTAAATATGAACTAAACAGACCTTTAATCTTAATAGTGGAGGTGGAGCAGCACCAACATATAAAGAATTATCTCATCCACTCACCATGTGTGAATGTGATGACCAAAACAATACACACTCACCTCGTCTCGCTGAGTGAAGGGCGTTGGCTTACGGCACATGAGTGAATGGTTCGTCGAAATCGAGTTTAGTAATTTGCATTTGAGAAGGTAAGTAAAAAAATTGAGTGTACAACGTGTGAACTACGAGGCTTAGAGTCAGCTAAATAGTTACTTAAAAATTAATGACATGATTAACTTTAGATAGGGTAAATTTAGTTGCGAATCAAACCATCCTAAAAGATACACCTCACATATACTTAATTAGGCATTTAAGATTTATTAAAAATTTCTTTCTAAATATATTAGGTAAACCCATATATATGTAACATTAGATTCATCTGCCTATGGCGTCCACGAGAAAGCAGTCTGTAGCCAAGCCCTCGCCTCGCCTCGCTCTCGCCTCCCCTCCGTTTGTCCGTGGCAGCAAGAAAAGCGCCCCCATTTGCCCGTCGTTCCGCAGAGGGTGACGGGATCCGGTACCACTGCACCGATTCTCAGCCGCATGTTCCCGTGATAAACAGTGCAGATGAATGTTACATCCCCAATTGCTACAGTAGTTTTAACACAACATGTCTGCTACAATACTGCTACAGTATGCCGCACGGGGCTCAACCGCCTGCTTCGCCGCAGAGGACGAGCAGGACGGGTGACTGCTACACGTACTACGAGGCATGCCACATTCGAAACAGTCCTCTTGGCTTTAGACATTTTGATAACTACATTTCTGTCACCGTATTACTGGTATTAATCCATGTGAAATCCCCTAGGAATTTTTTAAGCTCAAGCGTTACATTCTTTTCCAGTATAAAAACGAAACCACTCAAACCAGAATTCGCGCCAGTACAAAAATACAGAGAGCTTGGATTGCGTACGTCAGTCAGTACAGGTAGGCAGCGGACCGGGAAGTAAATTTATAGGATTCGGTTTGTAAAAGATTATCTACTCTACGATGATATATATTTAGTTTCTATCTCTTTCCTCCAACTCAACTATTAAAATACAAGATAAATAATATAAATTAAATCTAACAAAAATCTTTATAAACATGATCTATAAACTTTGATTTCGAATTCGGAAACGGCAGCGCCCCGGCGCGCGGTCCGAGGAAAAGGCGACCCCGTCCCCACTCCTCTCTCTCACGAGAAAGAACTGAAGAGAGAGAAACAGAGAGGCCCATCACAATAAAACGCTCCCCCTATCACCGCACGGCGCCGGGCAGAGGGCAGTGGAGAGAGAGAGAGAGATGGCGTCCAGCTCATCGTCCCCTCCGTTGCCGGTGCCGCGGTTCTCTCTCGCGCTCCTCCTCCCCGTCGTCCTGCTGCTGCTGCTGCGCGGCGAAGGCGTGGTCGAGGCCAGGCCGCCGCCGCCGCTGCACGGCGTGCGGCCGCTCGCCTTCGAGGAGGGGTACAACCAGATCTTCGGCAGCGGCAACCTCGCCCTCCGCCGCAACGGCAGGCGCGTCCGCCTCTCCCTCGACGAATCCACCGGTGAGCGCTTCACCTGAAGCGTTTCAGTTTCTCATTACATTTCCGTGATTTCGGGGCGAACCGGGGGGCGCATTGCACTTTCCGTTCTTGCGAATCGGTCCCTCCGTTGATCAGCGGAAGGGCGTTAATAAAGTTTTCACTAACATCAGGGTGTTCTTGGCTAAACTGACATCTTCGTCTTCCTCCGGCTCATTCGCAGGCGCCGGGTTCGCGTCGCAGGACCTGTTCCTCCACGGCTTCTTCAGCTCCGCCATCAAGCTCCCCGCCGACTACGCGGCCGGCGTCGTTGTCGCATTCTATGTGCGCTCTCTCGCCATCAACCAATCTATCCATCAATAACTTCTTCACTAATCCAACTCTGAGAAGAAGAAAAATATATTTCCTTTTTGTGTGCGGATGGCGCAGCTGTCGAACGGGGACGTTTACGAGAAGACGCACGACGAGCTGGACTTCGAGTTCTTGGGCAACGTGCGGGGGCGCGAGTGGCGGGTGCAGACCAACGTGTACGGCAACGGCAGCACCCACGCCGGCAAGGAGGAGCGCTACGACCTCCCCTTCGACCCCACCGACGACTTCCACCACTACTCCATCCTCTGGACCCAAGAACGCATCATGTGAGCTTGCTCTTGCCGTTCCCTCTCTGCCTCTCTGCTCCTTCCCCGTCCAGTTACTCCTTCGGTTTCGCATGCCATCTTCTCGGCACACTTCGGGGGACACGAAACGCAGACGCGACATGACGAAATCCGCAACAGATCTTGCCTGGTGTAAATTTAGGCGTGTGCTTGTGTGGGGCTCAGGGGTTTTGGCAGAAACGGGAAACGCCTCCTTCCTTTCTCCATGTCTCTCTGTGTGCTGAAAGATTTTGGAGGGTCCTTTTTCTTTGCCTCTTTTGCTGCTCGCGTCGCCGCCCTTGAGTCTTCTGACCTGGCTAATTTGGGCCTTTCCGAGATCTTTGCGCCCGTTTTAATGCGTATTTCGTGGATTCCTTTACCAAAAGGAGTAGTAGACCAAAGATATTTTTCCCATAAAAAAGAGAGAATATATCCACATGGACGATGACATGAAACAATGGTCTTGCAACATTAGAGTAGTACTGCATGTGTTGGCATTTCAAATTTTGCATCTTTTCGGCCTTGCTGAGCTTGATCAAATCAGCTGTCATTGTGTTGTGTTTGTGCTGCACTGACATTGTTTGGGTGTCTGTGTGGATGGCAGATTCTACGTGGACGAGACCCCGATCAGGGAGGTGGTGAGGACGGCGGCCATGGGCGCGGCGTTTCCCTCCAAGCCGATGTCCCTCTACGCCACCATCTGGGACGGCTCCGCCTGGGCCACGCTCGGCGGCCGGTACCGCGTCAACTACAAGTACGCGCCGTTCGTCGCCGAGTTCGCCGATCTCGTCCTGCAGGGCTGCCCCGTCGACCCCACGGACCACTCCACGACGGCGGCGGCCTGCGACGCGAGCGGCAGCCTCGAGTCGCTCGCCTTGTCCGCCGAGCAGCGCGCAGCCATGGCGGCGTTCCGGCGCGGTCACATGTCCTACTCTTACTGCCACGACCGGAGACGGTACCCGGTGGCATTGTCCGAGTGCGACGCCGTGGAGGGCCTCCTCTCCGGCCGCATGTTTGGCCCCGACGGGATGAAGCAGCACCGGCGCCACCGGGGCGCCGCGCGCGGTCATCGCGCCCAGGACGACCTGATGTGATCCCGGCCTGCCGCCAGCACCGGCATTGGACTGACTCTAGGCTGTATCAAGGCAAGGCGGGGCGGCGTAAGCAGGCGGGCATGATTTCGCGGTGGTGACCGTCCGGGATTCAACGCTCGCACGCATACCCTGCCCCATTCGCCATGGGATTAGCTCTCTCGCGTTTATTGCCGCACGGGACCATTTCCGTGCCAACGCCTGCAATTGATCAAGTTACCGCTCATTGCTTCCCAGCTCTCGCACAGAAGGAAAATCGTCGTCGTCGTCATAATTTAGATGCTCGTGAGCGCGTGTTAAGGATAGGGTCGAGACGCTCGTGATCGACAGGAGTTCGTGGCTTTGTGGCGCAGGCTGTGGGGCGTCGCCTCCGTGACCTTACCGGTGGCGCGTCGCCTTGCGTTGATGAGTGAGACGGCGGGCGCTGGGCTCCACGGCGGCACATGGCGTGTCAACGGGGAGGTGTGCCCGTGCCCCTGGGGGGGGGGGTGTACGAGGGGTGGGCTTGTCAGGGTTTCGGGCGCGACGTTCATAGCGGAGGAAGAGATACTCGTGCTTGTGCCCGTCACTGTTCTCAAACGGGGAACGGAAATGTCATATTTGCCACCGGGGCCACCTCCAACTGCAAATTTGCTATTAAAAAATATCCCAAACTGCAAAAATACCACTGGAACTCAACCAAACACGTTCCGTTTGCCACCGATTTACCTTTTCATTACCCATCGTTATCTTTTGTCCAGGAAAGAAATTGGTGAAACAAAATTAGAATCTCACAGTGACGTGAAATGAAAATTGTACCCTAGTCAACTCATTCAGAATTTTATAAGATTCGATCTTTTGAAAGAATTGTTTTTCTCGTGCGACAGGTGTTCTCTGCTTGTTCTTCTACGCACACACGTCAATCATTGGATCAAAGGAGAAATGGTATATATTAAGATCTCACAGGGGTCTTGGGACCGAGGGGTTGAGGAGGGCTTGGCCCCCTATGCTACACGTACACCATCAGGACACATAAATTTTGATCATATAAATAAGTAAAAATTTTAGCAGCCTGATAACCTGTAAATTTTTTTAGCCCCCTGATAAGTAAAATTTTTAGCCCCCTGACACTCCTCTCATCTCCGGTGATGCATCTGCATCTCTCCCTATCCTCTCCCAATCCGTCGGCGTCTTAGCATATGTCATTGACTGTCTGAATCATATTTACCCACATAACAATGCAGCAAATGGTATCTATAAAATGCTGCAACGCTCCGTGACATGCAAATCTACTGCTTGCTGAGTGAACTGAAGATAAATTCTACCGCGAAACCAGCTGCTCCAATCACGGGTTGCCATGGAACCAAGTGCACGGGCCATGGGTACTGCTGCACGCTCAGGTTTGGTATATTTTGGTGACCTGATCCAAAACCAGTGGCACCATTTTGCCTCGCCTCCAATCACTTGACTCACACATAAGCTGATGACTGACAGAACAGGAGCGCATAGTACATTATTCTTGGCAGTAGATTACACTATCTCAGTCACTGATGGCAGAAAGCACGCAGTCCAACCCACAGCATCTGTGCAGGTTTTATGAAGAAGCATGCTATGAATCGCTGGATTTATTGCGTCTGGGTTTTCTCAGCTTGATTCCTTGAGATGCAGGCCTCGCTTACGAAGGAAGGCCAGCGCACGGAGGAAATCAAGGATTAGACCTTCCATGTTTAGCTAGCCTGTGTTTTGGCATGTATTCCGGCTGCCTTTTGTACTATAAATATTCATGCATATCAATGAAAACAGCAAGTGCAACAATTCATGGTATCGGTGATCTCTCGATCCTAGCCTCTCCCTTTCCGTGATGACTGACGACGCCATGGTCGCCACAGCGCAGCAAGAACGCGCTGCCACCCTGGCTAAGGCCGAGCTCGACGCCAGGGCTGCCCTCTGGGCGCAAACCGTCAGCGTTTCCAGCATCAAACTATTCGTTCCCATCACGCTCAATTTGTAATTAGGCAACTACGCCCAATGGTGTGGCCCTTTCAGGTCGCCCTTCAAAAGTACGCCTTCGACACTCATCACACTCATCTCCGCGAGGGTGCCCCCTCGGCTCCTGTCGCCCATTGGACGGGCCTTGACGCCCTCGTTCAATCGTGGCTCTATGGCACCATCTCTCCCAACCCCCTCACCATAGTGATCGACAGCAACACCACTGACCACACCATCTGGTCGCGTATCGAGAGCTTGTACCACAACAACACAAAAACACAAGCTATCTACCTTGAATAGGAATTCTACGGTCTTCAACAAGGCGCCATCATCGTAGCTGATTACTGCAGCAAGTAGAAGGCCCTCGTCAATGAACTTCTCATCGTGGAAACGTCGATCCTCGATAAGGGCCTCGTCCTCAACACCCTACGTGGTTTGAGCTTTGCGTTTTGCCCACATGTGCACGCTCATATCTATGTGGCGCCCTTTACCATCCTTCCTCGAGATGCAGTTGGCTCTTCTCCTCGAGGAACTCATGCTCAGCTTCGAGTCGTCATTGGCCTCCTCCTTCCTTGTTTCCTCTGGCGGTGGTTCGTCCTGCACCTCCAAGCCTACCACCGGCAGCTCCTCCAACTCCAGCGGCCAGTCGCGGGCCACCAACACTGCTGGCGGTGATCAGAATAGCAACATCAGCTATCACGGACGTTGAGCAGAGACGAAAGTCGGCCTTAGTCAAATGTGTCTGAAAAAGAATAGCAAAGCAAAGTCAGCCGCCGTTAGAACAACAAGGGCGGTGGCACCTCTTGAGGCGGTGGCAGCTCCAACAACTGACTGTCTTTGCAACACCTATGGGATAGATCGATCTAGATGTGGCCTAGGCAGAGACCTTGGCCCAACTCCTAGAGCGTCTCGGGTCACGCCCACCTAGTGCTTTCCTTGCATCTGTGTCAGCCTTGTTCTACGCGCCAGCGCCATGCCACTACTTCACTCTTACTCCTGGTGTGTTGACATACGTGCCTACACCTGCTCCTGGTGCGCCAGCATACGCGCCTGTCGCGCCCTCCACTGCATCAACACCTTCCTGGAATCAGTACCAACTAATGCAGGAGTCCAGCATTGTGACACTGGCTCCTCCCTCCAACGACTGGTACATGGATTTCGGTGCATCTACCCACATGACCATGGAATAGGGTGATCTCTCCTCACTCACTTGCGTTCCTTCTGTTGCTTCCTCTTACGCCCGTTGAAAATGGGTCTCACCTTCCCATCACTCACACCGGCACAACTTCTCTTCATTTTCCCTCTCGTTCATTCCAGTTAAATAATGTCATTGCCACACCTTTCTTGATTAAAAATCTCATTTATGTTTGTCATTTCACTATTGACAATAATTGTTCTGTGGAATTTGACCCGTTCGGTCTCTCTATGAATGATCTTCCCACCAAGAACATGATCATCAGGTGTAATAGTCATAATGACCTCTACCCCTTTTATTGGTTGTCGCTACCTCCTACAGCTCTCACGGTCACCACCTCATCATCCACTTTGTGGCATTGGCATCTCGGCCACCCAGGCATCCAAACTTTGTCACATCTTGCTAGTGCTTCTCACATTTCTTGTCATAAAATCTCTAGTGACTCGTTGTGCCACGCAAGTAGGACGTCAGGTGTGTCTCCCTTTTTCACCTCGTATAGTCACACACATAAAGCTTTCGAGTTAATCCATTGTGATTTGTGGACATCTCCCATTTCTAGTATTTCAAATTACAAATATTATCTTGTTATTCTTGATGATTTCACTTATTATGTGTGGACATTTCCTATTCGTATAAAATCTGAGGTTTTTGACATCCTGCACAATTTTTTTGCTTATGTGAGAACTCAATTTTCCACTTGTGTTCGCAACCTCCAATGTGACAATGGTCGGGAGTTCGACAATCACGCCATGCGACTCCATCTTCTTTTCTATGGCATTACACTCCGTATGTCATGTCCACACACATCACAACAAAATGACAAAGTCGAATGGGTCCTTCGCTCTATCAACAACATTCTTCGCTCCCTTCTTTTAGAAGGAAGCATGCCCCCCCTATTAGGTTGAGGCCCTCAACGCCACCACATACCTTCACAACCTCCACCCAACAAAAACACTCAACTTCGGCACACCGCACCAAGCACTCTTGGGTTCTCCCCTAGACTATTACCATCTGCGTGTCTTTGGCTGCCGATACTATCCCAACATGTACGCCACGACTGCACACAAGCTCGCGTCGAGGTCCACACCCTGTGTTTTTTCTTGGCTATCCTTCACATCACAAAGGATACCGCTGTCTTGATCTCTCTACAAATCAGGTCATCATCTCTCCCCACGTCATTTTTGATGAGTCATCCTTTCCCGTTGCTGAGCAGATCACTCCGCCTGTGTCTTTCGATTTTGATTTCCTATCCAGCATCTCACAAGTTCCTATACCTGCTCCCATTGCACGTCCCGGTCGATCACATCTGTCATCCACGCCACCATCATCCCCTCCACCTCCTGCTCCTGAAGCGCATACCCAGGCCCCGCCACCCGCGCCACCATCAGGGAATCCACCTCCTCATCCCGTCGTGCATGCCCCGGCAGAGCTATTTGCTGCAGTCACGCAGCAACCACACGACACTGCTGTCCCACAAACTGCACAACCCATTATACACATCTTCAATAACCATGCAATGATGACTCGTGGCAAACGTGGCTTTCGGCAACCCATGAATTGGCTTAACCTCCATGTCATCACTCCATCCCCCATTCTGCGCACCTGTCGCATGGATCTCAGTGACAATAATTGGCGTGTCGCAATGCAACAGGAGTTCAATGCTTTATGTACTAATAACACGTGGGAGCTTGTTCACGTCTGGCTGGCGCTAACATTGTTACAGGAAAATGGATATTTTGGCACAAGTTGAAGCCCGATGGCTCCTTGGACCGATACAAAGCGCGGTGGGTACTTTGGGGCTTCTCTTAGTGCCCTGGGGTCGACTTTGGTGAAACTTTCTCTCCGGTTGTTAAATCGGCCACCATGCCCACCGTCATCACCCTTGTGCTCTCTAACGGATGACCAGTTCACTAGCTCGACATCAACAACGCCTTCCTCAATGGCACGCTTGATGAGGTCGTCTACTGTCGACAACTATCCGGCTTCATCGAAAACTTGCACTCCACGCACGTCTTCTACCAGAACCAGTCGCTCTACGGCCTCAAGCAGGCCCCGCGCGCTTGGTTCAGTCGCATCGCCGATTTCCTGTCATCCTTGGGCTTCACCGCTTCCAAGGCCGATCCTTCACTGTTCATCTATCAACGCGGCACTAAGACGACATATCTGTTGTTATACATCAACGAAATCATCTTGACATCTTCGATGACCACACTACTTCATCGAGTGTTTGACTCCCTTCATCACGAGTTCTTGCTCAAGGACATGGGCGACCTCCACTACTACCTCGGTGTCTCCGTCACATGTACCACCACCGGCTTCTTCCTCTCACAGCGGTAGTACACTGAGGAGATCTTGACTCGAGCCAGCATGAGCAACTGCAAGCCTTGCAGCACGCCGGTATGCCATTGACTATCTGATCATCGCCGACACCCTTCAGTACCTTACATTTACGTGACCAGACATCATGTATGCAGTACAACAGGCATGTCTCCACATGCATGATCCTTGTGAACCGCATGCAAACCTCCTCAAGCGCATTCTCCGCTACCTCAAGGGCATCATCGACCATGGTCTTCAGCTGCATCGCACTTCACCGAGATCTCTCAACGCTTACAAGGATGCTGACTAGGTCAGCTGCCCTGGCACGCGAAAGTCTACATCAGGTTGTGCGGTCTTCCTCGGGGACAACCTTGTCTCATGGTCGTCCAAACGGCAGTAGATGGTTTCCCGCTCCAGCGTTGACGCGGAATATCGTGCTGTCGCCAATGGTGTCACCGAGTTCTGTTGGCTTCGACAACTTCTGGCAGAACTCCATCGTCCTCTTCAGCATGTGACCATCATCTTCTGCGACAATATTAGTGCAGTCTATCTCTCCACAAATCCTGCCGAGCATCAATGGACAAAATACATTGAGATAGATCTCCATTTTGTTCGCTAACGTGTCACACTTGGTGAAATCCGTGTTCTACATGTCCTAACATCTTCGCAGTTTGCAGATATCTTCATCAAAGATCTACCGACGACCATCTTCAAGGAGTTCTGTTCCAGTTGGAACATCCAGCCTCCTTCCGTTCTAACTGCAGGGGTGTTAGGCAGACACCTTACACCAGCACGTAACGTGCATGCCTTCCAGCCGAAGGCAGCTCTCTCTGCAAGCACGGAAGGGAATCAGCCCAGGCCAGCGCACGGAGGAAATCAAGGGTTCGACCTTCCATGTTTAGCTAGCCTGTGTTTTGGTATGTATTCCCGCTGCCATTTGTACTATAAATATTCATGCATATCAATGAAAACAGCAAGTTCAATTCCTAATTTGCCTTCACCATGCTCCTGAAAAAGGACTGAGTTTTCTTGCAGCCCCACCATTACAGCATCATCAGCTGTACCTTGCCCATTCCCAAAGGAGATGAAATGGTGGCGGTAGGTCCATGTGCACCGGACGTTGCCTCTTTTCCCCAGCATCCATCAAGCTCATCGTTGCGCTGAGACTCGACAAAGGTTTTGCAGGGGACAGTAAGGCACTGTCGTTATGCATCTGCAGGACATGCATGGAGGTAGGCCTCTCGTTTTCCTGCCTCGCGGCCCTACATGGACGGGAATCCTTACCTGTAAAGAGGAGCCAGAGGTGGTGAGATGCCTAGAACCACAATGATAGTTCCAAGGTCCGCCCCAGCACTAGTTCTGCATCGTCCATGGCAAAGGCATGTTTGAATTTCGCTGCAGGTTCAGGATCGTGCAAGGTTGAGAAATTATATTTCTCGAGCCATCCAGTACGCGTATCTCGTATACTGACACATTTGCTCGATCCGCAGAGGCTTTGTTCAAAATAGTAGAGGCATCTCGTAGCCAGAACAGATGCTGTCAATGGCTTTATGTTTGTTTGTTTTTCTTTAGATTGTGAAAATTCAGTCTAGTTTGTAGAATTTGTGTAAGTTTATTTCTATAAAAATATGGATTATAGTATTTCGTAGTACAAATTAGCTTATGGACGGTGAGAATCAACTTTTATATTATTACCGTTAATTTTGCTTTTGCTTTTGAGATTATAATCTATAATCAGAATAAAAAACAAATTGACCTTAAGAATGCTCGGCCGTCGTCACACAGAATTCTTCCAGCAGTAGGATTTTCTTCCTAATATCTTTTTGAGATGTTCCCATGATATGTTTTCAATTGTTCCCGTGCTACTAATGCATTGTTCTCGTTGCACAACTGAATTGTTCCTCATGTATTTAAAATGTTCTCATAATTTATTTCGAAAAGTTCCCGTGTTATACTTTTATCGTTCATACATAAAGCTCATTCCCTTTTTTGGTATAACTGATTAATTCGTACTCATTTTCCGGTGCTTTTATGGTATATATATTTGAATAATATTCGTGGTGTGCTCATAAATATGGTGAAAACGGCCCAAGCAATGTGCATGAAGAGGTGGACCTGACCGTTAAAAACAAAAAGAAAAGCATTAAGAGAATAAGTAATATAGAAGAAAATAAGAGCCGAAATAATAAAGACCCATATAGGCCTGCTCCCAAGTGTGCGTGGAATGTAGCCGTTATGGACCAGCCCATGTCCATGGGCCGCGGAATCAGCCGACTTCCATTCACAGGCCGACATCCAGTCAAGCCCGTTTCTGCCCACCCACCCTCCACCTTGAGATCTCGCCCGCGACTACATTGCATGCGCAGCACAGCCCATGAATGGTCGAGTTCGAGTCCAAACCAAACCACAGAGACCGCACCTGCCCGGCCCATACCCCACTGCGGGCTGACGCATCACCAAACAGGCCGCGTCCTGCCACTTCCAGGCCCGTCTGAGCTCGGCCCATAGAAAGCTGCAAGCCCGTCGTCGGCCAGGCCACTTTTACTGGGAAGCAAATTGTATAGGATGGATCCTAAAAAGATCTATTTTCTTATGATAACATGTGTTTTCTTTCTCTTTCTTATTTTTAATTCAGCTGTTAAATCAGAGGATATGTGGATGGATTAGAGTCTCACTGAGGTTTTTCTAAAAAGGGTCCTATAGAATTTACTTTCTTTTTACTGGGCCTCGACCATATGACCAGACAAATGCCGAACTTTTTATATTTCTATATTTAATAAAAAATTACAAATATATGCATCCGTTTTGAAAAAAATTACAAATGCAAACTATCGTCGCCATTCCAATATCCGACATGTCGTCCACTCGCCCTTCCAACATGCGACAAGAGTCTAGATTTGCATTTTATTAAAATAGATACATATATTTACAATTTTTTAACTTGACAAATAAAAAAAAATCATTATTGGTGTGGTGGTGGAGTCCTAGGTGCATGACTGATGAGTTCAAATATTTGTGTGCACCCTATTTAAATGTTTATGAGTTAATAAGTATATGTATTTCTAGTTGACGCAGAGAGCAAAAGTTATACTTTTTTATTAAAAAAGAAAAAAATCACGAATGCACGCCACAACCGTTGGGCCGCGTTATCGGGAAATTCCGTCTGGTCAAATTTAGGCCATTACATTTACAACGGCCGAGCTGCTGCTCCTATCGTCGCTTTGCCGTCCGGCTGGGCACAGGTGTGCGTACGGGTCGGTCCCGACCGTCAAGTGGTCGTGGAGGACCTGATCGACCGACTACAGTTATATCGTAACGGTCCGAGAGTCGCTCTCGCATCTATTTATACTACCTCGTTTCCCGCGTAAACGGTGCGACATGCAATTTACCTGTGCCCATTGCAGTCTACCTGCGGTTATTGTTAACCCAGTTGGTTGATAAGGATAACCTACTGCCATCAATTGACTTGGATAATTCGATGCATTTATAATGTGGCTGAATGGTTCGGTGCACACACCTGCAGGTAGACAGACGGACGGCTCAGTCCGGTCCCAGGTGCTGGTGGGTGGCATGTCTCCATCCCCCAGCTGCAAAGCGTTCAATCTCCAAAGGAACCTTAAAAAGCGATGCATCCAAACGGATGAGCGCCGGCGACGACGATCGAGACCAATCTTGACGCATGCGTGTATATAGCTCGTGCTCCATCCTGAGACATAACTTGCTTCTTTGCCTGCACATCCATTTGATTTTTTGATTCTTCTCATATATGTGCCAGCCGGTAAGTTGAGCCAATAATATACAGTTGCCGCAGGCAATATGTTAAAGCATCCAGTTGTTTTTCAAATTAAACATCGAGCCTGAAACTGAAATAGGGAAAGAAAATGAAAAGGAAAGGAAGGGACTGGGTTTATGCAAGTTGTTTGGCTAGGCTAACTAGAAGGAGAAAGAGATGGCTCTGATTTGTGTTGATCCCAAAAGGAAAGGACCATGGGTTTGGTTAGTGAAAGGCATGGCATTTTGATTTTATTTGTCCTTGGGAATCTATCGCGTATTTGATTCCGATCGGTCGGTCGGTTGCAGGAAGCAGACGCCATGGCGGCAGCGTGCAGCAGCGTTTGTGAGCTGTGACGCTGATGATGTCCGCTGTCGATGCATCGATCGGCACCTCTGTACGCGCACAGTGATCTTTGGGGCTCTTCTGAAGAAGAAGCAGATTGTTCTCACCGCTGTGCTCGCTGTGTGACCTGTCTAGCTTAGTGAGTAGCAATATCCTCTTGCGTGCCTGCTACTACACGCATCAGCATATGCTGGATTGTTATGTTTCTTTTGAAGACGAGCTGCCCATTTTTATTTACTTTTTTTTTTTTTTTTTTGCAGACGGAGGAGCTGTCAATTTGTGGAGCTCAACAGCCGGAGAGGCCTGAAAAAAAGGGCAAAAGGTTCAATGGGTCGGGCCGTGCGAGAGGAAGGACTGGCCCAAGATTAGTTCTACCGCGCCATACCGCCGGCCCACCTGTGGTCCGGCCCATTATATGCGGGCCTTCATCTGGGCCGCTGTCAGTTTCTAGGTTCTCAGTTTTTGCAGTGCTGCCTCCCATCGAAACGTCACCGAAGAACACCGCAAGCCATCCAGAGGAGAAAGGGAGCGATAGTTTTTCAAGGATAATAAGCCTAATCGTATTTATATCGAGTCCAGCTCTTTATTTTGCGCAGATAGTAAGAGTGCATGCTTCCTCCGACTGCTTTTGTAAGTGAAAATACTTACAGCAGCGAAGCTACAGTGAGCCAAAGGTGGTGCACACGCACCGGGCTAGAATTTTTTTAAGCATAAAATAGCTTATTTTGACCAACTAAAAAGCTAAAATTGACAATATTACTTTAAAATTATACATGTATGTACGACCATTAATTTTCTTCTACCTTCGCCTCTAAATACTTCACACACTATTAGATGCGTACTGGTTCTATACAACTAAGATTTTGTAAGTGGACTTACGATCGCTTCTCTTAATATAAGCCGTCGTCGAATCTCTTGCATGCGCCTTTTCCTCCGGTCTTCCTCCTATATACGCACTAATTTTTCTGTGGTGAATAGTAATCACACATATGCGTGACCGAGACAGTTACGTACCTCAAAGTATCATTCCAAGAAGTGTACATCTCACACTCAACCAAGCTAGCTTTCCCCCGAAACAAGGCATCCACAGTGTCCTGCCGTCATTTCAGTCCACACACGTGTGACATATATATGGCCATGTCTTAGCCCTAAACAGTGTAGTATTTTCCAGCCAATTTTCTCCCTAAACACGCCTCATCAGGTTAGTCCGGATCCTTCGCAGCACAGTGGGGCACAATATAACACTGGTGTCTGTGCAGTGGGCCCAGGCATTTGGCCAACAATGCGAGAGATCAACAGGGCATGAAAGAAAGGGGAGTGTATTATCAGTTGACAGATTTTAGAGGCAAAATCTGTCAACTATAGATTATTGGATTTGGATCGGATATTCTGAGCCATCCTCCGTCTCTTTAACTCCTCTCGAGTCTTATCCGTTTTGCCCCGCTTCATCCACTCCTCCCCTCCTTACACCGCGCGCTGCTCCGCACCGCCCCGCGTGCCACCACCCCACCGCCTCACTGGCGCCGTCCTCAATGCCGGCGCGGCCTGTCCACCTCCACAGCCCCTCCCTCCTCCCTCGCTACCCCTCCTCCTCATGCCGACCCATGCCATGCTCTTCTTCTCCAAGCTCTCCCGCTCCTACCACCACCCCTCTCGGCTCAAGTGGTGCCATTGCCGTTGGATTTGGCACCCACAACCGCCGCCCGCCCCTAACCTCTTCAATCATGACGTCCCCGCCACCATCATAGGCCAATCGGCCGTCTCCCACCACTATGACGGGCGATGCCCCCGCCGCCTCGCCGTCCATCTCGCCGCCTGCCACCAACACCAGACCGACAGCTTCCCTCGAAGCTCCCTCTATAGTCGAAGGCTCTAAATCCCTCCGAAACTTAAACCCCTAACCCCAACCCGAAATCCTAATTTTGTCGGAGTTCATAGAGGTTGTCAAAGTTCGTCAGAGTTAACGATGCTCACCGGAGAAGATGGGCATGACACGTGTTCATGGAGGTGCTTGCCACAGAAAAAGAGTTACAAGGACCTCACATTCATAGAAGAAGACGACCTCTGGCCGACATGTACGAATCTTGAAGCATGATCCATGTTGAAAATTTGACAGATTTAGCATTTCTCGAGAGAAAAGCACAATTATGTCCAATACTGTTCGTGCATGTGTCTCTGTGTGCGGGGCTTGCAGACCCTAGGCCCTAGCTAGCTAGACAAACGATATTATTGAGATGACAATACATCATGCCATCTGCTTTCGCAACAGCATCTCGTGGTTACTATGTAGCATAGTACTAGTAATTCCTCTTATCCCTTATATAAGTTTATTTAGACTTTTGCGTATGAATTAAGATAAATGATGCAAATACTATATTGTTCTTTGTTCACTGTCACTATTAATGTGGTTGGTGCTTGTTTACTTTGTTGATAGGTGTATTTATATATGGACAAAATATGAAAGTAAGGGTAAAAAGACTTCAAGGAGTTGTTGCTGGACTTATATTTAGTATATTGTGAAAAAAAGCTAGATGAACTTATATGAGGATAAGATGAAGTAGTAGTTATATATATATACACACTAGCTGATGTGAGTTTGATACCAGTTTTGCACGAATAACGTGACCTCCCATTTATGAGCTGGTAGCAATTGGATCTACGACCAACAATTTCGCAAAAATTTGATCCCAAGGTCCTGAAATTCCATAGAGGTTTAGTTTATCCAAGTTTTTTTTCGAGAGATTCCATCCAAATCCAGCTCCCAAGTTTCAGGAAGGTTCCAACCGAATGCATGTTTCTGAGAACTTTCATGGAGGTTTACGCGCGCGCCGGTGAATTTTCTATGGTGGTTATATAACTTTTCTCCAAGTATAGGTATGTGGTGGCTTCTCGTAAGATAGATTTGGTACTCCATGATTTCGACACATTTGCAATATTTAGCCAGGCCAATAAGCATCAAGAAGAACCATACATGCGCTCAGTGCTGACAGAGAAACCCAGCATGCAGTGGACTTCACGCACATCGTACTGGCAATGTGGGCCCGGCGACTGGGACCGGTCCTTCCTAAAGAACCAACTGTGAGGGGGGAGGAGAGAGAAAGGAGGTGGAAGAAATGCAAGCGGTCATACATGCACACTCTATCATAAGGCCATCATGACTTCTTTTGTGTCAGCGTCAAAAACTAAGAGAGAGAGAAAAGGAGGAGAGAGGGAGAGGGAGAGGGTAGCTCTACAGTCTAGCAGCAGCAGGGAAAGAAAGGGTACAGGTCGCCCGAGCTCAATCATAAAGCAATAGATTACAGAATCATTTCGCACACGGTCTCTCTCTCCTCTGCTTTCTCTCTCCTCCCACCTTATGTATTTATATCAGGGATGTTGCTCTTTACTCCCTGCTGCTGCCTAAAGCCAGTCGGTCAGTCAGTCGGTCGCTCCTTCTCACCTCCATCCATATGCTGTGCACACGCTCTCTCTCTAGACATGGTTCTTTCTTCTCCGTCAATCTCTCTCTCTCCCCTCAATCCGTCTGACAAAGAGAAGTCATAGTCGAGGAAAGCAGTAAAATACTGCGACTGACACCAGCTTCAATGCGATTGCCTGTCTCCCTCCCTCTTTGTCATTCTTTCACCTCTCTCTCTAGATGTACGCCTCGTCTCTCTCATCTCCCTCTGCGTCTTCTTTCAGCACACGGCCTGGCTTGCCATCCCCATCTTGGGCAGCGTTATTTTACTGTGCCACTGTTACTATTCCTAATGTCGATGCTTTTTGACCACCCCTGCACACCCCAGGATGTTCTGTCGATCGGCCACCTGTGGTCTGCGTGTGTCGCCGTCCAGTGTTGTTTCTCTTTCTCCCGTGGGGCAAATGAGAGCCGACAGCTCTTCAACGTATAAGACCCATACTAATAATTCATTTAGGGCTTATTCATAACTATCTGGTTTGGTTGCAGATCGATGTCGTTTTGGTGCAAGACAGACAGTGACGGATGCAACTAAATCACGGAGAGGGGCTGGTCTTCGGCTTCCTCCTCATGGCAGCCGGTAGAGGGTTTGAGCCGCCCCTTCCGCCCGAAGATCCGCCGGTGAAGACAGGCTATAGCCCTCTTGTTTAGTTGTACTTTTATGTTGACTTCACATGCCGACGGTGCCGAAGACGACGGCGCGAGATATTATCTATCGAATCGTTTGCTCTTTTAAAAGGGTAAAAGTGTCGTTTGGGAATAAACGAGCTTTATGTCATGGACACCGCCCTGTCGATATCAAAAGCTACAAGCACAGCAAGCAATGCCGGGGGTCTTCTGCTGTTGCTGCTACAACATGAGGATTGAAAAGGCCATGCATGTGACACAAAGCGAGCTACCTAGCTCCAAGGATTTGGTCTTCAGATAGCATGATGGAATGGAAAGCCTGGTCATGTCCTGCCGACATGGGGCACTCTGATTGGACGGGCAGCTTACTTAGGGTGGTTGCTAGAGCTAGCTGGAGGGGGAGGGGTGGATTTGGTCTTTGCTTGCTGCCTTCCTCCTACCTAGCAGCAGAAGGAGGAGGAGCTGCTGCAGTGCTGCTCTTTCCTCTCCGTGGCCAAAATAGAAAGGCTCGCTGAAAAGACTATTGCCATGGGGAGTTAAATTCCTCCAACCTCCCCATCTAGTCTTGCTTCTCCTTTACTAGCATACATGTCGTCCCTGCCTGCCCCCATTGATCTATCTGTGCACACAAGTGTGGTGCACGGCCCACTGGGAATGCATGCATGTGTGACTGGATCCTTTGTGCAACATGTAGCTAGAGGTGGTGTTGATCATGATATGATCTAGCATGTCGTGTCTATAATTATAAGCTGCTCATAACAAGCTCTAGTTAAGTGCGCGTATGTAGTAATGTGTATGAGCCTCACACAGTGTATCCGCTTCAACTCTAACTGAACTTTACAGCTTAGAAAACTGCGTTTGTAGAGAAATGATCAGATATAATGTTCATTATTCAGAGAGAGAGAGACTGGGTTCTTAGTTGACTATTAGTAGTTTTTTCGCGGATACTATTAGTTGACTGTTAGTAATTGATTCTTCACAATCTAAACTTAACAGTATTTTTTCTAGATGAAGTAAGATCTTGTTATTTATAACTGCACTATAGATTATGCGAAAATGCCGGAAAATGCTGTTTGGTGCGTGACACCGAGAATAGTTGATACTTACTATACTGTGTTGTCTTATAGTATATGCCTAGTAGGAGTAGTCCAGGGAACAGTGCATTTGCATGGGCCGTGCAATAGTATCTAAGAGAGCAGGCACGAGGTGCACAACAGTATAATAGTAAACCAGCAGATTGGTCAAGGTATCACTAGTGATATATCATATATGTAATAAAAGATGAAATAAATTTGCATCAGTAATTTATTCTCCACAGCGAAAAGAAATATATTCTCCACAGCGATTTCGAAGATGTTCCCGTGTTCCAAGGGGTCTGTAATGACCAAACACAACCATACAATCCCGGGCAAAATTTAACAAAAAATAACAAAAGATAAAGAAAGATTGACAATTTTAAAAGAAGAATTTATTTTTGTACTATCTGTGCCCTTGGTCAGCCAAATTTAGGTAATGATGGAAGTAGAAAGCGATGTCCTTGAATTTATTTCCGAATTTTAGTTGCGCAATATTTCTTATATTAGTGTGGGAGAAAAGGGGGTAAATGCAAACTAGGGCTGGAACATGAAGTACATGCATGCATGAGAGTAGTGTCCACCGAGCCGAGGAAGGCAAACAGGGTCTAGGAGTACTGATAGTAAAGTTTGTTACTGCATAAGTATATCGCTGCAAAAACGAATAGTAAAGTGCCATTTGAAAGGGAATCCACAAGGTAAATTACCCAAGCAAAGCGGTTATTTTCGTGTGGTTTACAGGAACTGACGCAACGAATGAGTTGGCATTCGATCCATTGGTTAATTTGCATCGAATGAAGCAAGTTTAACATGTTCTTGCATTGTTTAGTTCCTTGGATTTGCCGAGGATTAACTCCATCTCTTCTCTAGAAGCGTGCAAGATTCCACACGAGATTATCAATGGTGCAGGAGGAATTGAATGCCCGGCCAACCGTTTTGCAAATTTCCAAGGCGACTGTCTAACTGAGAGAGAGTATGTCTTGACCTCAATATCGGTGCTGCTCAGATCGATCCATTACACCTACAAATACCCTAGAGAGTGCATATGTATGTGCACTGTCCTCCAGCCGGCCCAGGCCATAATTCAAGGAAGATAAATGTGTCCCGTGTCCGGCCGGCTCTTGACCTCAAAATTGCTGCCCATCGTGTATGTGTTCCCGAGAGAGATGAGATGTGGAGTACTGTGTGGTTCTACTGTACTCTAGTACTACTTGGAGGTGAGGAGTGCACACCATGGTACTCACTTTATGCCATGGTAAAACTGTAAAAGAAAACTTTTGGGGTAACTTGGCATTTAATTTCCTTCCATGAATCCCTATGCGTAGATGTGACATGTGAGATTATATTTGGAGATCGAGGGAATTCTTTTTCAGATCCTGTAAAGGATCGAATGTTTCGATTTCCTCAGAAATTCTCATGTTCTAAACGAGCCCTCATCGACGAATGCATCTCGTAAATCTTTTCGATCATCGTTGTTCCAGACCTGTTCATCTCATAAATCTTTTGGATCATCGTTGTTACAGTCCTGTTAATCAACAATCTCCTGTTGATATATACAGGTTCCTTTAATTTCTAGAGATCACTTGTCTAGAGACACACCGATTGGATCATCAATTCGTTTTTTAGTTCCTTCTTTACGTTATCAGCGTCACAACTAAAACACACGCACTGTCTCATTGCGAGGTTTTGCGAGGGAAAAACCATGCATGCATGCTGCGGCCACCATCTCCGATCCACCGGTTCTTGTGTGCATGTAATGAAGGCGGCATTCACTCATGCATGGCCGTGGCTGGTGCTCGCAATTGAATTCGGCTACGACCACGTGGTGGCTAGCTAGAGACCAGCAGACGAAACGCAACAGTTTGTCTGAACCGAGCTCAACCAACGTCGTACGTAAGTACCCCCCCTACGCAGCTAGTAGTACCTCCCTGCTGCTGCCTAGGCTAGGGTTCGTGTGTGTGCATGGCTGCATGCATGGAGATGATGGACCAGAAGCAAAGTGAATGGATGAATGCCTCCATACATCACCCATAAATAAATTTCACATGGCATTGCATTGCATGCTGTGGAAGGAGGAGGAGGAGTTATGTGACGACTGCCACCCGCTGCCTGCCGATGGATCGAGCGCCATTTATGCCGTGCACTGTTCATCCCCCCTCCTGCAACTAGTTGATCCTCACACTGTACCCTGGCTTTATAATATGGACCCTCCCTCTTTTAATTTATGGATGTGGTCACTCCATTCTTGGTCCTCCCATTTGCACTTTACACACATGTGTATATACCAAGAGAAATGAAAACATGTGCATATATCATGCGTGGCTGAATATGTATATGCTCCACCTTAGTTTTTTGTTTGAAAATATCGTATAGAGGAATCCTAGTTGAAAAATCAGGCCAATGTGCTGTTGCAAGAGTTTAGAGAAATTTGTCTACAGGATATCTCACAAAGGTCGCTTTGTCTACAGGACATCCTAGTGGACTCCGGAAATACATGATTCTTGCTGGTACCATACCGAGCCTAATAAAATAAAATTTTTGGTAGAAAAGAGGAGAGAGGGGCATGAAAAATGAACTTGTTGCCCTTTGGGCCGAGTGATCGAACCAGAGTTTGCATGGTCGAGTGAGACCAGCTACCCATTCCACCACGAGCCACATGGAGCACGGAGAAGGAAGCCAGGACCTCCTTGTTGCGGTTCCCCGTGCAAATCCGTCCCTTCCCCGCCGGAATTGAGCTTTCGTGCCTCTCCGTCGAGCCGCCTCTTCTCTGCTCCACCTTCAAATCCCGTGGCTCGGTGAGCTCCCACACGACCGCTTAAACCTTTTGCACGCGTCGCTTTTGCTCCAGCCTGAGCTGCCCACCGCCGCCACCTCAGTGCATGTCGCTGGCTGAGCTGCCGTCAAGCTCCTCAACTGAGAGATAGGCCGTTTTGTTCCCCGGCCCACATAGATGTTGTAGGGGTTTTTGTTCGGGTCGTTCGCACCGCCGTTCGCCGCCAACGTGCTCGAACCGAGCTGCTGCCGTGCTATTTCCGTCGCGCGACACCGCTTGCCTCCTTCCGTCCGTCATCGTCGACCATGTGTGTCCCCACCGAGTTCTCATGCCTCCGCGGAAGTCGCTGCTGCCCTCCCCAGCCACCTGCGTTGCGCCGCTCGCTGCCGGCGAACTACGCCAGCGCCGTCCGCCATGGCCGACCTGGGCGCGGGTTGATTTTGACCTAGATCAAACCCGTCGGGCCCACTGTGAACCGCCAAGGCTGGAGCCCTCTCGGTGGAAAAGGTTTTAGGCCATTTAATTTTTGGTTGTTTTGGAAATTTTTAAATAGAGTTCTGATTCAATTGATAAACCAGTTGACAACTTGTAAAATGCATAGAAAATTGATTATAGCTCCAAAAATTATGAAACCAATTTTGTTGGTTTTGTATGGTCATAATCTACATGTTAAAATTGCTGTGAGCTATGAAATATGTATTTAATTTCCATTAGTTAATGAAATATGTTTAAGCTTTATTAATCCATAATTAATTATTGGTAACCCCAAAATTGATGAGGTCAATTTTGTTAATCTTATTTTAATATGCCTTGTGCAGTAAAAATAATCACCTATATGCTAGATATGATTAAATTTCTATTTAGGATGAAGCTTTGTTTTAAGCTTAGTTACTCTAGGAAATGTTTAAATAATTAACATTAATCCAAATTAGGATATATTTGATGCCTTAAACTCATTACCTGAAAGCATTGCATCTCCACTGTTGACATACACTGTGGAGCATCCATCATTGCATGTCATTCAATCTCATCATTGCATACGTTCTTCATTAGTGAACGAAGGTCCGGAGCGTGACGCGAGCGTGATCGAGGACAACACCAACCTTTCGCATTTCTATGAGTTCTGTGCGGGAAGCATCGGGCAAACCCCAGAGCAGCAAGGCAAGCATCTAAGCATACTGCACCCTTTGTTCAAATTAAATGGAGTCTAAATTGATAAATTATGCTTTATGTATGTTTGCATGTGTTGAGTCCAGTGTCAAGTTGATATGGGTACAACCTATGTTGATGCATTGTCTTTATCTAGACTTATTCATAAATCCTTATCCTTGTAGGCCTTGATGATATAGTTGGTGTCTAGTTTCAAGGATTATTCAAAATGCTTAGCAATGTTTAGGTCATCGGTAGAAGTTGAGCGACAGTGCTGCCGTTGTTCGCAAGCCTAGGGCTTAATCACTGTTCACAAATATAAAGATGAGGTTGAGATGGATGGTTGAGCTGTGAGGTTGAGGCGAGATGTGGGCAGTGTTAGGCGTATCTTCTTCCTAGGCGGAGTACTCTTGGTAGTTCGGGAGAGGAGCCCGGATGCCATAGACCGCTTGCATCATTTAAGGTCGTTCGTCAGTACAGTTGGCTCTAGCACTTTTCGTACTCACCACATGCTAATCTAATGGTAAGGTAAACCAATTATCATATGCCGTGCCGATACTTGCCTTACGACTCTATGACGTGTAAGAGAAAAAGAAAAGGAGAAGCAAGGTGGCGGGGAGCCGGAGGTATCCGGGACACGCTTGCGGTAACCCTGGTGCTATAGGGGTATTGCAAGTGGGTGGTTCTGGGTATGAGAAAGGTTGATACAAGTACCCCTTGTGTGTACTTTCGTGAGTAGTACAAGCCGAATGGTTCTCGAGTCGTGTGGGTAAAGTTGTACCCCCTGCAGGGTGTAAGAACAATTCGAATTACCGCGCTCTCGGTCATGAGCATGCTATTGTTTCATTTGTATCGGTCGTAGAGTTTACGAATGTGGGATAAGGTTATGGTATGTTGGAAATAGTTGCTGGATATTGTTGATGAGATACTATGATTCCTATACATACATGTTCAAGTTGTGGATTGCAGGGTAGAAAGGTTTGTTTTTTTGAGTTAAGTATAGATGCTCACACATATGTGTCTAGTTTGCTTATCGCAGATGTTTTAATTAACCTTGTGACCTACTCTTGCTAACAGCTCAATGCATAATCCTTGGAGTCGAGCTATGTATATGTGCTCTATATGGATTAAGTCTTGCGAGTACCTTCATACTCATGCATGCGCTTTCAGGTTTTGCTGGTGAGGGTGAGGCGGTGTTTGGCTACTTCGTGCCCGCCGATACAGGTGATGGGCAAGAGTAGTGCATCCTACTCTGGTGAGGCATAGCTTTTGGGGTGGAGCCTAAGGGTATATGACTCCACTCTCCTTTTGTTATTGTTAAGGTTTTAATCTTTCGTTGCGTAGTTTCTCTTTGTGTAAACTGTTGCAAATGGTTGCATGCTTAAGAAATTGTAATATAACTTTAATTACTCGCTCTTTCTTAAGCTATGTTGTGATGTACATGTTGGAAAGGTATGTGTTCCAATATTGGGCATAAAACACGTGCCGAGACTACCGGGATAATATTCTACTTAATCATTATTGTTGTGATTATGAATAATAATCCCCTTGATGATTAATTAGAATACTGTTTGGACGGTTCCCCACACACCTCATCCCTCCACGGTTTTGAGACCAAAAATACCGCCTCGCACGCTTCTCAAAGCGTGATTCACTGTTGTTTGCTTTGAACCCAATCAAGCATCCCGATGTCGACACATGTACTCCGCCTTACGATCTTGACCATCGATAAGTCTCTCCCGCTTCCGATCCCTCGAGCTGCCTTGTCACTTGTACTGCCATCCCTTCGCTTGACTTTGTAACAACGTCATTTTCTTCCTTCCTTACATGCCTTGCTTGACCTCCATGTACACAATTAGGATCACCCTTGACTCCGTCCAGCCTCCTTGATCATCCAACACCAAACTCTCCGCTTAGCCCTGATCATCTCGCTGCCGACCGCCAAGTTGCATCCATCACCTTTACAATATTAGACAAGCAAACATGTTTCTTCAAACCTCCAAAAACATCTCCAATTAGTCCAACATCAAAATCTCTGTCGAAGGACCAAAACCATGAGAAATTATAAATACTGGATGTTCCGGTGTGTATAGCTCTTAACACTGGACCATCTGGTGGGTACAATGATTCTTTCTCTGGAAGCCTCTTGGAAAACCCTCCGGTGAGTATAGGATTTATCACCGGATCATCTGGTGAGTACAATTGCATCAGGTCTTATTTTGCAATATCTCTATTAAATGGTCTGGTGAAGCCTCCGATGTTAACTTTGCTCATCGCCGGACTATCCAGTGTGTATCTTCTCTTTGGCACCAAAAACAGATTTCTCTAGAAAATGCTCTGGTGTTTATATCCCCTAAACACCAGACCATCCAGTACAACATCAAATTTCCTCATCAAAAAAAGAATACTTCGGCGTGCCTTTGATCACCGGATTATACGGTGTGTACAATTTTCTACACATCGAACCATCCGGTGAGGATAATTTCCTTAGACTCAGAGACAAAAACATAAACTCAATTTCCTTTTCACTTTAGGTAAGGCATGATTATATTTTCAACATATAGACATGCTCAAGCAACCCAAAACTTATAAAACTAAGACTACAATCTTGTCAATCACTTATCACAAATAAACTAAGACACATTTCAACTTGATTTCCCACAGAGTCAAATCGCAATCACACAAGGAAAAATAGGCAAAACCCTAGAACCCTAAATTCCTCAAATCTACGACAAAATACCACGCACACGGAAACAAATCTAGCCAAGGATTTGAAGCTTACCTGTTGTGAACCCATGACAAGTTCACACCCTTCTTTGAACTGTCAGTGCTACGAAGCCATCCCACACCACGTTTGGGAGTCGAGGAACTATGCGACTCCATCTGGTTCTCCACAAGCTCAGCACGCCATTTTGGTGGGATGTGAAGGAGGTACAACCTAGGTGAGATGCGGTGGAGGTAGCTGTGGAGCTGAAATCGCTAGAGCTGGAGGGGATGCGGCAGTAGCGGAATGGGTGGCTGGTCTCACTCGACCGCAGACTATGGTTCGACCACCCAATCCAAAGGGCAAAAAAGTCATTTTTCCTACCTCTCTCTCCTCTTTTTTGACAAAAATATTATTTTATTGGGCACGATATGTACAAGCAAGAACCAAGTATTTTGGAGTCCATTGGATCAAATCGACTTTTATAGTGTGCTACAAATAAAACCACCTTTGTAGGATGTCTGGTAGACAAATTTCCCTAGAGTTTATTGTCTATTAAGGAATGTCGTGGAACAATTAATATGCAATTATATTTCGTAACGAATGGATCGCTAGACGAGTGGTGGAGCTCGAGGAGAAAGAAACCATTGGAGGGGAGTAGCAACCTAAAGGACTTAAGGATGCCTAAATACTCGCCCAGGTTGGCCAACGATGTTCTCCGAACGATCGGCAAGCACTACTTGACATATTTAAGTAGCCAGTGAAAAATGTGTGTTGTATGTGTGGTGAAACCAAGTCGGACGGTCAATTCATCACATGTTGACTCGGTCAAACTGCTTCCGAGGGCATTTAAAAACTGGCACCAATTTTTGTCGAGATGAAAACGTATCCAGTTGTTGTGTTTTGTTATTGTGGAACCACAGGATCATTCTTTTTCTCCTCTTTTCTCTTTGGCTGTTACCTGTTTCATACTTGCCTGGCTTAGTTTGTTGATGTTGGTTAGTTCAGTTTTTGTTTGTTCTTTCCCTTCCTAGGTTGTATCATGTTGTTCTTCTTTTGTGTATTTAAGTTGTAAAGAGTGTGACTGAGAAGAACAGTTGTTTCTCTGGTTGTTTTGTCTGCCTCGTCTCTTTTTTTTTTCTTAATGTTAATATACTGGCACCTATATTTTGTTTGAAAAAAAATCGAACTGAAAACGACAAGATGGTTCAATTGGAAAGTATTAGGTACCTCTCTCTGTCACAGGAAAGCTAGTAACATGGGCATATTAGTCCTGGTGATTTTGTCAGGGAGAGGGATTTTTCCGCTCTTGCAAAAGGAATCTAACCCAAATCGCTGTACCAGCTACTAATTTCTCACGCACGCTGGATGCAAGCAGAGGCATGCAGTGGAGGAGTACCGGCCGGAGGCACACATCCTGCACATGGCAAAGCCTTCTTACTGTATGGTGTATGGTTGCTTGAGCTAGCCATGCCAGGGCTGGGATGTTTTTCCAGCTGGGGCCCACCCACCACAAGATTCAAGAATGTTAGAGAGAGGAGAGAGAGTGGGGGGGGGGGGATCTAGAGGGAGAAGAAGAGAGAGAAGTCAAAGGGAATTGTGCAGAATCTACGGAGCATTCCATTCTCCGAAATGTTCCTGGAAGCATGATGATTAAGCTGTCATTCACCTCAGCAGCATGCATATGCATGCCTTGCAAAGCATAGGATCCAAGTAACTTAGCTCATTGCTTATGTCTGATTACTCTTACCGAGAACCTTCTCTCCCTCCTCCTGTCTTGCATGCATCTCAAGGCAAACCATTTGTGGATTAATTGCACAGTCGCTCTCTGCAAAACACATATTCTAACACAGATGCCCTGAAAAATACCAGATGAACAGAATAATGCTGCCTTCCCATGAGCGCAAGTGTCAACTTTCAGAAACGTATAGTTATACTTTGTAGGTGCGATATTCACATCACTGTTCTTTACAGATATATATTATTGGATTTATGCCGGAGTTCATTTCTCTCCTTAGCTAGTTAGAGATAATTGCAAAGTCCTCGATTACGACAATCAGAATTTTTAAAATGAAGATTGGATTGACAAAAAAACCCCCAATTTATCTTAAGGAGGTCCAAAGACTCAAACCCGGATAGGTTCAATGAGAGCGCAGTCCTCCGACCGGTATACAACGAGAGTCTTGGCACGAATTGGAAATTTTCAAAAACCCATGTTAGGGTTAGCTAATAATGGAATTTTATGCGATTTAACTTTTTTTGCTTGTACTAAATATGTCTTTGCAAAATCGGTTCCAAAATTAATTATATCAAGTGATATGAAAAAATATAAGTGCTTTATTTACAAAATACGGGGGTGAAACAGGACTCAGTTCAGTCCAAAAGTGCTCTTTCCTTCATACTCACTCTGTGGGAGTGAGTACATAAAAGTACTCCATGCATGGCTTTTGACATTGCTAGCATGCAAACAAGGAGAATATTTTGCGTACGTGTTAAACAATGCTCCCCCGTTGAAGATCGACGCGGCTGCAAGCGAATTACGGTGGGGCCAGCTGCTACTAAACTAGCCCAGACAAGCTAATCGCCAGCTGACTGACTTGTTAACTGATTAAATTAGTCTGAGATTGAGACTTGACCAAGTGTCAGCATCTGTATTAGCAGTACTAGTGGTACTGTCTCCTTGTGGTCTCACAGTCTCACTTTACTCCGTGAAGCCAGCAGGGTCACGTGACGGCATCACCCGCTCACGTGACGCCCCGGGAATCTTGCTTCCATCCACCCGTTTCATTCTTCTCCTTCTCGGTGGCTGCTTCTTCTCCGCCATGAATTGTCCTGTCCTGCTTCCGAGAAGCAGTGTCAGAGTTTTTATTTTTACTCTACTCTACTACTGGTAACTTCCCTATTTTTGCACTACAAATCCCAAGGCTTTGACCTTTTTTTATCTCGCCAATCACAGCGGTATCATTGCCCAATTATTTCCGGCCGTCCGTGCGCGTGGCTGATCCACACGTGGTGGAATCTCGGTGGCGCGTCGGGTGTGGGTCTCGTAGCTGCCACAACATTGCCTTCGTCCTTTTCACTGCTACTCATCCTGTAAAATGCTATTCTCATCGTTTTTGAATAGTTGACACTTTTGACTAAAAATTTATTTGTGAATACTTGATAATTTAAGCTTTCTAATGCATATATTTTATATTTTCCAAAATACTCCTACCATGTTGTCCACTTGTAACCTTGTTACACGTACGTTAGGTAGCATTATTGAGGGGTATTTTGGTCAAGTTTTATTTAACTAATGATTACTTATGTATCTATGTTTAGTTAAAATTGTTAAATATTTGAAAACGGAGAAAGTACCGAGTGATCCGATTTTACTGCAAGGGAGGAGTAACACTTAGGCTGGGTAAACAAAACCGAGACCGAGAACCGAACTTGAAATACCTGAGATCGAGATTGAAATACCCGATGACTGAAATTTCAGATAGTATTTCGGGTATGGGGCCTAGATGACCGAAATTTTTTATGTTGCTTCGGTTAGGTTCCTCGGTTACTCGAAATACCTAGCCTTTTGCATTTTTGGCCTAGACCCAGTTGCACTTGGAACTAGAAAAAGGTAAACAATTTGGGGTTCCATGTTCTTTATGACTTTATTTCCCACTTGAAAAAATTGTTTAAGTTTATTAATTTTTTTCCTTGCAATGGTTCCATTTCAGAGTTGATTGAAGAATATTGTGACAAGGGAAAAGGTAGGCAAGGTTGATGGTTCTACTTCCACATCACAATCAGAGTCACAAGCAAGCAAGTCCAACAAGTTTACACCCTCGAATTTTTGTGATATGTGAATTTGTGAGACTAAAGCACTAAAGTGTTATGCACTTATGGTGTTATTCTGTTCTTTAATCTTCTATGGTGTATTTGTGTGTTGAAATATGCTGAAATGCTACTGAAATAATGTGTTTTAAGTGCTGAAATGTGCTGAAATAGTGTATTTTAAGTGCTGAAATGTTGCTGAAATACTGATGATTGTCTGGAACTGTTGCTATACTGATCGGGTATTTTGGGTATTTCGGGTACCCGAACCGAAATTTCGGGTATCCGAATTTTCGGTAACCGAATTTTGGAACCATATTTCGGATACTAGTTTCGGAAGACCGAAATAAAAAAACTCAAAATACCCGGACTGAATTTTTAGTATACCCGAACGCCTAGGCGTAGTAATACTGATGTACTATTGTGATAATGCGAGATAAAAAGCAGTTACTAGTATCAAGTATAGCAGTTCTGATTTTCGGGTAGAAAACAAAACAAAGCGCCGGTTTGAGACTTTTGTATGCACACCCTATGTGTCATGTGCCAGAAATACTCACTTTGGTGTAAAATAGATATCGTCTTATGAAGTTGGTTTTGATGTTCGAAGCGTGTCAGTGTCGCTTTTTCAAACAACATTTATCGGTACTACAGTGGGAGACATGGCATGCATGCAATTAATCGAGGCAAAAAAACTATATATGTTCAAAAACAAAACAAAAGATGAAATGTGCCTTTGTTTTGTTTGCACAAAACTAAGACGACAAGCGAATAAATAGTCCCGACGGAAAACACTTAAGAGGCTCAACAGGAAATACGAGAAATTATGCCTGAACAATTGTTCCCTGCGACACGGGAGAGTTGGTGTAACTCCTGGTACGGTCCTCCTGAAATCAAATGCGATGTCATGGCTGGCATATGCATTAAAGTTGAACGGTCCACTAAACCGAAATTTCTAGGCATAATTGCACTGAAAAGGTTTGTGGGCACATGCATGCAAGAACTCACCTATAAATTAAGGGGCATTCTTAATATATGTCTTGCCGCGAGTACAAACATACCTGCCGTCCAAAACAGCCACATACAGGGGACCAGTTAGGTTGATGCTTCGTAATTATCTGGTTAGATGAACACTTACCCTACTTATTATGTATACGTGTCTCCAAAGAAAGCCTACAGCTTTCAAGATTGAAAGCCCCTTGTACGAAAGGGTTCGTACAACTGCGTTACAACTACGCGTCAAACACTACCACATAATCAGTAAAAATAGACAGCATGTTACAAACAGTTTTTTAAATCCGTTATTAACAAAATATATCTTTAGACAGTTGTTAAGATAGATATGTCTGTAATAAGTGTGACTAAATTTACAGACAATTTTTATAAATCCGTATGTTTCTATCATACAAACACACATAATATTTAGAAAAACCCGTCTATGATATTATCAGAGACGATTTCTTGTAAGATTCGTCTATGTTGATAGACATAGACAAATCTTATGAAAACCTATCTATATTTAAAAAACTATGAATATTTTTAAATTTGACCGCTCGTCTCGTCTGAACTCTTTTAGCTTCCCATCACATAACCCGCTCGTCTTCCTAGTCTCTTTTGGCTTCCACACACACAACCCACTCGTCTCCTCTCAATATAGAGTGATGAGAAGCATCATCCTCACTCACCATCATCGTCGAAGAAACGAGATCTCTGCCGGAGCCAAATCTCTTTCACCGCACCGAAAGTTGAGTATCATATGGTTCTCATCGTTATTTAGTTAGGCTTCGATCTATGTAACTGATGGCAAAGTTTTGTTTCCGTCGTAGATCTGTAATGTCTCAGTTCACGACAATCAGGAGGTGGTAAGATGGGGCTATCCCTATAGCTGCTTCGATGGTGCAGATGCTTGGTGTCGACTTCAGCCGGGTGGACTTCATCTTCTTTGCTGCTGTGAAGGTCCCCTAGTGGACCCTATGTATGCTGTGAATCGCATTCTTTATTCTGTTATTCAAGATAGAAATTTCTCCATTGATGTTTATCATAATGGAGATATTTTTTTAACTGCAAGACATGCTTGAACGCGTATTTCTTGCTTAAAACAAGGTTGGTAGTTTGACAGCAACGTAGTCTGGTTCTGGTTCATACGTAAGCTAATCAAGGTGCAGCCTGATCCGGATGACTGTGAGCTACTCATTGAAGATGGCGCTTGGGTTGATGCATTGTTGAAACGCAGGAGACTAAGATGATGTCTATCATCTCATCTTTTTAAAAGATGTGTTGATGGACTCAAGTTTGTCTACCACTTTTCATCTTTTTAGATGACGATGTCGCCATGATGTCAATTATTTTGTCTTCTTGGAAGATGACGTTGATCCACCAATGATGTATAGCTAGGCATTATGATTAGTTAGCTAGGTTTATGTATTATGAATAATGTGCGATGTGCATCTGTGTGATGCTCATTACCTTTATGATATATTATAACTGCATATGTTTTGTGTTTTAAACAATATGTGATCGATGTTTTGAATAATGTATCAACATGTTGTTTTATCTGTGAATCACAAAGTGTGTATATGTCATATCATGAGGGCAACAAAAAAGCAAATTTGCTTATATGGGGAAAGGGTCATATAGACGGTTTTTTTTTAAAAAAAAAATCGATCTGTGATAATTAACACAGATTTGTTTAAACAAAAACCGTATGTGACTCTAACTATTTATAGACGTGTTTCAACAAAACCGTCTATGATCCATATTACGTACATACGGTTTTATAGAAAATTCGTCTGTATGCAATTCTATTGCAAACAGTTCTGAAACTGTCTGTAATAATATTGATATCACAGACACTTTTATAGAAACATAACCTATAATCATCTGTAATAGAATTTAAAATTCATTAGTAATAACTCAATCTAAGTAGTGAAAGCATCTAATTTATTTATGAGTTTGCCAAGTGATTTTAAGCTTCCGATCCTGAGTTGTATGCGATCTGTAAGAAAATGATTGTACGTACATAAAGCAGTGCTTTTTTACAAAGATGAGGAAAATATGTTGTGCAATCGGGAAAAGTGTAAGAAAATTTAAGTGTCAAACTATACAAATTTATAATCCCTGCACAGTGACTAGTTTTTCTCGATATCGCAATTTTCCAAATGAATTCGATCCGTTGTCCTATACTTGGTTTCACCTATTTTTCTTCACACTACTACAGAACATGCTATAAATAGCGTTTTATCAGTGTCCGTTGTGTAAAAATTGTGACTGAATATGTATCAGTGCCGATTCTTAATCTCTCGTGCACGAAAAATGAGTGAAGCGCTAAGAACCGGCACTAAAAAGGACCATTAGTGCCGGCTCATGACTGAAGCCGGTACTGATACTTCAGTGCTGGTTCCAACCACGAACCGGCACTGATAGTACTTTTTCAATACCGATTCGTGCCACCAACAGGCACTAATGTAGTAGTGATGGACCTGAAATTTCTATTAAATGGTGTTTTGGCTCACGTCCGTCACTCAGTCACGAGCTCAAACAGCTCAACCTTATCTGGCGTCAAAAAAGCTCAACCTTATGTCTTCCACCATCTCTCCCACTCTCTCTTCCTCTCATTTCTCCTCTCTCTGATCTCTCTCTCATCTCTCCTCTGTGCTCCGCAGGACAATGCACTATCAGTTCTTGTGATGTGCTAGGCCAGCGATACGAGCGATCGTGTGTTCAACCGGCAAGGTGCATATGCCACCGCACAGAGCCTCGGGATTTTTTGCCTGAGTGTCTGGGTCTGCAGTGGGGTGACGGCGAGGCGCTCTGCAGCGAGGCGATGGCGAGGCAGTTGCGAGGTGGCTCTGCAAGCGGGTTTCTTTGGGTACCTTATCAATGGCTTCTGCGAGGTGAGTTCTTCTACCACAACAGCTTCGCCAGAGGAGGACGCCAAGCTCAAGGGAGCATGGCACCAACGGCACCTGGATCGTGGAAGTAGAGAAGCGAAAGGGCAGAGCTACTGTGGTGCGAAAGCGGAGAAGCGACGGCCAGATTGTGTGCGGATCGTAGTGATTTGATTGTATGATTGAGGTGTTGTGATTTGCAGCGGCTGTTGTTACAGGTGTAGTGATTTGTTTGTATGATTGAGGTGTTGTGATTTGTAGTGGCTGTTGTTTGGATTGGATTGGATTGACATAATTAGATATTGGATTGACATTTACTTGACATTGCAACGCTGGTGGGTACGGGCACGGCGGTGGTGGCAGTGGTGGTGGCAGGGGCGGCATCCGAGCTGGCTCGAAATCGAGCTAGCTCAGATGCCATTCTCGCCAGCTAATTTGTTTTTTTATTTTCTAAAAATAGCTAGGATCGGTGTCGAGTAAAAAATATTAAGTTGAAACGTAACAATAAAACTATTATTTAACCGGCACTGTTGTTTTTCAACGGCATTGATATGACTTTTTTTTTTAATTTTAAGTGTCAGTGTCTTGAGTTCCATGAACTCCAGGGTACCGTTTAGCCACTCAGGTCTTGACAGAGTTTTGTTTATATATAGTTTATTTCTTCTTAAATGATAGAGGGCACCAGCTGCACGTTTGTATGTACATATGGCGATGCAGGGTGCAATAGCCTGCATGCCCTTTCAAGTTGTAACACATTTCCATGCAAGCTGCCGATGCCTGACAAACTAGCATACGTCATATCCATCAGTGTACGTATGTAACAGTATCAATTGCAGTAAGCAAGGACACTGCGTGAGTGCCATCTGAACGGACTTGTCTAAGAACTAGAAAGAAATAGTTACATCTTGTTTTACCGATGTGGTCCTCTAGCTAGCAAGAAAAATTAAACCTTTCCATGCATGCAAGTACGTACATGTACTCTTGCGTTGCATATATATGTATACGCTCTATTTTATTCCATCTGCACGTACGGACGTATAGTACGTGCTTGCTCATAAATTTCTTTCGTCGCCATGCATGCACGAGGTGCTCCATTTCTTTTCAATGGCACGAACCAGAGAAAAACAATGGTACTGTAGTTAACTAGGTTCATATATCTACCGCCCAGAATAGGTTATTATAGATGCCCAGAATAGGTTATTATAGATAGATTTTAAATCTTATCGTAAACGATTATATGTTCGATCTGTAAAAATGTCTGTGATATCGATCTTGTTACAGATGATTTTAGAATACATTTATACATAGACGGATTTTCTGAAAATCGTATGTGCGTAGGATCACACACAGTTTTTGTTGAAACCGCCTGTGAATAGTAAGAGTCATATATAGTATTTATTTAAACCTAGCTATGTTAATTGTCACTGATGGAGTTTAGAAAAGAACCGTCTATGTCTCACTTTTTTCCTATAAGCAAATTTGCTTCCTGCCTACGCAGCCAGGGGGAAATGGTAACACATATATACATTTTATGATTTATAAATTAATTACATTGATATATTGTTCAGAACATCGATCGCACATTATTCATAATATCGATCACACATAGTTCATAACACAAAACACATACATTTATATATTATAAAGGTTAAAAACATTACATAGATGCACATAATACATGGTTTAGAACACATAAAACTAGATAACTAAACACAATCCCTAGTTGTATATCATCGGTCAATCGACGTCATCTTTGAAAGGAAGAAATGATTGATATCATAGTGACGTCGTCTTTTAAATATACAAAAAATGATCGATAAACTTGGGTCAATCGACACCGTCTTTCAAAAAGATGAGATGATAGACATCATCTCAGCCTCCTGCATTTCAGCACAACGTCAACCTAAACATTATCTTCAATGAGCAGCTCACAGTCATTCAGATCTGGCTGCACCTTAACTATCTCACACATTAGCCAAAACCAGACTGTGTTGCTACCAAACCGCCGACTATAGTTTAGCAAGAAATGAGCATTCAAGTCTGTCTTGTAGTTGACAAAATTGTCTCCATTGTGATGAACAACAATAGAGAAATTTCCATCCAGTAGAATAGAATAGAGAACGCGGTTGACGTACAGGGTCGACGGAAGGGGCCTTCACAGTAGCGATGAAGACGAAGTCCACCTGACCAAAGTCGATACCAAGCATCCACATCATCGAAGCTGCCATAGGGACAACCCCATCCTACCATCTTTTGATTGGCATGAACTGCTTACAGATCTACAATGGAAACAACGTTGTGCGATCAAATACATGGATCGAAACAATGAAAACCTAACAAACTCTAACTCAACCACGAAGGGAACCATATGATGCTCACCTTAGTGCAGTGAAAGGGATTCGACCCCCGCTAAGATCTCGTTTCTCTGATGCTGATGACGAGTGAGGATGCTTCTCAGTGCAGTAGAACACTTGTATATGGCGAGTGGGGAAGAAAAACACTCTTCGTCGCTTTATATTGAGGAAAGATGACAGGCTGTGTCTGTAGGAAGCCAAAAGACCCTGAGGAGATGAGCGGATTGTGCGTGTGGGAAGCCAAAAGCCAGGGGAGACAAGCGGTTAAATTTGAAAATATTCATAGGTCTTTAAATACAGACGAATGTGTATAAAATCCATCAGTGATAATATCACAGATGGATTTTCCTAAAAGCCATCCATATTTGTATGATACAAACAAATGAATTTATAAAAACTATTTGTGAGTTCATTGATACCTAGACATGTATCTTGTTACAGGCATGTCTGTTTTAGCAACTGTTTGAGGATATTTTGTATGTGACGGGTCCTAAATAGGCGGTTTTATAAAAACCGTCTGTGAGTTCATTCACACCTAGATGTGTCTGTCTTCACAACCGTCTGAAGATATTTTATCTGTAACGAGTCTAAAAACCATCACTGACATACCGTATGTTTTCAATAATTCTGTTCTATGATAATATATTTTAACTTGATGCACAGTTCTATTAGAAAATCTTGATGCCCAAATACAAAAACATTTTAAACCGATCGATTCTACCAAACGACAAGGATCCCAAGTCAACTTTGGCGCGAGGAAAAAGCCAGGCAGCAACCTTGGATCATTTCAGAGAAGGATGCATTGTTCCTCGGCGACTGATCGATTCCTGTTAATTCCACGACAAGATTGCCATCAGGGTAGGTTTTGATCGATATATCCTGGACGAAAGAAATGGTCAAGCTTGTGGAAATGCTCCGGGTTTCTTTCTATCTAGTCGACGAGTCCTTGTCGATCGACAACTTGATGACATTCACTACACTATAGGCTACAGCGGCGAGTTAAAAGGTTACAGCCTTGGACCCAACGAACCTATCAAACCAGCCTCAGGATCTGTGCAGCAATGCAAAGAGGCTGACAGGCAGATCTGAGTCGCGTGTCGTGTCAACCTATGTATGTCAGTCTTTATGCATTAGTGTAGAGATCACCTCCATCAAACCATCATGATTTTAAGGTTGTCATGGCCACGTGTTTCTTGTTTTGCTATAGGTCTATCGATTTCACGAGACTCCGTTAAAGACATCTAAATGTACCGTGATTACTGGATCCGTCCGCGGCTTGTCACTGTAGGCAGAGTCTAGATACGGTTCGGTCCGAGCTGAGTCAGACCGGGTCGACACGGTACGAGGATACGGGCCATGCCTAAGCTAAGCGTGCGGTACGGCGTGCCAGCACGGCACGGCCCGGCTGAGATGAGCCGGCATAGGCACAGTCTAACTCGGGCCGGTACAGGCACGACACGACCAGGCATGGTATGGTCCGGCACACCTCGGCCTAGCTAGGCACGGCCTGGCCTAGCCAGGCACGGCACGCCTCAGCTTGGCTAGACACGGCTGGCTCGGCTAGGCATGATCGGCTTGTCCAGGCAAGGCATGACATGTCCCGCTCGTGCCGGTCGGGAGCCATTACGCGTGGAGCTGACCTGGCTAGGAACGGACGGCACGAGAGCACATGCCCGGGTTAATGGGTTAAACGGGATGTGCCCATGCCGTTCAACCCGTTAACCTGTTATTTTTTAATTTTCTAACCATTTTGTTACCGTTTAGGCTCCAAAAGATCCAAATTTGTTTGCAAAATCAATATTTTTACCTATAAATAGAGGACCATCCTACCCTTACATTCCACACCAGCAACAACATTTGCTCTCTTGTTTCCTCCTCTCATTCTTGTCTCAAAGTTCTTTAGAATTTACGATAATTTGACAAAATTAGTTTGAATTGTTGCCAAAAATTTGAGAAAATTCAAAATTGTCATCTTGCTGGCTTAAAGAAATCTTGGTGAATTTTTGCGTCGTTGTTCTATCTTTTTTTTTTGATTATTTATAATTCGAATATTTAAATTTTTTAATGCTATTTGACATTAATCATGGACGCTGATGATCATGATAATACGTCCATCGATCATAATTTTTTTCTTCGAGGATTCACAGGTGACTATGACCCTTTTGATAGCAGTGCTGCAGGTGAAAGACTCGAAGGTGAACCTCCGGTTGGTTCACATGTAGCAACACCTCCATCATCAGGCTCTACAAGTGTGCACACATTAGCAAGCACCAGCTTTAAAAGATCAAGAGTCAGTACTTTCGAAGTTCGGTAAGACTTTGAAAGGTTCTACAAAGAGGAAGATGGGGTAATTGTCAGGTATGCTTGGCGTTATATTTGCAAACATGAATTATCTGTAAAGCTCTCAGGTGGAACGGGACACTTGAAGAGGCACGCCACAAGTTGCAAGCGAAAGAGTGGAGTAGCCATGAAGCAGACGATGTTGCAGTACAACCCCGACAGCTCTATTTGTCATTAGGAGTATGACTCCGCCAATGCTCGAAAAGAGCTATGCTGCTTCACTGCAAGAAAAGATCTACTACTCAACATCAGTGAGTCTGCTGAATTTGAAGATTACATTAAGCAAGCTCATAATCATAGGTTCACGCATGTTTCTAGACAAACAACTAGTAGGGATATGGTAAAATACTACAATGCGTGTTGTAGCAAGCTTAAAAAAATATTACAAACATGTATATTTTCAGTTGCTTTGACCTCGGACATATGGGCAGGTAGGGCAAGAGAGGATTATCTTAGTGTGGTTGTTCGTTTTGTTAATAATGATTGGGAATTAGAAAAGATAATAATAGGTTTTCAGTTGATTGATAACGCGCATACCGGCAAAAATATTACTGAAAAAATATCTCAAGTAGTTGAAGACTTTGGTCTCATGAATAAAATATTTTCTATCATTTTATATCATGCCGATGCAAATTCTAGAGCAATAAATATTCTTACTCCATTGTTTAGTACCTATGCTGAATCTTTCTTCTTACATTAATGTTGTGCTTGTCATATTATCAATCTTATAGTAAAATCCGGTTTGATGAGGTTGTCGCAATACCTAGACGATTTTCATACCGCAATATCTTTTGTGAACTACTCTAACCAACGAATTGCAGCATATAAAAAGTACTGTGTTGTAATATGTGTGCGTCCACGTAAGTTTGATATGGACATACCGGTAAGATGAAACTCTACTTTTTTGATGCTCAAAAATATTATATCATATAACAGCACATTTTGTGTGTTTATTCATACACATTATCATCGATATGTGGGTCAAACTTTACTCACAGAAGCATATTAATATGTTGCTGAAAGAATACTAGAGTTTCTTGAATTTTTTTATGATTCAACTGTGAGTTTATTAAGAGTTTTTTTATCCAACATCTTGTTTAGTAGTATATAATATTGTTAAAATTGTTACTTATTTAAATAGCTATGAAAATAAAAATCTTTTAAGAGACTTAGTTCCTATAAAATCTAAATTCTTAAAGTATTGGAAAGAAATTCCTTTGTTATACGCCTTTGCCTTTATTTTAAATCTAGAGCTAAAATTGCAGTTTTCTGTAGAGTTCTCGTAATTCTACGTGATGCTCCTGGCCATGATTATTCTAATTATTATACTAATGTTCATTCTAAGTTATTCAAAGTTTATAGTAAATATGAAACAAAGTATGACGGAGTTCGTCTACAATGATCATCTACAACAAGTAAGAAGATGACAACGTAGGAAAAAAAATATTTGGTGCAGGTTATTCATCAAGAAGTTCAGACTCTTCGTCATGATCATCTACGAGCGTTGGAATTTCAACATCCGGAGGAGAGCTAACTACCTTCATTGATAACGATGTTATCAACCATGAATAAAAAAACTTCAACATACTGCAATGATGGCATGAGCACAAGATGAATTATCCAGTGCTTTCACTGTTAGCATGAGATTTATTAACGATTTCTGTATATACAGTTTCTTCTTAGACTGTCTTCAGTCTTACTGGAAGGATAATCGAAGAGAGAAATACAAATATGTCGAGTGAGATGGTTGAAATACTCACCATAGTAAAGATTAAGAACAAGCTGAAGCATGAATGCAACACACTGCAGAGAACACTAAGCTTGAAGATTCATTCTAAAATTTGTATCTAGATGTTGGTGAGAACGTATAATTTTTAATTTTCTAAGCTAGGTTGTACTTTTTTTTCCTTTGCTAGAAAGGTTTTTAATGCGGCAACCTATCAATCAAGCTCATTTTTAGAATTAATTATGTGTCTCTATTATTTCTAAGTTTTTTATTTTATTAATGATTTTTTATTTGTTTTTGAAAATGACTTGTCACCCACCTCTCATCTTGGCCTATAAATACCATATCAAACTCCATGTGATCCCATCAGCATATCTCTCTTTTTCTACTTACTAGCAAGTAGCCACTTGCTCACTTCAAGAAATCAATTTCATATTTCCATTCATGGATCAAGACGACAAGAACTCGCGTGCATGGTAATGGGTGTGGCAATAGTTTGAAAAGGTCTTTAGAGAAATTAACGAGGAACATGTAAGATTTGCTAAGTGTAATATATGTAGTCATGAATTATGTGCCAGATCTTCGAATGGAACATGATACTTGAGGAAGCATATTAAATATTGCAAGCAATGTTATGGGGTTTCTAATGAAGCCATGTAATTTTCGGAGCATAGCCATAGGTTGTACTCTTTTTTCCTTCTTGTAGAGAGATTTTTAACGACGCAACCAATCAATAAAGCTCTTATTTATTTATTTTCTATATTTTTTTATTTTTTTGGAATTTTGTAGCTATTATTTTTGATTTTTTCTATTTTCGGAGTGCTACCGGGCCAAGCGTGCCTCCACCGTGCCCGCCGGCCCTGCCGTGCGCCGCCGTGTTGCCGGGCCGCTGTACTGCAAAGCTGCCACCGTGCCTATTGGGCCCCACCGTGTCGCTAGGCCCGTCGTGCCGCTGGGCCCGTCATGCCGACCGTTCCGCCGTGCTAGAATCGTGACCGGATCAGCCGCACAGTACGGTGGAAGATGGGCTATGCCGTAGGCCGAGGGCGCGGCACGCGGACCGACACAACACAACCCGTCACAGTAGCTGAGCCTATCGGACCAGTCCGTAGCCAGGCCATGCCGAGCTAGGCCCGTGCTAGACCCGTCCGAATGACCCATTTAATTATCTCTGAACTCTATATCACATCTCCTTCAGTCATGAAAGGCCTTGGATCAATTCAGAAAATGTATAGATATAGATTCATGCAAAAAAATGTATTATTGGCATTATTTAATTTCCTCGCTAGCATGTGTGGATTACTAGCGCTTGAAATGATAAACCGATCAAATTTTTTAAGGCTACAAATTTCACAATAATTAAAAGCATGGTGAAGGGCTAGAGCTTCTCTCATTTGTCGAGAGAAAGTAGAGAAGTTTGTTTTATAGAAAAAGGTATATTATTGTAGGAGTGAGAATAGTAAATAGAGGGAAGTGAATAAACATCACATAATTTTCTTTCGAATCTAATGATCGTTTTTTATTATGAACACTCATCACACCTCAAAACTAAAGCAGAAGAAAAATTGGAAAAAAAAGTTGTTGTGGAAATTACAAAGAAAGCATGACTCTCATGGTTGGAATTAAACACTAGGCTCGATTAAAACTCAATCCATATATTATCACACACAAAAGCTTGCAATTTGAAAAACGAATACTTAGACCTAAACATATAGACTCCAGGTGAAGAAGCTCTATAAGTTGATAATTTAGAGGCAAGAGAATTCAATGCCTACCTGTATACATTTGTAATTGAATTTTATGTCTCTAACAACAAGAAGAACAACTTAAACAAGAGATAAAATTTCAGTCCATAAGCAAAAAAGAAAATTGCAACGAAAACCGAAAAACTCGCAATAAAGTAACAGAGCCAATAAAAGAAGACTAGAAAGAGTTGAACACAAGCATGAGAGCAAACTTAATCTTCATTACTTGCATAGGTCAGCCCTATTTTTTGCAGATTACAAAGTATTTTGTTGACAAAAAACTCTCACATAATATAGATGCTAAGCTACTATATCCATCTCCTTTAAAATCCTAGCACTCAAACTCAAATGAGTGGCTCTCCATCTCCCAATAGCCCTACCCCTACATTTATAGCCCTAAGGAGCTTCCTTAGACTCTAAGTTTTCTTATTTTTAAAATATCTCTCTCTTGTAATACATTCGTACCAACCACCGATGGTATTTTGATCTATTTTCTCCTCCATCCATCGAACGACTATGGTGCCTTCATGACTTAGCTTCGCCTCGACGCAAGCTTCATGATTTATATCACGTGCACTTCACTTTCCCACGGTTTTGAGGCCAAATCGCGAAACAATATCGCACGCTTCTCAAAGCGTGATTCACCGCCACTTGCTTACAACTTAAGCAAGCGATCCGATGTCAACATGTGTACTCCGTGTTGTGATCTTGATCGCCTGGCAAGTCTCTCCCACTCCCGATCCCTCGTGTTGTCTCATCATTTGCACCAGCATCCTTTTCGCTTGACTTTATCAACACACCATCTTCATCTGCCTTCTCATAATTTTCTCGACCTCCATGTGCATAGCAAGGATCACCCTCGACTCCGTCCGGCCTCCTTGATCGTTTGGCACCAAGCTCCCTCTCTTAGCCCCAATCATCCCATCGTCAACTGCTAAGTTATATCTTCCACTGCACAACATGAGATAAGTAAACATGCATCTCTAACACAATTATATAATAGCCAAAATCAAAATCCTCCATTGAAAGCATAACACAAAAAAAAATCATGAACGCCGGATGATCTAGCATCGAAAGACTCTCCGGGGCTCTGCACGAAACATATGATATTCCTGATTATATGTGCTTTGGTACCGAGCATTGATCTAGTTGGTGCCCTCATTAAAGACACTAAGAATAGATTAGATCTCTCTAGCAGTACGGATATGCTAAACTCTATCAAACCCATTATGACTCAGACTAGTGAACAATATATTTCTAGCATTGTTATTGGCTTCATATTATTCAATATAGGCCTGAGAAATGCGAGCGATAGGAATCTTATAGTTGGAGTCTACAATCTTCCATATAGCACTTTCTTCGCTTAAGAGAAGTCTCCATGCACACCTTCTAGTACAAAAAATCATGACCTTCAAAGAAAAAAACTTCCCATATCTCTATATTGTCATCTACAGATCACAAAGCTGGTTAAGTCCAACAGGTGATCCAACCGACTCTGATACCAATTGTAGGACCGAGAATGGTGACTAGAGGGGGGTGAATAGGTATCACACAATTTTCTTTCGAAACTAATGGCCTTCTCCTATTTTGATCACTCAAAGCACCTCAAAACTAAAGCAAAAGTAAAACTGGAGAGAAACAAGTTGCTATGGAAATCACAAAGAAAACATGGCTCTCATGGTTGGAATTAAACACTAGGTTCCATTGAAACCCAATCCATACGTGATCGCACACAAAAGCTTGCTACTTGAAAAATGAACACTTATAAACAAAACAAATAGACTCCGGGTGAAGAAGCTCTCAAAGATGAAAACTGAAAATTGCAACCCTTAAGCAAAAATAAGAGATGAACAAAAGCATGAGAGCAACCGAGCCAATAGAAGCCCTTAAACAAAACAAGAGACAAAATTTCATCCCTTAAGCAAAAATAAAAATTACAACAAAAACTGAAAAACTCGCAACGGAGCAACGGAGCCAATAGAAGGAGACTAGAAAGAGATGAACACAAGCATGAGAGCCAACTTAATGTTCATTATTTGCATAGATCAGCTCTATTTTTGGGAGGTTACAAAGTATTTTGCTGACATAATACATAAACTAAGCTACCCTCTCCCTCTTCTCTAAAACCCTAGCACTCAAAGTCAAATGGCTGACTCTCCATCTCCCAATAGCCCTACCCTATATTTATAGGTCTTAGGAGCTTCCTTGATATCAAGATTTCTTGTTTATAAAATACCCCTCTCTTGTAATACACTCCTACCAACCACCGAGGGTATTTTGGTCTATTTTCTTCTTCATCCATCGAATGACCGTGGTGCCTCCACGATTTAGCTTCACCTCGACGCAAGCTTCACGATGATGTCATGTGCACTTTACACTTCCCATAGTTTTGAGACCAAACCATAAAACCGCATTGCATGCTTCTCAAAGTGTAACTCACCGCCACTTGCTTACACCTTAAGCAAGCAATTTGATGTCGGCGCATGTACTTTGTCTTGTGATCTTAACGATCGGTAAGTCTATCCCGCTCCCGATCCCTTATGTTGCCTTGTCACTTGCACTGGTATCTCTTTTGCTTGACTTTGTCAACACTCCGTCTTCATCCGTCTTCTCGTGCTTTGCTTGACCTTCACGTGCACAGCATGATTCACCCTCAACTCCACCCGACCTTCTTGTTCGTTTGACACCAAACTCCCCTCTTAGCCCCGATCATCCCGCTGTCAACCACCAAGGCTCATCCACCACCTGCACAACATAAGATAAGCAAACATGCATTTCCAAAACCACTATGGATTAGCCAAAACCAAAATCCTCAATTGAAAGCGCAACACAGAAAAAATCGTGAACTCCATATGATCTGTTGTTCACTCCTTCTGAGCACCGGACAATCCGACATGTTCAAATCATCAGACTGCCCAGTTTGCAACCTCTCTGCAAATATTAGTTCGATGTCCATTTCACCCATCGCCAGACCATCCGGTGAGTGCAAGTCCACCAGAGCCAATCTGCAACCTCTCTGAAACAAATGCTCTGGCATGCATTGTTGCCCAACATCGGACCATCCGATATGTACTTCAACTTTTTCTTCTAAGTTAAAATGATCCGGCGTGAAATCCTTCTGAACAACAAACCATCCGGCGTATTCAGTTTCCCGAGCGCTGGATCATCCGACGTGTACAATTTTTCTGGCACAGAGACAAAACACTCCAACTCCATTTCTCTCTATAATTTTGGTTAGTCATGATCATAATTTCAGGTCATAAACATGTTCATGCAAACCAATAAATCATCAAACCGAAATAACAACTTTATTAATCACTCGTCACATATAAACTAATACATATTTTAACTTGGTTTCTTAACTATGCATGTGTTAAAAAAGATAGTACAACTTACATGTAGGAGTTGAATCACAGCAGATACAACTACATATCTGAAAGGATTGTTGCACGTATTGGCGCACATCTAGCCACATAACCATGGGGGCCAATATTAGCTTACATTTTCCATCAGTTCTCTATTTTAAATTTCTTGTAACCATTTTTATATTTTATTTGGGCATGTAGGGACTGCATACATATACGAACACATGCATGCATGGATAACTAGGTTTCTAGGCTGTGGACAATCACAGCCAACGGTATCATGCAGAGAGATCCCACAGGGCTGTACATCTATGCATGGATCTTGCACTGTAGCAATCATACACAACACATGCATCATCGATCACCAGTATTTCTGTGTGTTCAATGTAGCAACTGTAGCAACTGCAATGCTGCTGCAGAACAAGCATGGAGACATATATCACCACGCATACACACAGCAAGGCAACATGCAGCGCGAGACGCTGTTGTGTTGGGGTCGATCGGACGCCATGCATGCATGTAGACGACGCAGATGCAGACCAGCCGTTCGAGCTATCGATCGATAGGATGGGATCTTGCATGCGGCTCTAGGATCTCATAAATGTGACCCTGCATGCTTCGACTGTGCGTGACAAGCACGAGTTATGAAGCCATATGGTAGTAGTATGTCTCTTTTGTGTTCTGAATTTTTTGGTACATTGCTCGGAACAAGTTCTCAGTGAGGGCTAGCTATAGCTATTATGGCTTGGACAGTACCATTCAGCTACCCTCAACGATTTTGCTTCTTAAACATAGCTGCTCAATATAGGGGGTAGTGTCGAGAATCTGATCCTTGTTGGTAGCAAGATGTACATGTCAAGTCACATCTATTTCTTGTTAGTATATAAAAAATAGATAAAAGAGACATAATTTAGGATGGGTCATTACACGACCTATCACTTATGTCATCTCAGATCGCGTCAGGGTATAGATCCATCACAGATATCAGGTAAAAGGTGACGGATCATAATATTACATATCACCTATGACATGAGTGATGGGTAATAACTACACCCATCACTTATAACATGATCATAAGTGACGGGTCTCTTTGCACTAGTTATAAGTGATGGGTCTGCCTGGGCTAGTCAGTGACGGGTTATAATATGATCCGTCACTTATGATAAGTAATAAGTGACGCGTAATATTATCACCCGTCACTTATTATATGGATCTGTTTTAAGAGCTTGTTAGTTACTGTACGGACGAACAGTTACTCAACAGTTTCGCTCGCACAGTGCTAGCGATTTTCACTAGCTCCGCTAGAGATTTTCTAATATCTTGTTGATTTGAAGTTTGAATTAGTGCTAGGTCTTTAAAAATTTGCATCTCCCCCTTTCTTCCTCCACTAATCCTTATTCAGTAGATTTGTTGTGCTTTGAGTTGTAATCGGTCATTTTGCATATTTATCTAAAATCTTAGTATAAGTGAGTTGTATTTATGTTAGATTTGATACTAGGTTTGTCCGATCTACCGCAAGATGCCACAAATCTAGTGTATTTGTATGAAATTTTTAATTGCATGTTTAACCACGAAATTAAGATAATTGTTAATAAAGAATAGATGTTTTTACATTAATTGTAGATGACGGATAGAAGTTAGATGTACCTTGAGATCCCGACTTGTCCAGAGTACCTGAGTGGGTGAAGAATTTCATGAGTGCTACCTTGGTGGATCTGAAAGATCATGATAAAATGGCAATGTATTGTCCATATCGCGATTGTAAGAATGATAAGAAGTTCCTAAAACTAGACAATATCCATACACACTTAGTCATGCCTAAATTTAAAGAGAATTATACATGTTAGAACATACATGGCGAGAAAGATATTAACGAGGGAGAGATGGATCAAGCCCTCCATACCGACAGTGTGGATCAAGGACTTACACCTGGTGAAATGGATCATGATCTTGGGGATGAGGATATATTAGATTTCAATGATATTGATCTCGAGGATTTTGTGGACAATGTGGACCAGACAGTGCGGGATGTCGAGCGGCATGACGAGTATAACAATGGTGAGTTTGCTAAATTCTAGGAATTTGTGTAGGATTCCAAGACGCCCCTTTATCCCAACTATAAGAAGAAGTACACACAGATATTTGCCAACCTAAAGTTTCTACAGCTGAAGGCAACCCATGGTTGGACTGACAAGAGCTTCAAAGTATTGCTGGATCTGATAAGGGATATGCTACTGGAGGGGAACTTGGTGCCCAAGGGTTTCTATGACGTAAAGAAGATAATTTATCCTTTAGGACTGGAAATAGAAAAAATACATGTATGTAAGCAGGATTATATTTTATTTCATAGAGAGTATGCCGGGCTGGATCAATGTCCCATTTGTGGAACCCATCGATATAAGCGTAGAAATGACGGTGGTGATGGGGATGAAGGCAAGAAAAGTAAATAGCCTCCTAGTAAGGTGGTGTGGTATTTTTCTGTAATTCACCGTCTGAAGTGTCTATTTGCCAACAGAAATGAGACCCAATTGGTGCGTTGGTATAAGGAGGGTCGTAAGAACAACACAATGATACGACACCCAGCAGATTTCGCTTAGTGGCGAATCGTTGATTCCACATTTGGTTTGTTCGCTGAACAATTGATAAATATTAGGTTTGCTATGAGCACAGATGACATGAATCCATTCGGTAACATGAGTACCTCACATAGCACCTGTCATGTTGTATTGTTGATCTACAACCTTCCACCCTGACTTTGTAACAAGCAGAAATATATTATGTTGTCGATCTTGATATCAGAATTTAAACAACCTGGTAACGATATAGATGTGTACCTCAAGCCTTTAGTCAATGACCTGAAAAAACTCAAGGCGGAAGGCAGTACAAGCAAGAGTATTTTACCTTGCATGCCATGTTGTTTGTCACCTTCAATGAGAACGCACGAGCTGGCCTTGAAGAAATAAGCTTAAGGCCGGAGCTCCACACATAAGATACGGACAAAGAAAAACACCTACCCCAGTAGCTATCACTCTCTCCAAGAAGGATAAACAGAATTCTGCGATTTCTTGCACAGTGTGAAAGTTTGCTCTAGCAACATCGTAAGACTTGTTTCGGTGAAAGAGATGAAAATGAATTTCACCTTGATGAAGTCCCATGATTGTCATGTGATGATGATGTCACTGTTTGCAGTAGCTATTAGGAACATCCTCCCAATTATGTTTCGCAAGGCTATCTTGAGCTTGTGCTTTTTTTCAATGCAATTGAACAAAATGTGCTCGATCCAGACTCACTGGATGAGCTAGAAAAAAGACACTTTGAGACTCTATTTATTCTAAAGGTGTATTTCCCACCATCCTTTTCTTATATCATGATACATCTCATTGCTCACCTTGGAAAGGAGATACACTTCCTTGGCCCTGTGTTCCTACATCACATGTTTCCATATGAGAGATATATGAGTGTTTTCAAGTCGTACGTAAGGAATTGAGCCTTTCCTGAGAGATGCATCGTGCAGTGTTACGCGACGGAGAAGGTATTAGAGTGGTCTGTTAATTACATTGACCCAAATAACCCAATTGGCGTACCTAAGTCTCGCCATGAGGGGAGGCTTATAGGTGTAGGGGTTCTGGGGAAGATGGCAATAACTCCGAATCATAAGGCATACAACAAAGCTCATTTTCTCGTGCTGCAATAAATGAGTGAAGTGTGCCCATATGTCGATGAGCACAAGCAAATGCTACTTGAAGAGGATACAGGGTAGACCAAAGCTTGGGTTGTGAGGCAACATATGCAAAGGTTCACAACTTGGTTCCGAGATCGAATTAGACAATCGAGTGTTCCTACAAGTGCTATGAGAAAAAAACTGACATCGGGCCCTATATACACAATTATGACATATCATAGGTACGATATAAACGGATACACATTTTACATGGTTACCCTAGATTAGAAGAGTATATACCAGAACAGTGGTGTCCATATAGATGCTTATGACAACGACATGCAGAGGGACACATACTATGGTCAAATAGAGGAGATCTAGGAGTTGAACTATTTGGGATTCAAGGTATCCTTGTTTTGGTGCCGTTGGGTACATGGGGCGAAGGGTGTCACTAATAACAAGTATGGATTCACTAGCGTTGATCTCAAACATGTCGGATACAAAGTATGAACCCTTCGGACTCGCTAAAGATGTTCGCCAAGTCTTTTATGTGACCGACACAACAAAGAAGAAATACCATGTGGTTCTCACTGGGAAAAGACACATCGTCGGAGTTGCAAACGTCATTGATGAGGAGAAGTTCAATCAATTCTATGAAATCCCGTCTTTTGCTACTGCAATTGTGGCACGCCTTTCACCAACCAAGAAAACTCCATACCTACGCTCCGACCATAATGAAGGGATCCATGTCAAGAAAGCATGAAAACTACAAATTTGAATTTGAGTATCGAATTTGTAATATTAATGTCAAATTTTAATTTTAGGTTTCAAGTTATTTGAATTTGTAATATTAACATCAAATTTGAATTTTAGGTTTCAAATTATTTGAATTATCGTTCAGCTAAATTTTTTCTGTTTGAAAGTAAAATGTGACGGCTGAAATTAATCAAACATCACTTATTATAATAGGTGATGGGTAAATAATGTTACCCATTGCTTATTGTAACTCATAGGTGACGAGTTAACATTATTACCCGTCACCAGCGCTCTAAATAAGTGAAGGGTGATTGTAATAGGTGATGGGTAAAATGTATCACCCGTCACCTATTAGCTGGATGTATATATTGACGGCGTCCCCGCGCGCATCGCCTAAGTCATTTCCCGCTTGCGTGCCTAAGTAATTTCGCTCTAGGGTTCACCACCGCCCTCCGCCGAGCCCATTGTCGTCGCCGTTGAGCCCATCGCTGTCACCGCTGTCGAATCCTGTCTCCATCGCCACCGAGCTCATTGCCACTGTCACTCCTGAGCTCGTTGCTGCCCCCGCCGACGACACCCTCTTTGCTCCCCTCAGAGCCTCGCCGCACTCGGAGCACCGTCGTCACCCCCGAGCACACCACGATCTCCCCCGCACCGAGGTACGCCCCTGCCCCTGCTCCTCCCCCCATCTCTGCTCGATGTTGAATGTTTCAACTGAGTGGAAAGAGACCTTCGAGTCTTGCGCTCTTGCACCAAGTCATTGATCTTGGACAAGTTGGTTCAGTGAATAGATCAGCACATCGTGCTACCATTTATTCTTGCTGATCTTGTAGCCAGTCCAGATTTTGTTTACTGATTATGATGTTCAAAGGAGCCAGTCCAAATTTTGTACTAAAAAATACTAGTTAGTTCTTAAAAAAAAATGGTGCAAATTATACTCAAATTTCTAACATAACTTGAACTAGCAGAAAGTAATTTATTGCATGTCCTGATTTCCTCAACTAGGTAATAAAGAGGTCCTTTATTTTCTTATAGTTATGTTCCTTGTTTTTGTTTACTATCAATGCTTATTTCATGGTAGAATTGGTTGTCTTGATGTCATGTTAACATCGTTGTTTTGTTGGCCAAGTATCCATTTTGGGTACTTTGAAATATGGCCATTCATAATTTCATAGTATGTGTTATCTGAATAAGCTCTTATTGTGTGAGTTTTTCCCTCTTTCTATTCTAGACAACAATGTTACATACTCTAGTTGCTTGATGATGAGTTGACAATCTGAGACTGGGCAATTTATTAAGTACATTAGTTGGACCTATGATATACTAGTTCTATGATTTGTGTGATAGCCCTTGGTGATTTACTTTAGTGGATCTCATTGCCTTCTGAATTTGAGTATTGGGACACATTTCATGTGTTGATTATCCATTGGGCTATCTGTTGTGGTTCTGATGACTAGTTTGTGTGCTACTGCTGTTAGTCTAGAGATAGCTTACCAATTTTAATTCTGGATAATGAAGCTGGTTCATCTTGTTTTGCTACTGTCAATACTTTATTTGAATCTTGTTGTCCTTTTGATTGTCTCTAACTCGGCAGCTATCATATTGTTCTTTCCATATATGAGCTATTTTTGTTCAGGTACAGTATATGAGCTAATATTTGTCTTGTACCATATTCTTAACCTTGATTCTTTTTGTTTTATCTAAGAAACCATGGAGCAGAAGAGGCACTGTGTATGTTCATATCTTAATGGGTATGCTTAGAGTTCTTTGATATGTTGTCATTCTTGGGATGGTGTTATTGCAGTCAGCTGGTTCTTCCTAGTACGTTGGTAGTAGAAGCGTGAGATAGTGAATGTGTGTAGTTCTTAATCCTAGCTTGCTAGTACGTTGTTAATAGAAGCGTGATAATTTGCCTTATCTCTTTATGTTTTTCTGTTACCTATTTTGAATGATGACATCTTAAGGTGTAAGGTAGTAGTAATATGAGCAGTTTGTAGTAACCTTGATTCATTTTGTTTCCTCTATTGAGAACAGAATATAATACACTTAATTTTCATAGGGCAGAAGAGGATTGCCACCCATGAGAAACCAAAAGCATAGAGAATACTAGCACTAGAGGCCACCCTGGCACAAGATGGGACGGATAGGAGCCCAAGCCCACACGCGTCGTCCTCCTTCGGGAACAGCGAAAGCCAGTATCGCAGTCCGAGCCCTGACCGATCACCAATGTGGGAGAGCCGACATCGGACAAGTGACGAAGAATACAATCCCGCTGAAGAGGTTTTGATATGACTCAATGCATTTTATACTTGTTGAATGGAGGAATATTTTTTGTTTATGCCACCGATCATGTATTGAACCTCCCCCTAATGATGAAGTCATAACTCTGGGTGAAGCTCTTCATCAAAGGATCCAGTGGAAGAGGGGTGACATCATGGTCTCCAGTGCATCCCAGTCTGGACGAGCTCTAAGTGCACCACTGTCGCGCCCCCCAATTCCAAAGAAGGCAGCTTCAATGCCTTATCCTCCTCCAGAGAAGCTATCTTCACTGCCTTCTCCTCCGCATCCGGCAGTCATGCTTCCAGATCCAATTCCGTCTCTCCTAGAGAGTCCAAAGAAGAAGGAAAATGCGGCCGAGAAGAAAGGCTCTAAGAAGCACCTGCCAAAGATGTCGAAGGCCATTTTACCGGCAAAGAAGTCCATAGACATTAGAGCAGCGTGGATTAGTGCTAACAGGAAATTCCAATATGGGGAGCCCATGATGACGGTAGATGGCCTAACAAGGACGGGAAAAACATGTGTCGACCTGCATAATTACTACATGGAGGCTTCTAGAGACAGTAACGCCACACTATAGCTGTACAATACAAGCGATCACACCTCTTAAGTAATGACGAGAACTACTTCATTGTGGGCTTCAATAACTTATACGACCTCTTCAACCTTGATGGCCTGGACGTTTTGTTATTACGGATCTTCACATTGTAAGTCCCTTGAAACTGAATATTCATGAATTAATACCACTAAGTCTTAAATCTAACTATGTTATTATATGTTGATAGTTGATGAAATAAACAAAGAAAAATAAGGATTCCATCGCATGTCTTGACCCTAAGGCCATTACAATATCGCTCATCCAACTTCACCCTGACTATGCTGTGGACCATGTGGCTAGGGCAACGCAACAATATTCCAAAATGCAGTACCTGATGTGTGCCCACAACACCAGTGGCTATTGGATCTTATTGGTCATTTGCCTCAAGTGGGACTTGGTGTTCTACCTCGACTCGTGAAGACCAGTAGGACCAAAAGGCAAACTTAGACAACATGATTACAACGCTGTAAAAGGAATCCTCGATGTGTAAGTTCTGCCTGACTTAGTTTACACATTTAACTTTTCTAACATTCAAATACTCCCTAATCGATCCATCTTTATGCAAGGTTTTTGACAAGTACCTTTGAGCTCAACCTGACTACAACAATAAAGATGACCGCAGACTGACACACAAGACCGGCTTCATGGTAAGTGCTTCTAAATAGATTACCAAATGCTCTATGTTGCTATTTTTTCCTTTTTATCTAACACTAAATGTTGTTTCCACCAGTGCCACCAACAACCACCGGGCAATGCTTGCGGATTCTATATTGCATGGAACATACTCCTCATGCTCCGCATGAAGGATATCAAATCCTCCGATGTAAATTTAATATGATATTATTCGTAATTAATTTTAGTAATTAGTTTAATTATATGATAACATGACATTGGTTACGCGTCAAATTATGCAGAAATTTGATGTGCTTTTTTCGATGACGGATTGCCAAGTTCTTGGTGTCTGAAGTCATTAGTACACACGGCGAGTTCTACTATAGAACCCCTTGGTTGTGAGATCTTATGTAAGATGAGTTGATTGGAACTCTATAACATTTGTGATTCTATAATAAAAATGATTGGAATTTTGTAACCTTTGCGATTCTGTGATTAGTCTATTCGAGCTAGTGTTTGTCAATATGGATTTGGATGTGTTGATGTTGATTGCAGGGAGAGGACGGCTGCCAAATACTGGCTACGCTCCAGGATGTAGCCAGGAAGCATATCAATCTAGCATGGTAACTAGGTTACCTGTCACTTATGTCTCTCACCCCAACACATAGGAGGCGCTTATAGGTGATGAGTCTCGGATATGACCCGTCACCGATGACATCATTAGTGATGAGTCCTTATCCATCACTAATAATTAGTCATCAATGACGCGTTAGGGGTGACATATGTGGGACTGTCACCTATGTCCATTATGATCACTCACCCTAGGTATTTTTTCACGTAGTGATATACATGGATCAAAATGTAGAATTGGATGATCCATGAAATTAATTAGCAACTCTTTTGAAATGATTTTTTTTAGCAAATTCACTTTGGACAATATATTAGTGCACTTGGTGCACTTTTAACTACATTTAACAATATATCTCACTTTGAACCATATATTTTACGCTAATCTTTCAGTTTGCATCGTGTCTAAGGATTGAGCCTTTGATCGTTCTCATGCGATGAGCAGTTCCATTCACCTCAACTCCAGGAATTCAACTAGCTAAGTGCACATGTGTTGTAACAAAAATACAAACATTGGACACGGTAACATCAAGCACAAACTCAAGGTATGGAGATGTGGATGCGCCATTGGAGCACTGTCGAATGAATACGTCAAGAGTGATGCTGTAACGAGGTGGGGAGGATAGAGGATGAGGATAGAGGATAAAAATGGGTAAATTATTCGAATTTACGGGTTTTTATTATATAGGAGGAGAGTACGAGAAGAGGTGACGCGAGAACCAACTCGTGTTTTATATAGTATAACCTAGGAGCGTGGAATGTTGTTTGTATCCCAAGCTTTCTTTCTCTCGGTTTATTCTTCATTTTTTGCTTCCCATTTTTCTTTAAGCGTTCTTTCCTCACTAACGCTGCCACCTCAAGTTGTCGCATGAACAACCGGTGCTCTCCAGCATGTCTATCTTGCCATTGTCTCTCCTCAAGTCACCACTTGCACAACCGCACCACCCCAACCATGTCTACCTCGCCATCGGCCTGATGCCTATCTCTGCAATGCTAGTGAAGATGTAATCAGAGGGTTAGATTACATGTAGGATGTTGACTTTTTGGGTGGCCAATGGTGTCATAAACTCAATACCATCCTACACGATATGGAGATATGGCTCTAATAACTTGAGGCCAAAGGGGAAGCATGCAACAAAGAATGAAACTGAGAGGAAGAAAGGTTGGTCTGGAAACAGCAGTCCACCCTCCCAAATGAATACGTAGAACTAAAATAAATATAATTGCCCGTCATGTGAGCATGATCAATGGTCGATTCCTTAAACTCAGTGCAAATTGAAATATTAGCATCAAATATATGGTCCAAAGTGGAAGTTGCTATTAAAGGTGGTTTAAAATGCACCAAGTACACTTATACATAGTCCAAAGTGAAATTTATTCAAAAAATTTATATGTTTTTTAGGAGAAAGTACATTTTACCCCCCCCCCCCCCGCGAAGTTTTTCGGCTATCCAGATAGCCCCTTGAACTATTCTTCGGTTCACTTTTGTTTCTTCTGATAAAAATTCATGTTTAAAGATGAACTTTTGCCTTATTACAAATAATATCAATCCCTATGTTATGGATTGTTTTCATAATTTATATGATTATTAGCATGCATTTCATGTATCACGGTTAAATCGGTTTTATGCGCTCCTAACCTATGCAAATACTCATGAATAATTATGAATATATTTGGTAAAGTTTCAACTAAAAACAAACTTGTTGTGTAGAGAGAAACAAAAAAAATGCAATTAGGAAATGAAGTAATATGATTTTAGTACTTCGGGGGTAAAGTGAACGAAAAATAGTTTAGGGTGGTATTTGGACTGTTGAAAAACTTAAGGGAATGAAATATATTTTTCCTTCTTTTTTAAATTCCTAGTTCCATTGTTGGAGTTATGAATCATGGCACTCTGGTAGACCCTTATGGTGATCCATCATCCAATGAACAATCAATTTTCTAATTATCTTGAATTAAACTATCAGCTTCTAATTGAACAAGTTCATATTGTCAGCCATGGCCACTTTTGTTGATCAAATGAATCATGCGGAGCCAGGAATGAACCACACCCGGGACTAGGCTGTCTTATCGTAAGCCAGACCCTCAATCACAAATTTGAATCTTTTTCTCAATAGAGATTTGATAGATGGGCTTTCGGTCCTAGGCACAGGGCTCTAGCCCTGACATCCATGGACATAGGCTATTAGACCCCCAACTTCCCAGGATCTTCTATGCCTCCTGTATCAGTCCCAGAATCGAGTAGCTGATACACATAGTATAACAATCGTGGCATTATAGTGAAACTTTGTACATAAGATATTAATGTTCAGAGTTCAAAAGGTTTACAAAAAATACGGTATATTACAAACTTGGCCTAACGGCCAACAAAAACACAACGGAAAGAACTGCCCAAGACATAGGCGGCTAGGGTGCGAATGTGACTTCTAACTCTACTCTTCATCTGTGCCTCCATCCTTGATGTAGTCGACAGTGGCTTCCTCATCTGAATGATAGCAAGAGTGAGTACGGAAGATACTCAACAAGCCCTATACTACTTCAAATAGTTGATAGATGCATAAAGGGTATTTCAAGGATAAGACTTTACAGTTTAGTTTTAAGCGTAAAGTAGTTTTATGCAGTCATTCAGTTGTATTCTTGACTGATAGTTTTAAAACAGTTTGAAGTAGTTCAAAACTACGAAACAAGTCATCTTTGGGGGGGTTTTATCCTGGGAGGGACTACACGTCACTTTGTAGTCCCTTTCATCATATCTTGTGTACTTATAGTACCACATAGAATCCTAGTAGATTGAGCCAGCAACCTCATCACACGGACATCTAGTCCATACATTCACTCATCAAGACACATGCACCCAAAGTCTAATCAAGCGTGACCATGCCTTCGTATGTCGATGATCGTGGACACGGCTATTCGAATAGGTTTACATTATGCAAAGGTTGTACACTATACCACGCGATATGTTCAGCCTCCAACCGTTGTAAGCGGATGAGCGAATCATACCGAGATACTTCAATCACTTTTCCCACCGGACTTTTCTATGAGATACCCCCAAGTACTAGAGGCCTTGTACTGAATATTAACCCCATTTTAAGCTGTTGGCCAGTTCTCAAAACATTCAAATAGATGTAAAAATGTTTACTTGACCCCTCGCTACTCTCCAGCCTCCTAATGTGATGCCCAACGCAATCTGATGAGAGAAAAGTCAAGTCCTACCTATATAGGACATATGGTTGCACGAGGGTGGCTCAGGATGATGGCGCAAGATTCTATGCTTAAACGGCCAGAGTAGGTATCTTCTGGCAATAAATACCACAAAGGTAACTCAAGCCCCCAAGAGTGTCCTCGATTGGAGGACCACTCTACCTGCCCCACCAAAATAGTTTTCACCCATTTTTACACATCTTCCTCCATATCCCATACAACATCAAGGATTTCACAACTATCACGGAATTCACAACCATCAAGGATTCATGGTATATGAGTTAACAGTGATAACAGTAAATTGTTATCTCCCAAGAGATGTATTTTAAAAGCGACATCTCCATGGAGACGTATTCAATCATAAGCATGCTAGATATCAAGGCATCGTCCAATATTAATATAGATAACGATAGGTAACTCCTAGTGTTATATTTATTCTGAATGATAATATTTTAGGCATGGCAATTGTTTGATAGGAGTAACTACCATAAGTAGTTTGTAAAAGCACAATACATAGCACATACAATAATAAGTCCAGTTTTAGTTGATCATGTAGATTATTTGAAATCATAGGTTCAATATGATCAAGTATATATGACTTTTCTTCTCCAATGTTCTCTTCTAAACCTTGATCGAAATCTAGATCTTCATCGCTCTTGACGCTTCCCACGCAGTGGTCACAAAACTCTGCTGATTTTGTAAATACGACTACAATCAATAATGAACTATACTAGAGAAGAATGAATAACATCAAATGGAAAACCAAAAAGTGATGATGGATATCATAATGGGATAGATAGGTAGATTTTAAATTTAGATGAATTTCAGCAAAAGAATTGCCAAAATTGAAGCCAGAACAGAGAAGTTATGACTCTCGGAAGATTTAATCTAAAATTAAAAAGAGAAAATATTAAATGACACTATTCATGGGTGGGATCCATAGGTGGGGCCCACTAAATAGTAGCCCAGGCCCACATGATAGTAGCCTTGATTGGGCTAGAATGGGCTTAGGCTGGGTCAAACTTGGGCTTGGGCTGGGTCAGCTGGCTTTAGTGGCTACTGAGTTGGACTAGCCCACTGTAGTGTGGCCTTTGGGTGGCTGGTCTGGGCTGGCAGGCCGGTCAGCTATCAGACCGAGCCACAGCCCAACTTGGCTAGGCTGCCCAGGCACGGTGCATGAGCAGTGGCCCACCCACGTGTGAGAATGCGTGGGCTCATGGCAGAGCTGGGTGACGAAGGGGGATCGGGCCGGTGACAAGTGATTGCGACGGAGCCACACTGGTGAGCTCGCTGGAATCACTCTCCCACCAAAGGTCCTCAAAGGAAAATGGTCGTTGGGCTTCTACACGCGATGGCTAACCCGTCTAGGGGCTTATCGATGGTGAGCCATGGCCAGAGCAACGCCAGACGGCGACCGGAGTAGGTCTAAGCGACGGCGCAGAAATTAGGTAGCACCTCCCCTCTTCTAGTGCTCCCCGGGACACCCACAAGCCTACGGCTAAGTCTATGCGGCTAACACAGCATGAAGGACAGCTCAGGAGAGGTCTAGGGGTCACCGGCGACGAGCAAGGACAACGGTGGTGGTGCTGCTCAGTGGCGGTGCTGCTTGGAGAAAAATTCATGGCTACACAGCACCAGGCGATGGGAAGGCACAGGAATTGTGACATTCTAGCTAGGACGTTGCACGAGGGGTCGGGGATGCTCACCGAGCGCAAGAATGGTGATGGGTACGATGGCAACTAGCGATGCGTCAAAGCGATGACGGCGGTGCTTCTCGGTGCTCGGCTCGGGTAGGCTCCTGTTGGGCTTTTGGTCGATGGAGAGAGGCATAGGGACAGCGGTGAGCTTGTGGGGCTTCTTAGCATCTCATTAGGGGAGAAACAACGTTGACGGAGCTGCAACAGAGAGCAATGGCACGACGGTGGTGAAAGGGGAAAAGGGGGGAGGAGAGAGACGGGGGTACACCTTTTATAGCCCTACAGCTTAGCTTGAGGTGGCCCTGGGCTTGTGACGTGGTGCGATCATTGGCGAGCTGCGTGGCGATGAGGTGGCATGGGGCACCACCTTAATCCTCTTAGCATGGCCACATTGCGTCGTCCATGTGTGTACACAGGCGCGGAAGTCCCACAACTGCAGGCGCATGGGCAACGTTCTGTCAGGAAAGAGAGAGAGAAGAGAGAGCGAGAGAGCAGAGGGCTTCGCGGCGCATTCAATGCGTCGACCGCGATATTTCCCAAGGGGAGTGGCAGTTGTGGTGGCGGTGCGCGGACAGCGCGGTGCGGCGATGCGCTAGAAGAGGGATATGACGCGAGCGAATGGGAGACACGTGGATGGCTGGGCTCACGTGTGCGCATGGGCGAGCAGGCGACGGGTGCGAAAGCTGGGTCGGCAGCGTGGCTGCATCCCAGGCATGGGAGAAGGAAGGGGGAAGGGAGCTGGGCCGGTTGGGTTAGCTGGATGGGCTGTGTCGAGAGGAAAAAAGGAAAGGTGGTCCAAAAAGAGAAAGAGATTAAGCCCGATGTAAATAAAGAAAAGGAAAAGGAAAATGCTTTTAGGATAAATTCAAATGAGGGATTTGAATTTGGATTTTGGAGTAAAGCTCTGAGATTTGGAAGATGATTTGAATTCAAATTGGAGTTGAGTTGAACGGACACTAAGAGTATATTTGAATTTGAGAGACATTCAAATTCTAATCTCCACAGCAAGAACAACAACAATAAACCAAATACATATGAATAAACATAATGCAAGGGTTTATTTAGAAATTAAGGTGGTGCATTTTGGAGTACTTAACCAACCTAATATATATATATATGAATATATACATACTAGTGTGTGTGTGTGTGTGTGTGTGTCTATATATATATATATATATATTCATATACACTTTTACTTGATATTTATTTGGTTTAATTTATTACAAAAATTTTAATTTGAAGTGAATTTTGCAATTAACTAATATGCTAAAACTCATGACGTTACATAGGCCCTCTTTGTTTCAGCTTAGGATTATGGATTCTAGCTTTTTCAATCACAAGCTAAAACAAACAATCGGCTTCTTGACATAGATTATAACAGTCCACATCCTCCTGGATTGTTGCAATCCAACAAGCTGGTATCCATCAGCTTTCCACAGATTGTGAAACTCCATTTTATTGAATTGCCTATCAAAGTTGGCCCAAAATTACCCAACCCTGCCATTGCCCATCGATCCCACTCGAGACCCGACCCCCCACCCCCGTCACTCTCCCTCTAGGCTCGTTCACTAACCTCCCGTCTGTCTCTCCTCCTTCAAACCCTAGCAATGCCGCCCCCATCTGTGGCAAAATCCAGGTGGCCCCCTCCTCTCCGACGGGGCTTAAGGCGGTGCCCTACCCCTCGAACTGATGGACCCCGTCGACCTGGAGCTCGCCGCTGCCATTGCCTTCAGGGATGGCTTGAGAGCTATGGCTGCCGACACTGATGGCGTCCCTGTCGTGGCTAACGGCGTGGAGGATCCCTTCCCTGGCTTGGTGCCCCGTCCTGGCGCGTCACCTGACGCGGAACCTAGGCCCAACGCGGTGGTGTATAGGGCACCTCGTCCCTCCTCTGTTGTGGTTGCTGGCGTGGCGGTCAGTGCAGTGCCCCGATCCTCTACTCCTTCGTCTGTGGTAATGCCATTTTTGCTCTTTCGGCTCCTCAAGTGACGAATTTTGGCATTGGTAGCCTGTAGTAGGTGGTTCATTCATTGGGAGATGAAGTGATTTGGTCATCAATTTGTTGGTCGAGGGTGTAATAGCCTGTATCTATGTAGTTTCACACAATGTATTCTAGGGTCCGGTGCATCTCAGTTCAACAATTTGAACCATGTTATTGGTCCGGCAATGTATAAATTGTTCAGAGATGCATTATGCAGAAAAGTGTGAGCTCAGAGATGTGTAGTTCCAAGAAGCTCATCCTTTTTTATAATGTATACATTGTTTTAGCTTGGTATTGGCCCACACTTTGTTTCAGCTAACCAAAATGTGCAAGCCGCCATAAATGGAGCTTGGAGCAAGTATGTTGTGCCATTATATTTTTGTTTTGCAAATGTTTGGATTGAACAAGCTTAAATATTTAGATGATGTGAGCTCTGAATAATGTTGTTTATGGTACACTTTGTTGTGCAAGGATGTTTTGAAGCATAGACTTTTCACTTTCTTGTTAGCTTTTTGTGATCAGTAATGCCACTTGTTTGCTATTTCTTCTGTCTTGTAGATCAGTAATGCCAATTCCTTATGTCCTTTGTCAATGACTTGTTAGCTATTGTTATACTGGATATTTGTTCATGATATATTTGTTAATTTCCCAAATAGATGTAGGACTTTGTTCTAGACAAAGTCGATTGGAATACCTTGAACAATAGGGCGTTCTGTGAAATATGCGTTGAGGAAATAAAAGCAGAGAATAGGCATGAATGTCTTTCGTGATAACCTTGTTGATGCTTTGTTTGCTATGAGAGAGTAGATTGTTTGTGAGAGAATATTTGTATGGATAAAAATTCAAGTTTGCATGGATGATGTATCTTTTGCTATTTATTTATGCATTTTTGTTTTCATAAATAATCTACCGACCAAATATGAAACATGTCACAAAATGATAAATAGGGCACCCGAAACAACTAAGGGTATTATAGACTTTTGATATAAAAAAGCAGCAATCCAAGCCTCCAGAATCTAGGTTGCCAAATAACTATCATTTTTGAGATCTTCAGCTTTTTACAATCTAACTTTTTAAAATCCTCAATCTATATACTGCTTTTTAAATTCTCAACTAAAACAAACATGACCTTGGATCCACCTTGACATGTTAGGAATGTCCCGATACTGGTGATGGATTCAAACCGACGGGAGCCACACTTTTTATGGGAAAGACTCATGTTTTCCTTTTCCAGTCATATTGTTCATCACTCAATAAACGGTCCAGAAAGACTCAAGGTCCTATACCACTACATCCTGAAACAAAATGCTTTGGATTAAGCCTGAAGTAAATTTTTTTGAGACGAGGTGTTGTTCCCAATGTGTGTGTATGCAAGGGATGGAATAGCCATATAGGCTTTTGCTAGATGGAGCCTTGGGGTTTGAAGCCATATGATGAGCATAGCCTAGAGTCAACTTGGCATTCATGCATGCGTGTTTGTGTGTTTGTTTGGTCATGTGGTGATGGCATAATAATAATCCCATACAGGGTTGTCCCTGGATTGGATGGAATATCTCGAGGGAAGACATGCAAAGTGCACTAGAAGGTTTCAGGAAGGGGTTTTGGTTCTGGACTCGGGGAAGTACCCTTTTTACTAATCGCTGCGGTATGTTATTTTAATCAACTTGCCAGTGGTACATACGTAAGGCAAAAGAGAGTAGATCCACTAGTACTAAATTCGGGATTGATGTGTGGTTTATTTTCTGTGACATGCATTGTTTGAGTATGAGATGAATGCAAAATGACACATTTTGAACACAAATTCTTATTTAGATGTACAGAAGAAAAGAGGAGGTTGGAAATGCCCAGAAGAAGCGACAAAAAGGTCATAAATATCAAGGTATCCATTTATATTGCAATAAAGACCAGACTAAATATCATTTTCTAGGCGAGCGATACGCCATTTCTATTCAAACGCCAGACCTTTCAAGTGCGATGTGACAAAGCCTTCATGAATATCAAGGTATCCATTTATGTTGCAATAGACGGATATCCTTTCGTAGGTGAGTGTGTTATGCCGTTTCCATCCAAATCCAATCAAAGTGTGGTGCGACGAAATCTCAATACCCACACTTACTGAGTAAATTTAATGAGTAGCAATATATCGGAACACATGCATTTTTCTGCAACCACCGCAACGTTCTCCAGAATCCTTATGCAAGCATATTATTTGATAGGTTACCACATAAAGAAGCCAATGTTAATTGCAGCATATCCGAGAACCAGATGTAGTTAGCAAGTGCCTTCAGAGAATGTGTCAAATGAAAAACCAGCAGGAAGGAAGGAAGGAAGGCACACCCTTGACACATGCAGGTGACAGGAACTCACCACTTTGTACATGGTTACTATGGAGGTGCACTACTGCAATGTGATGAGAGAGAGGGTGGTGTGACTGCAGAATGTGGACCAGGTCTCAGTGAGTCCCCTCCCCATGGGGGTGCACTGCACTGCACTGCACACACCCCCAATCTGAACGCAGCGAGTGAGCCTGGGGTAGTGAGAGAGAAGCCTTGTAGAGAGAGAGAGAGAGGCTTATGATCTCCGTCCGGCTGCCTGCCTGGTTCCTCCCCCATAAAAAAAGGGTGCAGTGCTCTACAGAGGCAGGGTGTGGAGAGGGAAAGAGAGGAGTTTGTAGAGAGAGAAAGGGGAGCCCAAGCCCTGGGGGCGTGGGGGGGAAAGCATCCCAGGCGCACGGGCTCACACAGCCTTTTCAACCCCCAAACAAACTGAAAAAAATTCAGATCAGACTCCTTCGCAAAAAAATGCAAGAAAATCTGATGCAGTCCTCACCTACAACATACTTCTCACTCCTACATGAACACATATTTTTTAGTACTGCTGGTACTATATGAGATACACCTGCACCTGCATCTTTATTGTTGAAGTGTTTGTTGTGCGTGTGTGGATGTATAGTATACGTATGGAGACCTGGCTTTGACTCAACTTGCCTTCAAAGTGTCATTTTCTCATACATGGTGATGCCTGCCCCTCCTTAACAACAAGATAACCTCACATATTCTCCTCTTCTGATCTGCCACCCCTCTAATTCTCTCTCTACGCCTCTCTCTCTCTCTCTCTCTCTCTAACTTTTTATACTAGTAGCAATAAGGAGGGACAGCACAAGGGACCAGTTCATCCCTGGTTGCCTCTCATAGTCATCTCTAGAGAGAGAAAGAGAAAGAGAGGAGAGAGAAAGGAGGAGTAACTCCAGTACTAGAGACACAGACACCCACCAAGGCCAAAGCATAAGCACGAACAAGAGAAGAGAAGAGCACCAAGAAGCTTCTCCTCCGTCTCCCCTCCCTGTCCTTCCGGCATATATGTATATATCCATCGATCGTATGAGCTCTCCAGGCTAGCTGGGGTGCCATACCGCCGCTGCTCAGGAGAGAGGAAGAGGGAGGAGACAAGGGTCAAGGGTGCGCCGGTGTGGGCCGCGTGCACACGTGCGATCAGGGGCAGGAGAAAGAGAGACGCGTCGGCGGCGGCGGGCTAGACGATGGAGGCGAGCTCGGCAGCGTCGCCGGACCTGTCGCTGCACATCAGCCTGCCGAGCAGCGCGCCGGGATCCGGGCCGTCCGGCGGGCGCTCCGCGGTGGGGGGAGCAGGAGGAGCCGCGGGGGGAGACCCGTGGCGGAGGCTGAACGGGTCCACGGCGTCTACGGAGCTGTCCCTGTCGCCGCCGGCCGAGCAGGAGGCGGTCGCGCTGCCGTGGCGCCACCGGTCCACGGCGGCGGCCGCGTCTTCCGCGGCCACGACGTCGACGGGCGCGGCCCTGATGCCCATGTCGATGCTGCAGACGCTCGACGCTGGGGGTGGGCCTGGGGTAGTCGGTGGAGGAGGCGCCTCGGCGGCGGCGCCAATCCGGGGTATACCTATCTACAACGGCCCGGGGGGCTTCCCGTTCCTGCCGCCGGCGGCTGGGGGAGACGGCCACCACCCGAAGGTCGGGTTCTACAGCTCCTACCACCCGGCCACGTGGCCCTCCTCGCTGGGCTCCACGTCGCCGTCGCCTCTCGCGCCGGGGGCGCTGCCCGACCCCGCGTCGGCGTTCCTGTCCCCCGCCGCGCACCACCACCACCGGATGCTGTCGGCGTCGGGCAGGTTCAACGGCATGCTTTCGGACACCCTCCGCGGCTATGGCGCCGGTGGAGTCGGCGGCCTAGGCGGCATCGGCGGGCATCACCACCACCTGCACGGCTCGCAGCCCTTCGGCCTGGCCTCCCGGTTCATGCCCAAGCTCCCCGCCAAGCGCAGCATGCGCGCGCCGCGCATGCGGTGGACGAGCACCCTCCACGCCCGCTTCGTCCACGCCGTCGAGCTCCTCGGCGGCCACGAAAGTGCGTGACAACAAAACCAACTCACCTGAATTACACCTTCCTGTCCGATCTTTCTGATCATTCGCGCATCAAAATCTCTTCCTGTCCTTTTCCGGCGTGCAGGGGCGACGCCCAAGTCGGTGCTCGAGCTCATGGACGTGAAGGATCTGACCCTAGCGCACGTCAAGAGCCATCTCCAGGTACGTGGCTGCCGGCTGCCATTGCCAACCAATTCCAAACACTTGGTTCCAAATTATCCTCCATCGCCCGAGCTTTCTGCTTCGTCTCGCTCCTGGCGTTCTTACTCTTGTTTGGGTGAGACAAGAACGCCAATGCAGTTACTCCAGAGTTAGTGAATGACGGTGAAACGGACGGATGGGCCTCGTAGCCAAGAAACTGCCATTCTTGGGGAGAGATGAAAGGGAGGAGGGGAGAGAGAGAGAGTGAGAGAGATGCATGTGTGGGGATGTGTGAGTGAGAGAGAAAAAGTTGCCATCATTACACAATAATGCAATGTATGTGCATCCGCGCCTAGTTAGCGTATGTGTGTAGGTGTGTGCGCGCACGGCCCAAAGCACTCAGCTCCAAAGAACCATGGCCAAAGAGAGAAGAGAGAGAAGGTAGTAGCAAGAGAGAGAATGAATGGTGAGCATAGCAGCTAGGAAGTGTCCAAGGCGAGGGCATGGCATCATAGTATTTCCAAGTGTCCTTTTCCTGGTGTTCTCTTGCGCGCCGATCCACCAGCTGATCCATTTGCTTGTCTCTTCCCCTCCCCTTCCCCCTATCTTGTGAACTGATCGCTGCAACATTTGCTTTTTTTTGGTGTGCTTTCCTTCCTTCCCCTTTCAGATGTATCGAACCGTGAAGAGCACTGACAAGCCTGCGGCATCCTCAGGTACCACTGCTAATTCGCATTGCCATCCTCTCCATTTGATTTAGTGGCTGACCAATCCTATTAGTCCTACTGCTAATGGAGCTAGCTGGTACTAATCATACTGCTATGGTTGCTGGCATTATGCATTCAGGGCCGAACGACGGCGGCTCTGGAGACGAGGACTTCCCCGGCGCCGGCCAGGCCGCGTCCGGCGGCGACAACATGAGCCTGAGGCAGTTCCCGGAGCACCGGTCCACCTCCGAGGGCGCGGCGAGCTCGGTGGGCGGCGGCGGTGGCGACATGGACCAGTCGTCGGCCGGGAACACCAGCACCAGGTGGAGTAACTCATCAAGGTACGTACTCCTGTACTAGCACTGCTACAAAATGGCAGCATGTTGATGCACATCTGATGATATGAAGCCCCTTTGTTCCCCAGCTAGTACTCATCTGCACTTTTGCCATGCTTTTATACAGATAAAAAAACACTTCATGACATAACTTGGCTTTTGTGTGTCTAATTGCTACCTTAATCCCGAAGGCAACACCAAACTTTGGTAGTATGCATTGGCATATATGTAAAGTGGTGAGCATAAATCATGTGGTTATACTCCATTTGGTTGAATGTAAAGCTTAAAAGAATGTTTTGGGGGCACACACACATGCTGACATGCACACCTGGAGAAAGAGGTGCACACAACACAGGGCTGCCTATCTCTAGGGGGAATGGCCAATGCAATGCTGTGTCACAGAAAAGACCAAAAAGTCGCAACCCCCATGACCTCCATTGACTTGAGGGCTTCTGCTCTGTGTTTGGTTTATGCGAAATTAGGACATGGTATACTTATAAAAATACAACTCTGCTTCTGTCTCCTACAAACAGTGTGTGCTGTGTCATTGTGTGTAGGTTCTTGGGCTCTGGCCTTGTCCTCTTCTCTCTCTTTCTTTCTCTCTCTTCTATTCTCTTTCTCTTTCAATCCTAGCTAGGGGAGTAGGGGGCTCTGATCTTTTCATATCAATGCATGGCTCTGATTCCAGGATAGATGGGGTATTGACCTGACATGCTGCTCTATTGCCTATGAATATGTAACCAAGGACTCTTAGTTCTTTCCCATCGTCAATCTCTTCAATGACTTTCTTTTTCTTTTTGCAATTATTAGCACGGCACACACACTTTCTCTGTCTAGTTTGATTAGTTTCTGATGCCTCATGGAGTAGTACTAGTACCAGTATAGTGTGTACATTATGATGTAAGCCTAAGGTTGAGTGAGTACTTGTGGCTCAAAAAAAGAAGCGTAGCCACAATGGCAGCATGGCTATTGCTGCTAGATTTGTCTCACCAATTCAGTTTTTTACGTATGTGATTCAACGTTTTTACCAAATTTTGAGTAAGAAACATCTTCTTTTGGTAGCTTGGAAGCAAATAGGGGTACAGGTGAAGCTGTCTTTGGCTATATTCGCTTTTTCTTTCTCTCCTCCTCCTTTCTAGTCATCCTATCTCATCTTTTGGTCATACTTGCATTCCGATTTCTTGGTTGTTCCCATCATTTTCCAATTTGCATAGCCACTGCGCTCTCACACTCCCCCTCTCTCACAAGTCCGGTCCATGCCTTCCCCTGCAACCTTGGCTATTGATAATTCGTTTGCTTATGAAAATAAAAGTCTAGTTTTTGATATAGTCTTCTTTTCACTAGGTTATCTTCTGTCTAAGTCAAAGAATGAGAGCATATGTATACCTCACATTTTTTCCGGAAGAGTCCATTGTGCTAAGTACCTAGTGAAAAGATATAGCCATGGTAGTAAATTGCAGCCATCCCCCTTTTGGAAAACGCAAGGTTATATTTTTTTCTCTCTTTATAATTACGCATTATGCTTGCTTAGACGATCAGTGCTTGGGAATTTCACAAAACTGCTATAGCCAAATTATTGGCGAGGAGGAAGTGCAATTCTCATTTATATTCTTCATTTTGTTTAGCTAATTAATGTGGATATGGGGGTCTGTTGCATAGACGACAGGTGAATGAGGTGGAAGAGAGACAAAGCATGCTGTAATTTTGTAGTCCAGCTCAGTGTTGATGATCAAAATATTTGTAGTGAACAAAACAAATATATGGGTCAAAAATATAGCATGAGTTTCTTTTCATTAAAAACTAGAAGCTAATGGGCAGTTTATTTAACAAGATTTTGATGTGGCGATTTATTTAATTGCTTGATTATTGAACAACAAGCAAATCACTAAAAATGGAGACATGCAAGAGAAAATTTGGAAGTCAATTGAATTTGGAAGCAGTAATCTTTTTGATAAATTCTAGGAGTGCATGCTTAGGTCTAGATTAATATACCATATAGTGTTGAACTTATATCCTTCATCTTTAAAATATATCAGAACACAATCCTTAATCATAAAAGATTCAGACATGACTCGGGGTACATACAGTAGTATATCTATGATTGATAGTATTGGCACGTAAAGACTACTAGTCCCTTAATGCTAACACCATACATCTGTTCCTAACTTCCTATCAATTAAGACAAAAGCACTTTAGAAGGGTTTGGTAGTAAGTTGGTATAATCTTGATATAGTAGTGGTAAAGGAAGGACACTTTTCTTGATACACCAAAATCACAAAGGAGAGAGAGAGAGAGAGAGATGGACAGCCAACTGTTGCATGGTCTCCAACATGTGGGGCATGCACAAACATGTTTTCTCTCCATGAACATTGAAGTTTACAGTCATGTACCAGCTGTTACAACCTCTGCATGCAAGTACTATAATTAGCATTTAGGAAATGAAATCAGCAAATGTGTGGGATGCTTGTTCATTACTTCTGCCTTTCAGCAAATGCACATTTTGTTACTCATGAAGCATTAGATTCCTTGCTTCTGCCTTTCTTTTCCTTAAACCCTCATGGCAGGAGCTTCCAGCTGATGAGCTCCCTGTGCCATTCACAGCACGACTGTACCGAAGAGGGAACATCTTTTAAAAGCTTTGTTGCCTAGAAAGGAGCCATGTAACTAACTGATCATGAAGAGCAGCTGCTGTTACTCACTTTAGCTAAAGCTAACTGGGCATTGTGGATGCACGTCATGTTCCTAGCTATAGTAATATTACCATATACTATCCAATTGTAATCCCCTTGAAAAAAAACTTCCCAATTGTAGCATTGCAATGCCCAGTTTACAATTCTGCTAGTCTCAAATTGGATATAGTATCTTTGGAAAGTTTGTAACAACTTTACTAAATGGAAAAATTCTTCTTCAGGGACCCATGGCTGTCGTCAAATTCATGCAACATGGACGCTCATCGCTTGGCTGGACTGTCTTCTCCGATTGAGGTATTTACATCTATGTCCGTGCTTCGTCTCTACGACCTTCAGTTTATATACACGTCAGACAGTCCAGCCAAGGTATGCATGCATATATATATTGTGCTAATTCTTGTGCAAATGGTGCATTTGTTTCAGAACGCGGAGCCTTGCCGATCGAGCAGCTCGCAGGTGTCCAACCACGAGCTGAGCAGCCCGAGCCTCGAGTTCACGCTAGGGAGACCAGATTGGCAGGGCGCGGACCATGACTAACAGTCAAGATCACAGAACCTAGCAAGGCTGATTTGTTTGTTCAGATATAGTAGCAGTACTGATCGTCATGCTTGGTTTCCAACTCCTCCGCGACAACGAGAAGTTTTCAGGGAAGAGAATTGATGAACAACAACCGCATTTTCTCCGGGAGGCTCACCGGAGCATATATCGGGAAAGATTTACCGGATCTCTGATCTATATTTGGGTTTGTTAATTAGTTGGCCATGTTTCTGATTTCCTTTTCTTTCTTTCTTCTCTCTTTCTGTGGCGAGGTTACAGTGTTGTTGCAGGGAGTAGTAGATGACAATGAGAGGTGTGTGCGAATCTGTGTTTGGTGACTTGATGTGTTCTGGTGTGGGAGGGACGGATCATTAGCGCATGGAAAGTTGGAAAGGATAAAAGAAAGAAAGGGGAATGAGTTCTCATGAAGCAATCTAACTGAGATGCCGATTCGGTCCTTTTTGTGCATGTGTGTGTGTGATCTCTTCTTTAATTTCTTTAATCCCTGCAGGTTCTTGCTCATGTAAGTAACTAGCTCGCTTGCTGCTGCCTGCACTTTTCCAGCACCCAAGTGTGAAATCTTGACCAGACCAGTGAGCTAAAGGCCGCACTTTACACTTAGCAGATTGCAAACTTATGCACACATCAAACCGATTGAGACCAAAGCACATCGAGGTTCCTTCGAAAGGAAAAGAAATAATTAGCACTGAGCATATATATATGCTCTTGCAATCATGCAAGCAATTGTGCGCCAAGCCTTCGATTCCGGTACCGTCTTTTCAATCACTCACAGATAGATGGTCCGCGCTCCCTCCATTGATCGATCCATGGTGGTCCAAGAACAAGGGCATTCATGCATAAACCCCAATCGACGCAACCATCTGCAAGCGAGATCGATCGATATCCCTCTCTCGCTGGTCCTATCCCATTTATCAGTCCTGCATCTGCCGATCGTTGGCGTCGATGAAACATTTAGTTGATCACAGGTGTTTGCGCGATGATAGCTGCCGAGAGGGAAACAAGGATTCAGCATGCAACTAGCAGGATGAGCTAGCCGTACACTTATGCATGGATGTCTGTGAAAGGTGCCTGTGATTGTATTGGAACGAAAAGGGAGGATCAAGCCCGGCATAGATTCCGATTGACCGTCACCTGCGGTGACCGGCGGCCTGGCTGGCGACGACGTGGATCTCGTGGGAGCTAGGCTAGCTGCTGCCCAGATGATAGATCCGTGCGTGCATGGTATATTCATATTTTTTAATAAAAGATGTTTTATTGACTCGAATAGTAAGATACAACCGTATAAGAATATAATCATATATTTACGTGCTAATGGTATAAGTCCCTACGATTATAAATATATATCATTTTAAAAAATATTTGATCAAACTTTTAAAACTCTTATTAACAATAGCTTTCAAAATATTTAGTTCAGAAACCTTAAAATTATATGGATAGATTTGTTTTGAAAAATATTTTTAAGATACCACAAATTCGATAGATTTTATGAATATACTCTAATAAAAAAATAGTTATCAAAACTATACATCAGAGATCATATCTTTTCTAAAACATGCATTTATAATCAAATAGAGTAGTAGCTTGATGGTTGTTCGTCACTGGCCAAGTGTTATATATCGGTGGATGCGTTGCGATCCCGTGTCACGGCAACATCTTTCAATAGATCATCGGCTCCTCCATTGTTCTGTGCGCGTAACACTAGAATAACCTTTCGATCCGTACCATTCGGATCAACTAAACGGATGAACTGTACTATATATCGGTCAACTTGTCGAAACGCTTTAATAGAGACGGTGGAGTGATTTCTAGCCGGTGCCTGTAATCCGAGGCAGTTCTGATTTGACATTACGTGACCAACTTATAACTAACCTAACAATTACTAGTAATTAAGTAGTAGTACTGAGCTGATATTAAACCAGTAAACCTCAAGGCACCACAATGCTGCAGTGTTGCAAGGAAGAAAGCCATCAATTCTTTTCAAACAATGGGAACGATGAAAAGTGAGGGAAGAAGAGGGGTGAAAAAGAAGAGAAGGAATGGAAAAGAGGCAGGCCAGGCCAATGCAATCATAAAGCAATGGATTGCAAAATTATTTTTCCCAGTCCCCCCATGTTTCTCTGTCCCCTCATTCAAGTCATTCTATTGTTCCCTCTTCCATTGTCGGCCGGCCCTTTTGCTCAGCCCCTCTCTCTCTCCTCAGCTCAGCTCAGCTCGGCTCTGACAAAAGAGAGAGAGGGGTGAGAGGAGAGAGAAAATACATTCATGGGGTTAAAGAGGGTGCAGGAATAAAAAAGAAGCAAGCAAGCTGCAGCACAAAGGAGAAATAAAGAGTGGCACTGTGCAACACCTGTGTCCACTTGAATGCCCTGTCCTTCGATTCCCATCTCTCTAGCTCTATCTCTCTCTATTCTGAAACTGTAGTGGGGGCCTTGGGGCTAGACGTGGCCTAGTTTCTGTTGTACTGTGCGCCTAAGAGAGAGGGGGGCACTGCCACTTCGAGCTCGGAATTTATTTGCATGGGGCCTTTTGGCCCCGTGCGGATTGGAGGTTGTACAGCTTGGACCACCTCTTATACTGTGCACCATTCATCTTCGTATGACCTATACGAAGTGGACTTTGCATTCGAGCTGTCCTCGGCATCTTGTGACACATTTCTGGTGGAAAATCACATTGTAAAATTCGTCATTTTCTAACGGAAAAAATCCGTATTGCAACCCTCAATTATGAGCTCACTCTGGTTTTCACTCCTCGGTTATGAAACCATTCATTCTTTAACCCTCCACTATTAAAATCACTCACTTTTCAACTTTCTCATGAATTTAGATGGTTTTGGGTGATGTGACTTTGACATGGCGACATGCCGACATGACTGAGGGCTAAAATAATTTTTCAATTTCAAAATTTCGTAAATGACTTCAAAATTTTAGGAAAAAATCTTACTCATACTATAGGTTTTTAACCTAAATTTTATTGCATAAATGAAATAAAGTATAACATACCCACAAAAGGATAGCATTTAAAGCTAAATCATACCATTTTTGCATGCCAATTAAACTGTAATCCACTCTATACCAAATTGATTTAGGTTATAAATATTCTTATGTTGCAACTGATTCTTTTTCATGAATTGTTTGAATCCATTTACAGCTTTTTGAAATGGGGGTATGTCAATGACTTCAAACAATTATGGAAAAAATCACAATTGTGCATTGGAGTATCAAAACCTATATCAATTTGGTACCAACGAAATTAAAGTTTAATTTGATCACGGTAAATAGTTTCATTTATTTTTATACACTATTTTTGCAGGCCGATTATACTACATTTCATTCACAAAAAGTATAAGTATAGTAGGGGAAGAGAGGTACCTTTTGAGATCTTGAAAAACCATCTCTGCTTTTGGCATCCGCAAGAAACGATTATTTTTCTTTAGCAACTTGAAAAGCGGCAGCCCGTACTCTCTCATCCTCGAGATGAACCTACTTAGCGTTGCCATACATCCCGTCATCTTCTAGACTTCCCTCAACCTGATCAGGGACCTCATCTGGTCGATGACCTTGATCTTTTCAGGGTTTGCTTCTATCCCTTGGCTAGACAGGAGAAAACCGAGCAACTTCCCTGACGGGACTCTGAATGTGCACTTCTTCGGGTTCAGTTGCATGCGGTACTTACGGAGGTTGTCGAACGTCTCTTGGAGCTTCACGATCAGGGTGTCCTTGGTCCTGCCTTTTACAACTATGTCATCAACATAGGCCTCGACATTTCTACCAAGATATGATCGAAGGATGAGCTGGATGCATCATTGGTAAGTAGCACTAGCGCTTTTTAAGCCAAAAGGAATATTTACATAGCAAAAGACCCCAAAGGACGTTACACAAGTGATTTTCTCATCATCTGCCACATGCATACTAATCTAATGGTACCTTGAATGGGCATCGGAGAAGCATAGCAAATCGCTACCGAGCCGAGTCAACAAGCTGGTCGATTCGGGGATAGGGGAGAGGTTATTTGGGCACGCCTTGTTCAAGTCGATGAAGTCGACGCACATCCTTCACATACCATTGGGTTTTCGGACCATGACATTGTTAGCAAGCCACTCTGGGTACCGCACCTCTCGAATGAAGCTTGCTTACAATAGCTTGTCGATCTCCTCGCGAAGTACTTCCTTTCGATCAGGTGTGAACCAGTGCGCCTTTTTCTTTATAGGTCGCTCGTCTAGTCGCACTAACAACTTGTGCCCAATCACATCCCTAGGGAACCTAGGCATATCAGACGGACTCCAAGAAAAGATGTTTGTGTTTGCCTAGAGGAAAGTGATGAGGGTGAGTTCCTATTTTGGGTCCAGACCAGCCTCGATCCTGACCGTTCTGGATGGGTCAGCATCGTCTATGCGCACGGCCTTGAGCTGGTTATCGGGATTAGCGACGGCGTGGACCTTCTCTGGATGGCTGCTTGGCCTAGCATTCTCGGGCTGCGAGCTGGGAGCCAGCTCGACCATGTCGAGGCTCCTCTTGTCGTAGTGTAGGGCCATCTTTTGGTTGCACAAAATAGTGATGGATCTCTTGGGACCAAAGATCTTGATTGCCTAGTATGCATAGTGGGTAACGGCCATGAACTGGGACATCACTGTCTCCCTAGGATCATGTTGTACGTGGTCCCAAAGTCCGGTACGTTGAACAGGACCCTCTTTGTCCTGAGGTTGTTCGACAAACAGAAAGTGACAGGCAGTTCGATCTGCCCCAACAGCTTGGCTGAAGAGCCAGGGGTGATCTCGAAGAAGGGAGGAGATGGTTTTAATGTACTCCTCGGGATCTGCAGGGCGTCTAGCGCGTCGGCGAAGAGGAGGTAGATGGTACTCTCTCCATCGACCAGCACGCACCCTATTTGGATATTGTGCACTGTGGATTCGACCACGATGGGGTAAAATCCGGGGCACTTGACCCATGCACGGTGGTCCACCTGGCTGAAGGGGAGGGCTACCTCCGACCACTTCAGTCGTAGACTCGGGCCTGGCTTGGTTGGCTTGGTTGTGCATACCTCGCGGACCACCGACTTGTACTCCATATGTGAGGAATACATCATGACACCCCCAAAGATATGGTGGGCCATGTGCCTAGCCTGCTGGAAACCCATAGCCGACTAGTCGGGATTGGCCCCGTTTTCAACATCATCGTCGCGCCTAGTTCTGCGGCTCCCAAGCTCTTTATCGATGATGTCTCGCATGACCTTGCATTTGGTCAGGTCATGTGTGTTAGTACGGTGGATCGAGTAGTAGCATCTGCCCTTCTTCCTGTCCTTCTTCTCGAAGCATCAGTACGGTTGGCCGCCCTGCTCGACTACCATGACGTCTGATGGTTCGGCCTTACGCTTGTTCTTCTTTTTCTCCTTTCGGTCGACCCCTTTTGAAGGAACGGGCTGGTCGGAGATCTGTTGTTGTCTCACCCTAATATGGTTCTCTTGGCCTCGACGGCATGTGCGCACTTGTCCGAGAGCTCGAAGAGCTTGGTGGTGCTTCAGACCTCTTTGGTGGCCTGCTTTTTGACCATCTTCTGGTCTTTGACCCCCTCCAGAATGTGTTGACCACACTCACCTGTGATCTGTGGAATGGTATTTCGGCATTCGGTGAAACACCAGATGTAATCTCAAAGTGACTTGTCGTGTCGTTGTTGACCTAGTATGGGTCATCCTCGACCCTTGGTCGGGCATTGGTTCCCTGAAAGTTAGTGATGAACTGGTTGCACAAGTCTTTCCAAGAATGGACTTCCTCGCGTGGGAGGTTCATGAGCCAGGACTATGGCGAACCAGCCAGGGCGGTCGGAAAATAGTTCGCCATGACCTTCCCATCATCACCTGCGGCTTGCACCATGGTAGTGTAGATCTGCAGGAACTCCTCCAAGTTGGTCGAGCCATCCTAGCAAACTATAACAAACTACTCTAGAAAGATAAATGCGCAAAGGTAGATTGCAGGAATGTAAATGTGAAAATGTAAATAAGGTAGAGAGAGCAAACTCACCACAAGAGATTTTTATCCTATAGTATCGATAGCATAAATGCCACCCTTAGTTCACGTTGGAGCTCCACCAAGGATATGGTCTCGGACAGCACCCGGTTACAGCTCTTGAGCCACAAAGGTCTCAAGCAGGATGAGCCACCAAGGCAAGACCTCACCATAAGTCTCTCTTCTGGTCACTTGCCGTTGTGATCACTTCGGAGCTTAAGCTACCAAGACAAGGGGTCTCCGCGTCCCTGTACACGTGTCTTTCCGCCGCTTTACACCAAGTCAAAGGGGTCAACAAGCTTGAGTAACTCTGGCTCAAGTTGCCGGCAAGTCACAAAGACTTCAAGACACCGGCGTACCACTTGGTACAAGTTAGGATCACTCCTTGATCCCTTCTTCAAGCTCATCACCTAGCTACAACTCACTCTAGACCTATAAGCATTAAACACTCTCTAATCTTATGCTTAATCATTTTGGATGATCACTTTAAGCACTTTGGTGGCTTTGATGTTTTCTCAAGTGTCTATGTGTTTCTCTGAACTCCAGCACCTTCAAATGACCAAGTGGACATATATTTATAGCTTCAAACTCGCAAGCTAGCTGTTAACCTAATGGCTCAGAAAGCAGTTAACATCGGATTGTCCGGTGATAATAGTAGTACAATCATCAGACAAGAAATGCTATGGTGTGTTGTTCTTCCTCATCACCGGACTATTCGGTCAGTTCATCCATCTGCTTCAACAACTGCAGCCTCTCTGGTAGAAATACTCCGGTCTGATCCTCTGGTGCGCACAAGCTAATCACTGAACCATCAGGTGGGTTGCTCTTCAGTCTTCAACGGCTACAACCTTCTTTGCAGGAAATGCTTCGGTGAGTGCAACATAGTGAGTACCAGACTATTGATGAGGCAAATCTTCATGGGACTTCTTCGATTCAACCAAGTTTTGTCACAGCTACGATGGCTTCTTAATGTATTACTTCCATGATACCTACTAACATATATTCTTGATAAACATGTTAGTCTCGTTGATTATGTTGTCATTAATCACCAAAATCGCATACACGCCCTAAAAATGTTCCGCTATAATCTCCCTAAGGGCATGTTCGCTACAATCTCCCTTTTTTGGTGATTGATGATAACACAACAAAAGCAAGTGGTAAATAACAAATGATACTAATTGTAAAGAGTACAAGGACATACCACATTGCTTGGATGCATATTTTTACCATTTAGTCCATCTTTGTTGTGATTCCCTATTTCTCTATTGCCACTATGTCTTTTGAACAACTCATGCAAGAGCTTCTCCATTTGCATGCTCTTGATGCCAAATATAGATGAGTCACCCTTTGAAAACCTTAACATCTTGCTTACTTACTTGTTCTCCACTAGGTATGCCTCTTGCTTTAGTCATCAAACTTCTCCCTGTAACAGCCCAAATTCCTAAATCCAAGACAATAAAGACTTTTTCAAAAGAAATTAAAAAGAGTTTTGCAAAATTAAATAAATCTGTAAGTGTGTATGTGTGCTTTATACATATATGCATATATGTGGATATATGTGTTATATGTATAAATACATATATATATATATATATATATATATATATATATATTGAGGGCTATTATCTTATAAAAGAGTATTTATAGATGTGTGTGTGTGTGTATTTTAATTGCTTGATTGATCTTGTGAGCCAATATAAGGATATATATAGTATATGTGATGTATAAGAATAATATACATGTGTATATATATACATGAGAGAAAATATAATGGAAAAAGAAAAGCTTTTGTGTTAATGGACTAAAGCCCATCTCACCTCCCTCTCCTCTCTTTGTTTTGGCCCAACCCAACCAGACCAGCTGAGTCAGCCCATCGCTCTCTCCTCTCTTCCCTCCCTCTCTGCTTCAGCTCGCAGAGTAGCAGCCTGCATAGTCACCACCATGTCTGAGTCAGAGATCGACCACCCAACTGCCAAACGAGATCGCCGAGCCTCTAGAAGCTAAAGCCCGGACCAATTTTGCTAGAGCCCAAGAAATCATGAGATGTGCACAAGAGTTCAACCACCGGTCGCACAAAGTTCTGAGTTAAATTTGTGGGATTGCATTGAAGTTAAGCTAAGCAGCAAAGGAAGGAAGAATCCAGAGGCTATACATGAACTTTTGCCCAAGAGATAGAGACCCGAGCATGTTTGAATCACCAGAATTGAGTTTGGATCACTGTCGCTGCCCCTTTTCAAATTTGAGTAGAATTAGAGATGAGAGAGCCGCCCGGCTATAAATACGCGTCCCTACGCCCTCCCCAGATCATCCCAAGCCTTTTCCCCATCTTCTCATCAAGAAATCATCGCCAAAGCTCATCGTCGTCGGGAACCAAAGCTTCAAGCCGCTGCCCACCATCGCTAGCCTCAACCGCGCGCCGCCGATGACCACTCGTAGCCCAGTCGTGTTCGTCGTGAGCACGTGGTCATTTTCCGCCACTCATCAGAGCATTTGGAGCGACAACTAGCTTTTCGCCTCTCTCTGGTGACGCGCCACCGTGGGAGCCCTCTGAATCGCTATCATCGTCATCGGGAGCGAAGGAGACCAAGGTGAACCGTCCGATCCGAAACCAACGGCTGAGATTAGATCTGCATACCCCTTCGGTTTTAATCCCAATTAGCCGATAACTTGGCAGCCACATAGATGCATGCGTCCGATGTGTCCGCTCTGTCATCAAGCCACCTCAACCAAACAGCCCAGTCAGTACCCCAGTCATCGTTTCTTTTTATTTTATTTGTTTTGGTTGTTTCATTGATATCATAATTGTTATATATTGCGCAATAAAAAGTTTTTTATATAAAAATAAATATAATAACAATTAGTAAATTAATTTCAAAAAAATTAATAATGTTATATAGTTTTATAATTCAAATAAATGCTAAAAAATCCTAGAAAATCATAATGACTTTTGAAAAATCCTAGAAAATTCCTAGCAACATAATTTCATCTGTAGATAACCTTTTTAGTCATGTTTTAATCTTTAAAAATTTATAACTTGTCAATCGTAGCTCCGTTCTGACCCGTTCTTTCACCAGATTATCCGGAATAGTGTGATCTTGTATGTGATGATGTTTATTGTGTGATTTTTTATTCTTTTTAGATCTTGGTGTTTATGTGTTGTTGTTTTTCCGCGTATGTTGCGAGTAGACGCCAACGCTCATGAGGAGCTAAAAGGTCTGCAGGATTAGGATTTTGAAGACCCAACTGGGTTCAGTGAAGGCAAGTTGTGTTTTTGATAATTTTTATCCCATTTTTACAAATATTTTTTTTAAACATGCATGCTAATAATTTATTGGGAATCCCAAGAATTAGGCTTGACCCTAGTTTTTCCCTTATCATCCTTGTCGCCATAGTATGGTTTTGGGATATGGATGGACAGATGATGCTTAGCCTTGCTTTGGGTTGGTAATCATGATAATTGTTCTATGAACTTGATAATGGTCCTATGCAACAATGATAAAATATGATGAAATAATTTTTGTAGCAACATGGTATAGAGATTTGAGCAGGTGATATAATGAGATGTATGATTCTGAAAGTGGTAGTCTTGCTCAAATATAAGGACTGGTTCGTGGGGTAACCTTTCTGTATTTATAGTACAACCACAAGCCTGGTATGGGACATACCTAGCCAAGTAATTTTCTTACTCTCAGTATAGTGTAGATCAAGCAGAAGAGCAGTGAATGGACGATATCTTAAGATCCGAAAGGCGCAAGAGGGGACTTCCATTGTTGAGGTAGAATCAAGCGGTAGTGAAATCTTAGTGGATAGACATGTGCTGAGAAGGGGCATTGTAAAGGCTTTGTAGTATATTCCTAGCGCACACCTTAGTAGTGTGTAAGAGTTTTTTGTCGGTCAATGGATGCTCAGCAAAATGGGATGAAATATTTTATAGATAAAGTACAATCTCTGTAGAGTTAAAACTGAATATTAAGTCGTGCTCACAGTCATGAGCAGCACTGAAAACCTACCATGATTATAACTTGATGTTTTAGTTAGTCAGGTCAACTGTGATGGTGGGAATTATAGTTGAGGATGGTCAATCATAGTGCTGGGAACTATGATGAGGGTTTAACCTTAATGGATGGAACTTTGGGTTGAGGTGTTAGTTACTTGGTTAAATCAAGATGGATTGAATCTTAAGGTGGTTTATTATTCACTTATTTACTATTGCTTTTCAAATATTTTTCCTTAATGCTAATTATGCAAGAGAGCCATATTAGCCTTATTTTTGTTAAAGCTTTTATATGCATACTATTTCCTTCACAACTTGTTGAGTACGACAAGTACTCACTCTTGCTATCACCAAATACTCAGTTGGAGAAGGTATCGAGGAATACGCTGAAGGTGGATCGTTCTAAGATAAATGCGCAAAGGTATATTGCAGGAATGTAAATGCGGAAATGTAAATAAGGTAGAAAGCAAACTCGGCACAAGGGATTTTTATCTCGTGGTATCAATGGCATAAATGTCACACTTAGTCCATGTTAGAGCTCCACCAAAGATATGGTCTCGGATAGCACCCGATCACGGCTCTTGAGCCACAAAGACCTCAAGCCGGATGAGTCATCAAGCCACCATGGCAAGGCCTCACCACAAGTCTCTCTTCCGATCACTTGCTGTCGTGATCACTTCGAAGCTTGAGCCACCAAGGTAAGGGTCTCCATGTCCCCATACACGTGTCTTGTCGCCGCTCCACACCAAGTCAAAGGGGTCAGCAAGCTTGAGCAACTCCAGCTCAAGTTGTCGGCGAGTCACCAAGACTCTAAGGCGTCAGCATATCACTTGGCACAAGCTAGGATCACTCATTTATCCATTCTTCAAGCTGCATCACCTAGCTACAACTCACTCTAGGCTTATAAGCACTAAACACTATGTAATCTTATGCTTAATTGCCTTGGATGATCACTTTAAGCACTTTTGTGACTTGGATATCTTCTCAAGTGTCTCTGTATTTCTTTGGACTCCAGCACCTTCAAATGATCAAGTGGAGATGTATTTATAGCCTCAAACTTGCCAACTAGCCGTTAACCTAACAGCTTAGAAAAGTTGTTAACATCGAATTGTCCGGTGCGTACACCATCAGAAACTAGCCGTTAGATTTCACTCAAATTTATCCTGAACACTGGACACTTCGATGTATACATCATTGCCATCACCGGATAATACGATGAGTACATTTGAGCCATCCGAGCCTCTGCAACCTCTCTGTGTAAAACACTCTGTTGTAAGCCTATGGTGCACTTCCTCTTTACACCGGACTGTCCGGTCAGTTGTTCTTCATCCTTCAGCACTCGAAAATGTCTATGCAAGAAATGCTTCGGTGTGTTGTTCTTTCACATCACTGGACCATCCGGTCAGTTCATCCATCTATTTCAACAGCTGCAGCCTCTCTGATAGAAATGCTCCATTGTGATCCTTCGGTGCACACAAGCTAATCACCAGACCATTCGGTGGGTTGCTCTTCAGTCTTCAACAACCATAGCCTTCTCTGCAGGAAATGCTCAAGTGAGTGCAGCACGCTGAGCACTGGTGTCGGTGTATCAGGAACCGTGGGTCCCCGAATCCCGAGGGTAGGCCAGCCATCCGCCACATAGCGCCATCCCGCGGAGTCTCTCCCGCAAGGTGAGAAAAGATCAAGTCCCGGGAGAGGGCGCTGGGGGCCGCAGTCGGTGGCCCCCGAGTACCCCAGTTCCCTGATGATCCACGAACTCTAAGAACCGGGAAGAAAGTGCTCGGGAAGGTGTACGGTGACCCCCGAGCACCCTAGTCCCCTGATGACCAGGAGAGCTAAGTACCGGAAGAAACGTGCCCGGGGCTGCCAGCGATGGCCCCTGGGCACCCAAGTATCCCGAGGACTCACCGAAGGAAGTTCCAGGAGAGAGTGCTCGGGGCTGCGGGCAACAGCCCCTGAGCACTCGGTTCCCCGAGGATCCGTACAAGTATGCCCAGGAGAGAGTGCTCGGGGAGGTGAACAGTACCCCCGAGCACTCGGTTCCCCGAGGACAAGAAAGGGCATTCTCGGGAGAGAGTACTCGGAAAGATGAACAGTACCCCCAAGCTCTCGGTACCCCGACGACCCAAAAAGCCCCCTGGCAGAGGCTCCCGAGGGGCCCACCGATGAGGTGTCAGCTAGTCAAAGGCCCGAGACCGCATTTAAAGAGCGTGCGTGGCCTGTCACCTCCAACTGCTCCCGCCGCGCTCAGCGTCAATTCCTGTCACGTTCTGGCAGAGAGGCGTGGGGTTATTAATTGCACGGGTCCCGTCCCGTCCCGTGCCATCCGGCCCGTCTCAGGATAACGTCGTGAGGGCCGAGGTGTTCCATCTGCCGCGCTGCTGTGGCAGGGGAACAAGATAGGGCGGGCACACCGGGCCGCTCTGCGGCTTCCCGGTGGGCCCTCTCCACTGCGCCCGTTGCTAGGCCATTTATGGTGACGGATGACCAGGCGTGTGCCGCATTTTCCACCCCCGGTCACTTCGCCCAGAGGAAATGATGACGCCCTTTCCATTTATGGTGTCTCAGAACTCGTGCCCCCTCCCTCCCGTTCGGGGCATGTTGTTGCCGGCGGGTATTTAAAGCAGCCGGTGGCACAGAAGGAAACAATCCGGAAAAGGTATGGAAAAAAGAGAGGACGCACAAGCATAGACAAGAACGCAGCACAAGAGAAATACGGCCGAGAAGTGAGCAGCACGAGACAGGCCGAAGAACAAAGAGCCCCATGCTCTAGGATAGACCAACATTCTTGTAACCAGCAACATCCTTGAGGGACTTCCTCAGGGTATTTATAGTATCCATACAGGAGTAGGGTGTTACGCCCCCGTGCAGCCCGAACCTGTCTAAATTCTGGTGCATTTACTTCTTTTTGCACTGGGTCATTCCACCACCACCGGCAGTTGCATTCATTCCTATTTATTTCTCCGACGAACATACTCAGGATCATCCCCCCGGCCGAATCTCTAAAAAGGGGTCTCTCGGGATCCCTGCGACTGGAGTTAATCCTCCGACAACTGGACTATTCAGTGAGACAAATCTTCATGGGACTTCTCTGATTCAACCAAGCTTTGTTTCGACTATAGTGGCTTCTTGATGTATTGCATCCATGAGACCTACTAACATATACTCTTGACAAACATGTTAGTCTCATTGACTATGTTATCATTAATCACCAAAATTGCATACACGCCCTAAAGATGTTCCGCTGCAATCTCCCTAAGGGCATTTTTGCTATAGCACCTCCCGCAGCTGAGAAGAGAAAGCGTTGCACCCCATTCCGTAAGGGGGAGCCCCTCACCGATGGGTAGCTTCGTGCTTCTAGGGAGAGAGCCGACGGTCTCACGACCCCAGCGATGGGATGGAGGAACCCAACGTCTCCTTGCGAGTGGAAGGCAAATGATAGGGCCGCTTACCTTTTTCCTACTCTCGCCGGGCACGGTTCTCCTGCTGTCGGGTGGCCCTCTGGCCTCGAATTACATCGCGGAGGTCGTGGTGGTGAAGAGAGTTGAGCATATCAGCGGGTGGATTGCCCCAACACGGTGGGGGTCTCCGCGTACTCCCTGTTAGTGAGGGAGCACGGGTTCTCTCATGCCCCAGGGTCCACTACGAATCCTGTCGACCTCGACCACTCCTTGTGATGGACGGGGCGGCTGCTGCCATAGTCTAGCGTTGGACGGTCTCTACCAAGAGCGTGATGTCGCACAGCCATGGCACTACCGGTTAGCTCTCCAGTACCACCACCGGCGGGTGACTAAAAAGCACTCGTGCAATTTGTAGGTTCCGCGCGAGGGTCATGGCCTCGTAGTCAAGCCGCTGATCGCGGAGCGCTGAGACATCGTGAGGAGGGAGCCCCCTATGCTCGTGTTTTTCGTACGGCATGAGCCTGTGGCGTGGCGTGATGACCTTGAAGACGCCACCGCCAAGGGCTTAACCCCCGACGGGCACTCCTCCGAGTGGCGTTGTAGTCGCTAGGGCGGTATAGGATTACCTTCATGTCTTGTGCCGGGCTGGTTTCCCTCTTGGTGAATGGCCTGGGGCACACCTCCAGTTCCCGAGGCACGAGCGTCTCTGTTGCCCAATGTCGCATGGTGCGTCATGTAGACTTCACGTTCGGTCTTTGAATCCTCAGACTCTATCTCGATGTCCCATGCTCGAAGCACATCGGACTCATCTTGGTCGTACTCCATGACAAAAACCTCGCGACGTTCTGGGTCCTCTAATTGGGACTCCACGACCGTCACATATCTGGACATGGGTAGCCCAACCATGGTCTCAATACCCGAAGAAACGCAAAAAACGCGTCCCTACCTGGCGCGCCAACTGGGGGATGGTCCCTGATAATGAATCTGGGGTATATCAGATGATGGGCATGTTGATCATCGTTTCTTTGTGGTGGGATCGGATGGACACAAGAACGAGAGGATTTATCCAGGTTTAGACCTCCCGTGGGATAATAGTCTTACATCCTGTGTATTTTCTTACGGATTAGATGAACTTGTTACCGAATCTCCCCCTACAAGCAGGGTCCTCCCCCTTTATATAACAGGGGAAAGAAAGTACATACAAACAGACCGTGTCAAACTCTGTAGAAGCCAACTACTCTTAGCCCATCATGACGAGGAGTAGACATGCCCGACCTGCCCTGGTTGTCCTGCACGCCCTGTCCCATCTGTTGAATGCTGTCATGCTCCCCTGCGAAGTCATCCCATAACATTAAATACTACGGAACAGGTCACTACATCACCACGCCAGCCCACGATCTGGCTCGCCGAAAGGGTGTTTCTGGGGAAGAAAAAACACTTCAATGGACGACATTAAATATGATTTGATTATTTAGGTGAGTACCTGCCCTCGCAGGGTCTTCTCTACCAACCAAGGGCTGGTCGATTAAGCCCCACTCTAGTCGTAGGATGAAACCGTGGTTTCAAGGGTATCAACCGCCGGCTGATATTTGGCAGCATAGGACCCACCCAGTGGATCACCCCCTTACGTATTACACCAACATAAACTTTTCCTTTTCCAACTAAAAATATGCTAGCTACTTTTCTTAGATATCTACTATATAAAGAACGAGTTGTTTCTCGCGTCACTTTTTCTCATACTCTCCTCTTATCTGATAAAAACCTTTAAAATTTGAATAATTTATCCACTTTTGTCATTCATCCTCGTCGTCCAGCCTCCTTGCCTCGTTATCGGCTACGAATATGGGACTGATTTTACTAATAAAAATAAATGAAGAAACTAAAAGCGAAATTAGCATATAGTCTTTTTTTATCCCATATGAAATCTAATTACGACATTGCTCTCAACGTATTTGTTTGGCGACACTCCCGTGCCGCATTCGCATCTCCATATCTTGAATATATACTTGATGTTTCCGTGTTCAATGTCTATATTTTCGTTGTAACACATGGACACTTATGTAGTACAGTATTAGTAACACGGACTTATTTTTACACTCGACGGCCCATCGATAAATAAGCTATATTTGAAATGTAGGAATTTCGGAGGGAACAAATTGGCTCAGCAAGAACCGGAAATGGCCCCCGCGTTCCATAAGTTGCCCAATAAGTAGCGCAGCTCCATTTGAACTTCGAAAAAATCGGAATGTTTTCAAAATATACTATGGCCGTGCTTTGATCTCCTTGTGTCGCAAGAGGACTTGAGATCGTGTTTTGAGGTACAAATTCTTGGTTGCGATGCAGTCGTGTCACTTATCGTGAATATATACTGCTTAACACCAAATTTTGGAGAGGTGAAATACCATTTATTAAGAGAGAGGTTCATAGCGAAAATTTATATGTCTCCGCCTGCGCTGACATGCATAGGGAATTTTATTTTATTTTAGCTCTTTTTAAATTAATATTTTTAAAAAATACATGACGTTCAAAAATTATTTTTTTATCACGTTAAAATATATAACATGACTAAACACATAATCACACTGATACATATACGTGACAAGGAATCATGCCATTTACTCCGACGTGATAAAAGTATAACAAGACGTCGAAATAAAATGTCAGTGTGGCCCCCTTAATTACCGAACATCAAGTTGTGAGTACATGCTATGAGATGGCTGACGTGACGTACATGTCCCGGACCGTGGAGAGTGAAGACGTGGAATCCAGGTGTCGACTAGCCTGACGTTCATGCCAAGTCAGCAAAACCGTCCGCTGGATCGATCCCATCTCACAAACGTGTCCACCGTTCTGAGCCTGACACGCATCCCATCTGACCTCCAGGCGCGCGTTTGACTCCATCGGTGCGCCTCCCGCGCGAAAGAGATGGGCGGACCCCTCGACGACGCCCGCGCCGACGGCGAGCCTTCGTCCTCCTCGTCATCGTCGCTGTCCGGTGCCGAGGAGGCCATGTTCCCGGACGTGCAGGGGTTGCAGCGGCGGCTATGGGCAGGGACGCGCGCCGCCGTCGCGCCGAGGCTGCGCGAGGCGTCCGAGAACGCGGCGGGCGATCTCGTCGCCTGGACCAGGCAAGGCGGCGGGCCCCGCGCCCTCGTCGTCGCGTCGGTGAGCCTCCCTACCAACAGCGCATGCAATCCTTTGCCCATCCAAGAAGCACGTCACCTCGCACTCTCGTCTGATGTGTCGCAGGTCGGAACGGCGGCGCTTGTGGCGCTGACCGGCCTCCTGGTCGTCGTCTTCTTCGTGGCGGCGGTGGCGACGAACGCCATCATCGTTTCGGTTCTCGTGTCCCTGGCTGCCACCGGAGGATTCCTGGCCGTGCTGCTTGCTTTCCTGGCCGCGATATATGTCGGCGCACTGTCAGTCGCTGTCCTCGTTATCTCTGCCACGACCGTCGCAACTGTCGTTGCCATCACGATTGCCACTGGTATGCACTAACTAATCATTTTCATCATCTGTGGCAATACTCGTTAAGGTGTTAAATATTACATCCTCAGATTTTAGTGTTTGCTGTGCCTAAGAAACATCGATTTGTGACTGCAATTTCACAAGTCGTTTACATTTTCTACCTTCTTAGTTTTGACCCACGAGATTTTATGAAACCATTAGTCACGTAAAGGATCATAAAATCGTCCTATGAGCATTATTCAGTGGCCTTGAACTTCTCGATCGGCCTCTGTACCTTGATATCTGAAAAAGAACGGTCCTACTGAAGAGCCTTGTGAATACAGTTAATCGACTGCTCTGCATCTTCAGCATTTACAGTTGAGCGATCAGTGGTGCAGCAGTCGCTCAAATTCGTGGCATAATCTAAACAGCCTTGCTTTGTAAAATGAGATTCACGGTTGCTTCAATTCCCTTTTCTGTGTAAACACCAAAATTCACCTGCTGACGGATTACAAAGAACAAAATTGACCGATAGGATAACTGCTTACAAAATAGCATGCCTATGTGGCGTTGTCGCCCTCCTCTAACCCCCCGGGATTGCCGATGAACCCTGAACCCTAAGCTCTCTCACCTAAACTCGCCGTGGTTCACTGTCGATTGACCACTCCTAGATTTCAATCTAGGAGGCGCGTGAAAGAAATCACGAGCAGACATGAGACATCGCCATAGATTGAGTAAAGCGTTTCTGTATTTTTTTTTTTTTTGGTCAAGAATAAAGCGGCAGTGGCAAAGTATTATATCTGCAGTTTGCTACCTCAATATGTTCAGACAATACTTTCCAAAAAAAGTTCAGACAATTGCTGCCGCTTGCAATCTTAAGCTCCTATAATGTCACTCAAGTACGTCGCAGTAACTAACGCAGTATTCCTATATACATTGCAGGATGGGTTGCGTTCTTCTGGATCGTTTGGTTTGCAGTCAAGAAATGCCTGGATCAGACGACTAAGCGATCGACTGGCATGACAAATTCGGTGATCTGAGCATATATATATATATATATAGGAAAGGCTTCCTATATATACTCCTTTCTGAATCTGAACATCAGTTAGAGAGGAAGAGAGAGAGAAAGTGTGTATATATATAACAGAATGACACTCAATTAACAGAAGATATTCACGTGAATTTGTCTTCTGTTCACTTCTGCCTGAGTATCTGCTTGAGTGTCTTCACTTATTGGTGTATTTGTCTTCACATAAGTGATGATAGATCTGAAGACATCAATAATCGGAGACATTTATGTGACTGAAGACATCAATAAGCACAGGCAATCAAGCAGATACTTAAACAGAAGTGAACAAAAGACAATTTTATGTGGGTGCTTTCGTCTTCACATGAATACCTCCGATTATTGGTGTCTTCAGGTTTATCGTCTTCTGTTATATAATAACAAAATGACTAGTAATATTTATCGTTAGCGTATGACGGTGTAAGGATATAATATTATTCAAATTTGAGTTACTATTCACTATTAACAAAATTATGTGTAAAGATATAATATTTATCGTTAGCGTTCGACAGTAGGTTCACTTCTGACGATAGACTTGAAGACACCAATAATCAGAGACCTTCGTGTGAAGACGAAGATATTAATAAGTGAAGACACTCAAGCAGATACTCAATCATAAGTGAACAAGAGATGATAGACCTGAAGACACCAATAATCAGAGATATTCATGTGAAGACGAAGACACCAATAAGTAAAGACACTCAAGTATATACTCGGGTAGAGGGAGAGAGCGTGTCTATATATATATATATATATATATATATATATATATATATATTACAGTTCTGTGCCTGGTGACTGGCGCAGATGATGCGTGTAAAATAAGTACATACTGCTTTTCCATATTAGTAGAAAAACTGAACGCTCCATTTTGCGATCGACGTCCTTTTGATGTTCGAAGAATCCGGCCAGGAGAAAACTGTTACTGATTTAACACAGTTTATATACTGGAACTCTGTATGCATGGCATGCTGGTGTCAGCTGGATATATTCATTCTTAGGGTCTTGTGTGAATGAAAAGATAAGTTGAGAAGCAGCACCAGAACAGATGTGAAATTGTGAAGGATCATGCACCCTCACGATCGAGTCACGACAGGATCGTGCGTATGGCGACCATACCACCATTCACCGCGCTGGTTTCCGGCCGTTTTACCGTGGTCCTGCGAAGCCTTGGCATGAAATGCTGAAACCATGCATGCACGTGGATCGATTGAGCCTAGAACAACTAGGTCCATGCGATGCATGCAAGTCCAACAGCTAGCGGCCGGCGGCGGCCCGAGCAACACTGTTTGGAGGAAAATATCAAACGGACGTGATGTCAAGTCAAAGATTCGAATCGTCGAACACGACCATGCATGCATGCTCCCGTCGATCCTATTCGGCCATTCCCAGCAGCGATAGCCCCTAGCTCGCAGCAACTTACAGATTTTGAGCGCCATGTCACTGCTATTGGGGCCGGGGTGACAGTGACGCGACACGCCGGTGACTCTGCACCAATGCGCGCGGGCGCGCCAGGCAGTGGCTCCACGCGCATCTATGCAGGACTGCATGTGCTCGCGGCAGTTGCATGTGGCTTCACTTGCGGTTCCAAAAGCGGCGGCCGGGGCAGCTGGGCGGAAGAGGCCGCCGCCGCCGTCGCAAGGGGAAGGTGAAAGCGACAGGCTAGGGATGACAATTTTAATTAACCCGATTATCTATTTATCCACGGGTAAATACTATCAGATATGATCGTATTTGGTACCTACATGGATATATTTTTGGGTAAAAAATACTACTTAATAGGTATACGAGTACGAATATAGTTAAGACATACTCATACCTGTAACATCTATTTACCCATATAGCTCTCTAACAAGTGGATCCAATCTTACAAACCCTAATCTCTCACATGCCTCATTTATCCTCATTGGCTAATCTCATCATGTTTCCTGTCAAGGCTGTCATTCACATAGCTGTCACACCCACACCCACCCAACCTAGACACTTAACCGCTAGCCCTACCATTGTCAAGCCCCGTCGCCGCTTACCCATCCTCGCCCCAGCTCAACACTGTCTCTAGCATCATGCCCTAGCTCCAAATACATGTCGCCTCCTACACCACACCCTAGCAGCCTAGCTCTGGCATCGCGCGGTCCACGCCGTCTCGCCCCCGCCTCCAACAGACCAGCTCGCAACACGGCGTCGCCTCTAACACCACACGTCGGTGCCTCAGCTCCAGATCCGCGCTACTTCCAACACTGCGCCCCAGCTCTAGCACTTGTCGCCTCGCCCTACCCCACCTTTAGCACGCAGCTTTGCATCGCCTCCGGCACCGTATCCCAGCTCGCTACCGCCTCGAGCACCACGCCTCGGCTCACTGCTGCCTCCGTTCACCGTTGGCTCTTCACAGGTAAATAGGTATACAAATAGGCGACATGTATCTACAGATGTTTACGATATACTTACAAACAAATAAAAACTAATAGGTGCGGCGGTTCGCCTTGCTGGAAGGCTGATGCATGCGGTTCACAAAGCACCCTCAATGTACCACATGCTGGAATATGCATGATCACTCCCGATAACGTACATAACTGTGCCCTGACGACCTGTCATTATTCACATGTTCTTTCGTTAGATTGATTGGCTTGCCACGTTCCATGCAGCCAAAATATACTATAGTCGTCGCTTGCATAATGAGTCTCACTCAATCTTTGCCCTTTCCCTTGCATGCGCAGATCGACCACGACCTTGTTCGTTGTTATGAAACATTCACTCACATCAGCTAAGTCAGGGTCAGTAGTACTGTAGTTAAAACAAATACTACTCCTTCCGTCCAAAATAAAGCGCATTTTATTTTGGGAAAACCAAACTTTTATATATTTTAACTAATAATTAGTTAAATTATAAGTATATTTAATGTATAAAAATTATACAACTATATTCACTATATGAAAAAAAGATCATTAGTGACGGGTGATAATAGTCATTAGTGACGAGTCTCGTACCTGTCATTTTTATCGCGTCATTGATGATAAGTTATTAGTGACGGGTTATAACCGTGACCCGTCGCTAATGTTTAGTCATTAATAATTGATCGTAACCGTGATCCATCACTATTAACTGAACATTAATGAGGGTCGTAATCTTGATCCGTTACTAATGACTTACGAATATTTTTCGTGCGTTTTTTACATGAAAAAAGTCATATATATGTATATGTATATGTATATGTATATGTATATGTATATGTATATGTATATGTATGTATATATATCACCCGAGCCATCCCAATGCAAGTCCATCATGTATGCCTCACAAGCCACTCTATTTTTCACACTCTTTTCGAGTTTGCGTTCTGTAGGAATCAAACCCGCGACCTCCCCATCGTGCGTGAAGCCACCTTACCACCTCTGCTATGTGCTATCACATAGTTGTGATAAAAACCGGATATTTTATCCTTTTTAACATTTTTTGCCGAATATCATTAGTTACGTATCATAACCATGACTCATCACTAATGACTGAATATTAGTAACGGGTCATAATCTTGACCTGTCACTAATGACTGGTTTTTTCAAATTTCATTAAGGGTTATTATTTACATATAAAAATTTTTTTTATCCAAATTTGTATTAATATATGTGATGAATTTCTGAATATCTCATGCAAATGATCGCAACTTCATAAGTGATTCAGAGTGACTTCGGTAAAACAGACATAATTTCTGCATACGGACTCTGATTTTGATGTTTTTTACTCTACGGATATAAAAAAAAAGTTACATCTGTTTCTTCCCCCGCCCCCTCCCCCTCTGTCAGATTTAGCAAACTTTTTGAAGCCAAATTCAACTTGGAAGATTGAGTTCTCACCCTATGAAATTTCTGCACCATTTTCAGAACGCTTGTTTGTGTCTGTAGCCGTCTCCTCTTACATCGAACTTGAGCAGAAATATACAATATTCCTATTCTAATGCTACCGATGTGAGAAAAAATAAGAGGAAAAGAAAAGAAAAGAAAAGGAAAAAATGTGAATAACTCAAGATCAAATTTGCATTGCTGAGCATTTAAATAGAAAGCTAAAATAACATGTTTTATTTCAGCAGGGAACACTTGTTGAGTAGATGAAAACTAGTATATTATAAAACAGTCGTATGATTTCATTTCCATGTTTTTTTTATTAATAGCAAATATCACGAGCAAAGCCATTACCAAAGTTCTACATTGATAAATATCGTAATTAGTGACGAATCATAACTTGATCCGTCACTAATAACTGAATTAGGATGATCCGTTACTGATAAATGAGTCATTAATAACAAATCATAACTTAACCTGTTATTAATAACTAAATTAAGATGATCCTTCCCTAATAATCAGATCATTAATGACGGACCACTAAGTTCACTCAAGCAGTTAAATGCTCAAGCAGTTAAATGGTGCATACATGCATGATGCTTAGTTTGCATCCTAAATTTTCTGTGAGTTGGTGGGGAGTTGAACAGCGGCATCTTTCAAGGCGTTTGACACAGTATGTGCTAGTCTCCTTCGAAAGAACCGAGGAAACAACTTCTACTACGTGACCTTCAGCGATAACAGCGAAAAAAGAACAACCCCAAATACAATTACTGATGAACGAAATGGATTAAGCACACATAAACATGACATTATATATTGGTATTATGGAGCCAAACCAGTCCACTGTAACCAGCAATCGTTCTGGTGCCTCGTCCAGATTTCCAACTATACCCCCAGATCCAAATATATACATGATAACATGAATGGTTTAGACAAGCATACTAGGAACATATAACTGGCAGTTAGACAAGTTCACGACAGAGAAATGGCGACATCATACTTTTCCAGGTAGGTCTCTGCGTTTAGGTGGACTGATGGAATTATTACGTCCCATGGTTGAAACATAGCCTGGAAAAATCATAGAACACAAGTGCATATGAGATCAATTCGACCATGCCATAATCACAGTAGCTCAAGAGAACAAACCTAATGGCCATGACCAACAAGCGAAAGAAGGAATGCCCGATAATTCCCTGATGTTTCAGACTGGATAGCCTCGGCTAACGGCTTCTTATATTTCTTGTAGTACTCTGCTTTGATATATTGCATATCAATCTCAGTCCTCGTTACCACGACCCTTATAAGTGTCTTGTCATCAGTACCTAGACCTTTCATGGCCTTTCGTAGGACCTGAATTCATGTCATTTAGAGAGAATTGATCATGGCAAGTATCAAACCAAGAGAACGGATAATATTAGATGTCATCAATGATGAAAAGAAGAGATTTATAAAGATGAAACAACTGGCAGGTTTTTTTTTCTTTGAAAAAATATTGGTTGATTTGAGAATGCTATCCTGGAACCTCTGCATAAACAGAAAGCCACAATCATAAAAAAATGCACATGAACTCAGGTTAGCAGCATATTCTGACAGCAACATTCCCATGTTTATGATATTAGTATCCAGGCTAAAAGGAAAAAGCAGCTAGGACAGTAGGACACTCCAGGAGAGGCGTAATGGGCACTGAAGATACCAGAGCAATCTAATCTGTGCTTATTTGACAGTATTAGCAGAAAACAATACCATGGATTGGTAGCAAGCTACATACACTGAAAATAAGAAAAATAATTAAACTAAAATCAACTCATATTGGATACAGCAAGCTTTATATCAGTATTGAGTCAACAGCTGATCTTGCTTCACCACATGTTAATAGTTTCCTGAAATAAAGAGCAGCTAGCTAGCATATTTCATGTTGTCTATCTATGAATCCACTGCGCAATGCCATATCTAACAGGAAAAATAGTGCACAGACTTGACTCTACAATCAATCGGTGGTAACAATTTCAAAAGCTACAATATTTCTTTACTGAGGACAGCATGAGTGAAATACCTTAGCAAAATACTTTGCTGGATTCTCTGCGCATCTGAGAATCGTCAAAAGTGCAACTTCAAAGTTTCCAGATGTTTCGCTCTTGATAACCTATCATATATAAAGGGCATTCTGATAAATTCAAAGAGAACAGAAAATGCTTATGCAAAAAGAATACTGAACAAAACTTTTACCTTCTCTAAGTTCCGGTCATACATATGATGGTAAGCAGAAGCAACAGATGCCAAGTGTGCCCAACTGCGTTCAGTGAAAACGCGAATGAAAGTCTTCTCATCCGTGCCCAGCTTTTTCTCACCAGCTTTGTACAAGTCCTTTGCATCATGTGTCACTATAGTAGGATCAACCTCAGGGCCTTCATAGCGTGGAATTCCCACATAGGCAAGTAAAAGCTGAAATATACAGTATATCTTTCATTACTTCTGGCAGAAAAGTGCAACTGAAATTTGGACAGATATAAATACTAACTTCATGGAAAAAAAATACTGATTAGCATACTGCACAGGAATCATGCTAATGATCTCGTTGTGCATCAACATTATACGTAAAAGTATAAAAGATTATCAACACAGATAAGCAATCAAAGCAACTTCTCACTAATACTGCAATATGTCAGCGAGGAAAAGGGGCAATTATTTATATGGCAGAGTACTGAACATGAGTCCCTTATACGCCACTGGATGTGAGGATGTCTCACTGACATGTCTGACCCAGCCCACCATGTCAGCCTCACAATGACATATTATGAAATGATTCAGTGGCATATCAAGAATTTTCCAAAGAAAAATTATAGCCAAATATTCGTGTTCCGAAAGCAGGGCAGTCTAACACTAAAAATTCTTAATAAAAAGTAAACAATTTCAGCTTCTTTCATGCAGCAGGTGAAGAAGCAGAACAAACCCAAGACAGATACTCTAATAAGGATCAGGACCTTCTGGTGATCGCCGGATGTCTGGTGACCAATGTCGTGTTCAAGATAAGTACCGAATCTCGCAAAATAAGTCTGTTTCATTATTTGCAACTGTGAAGGTGTCCTGGAACATATTATCTCAGTGGCTGCTCTCAGATCCATAGTGTCACCACTTAGAGCTTCTCTCAAAACAGTAGCATCACGTCCAGCAGGATCAAGAATCCACAGCAACATAGCTTTCTGGAATCACATGGAACAAAGTTAGACATATTTAACACAATGATTTTGATTAATTCAACTCACAGGATTGAAGTAGCACAATAAGTCATTTTTTTCTCGAACGCGCAGGAGAACTGCGTGTCATGGCATTAAAGAGGAGTAAAAACGGGCCCGAAATTACAAACTAGAGGTAGGGGGAGGGTGAGGGAGTCATAGACTCATAGGCTAAAATAAACAGATGTGCCACAAAACTTATTTAAATCATCAATTCTACTTTGTGAATCTATTCAGTTGATTAGCATATTGCTCCAGCTAACTTAACAATTTGGTTTATTTAATAAAGAGAAGATTTCTTCTCAAACTTTTCGTGCCTTGTGGTGTCCACTGAGTTCAGATGAAATACGGTGGGAGAGTTCCTCATGATACATAGTCCTGTATTCCTGTTGAATGAGTCCACGTTGCACCGAGTCACGATGAGTAAGTATGTTTATTACTGCTGTACTGTCACAGCCAAACCCTGAAAGACCATAAACAAAGTCAAAATCAAAAAGGAAACTCAGCATGCTAACCATTACCTACTATATGTCAGATAATGGAGTTTAAAGTGATAGATATAAAACTTTGAGATTTGAAGAAAAGCACTGAATTTTTGCGAACCACTTGATTACTGAAATTCACTTCCAAGTTCAAGTTTCATTACTAATGGTCCCTTGCTCTCAGTAAACATACATCATTTAAACGTATCAAGCCCAACTCACACTAAAGAACATTTGTAACAGGTCACAAAGGTACTACTGGAAAAATAAACGGCACTTGCTAGAACAACTCCAATAGTTACATGTTCTACAGCTAAGGAAGAACCTAGGTCACCATTCGGTCATAGCCTCATAGGCAGTAGGCCCAAGATTTCACTGCCCAAGTTTCATAATTACTCCCCCTATTTGTTCTATTTGATGCTTTAGAACCCATGTGGTCAAACATTCTGAACTTTAAGCAATGAGTATTCAAGATTATATGAAAGTTGGATACGTTGAAAGCATATAATATTCAAGATTAAAAGTACTTTTATAATATCTACAGTTTTTAGTGATGTAAAATTACAAAAGTGAAGGTCAAAGTTGCATCTCAGATTTTGTAGAAGTTAAAGATAAAGAAGGGAGTAGATGGTTCAAGAGAGTAAAGCAACCCTTCAGTTTCAAAATTGCTCTTAACAATGCCAAGTTGAAGGGATTCATCCATAACAAATAAGTTCTTGGAAGACTGGAAGCAGTTGACCTGATTTAAGTCCTTTTTCTCGGCTAGTGCTATTGAGCTATTCCTAGGATATTGGGATGGTTGAGGGAAGGGAAATAAACAGAAAAGATGAGAGCCAAACAAAAATAAAAAAGAATTAGGGAACATATGAACTTATAAACCAGCTGCAGGGTTCTTTAATCACAACTGCAGTGCAGAAAACCAGTCCATAATTTCCGGAAACCGATATTTTTATACCTGTGAATCTCAAATCAATTGGACCCTTAACCCCAGGACCGGACTATTCGAGACCAGAACTCCATCTTGACTAGTCCTCATGTGTCATTACAATCCACAATCCACTTGACTGCAAATTCTCGTAGAAGAAAACAAAAAAGGTCTTCATCAATGTGATTGCCATCACTTCGCCCAGCTCGATTCCTGACCTAGCTACCTCAGTCCATCCCAATCTCTAGGTAATATCTCATGGTCTATATAGTCCTCTAACAACAACCCATTGGACCCTTAACCCCAGGACCGGACTATTCGAGACCAGAACTCCATCTTGACTAGTCCTCATGTGTCATTACAATCCACAATCCACTTGACTGCAAATTCTCGTAGAAGAAAACAAAAAAGGTCTTCATCAATGTGATTGCCATCACTTCGCCCAGCTCGATTCCTGACCTAGCTACCTCAGTCCATCCCAATCTCTAGGTAATATCTCATGGTCTATATAGTCCTCTAACAACAACCCTCCTCAACCATAATGCGCCAACAGCACAAAAAAGAAATTCCAACCGACCACCGTCCCATCTGCCATCTGAACCCAATCCGACCAGCCCCTGGAACAGCAATTTCTAGCTGAAACGTTCGTCCGGGCTCCGGTCAACCAGATAACAACGCGCTGTCAGGTCCAGACCACGGACGCGCAACGCCATACTCTCCCGCTCGGCCGTAGTTTCTAACCAAATCGAACAACAAGGGAGTGGGAGATTTTGGGAGGGGCAACAATTTGGGCGAGAATCCACGGGGAAAGTGGTGACGGACCTTTGAAGGCCTTGTGGAGGTCGACGGCGTCCTGGCGCGGGTTGGTGGGCGCCGGCGGCAGGGTGAGGCTCGCCATCGCCGGCGATCGCTGCGCGTGCACGATTCGATTCGCTCGGCCCGGGTGAGTGATTAGCGATTGTGGTGGGTGCAATTTGGGCGTGCTCGCTTCGCGTTTAAGGAGGGAGGAGAGGATCCGGTCCACGGGCTCCAGAGCCTATCGATTAGTGGACCGGGTCTAGACCGCCTGGGCATTGGCGCTATCGACGCTTGCAACGGCCGGCACGGCACCCACGGCTCTGGTTTCCCCGCGTTCGGTGGACCAGGTCGATGTCTGTGGTAGCAAACCCACGGACATGCCGGCTTTATTAAAATTGTTCTTAGCAACCCCACGGCTAGGAGGCAAACCGTCATGCTGCCAAATGGAGAGCATGCGTTGTTTTCTCTTTTTTATTTTTCTTCCGGGCAGGATCTCAATATCTTTATTATTGACTAAATCAAGATTACGATCCCCAATTACCTATCTCTAATCTCTCTGTAAGCCAATTGGAAGCATAAAATTCACTCACACACAAACAGGATTAATAACTACACTCATGTTTCACACGCAGACTCAATCTAAGATATAACCATTCAAAAAATAATAGAATATAGCATAAATGAAAGATTTGTATATACGAAATTTATAATATGATCATATAATTTTGGGATTGAGGAGAATAACGAGTATCTGGATACGAGGGTGGAGGAGTTGTATAGTTCAGAGTTAGCCGTCCATAACAACATTTTAAGAAGGATAAAGATAGTGACTGATTTGTGAGAGGATAAAAATAGTTCTCACATAATATCTTAGTGTAAAAATAGCACGATAGAGGTAACTTCTGTGGTAGACGACGGTAGAGGCGACATATGGGCGGCAACACAACATCTCCATAAAATCAGCGTTATAGGTGAAGTGCGAGAGACGACGCATCCTCTGGAGAAACCTGGCGCTGAAGGTGAAGTGCGGGAGGTGACGCACCCTGAAAAAGCCTAATAGTGAATATATGAAAGATAAATATTAGATGTCTAGATGTGAAAAGCAAATAATAAGATATTAAATGTATTTTTGAAATATATAGAAGATAAATATTAGACATCTCGATATAAAAGGTAAATAAGATATTAAATATTTTATAGGAATATAAAAGCATAGATATATTAACTGCAAGGGCATTCAACAATGTGCTGCAGAATTTGCCTCACAAAACAAAAGACGCATCAGATTATTTGTAATGCATTGCATCACCCCTTTGCTGTTATTTGTACTCATCAATTCGAGCTGCGATGCGAAGAACAGCACCCCAGCCCCAAGAAAGAAGAGAAAATCTATGATTTACCATCGAATAACTATTGATTCTATAATCCGCTATCGAATAAATTCTGTTTACTTCTATACTATCGAATAAATGTTTCAGTTCCTTATATGCCATCGGCTTCCGATACTACCCTCCGCTGCACTGTTCATGAACAGTATGAACAGTACCCGTGAATAAAAAAAGTCACAAAAAATATGTCGATTTTTGTGCACGCTCTATAATTCATAATCAACCCGTTTTAACTGTATTCACCTAAAAATACTGTATAGAATTCAAACTAAAATTCTTCAAAATGTACTACTTTTGTAACTTCTTGCAATTTTTAAGTCTAATAAAAATTTAAAAAAATCTGAAAAAATTTACTAATATTCCTCTAATGTGATGTAATAATTTCTAAAATTATCTCCCGCGGTGAAAAAATTAGTTATTTTTAATGCACAGTATTACAAAAGTAGCTCATTTTGAGAAATTTTAGTTTGAATTTTACACAGTATTTTTAGATGAATACAGTTAAAATGGGTTGATTATGAATTACAGAGCGTGCACAAAAATCGACATTTTTTTTTTGACAGTTCATGAACAGTACCCGAGAATAAAAAAGTCAAAAAAATATGTCAATTTTTGTGCACGCACTATAATTCATAATCAACCCATTTTAACTGTATTCACCTAAAAATACTATATAAAATTCAAACTAAAATTTCTCAAAATGAGCTACTTTTGTAATACTGTGCATTACAAAGAACTAATTTTTTCACCGCGGGAGATAATTTTAGAAATTATTACATCACATTAGAGGAATATTAGTAAATTTTCTCAGATTTTTTGTAAATTTTTATGAGGCTTAAAAATTGCAAGAAGTTACAAAAGTAGTACATTTTGAAGAATTTTAGTTTGAATTCTATACAGTATTTTTAGTGAATACAGTTAAAACGGGTTGATTATGAATTATAGAGCGTGCACAAAAATCGACATATTTTTTGTGACTTTTTTTATTCACGGGTACTGTTCATACTGTTCATGAACAGTGCAGCGGAGGGTAGTATCGGAATCCGATGGCATATAAGGAACTGAAACATTTATTCGATGGTATAGAAGTAAACATAATTTATTCGATGGCGAATTATAGAATCAGTAGTTATTCGACGACAAATCGTAGATTTTCTCATTTAAGAACGCATCAAAATTGATATTCATGACCGTACCATACATCTTGATTTCTCACTTGATATGGCCTTGGCCGTCCCTTCTCAGATTCCCTAGCCTACATCCGCATCCCATTCGACATCGCTTTCTTTTTTTCAAAAGATCCAGATAATTCCGACATGTATTAATAAGAAGACGAGAGCATTACATGAGCATTACAGGCGTCAGCGACGTAAGATACAACTAAGAGAGCCTTCAACGTCGCTTTCAGCATAGACAACCACTACCTCTCATAGGCCGGTGCAAGTTTCTTTTATTGGACTTGCTTCGGGTCCTTGCCGCGCCACAGAATAATGCGATTAAAATTTCTAGAATAAAAAATCTGTCAGAACCATTAATATGCACTTTGCCAAGAGGATTGTGAGATGTATCTTGTCCAATATATATAAATGTAGTACACCTTTCTTAAACTGATAGCCGTAACATACCACTGCATTATACTCAAAGAAGTGGCATGAGGCATCCCTCATATGTTCCCGTTGAAGATTGGAACTCAGTATCGCAATAAATCATCCCGACAAGGGAAGAGTTCCTCTGCTAGATAGTGCTCTATTAAAACTTTCATTTACATTCTTTCACCAAAGTTATTTCCCTTTCTGACCGGTATTCCCTTTGACATCATATACTTGACAGCAATTTCAATAATGCTTCCTATTGTTCCCAACCTTCGTACTGTATCACATTTTGAGTGTGTATTAGATAGCTACGATTACATAGGACCCTGAAAACAAGACAAAGTAAATAAATGGATTGCATCATTGCAATGGGAATTATATATCATGTGAATATTTTTCAAGAAATCGTTTCTAGTTATACTACCTCAGAACAAGTTATCACAGATGGGTTTTAAATCCTATCACATACGGTTATTGGTTCTGTCTCTGCAAAAGTGTATGTTATATCGATCTTATTACATACGGTTTCAGAACCGTCTGTAATACACTTACACACGTATAGATTTTTCAGATAACCGTCTGTGCATAGAAAGAGTCACAGACAGTGTTTCTTCAAACCCGTTTGTGATAGCTAAGAGTCACAGACAGGTTTGATTTGCACCCGTCTGTGTTTATTATCACACACATATTTTTTAAAAACTGTCTGTATCTCCCTTTCTCTCAGCTAGGAAGCAAATTTGTTTATATAGGAAAAGGATCGCACAGATATACACTTTATAATTCTTAAATTAAACGCATTAACACATTGTTCAAAACATAAAACACAGATATTTACATATATATCACAAAGGTTAGTAACATCACACAGATGCAAATCACATATTATTCAGAACATATAACCTAGCTAGCTATAAATCATTATTGGTCGATCAACGTCATATTTCAAAAGGATAAAATGATTGATATCATGGCGACGTCGTCCTCTAAAAAGATGAAAAGTGATCGATTTGGGTCAATCGACACCGTCTTTTAAAAAGATGAGATGATAGATATCATCTCAGCCTCATGTATTTTAGCACAATGTCAACCCAAAAACCATCTTCAATTACCAACTCGCATTCATCCAGATCTAGCTGCACCTTTATGATCTCACGCATCAGCCAGAACCAGACTGCATTGCTACCAAGTCACCGGCCATGGTTCAGCAAGAAATGAGCATTCAAGCATGGCTTGCAGTTGACGAAAATGTATCTATTCTAATGAACAACAATGGAGAAATTTTCATCCGGTTGAACCGAATGGAGAACACAGTTGATGACGTATACATGATCGACGGAGGGGGCCTTCACAGCAGCGAAGAAGACGAACTCCACTAGGCCGAAGTCGACACCAAGCATACGCGTCGTCGAAGCCGCCATAGGGACAACCCTATCTTTCCACCTCCTGATTATCATGAATTGCGCCATTGTAGATCTACGACGGAAATAAGATTGTGCCATCAGTTGCACAGATCGGAGCAATGAAAATATCGGTGCAGTGAAATTTCTATTGAAAACCATAAACTAAGTTTCTACCATGTACTCATAGAAGTTGCTGCAAAAATATTCACTAAGATTATTTAAGGAGTTGCTGTTAACTTGATAGTAAGTTGTTGTTTGTAGCTTTTGTGGTTGTAATTTCGGTGAAGAAAGTCATGTAACAACTTCAACGAAAAGTAAAATAGAAACTTATGTGAAATATTGGTAGCAACCTTAGTGAATTTTTTATGACAAATTATGTACAGACTAAATATCAAACCAAACTTTGCTATGACATTGATTTGATAGGAACTTTATTGAATGTTTGGTGGTAACTTATGTAGCTGTATAGCAACTTATGTAGCAATATAAAAACTCAACTTAAAGTTACATTTTATGTGGATATTGTGTGTCAACTTTAGCGAATGTTCGATAGCAACTTCAAACATATATGTGGTAGCAATTTATGTAATACAGTGTAGCAACTTCTGACGAGTTAACAACTTTAGGAGTTATTTTGTAGCAACTTATGTAGAAATGGTAGGAACTTCATATGGGATAGAGAAACTTCGGTTAATATATTTGGTGGCAATTTATGTGGATACTCCATTACTAAATGTATACATAAGCTTCTAGTCCCATTAAATATAACTTGCTAGCAAACATAAATGACTCCAAAACATATGCAATGTGGTCTTATTTTGTAGATCTCATCATAAAAACACAATGGTTCAAATGAAAATTGAAAACGGACACGAGATAAGAGAATTATTTAAAAGTGACCAAATGGACTAGTACAAAATAGCTACTTCCCTAGCTTTCTTCACCACCACCACCCTCACCCTTCGAGAAAAAAAATCTCCACATATGTGATCCATCCTCACTCAGTGACCTTTTAGCCTAGGTAGCAACAAAAACACCACGCTTGCTCAGCCCATGCAGTGCGCGGCCCGCGTCGTGTGATCAACAGGAGCGTGCCCTATAGCATGTTAGAGTTTGTGTATCCAAAATTGTCCAGCTTTTGATACATTGCCTAATTGAAAAAATGTTTGTGCCAGTTGAATAGCCAATTAACATGTTTCCTTCTAGCCTTTGTCCGTTGACATCACTATTTGGGAACATAATGAACCCGTTTTCTCGGAGAACACTTTCGTGACCATACTAGCTACCTGGATTAGGAAAATAATAGAACCATAATTCAATCCACTCGCCTCAAACAATCCAATTGTTACACGTATGCACATTCCAGGCCTACATTACTTGTTATGTGCCACATAATCTCACCCACCACCGTATGATAACGGGTCCCACAGCAATTCACTTCCATCAGCGCCTATACACCTGGTCCATGTCGTCCACCCATGCACCACCACAGAGTGCCCGCCACGCTGCCACTAGCATCACACCACTTTGTGAGAAACGGTGACGTCATAAGAGAGGAGTGAATTAGAACACTTAAAAGCTAATGGCTCTAAAAATTTTATAAGATAAATCTATCTCAATTTCTATTTAATGTGCTCTAAATTTATCTAGTGTGTCTACTCTACCGCTAAAGAGGATTGCAACCTACACTAGTAAGGTAAATTGCAAGTATGTAAATTCGAAAACGTAAATAAGGTAGAGAGATAAACTCGGCATAAGGGATTTTTTTCTCGTGGTATCGGTGGCACACGAGTCACCCCTAGTCCACGTTAAAGCTCCACAAAAGATATACTCTCGGTTGCCAAGTCTCTTCCAGTCACAACTCTTGAGCTACTAAGTCACCAAGACAAGACCCTCAAGCACGATGAGCCATCAAGCCATCAAGGCGAGGTCTCACCACTAAACTCTATTCTAGTCACTTGTTTACCATCTTCACTTCGGAGCTTTAATTACAAAGACAAGGGCATTCGCGTCCCCACACAAAGTCGAAGGGTCAACAAGTTACCAGCGAGTCGAAGGGTCAATAAATTTGCCGCCACTCCACACCAAGTCGAAGGGTCAACAAGTTACCAGCGAGTCACTAAGACTCCAAAGTACCGGCGTACCTCTCGATACACTGTTGGGTCACTCCTTAATCCACTCTCTAGATTGTAGCACCTAACAACACTTTTATCTAGGTCTATAAGCACTAATCACTCTCTAATAGTGTGCTTAATCGCCCTAGATGAATAATTTAAGCATTTTGATGGCTTGGATGTCTTCTCAAGTGTATAAGAGCTTCTCTAGACTCCAGCACCTTCAAATAATCGAGTGGAAAGGTATTTATAGCCTCAAACTCGTCAATTAGTTATTAACCCAACGTCTCACAAAAGCTGTTAACACCACCAGAAACTAGCCGTTGGATTCCACTCAAAGTCATCCTAAACACTAGATACTTTGGTGTATACATCATCTCTATCACCAGACTATACAGTAAGTACATTTGAGCCATCCGAACCTCTGCACTCTGCTTTGGTGCAAACCTTTGGTGTACACAACATCTATCACTGGATCATCCGGTGAGGTATTCTTCGAACTTTAACTCTTGAAAACGCTTCTGCAGGAAATACTCTGGTGCGAAGTATCCGGTGTGTACAACACAGGCATCGGACCTTCCGATGAGTTAATCTTCGTTCTTCTGTACTTGGATTCTTTTCTGCAAGAATTAGTCCGGCGTGATCCTCCGGTGATCACTGGACCATCCGTTGAAGCTATCTGCATTCTCCCTTTGTCAACAATGTTGCGCTGCTTCTGTCCATTTGACATCGGACCATCCGGTAAGGTAAAGCTGCCTCTGAACACAAAGTTTCGGTGAGTACAATTTTTTCTAGCCCCGAATCATCTGATGAGTACATTTTTTCTGATAATTTTCCAATTTAACTAAGCTTTGTCCCGGCTACGATGGCTTCTTGATGAATTTCATCCATAAAGATCTATTAACCTATATTCTTGATAAACACGTTAATCCCAATAACTATATTATTATTAATAAAAAATCACAACCATAATCTCGTAAGACCGTTTTCGCTATACATGCTCACCCACCTTGAGACACTGACACACAGGCACCAACCGTTGAACCACCACCTGGTCCAACGTGCCATGCGTGCCCCATGACACTGCTCTCCCATAGCATACATGGCCCCACCACCCACCAAAGGAATCAGACCTTCTGACTTAAAAGAGAAAATTCACATGTTAATAGTAGAATAAACAGTAATCCACGAGAAGATGAACAATGATTCGCTATAAATTACTATAGCGTGATAACTGTTTATGAATTACTATATTGATTTTACTATAACGAGAGAAATACAACAGTTTTATTATATCTACTATAAAGTACTATAGCATAGGCAAGTTACAACTGCTGTGTACGGACGCCTTATCTCCTCTAAGTAAAATCAGAGGAACTATAAAAAAAAATAAAAAAAATAAAATCAGAGGATCTTATTCCCCACCAGGTCACCACCACGTTAGGCCAGCGCCATGAGAAGTTATATAACTTTTTTTTTTTATCCCGTCCAATCGCGAGATTTGAGAGATTTCTTTCTTTCATCGTCATCAGAGAAGCTTCCATTCCGAGATCCTTTGCCTTCGCCGTGTTCCGTTCGAACCATCCCCTCTGGACCTAGTCGGTCGCCGACATGTGGGCCCCACCCGCGGCCTCTCCGGCGGCGGCGGCAGGGTCTACCCCCTCGCTCCGGCCGGGAGCGGCGGCGGTCCGCGTCCTCGTCACGCTGCCTGCGGCGGCGGGCGCGCGGGCGCGGCAACCTCTGCGGCGGCGGCTTCTCTGCATCGCTTTGCCGCCCGCGTCGGAGATGGCCTCTGCGGCGGCGGCGGCGGAAGAAGAGGAGGAGAGGGGGAGGATGAGGGCAGTGGAGATGGACGCGGCGGTGAGGCGGGAGCTGGCGATCCGGAGGCTTCGGGAGGAGGCCGAGGCCGAGGAGGGGAGGAGCAGGCGGGACTTCGCCGTGTTCGAGACCGCCAGGGGCGACGCGCTCTTCACGCAGTCGTGGACTCCGGCCGCCGCCGGTCGCGTCAAGTATTCACACCTCCCTACCTCGGTGCTTCGCGGAATTACTCATAATATGTCATACTATATCGAGAATTGCTGATTTTTATCGGTGCTATGGCATGTCTCTCGTGCTGCAACGTGATGAGTTGGAGCAGTTGGACATTGAAACCTAACATGCCCAGATAATTAGGCCTGAGTTAATTTGGCGCGATTGATTTGATGTGGTGGGCTGTTGTTGGTAGCATCGAGCCGGTGCATAATTCTAGGGCCTTTTGTTTTTCATTGTTGTTTGTTTTAAGGGAGCCCGTTGTCTTGTAGTAAGGGGAGCATGGGAAAATATGATTATATTCTACTGAGAGCGGAAGCTTGTTTGTTCCTCCTGGAGCTTTAGTAGGGATTAACCATGGAAAATTGGATTACTACATTCTTTTGAAGGCTTATAAATTTTTAGACCACATAAGGTTCTGGTTTGTATGGGTGTGGACTAGATTATAAAGGGGATAACATTCTGTAGGACCAACCTGGCACCTTCTCATTAGGGGATTACTTTGCATTGGTAGTGGTGATATTTCTGAATATACTTCTAAATGACTTGGTCATATCAGGTAAGGTTGCTCCTTTTTGAATGTGAACATTGTTTGTACCTTTCTGAAATTCTGAGTGATGTAGATGCAGCCATGTGCAGTTGCACTAGCAAACAAGATTAAGTTTGGTCGACAAATAGTGGATGGGGCTACGCCTATGCAAATGTAGAAATATACACGTAAAGCCATGCAAAAAGTTACTCTAAATTAAGTAGCCTATCCAATACTTGGTCTTGTTGTAAAAATTGTTATAACAACAAATAACCAATGATACTACGAAGCAAGGGGAGTGATTACACTGACAGAGTTGTCAGATATGCTAAGAAATAAATTATGTTATGCCAGATAAAACTTTATGCACACGTGCATGAACAAATCTACAATTACTGCAAATAGGAGTTTTCTTTTGTCATTGCCTCCTAGAATTGGAGAATATTTGATATGCAAAAACCTAGTTTCTGATGGTCTAACCATACTATGCTGCCTAATGCTGCTCTTTGGGGTATTTGTGTGGATATATTAATGCGAATACATGGAATCGAAGAACAGTTTTCGCTTGTAGTTAATAAAAAAACGAGAACACAGACTCAATCATATTTACTGCATACTTTAGACATCAATTACTGCATGCTTTACATGTTATGGAAAACCTTCGACCTGCTGGAGGCATTATATCTCGAACTGTACATGTGTGATGAAATGCTAGTACCTTCATTTCGTGAATAAGTTTTGGTACTCTTTTCTTCAAACAAATTAACCTCTTTTTTCTCTTTCTTTTCAAATCTGTAGGGGCATCGTTGTTCTGTTGCATGGTCTAAACGAGCATAGGTACAAACATATGCTATGTATATATTCAAATCCAGGATCGCTTTTCATAGTGGCTTTTGCTGATAGCAGTTGGTGATCTGCAGTGGAAGGTACAACCATTTTGCAAAACTGTTGAATGATCAAGGGCTTAAAGTTTATGCTATGGACTGGATCGGTAAGTTACTGTCACGTATTAGTGCTCAAGTGTTAATTTCGTCTGATCTGCTCATTGCTTTCAGTGACCTCATTAAGATCCAGTAAATCAATTGCTTTTAAGTTCACCTGAGATTTGAGACTTTAAGATCTTCAATCTGCAAGCAAAAGTACTATCCACTAGGTACTAATCCTAACAAAGATTTTTAGGTCGACAACACCATAGGTAAGCCACTGATAGATTCATGATTTAGGTGGCTCAAGTAAAACTGCAGTGAACTTCAGAGCCATGAGGTAGCTGCCTCTCTTTAATTTCATGTATGCATACTGTGGTTCAATACAAACCTATTCTGAGTAGTTGCTATAAAATGTTATACTGATACAAGCGCAATGAGAAAAAAGTTTCTATGTAGTAGATTTGGAACCTTCTCAATGACTAGATATTCCTGGTTGTGGAAATGATTTTTAGTTGCATTTCTGCTCTTTTTTATGCATATGTTTTGGATTATTCTGACTTCCATCTTGTTGTATTTTGTCTTTCCTCCTAAGGACATGGTGGAAGTGATGGGGTTCATGGATATGTTTCATCGCTTGATCACGCTGTTGGTGACTTGGTACTGTTTCTTAATACTAAATATGTGCTTAAATATAGATACCAAGTTGCAGCTTCTTTTCTAACTGGATTTCCTTGATGTTTTCAAATTTCATTCCTGCGCAGAAAGAATTTCTTGAGGATGTTGTATTGGAGGAAAACCATGGTTTGCCATGTTTCTTATTTGGACACTCCACAGGTGGAGCTATTGTTTTAAAGGTAAAGCAAAGTTGTTTGATTTAATTGTTTGATTGATCTTCGTGATAGTGAGATCATAGGGCCACATAAGTGGGATACTAACTTTAAATCTTTTTCCTTTTTTGCATGAACGTCCAAAGGCAGCACTAGATCCTTGTGTAGAACTTCATGTAGAAGGTGTGGTCTTAACATCACCAGCTATTCATGTTCAACCATCTCATCCGATCATCAAAGTAAGCACATCCTTGTGTATGCCTCTCTTTTTAGCGGTTGCTGGAAGGACATTGCTGTTTGTGTTCGACAAACAATACCCATGTTGCCTTTATTTTCTGCGTAATGCCATCCTGCAACACGTGGAATACTGTCCTCACATGTTTAGTGTGTTCTTTACTTTAATGAAATGGAATCAACAAGGTTTTTACCTGTCAATACAAGGGAGATTCAACATATCAAATGATGTACTATCATGTCTATTTCTAGTTCTAGGTCTATGGTTACATTAATAGAATTTGTTTTTGCAGTATTTGCTATCCATTGTAATCTTGCATGCTTGTCTAGTTGTGTTGGTTGTACATATAAGGAATTTTAACTGGCAATGGGCAGACCAATTCAGTCTCAAGAAAAAGTTCATGAACAGAAAATTATAGAGTTAAGTTCCTGTGTTCATAATGATGCTAATACACGTTATAATTTTTTAACTTGTGGGAGTGGCTGTACAGGACCAAGTAACCCATTTTGTCACACGGAAGAATGGCTATTTGAATCAAGCACAGTACTCGTTAATTTTTTTTTCTTCAGGTCATATTTGTATTTTAATTTTTAACCTGGAACCTAATCATTTGGTCATTAGTATTGGAACAGGAACCTCAGTGGAGTCTTTTTTTATTGCCAATTCACAAATGCTTATATTTTGTCATTTCCCAAACACCAGGTTGTTGCACCGATTTTCTCCATGCTAGCTCCAAAATACCGAGTTAGTGCTTTGCATAGGAGAGGACCTCCTGTTTCCCGTGATCCAGAGGCTCTGAAGATGAAGTATTCAGATCCCCTTGTATATACTGGACCAATTAGAGTTAGAACTGGCAACGAAATTCTCCGGATATCATCATATCTGCAGAGAAACTTGAGCAGAGTTACTGTCCCTTTTCTTGTTCTTCATGGTACAGCTGACACAATAACTGATCCAAGAGCATCCCAGCGATTATACCAAGCATCAATGTCAAGAAATAAATCAATAAAACTATATGATGGATATTTACATGATCTTCTCTTTGAACCGGAAAGGGATGATATAGCAAATGACATCATCAATTGGTTGAGCGCAAGACTTGATATTCTTCAGGGATGGTGAGGTGAATCTGCTACAAGGTGCTTCCACTGGTTACTGGAACTGGATTACATGATATAGAGTATAAAATAGTGTAATTGTAAAAGGGTATCTTTTAACACGTTATCTCCCGGTCCTCACGGCCTTTTATTGTCTTCAGTTCTGTTGATAAAGGGTAGAAAAGAGGCTGCCTGAGATGTAAGTAGTTTTAGAGTTGTGCTGAAAATAATGTAATTTCCTATTACACAGTTAGTTCAGTGCCTCTTTAAAAAGAAAAGCTTGGTTCAACATTATTTTCTGAATTGCCCTCGGTCTATCCTGATCATCTGTCCTATTGGACAGCTGGATATTTCAGGCCTATGTTGTTTGGTGTCAGAATATGCAATCACAGTTTTTCATTGGTGCCAATAATATAGTCCAATGCTATTTATTCCGTACTGTGAAAACTGCAATGATTGTTTTCTGCTGAAGATGTTACAAATCCTGTAACATTTTATGGGCTTGTAATATATTACTATATGGTTTGGTACTGTGAATACTGTTAGTCGCTGAATTCTTACTCTTGATAGTAGAAGAATTCTTACTCTCATCGAGAGAGGATGACACTAGGAGTTGGGGCAATTTTTTCTATTTCTCACACAAATGCCATACCAACCTGAGGGGTTGGGGATACATATTTATAGGCCCATGGCCAGCCAAGCATATGCCAAGATGCTAGTCTAAGATGCTAGTCTAAGATGTTGTCCTAGATGCTGTCCTCTAGTCTAAGATGCTGTCCTAGATGCTGTCCTCTAGTCTAAGATGCTGTCCTAGTGTCCTAGATGCTGTCCTAAAGCATATGGGCAGCAAGACCACCATGTGGCAGCCCCACAAAGACTGCATAAGGACTTATCCTATCATTCTCCCCCTAAGTCTTGTGCGTTGTCTTGTGGGAAGATTGAACCATCCCGGTCCTGGAGCAGAGCTCAAGAAACTTGAGCCTCCCAAGAGGCTTGGTGAGCAGGTCCGCAAGCTGATCCTTGGTGTTGATGTAGCTCGCCGTGATGCTCCCTTCCTCCAAACAGCCTCGGATGAAGTGGTACCTCACCCGGATGTGCTTGCTCCGTTCATGGAAAACGGGGTTCTTTGCCAGGGCTAGAGCGGACTTGCTGTCCACCCTGAGCTCCACCGCTCTAGTGTCTCTGCCGAGGAGATCACCAAGCAGTCGAGCGAGCCACAGCGCCTGAGTTGAAGCGGTGGAGGCCGCTATGTACTCGGCCTCGCAGCTGGACAGAGCCACCACCTGCTGCTTGACCGACTGCCAGCTAACGAGGCACTTGCCGAGGAAGAAGAGGATCCCGCTCGTGCTCTTGCTGGTGTCGATGTCGCCGGCGTGGTCGCTGTCGCTGTACCCGACGAAGTGTGCCGCCCCAGGGCACCTAGGGTAGTAGAGGCCGTGGTCGAGAGTCCCCGCAACGTAGCGGATGATCCTCTTCACAGCCTGTTGGTGCTCCGTCGTCGGTCGCTACATGAACCGACTAACGTAGCCGACGGAGAATGCCAAGTCCGGCCGTGTGTGGGCGAGGTAGCGAAGGCTCCCCACAAGACGCCGGTACTGCGTAGCGTCCACCTCCTCCGTCGTGCTGTCGCGGCTCAGCTTCAGCCTCTCCTCCATCGGAGTGAGAGCTGGGTTGCAGTCGGTGAGCCCAGCTAGCTCAACGACGCGCTTGGCGTAGGCGGTCTGTCGAAGCGTGATCCCGGAGTCATCCTGGTGCACCTCGATCCCCAGGTAGAAGGAGAGAGGTCCCAGGTCACTCATCTGGAAGGTGGCCTTCATCTCTTCCTTGAATGCCGCCACCTCCGCGTCCTTGATGCCGGTGATCACCAAGTCGTCGACGTAGACACCCACCAGCAGAGCAGTTCCTCCACTGCCCCGTCGGTAGATGGCCGCCTCGTGCGGGCTTTGCTCGAAGCCCATCCCTTTTAGCGTGGAATCCAACTTGGCATTCCACGCCCTCGGTGCCTGCCGCAAGCCATAGAGGGCCTTGCGCAGGCGGAGCACCTTGCCCTCCTTGCCGGGGATCGTAAATCCCGGCGGCTGGTGCACGTAGACCTCCTCCTTCAAGTCGCCGTTAAGGAACGCCGACTTGACGTCCATGTGATGAACACGCCAGCCCTCCTGGGCAGCTAGCGCAAGGAGGAGTCGCACGGACTCCATCCGTGCCACGGGAGCGAAGGCGTCGTCGAAGTCGACCCCCTCCTGCTGCACGAAACCTCGTGCCACCAAGCGAGCCTTGTGCTTGACGATGGCGCCGGCTTCATCCCTCTTCAGCTTGAACACCCACTTAAGGGTGATCGCTCGGTGACCACGAGGGAGGTCAGCAAGCTCCCAGGTGCGGTTCTTCTCAACCGCATCCATCTCCAACTGCATCGCGGCGCGCCATGCCGCGTGTCTCTCGGCCTCTGCAAACGACCGAGGCTCGCCGTCGTCACACGCAAGGTGCAACTGCGCCTCCAGATCGTGAGGCACCAGTCCCGGCACCGGCTGGTCGCCGAGAAGGTTCTCCATCGTACGGTACCGCAACGGCTCGCCGTCGTGGTACGCGTCGATGCGCTCCTCGTCGTGAGAGAGCGGAGTAGCGAGCTCAACCGGGCTGTGCTCGACACGAGCTGGTGTTGGAGTAGACGTGCTCGGAGAGGTGCCTGTCGGTGCTGGAGTGCGTGGCGTTGCCGGCTGTGGTGGAGCCGGCGAAGAACTCATCGCAGCCGAGGTCCTGGCTGGAGAACGTGGTGCTGTCGAAGTAGCAGGCGCCGGGGTCGGTGGAGGCTCGGGGACTGGGGTAGACACGCTCGTCGAAGAAGAGCTGCCTACTCCCCCAGCTCCCTCGAGGTGGACGTACTCGACAGTGAAGTCGTCGTACGTCGGAGCCGATCTGTCGTCCATCGCCTTGTCCCACGCCCATCCTCGCCCTTCGTTGAACACAACGTCGCGCGCCGTGTGCACACGCTGTGTCTTCGGGTCGAGGATGCGGTAGGCCTTCGAGCCCTCCGCGTAGCCTATGAACACTCCCGGAGTGCTCCTGTCGTCGAGCTTGCTGATGTGGCCAAGCTCCTTGGCGAACGCGAGGCAGCCGAAGACCCGCAAGTGGGAGACCGCCGGCTTGCGCCCGTGCCAAGCCTCGTACGGCGTCCTGCCGTCGAGCGCCTTGGTAGGCGAGCGGTTGAGGATGTAGACGGCCGTCACCACCGCCTCTCCCCAGAAGACAGCCGGCATCCCCCTCTGCTTGAGGAGGGCCCGAGCCATCCCCACAACCGTCTGGTTGCGCCGCTCGACGACGCCGTTCTGCTGCGGGCTGTACGGCGCGGAGTAGTGGCGCTGAATGCCCTTATCAGCGCAGTACGACGCGAATTCAGCCGCTGTGAATTCGCCGCCGTTGTCGGTGCGCAGCACGCGCAGCTTGCGGCCGCACTCCGCCTCCGCAGCAGCCTGCGCGCGCCTGATGGCGTCCGCAGCCTCTCCCTTGCTGCCGAGGACCATCACCCACATGTAGCGGGAGAGGTCGTCGACGAGCAGCAGGAAGTAGCGTCGTCCTCCCGGTGTGGCCGGTGTCACCGGGCCACACAAGTCCCCGTGCACAAGCTCGAGCCTCTCCTTGGCTCGGAAGCTCGCCCGCTGGGTAAAGGGGAGTCGCCTCTGCTTCGTCAACACGCAGACGTCGCAGAGCTGCTCCACATGGTCGAGGCACGGCAGGCCTCGCACCATCTCTGCGGCACTGAGCCGCTTCAGGGCCTCGAAGTGAAGGTGCCCGAAGCGCTCGTGCCACTGCCACGCCTCGTCGTCCCGACGAGCGGCGAGACAGAGGGGTTGTGCCACCTGCACGTTAAGGACGTAGAGTCGATTTGTGCCTCTGGTTACCTTGGCAAGAAGGCGACGACGGCGATCCCAAATCCTCATGACTCCATCCTCAACAACCACGCGCGAACCGTTCTCATCCAGCTGTCCCAAGCTGATGATAGAGTTCCTCAACGCGGGAATGTAGTAGACTCCGGTGAGCAGCCTGTGCTCACCAGACACGGCGGTGAAGATGACGGAACCGACGCCCTTGATCTCCACGCCGGAGGCATCCCCAAATTTGACGGAGCCTCGGACGCTAGAGTCAAGCTCGGTGAAGAACTCCCGGCGACCGATCATGTGATGGGTGGCGCCGGTGTCGAGGCACCACCCGTTAGTCTTGTCGTTGCCGGAGCCGTCGCCGAGGAGGGCGTGTGCTTTTGGCTCGTCAAGGTGGAGGAGAGCCGCTGCGGCCGGTGCCGCTGGAGGTAGCTCTATGCTCGCATGAGCCATGAACAGAGCCGGCTCCTCCTCCTCCGCCTGTGCGACGTGGGCCTGGCCGCGTCGTGGCTGACGACAGTCCTTGGCCCAATGGCCAAGCCGGCCGCAGTTGCGGCAGGTGTCGTCTCGTGCCGGCTTGTGCTTGCCGGCGGCGCCGCCCTGGGCGCCTCCGCGGGCATCACCCTCGGCACGTCCTCGCGCCCCGGCCTGGGCGTCTCTGCGCGCCTTGCGCGGCTTGCCACGCTTGCGGCCGCCTGTCGTGGAAGAAGGCTCCCCCTTCCTCCGGTCACCCTGGCAGGCATCCCACTGCTCCCGAGTGAGAAGGAGCTTCCCGCCAGTGGTGATGGGCCCCGAGAGAGATTGTGGCTCATCGCTGTCGACAACTTTGAGGCGACCTATCGCCTCCTCGATCGACATCGTGGAGAGATCCAGCAGAGACTCGATCGAGCGAGCCATCTGCTTGTACTTCTCGGGGACGCAACGGAAGAGCTTTTCGACAGCTCTCTCATCGCCGTAGGTGTCATCGCCGAACTGCACCATCTTCTGCAACAGAGTGTTGAGACGGAGAGCAAAGTCATCAACGTCCTCACCTGGCTTGAAGGCCAGGTTCTCCCACTCCTTGCGAAGTGCCTGCAGTGTGGACTTGCGGGCGCGGTCGCTGCCGATGCGTGCCGCAGCGATGGCGTCCCAAGCCTCCTTGGCAGTCCGCTTATTGGTAAGCGAGAACTGCATCTCGGACGGGACTGCTGCGATGAGGGCATCCAGCGCCCGTCGATCCTGGTCGTAGTCGACGTCGCCGTACCGGACTGCCTCCCATATGTGCCGCACCTGGAGCTTTACCCTCATCACCGCAGCCCACTCGACGTAGTTGGTCTTAGTGAGGGTAGGCCACCCACCGCCGGGGCCGACGTCCCTGACAACAGCCTGGAACCCGTGGTGACCACGGTACCGATCCGGGGAGAGAGAGCCACGCCGCCTGTAAAGGCCGCGCTCTCCATCGACCCGTCCGCCACCGTTGCCGTGCGCGCCTCCTCCAGGAGCGCCGCTGGCGCGTCCGCGCCTGTCTGGGCTGCCGCCCCGCTCGTGGGCGTGCGCCGCTGCCCACTGTGCCGCCCGCTCTCGCGCTGCCTCTGCCTCCGGCAGCTCGAGGTCCGCGTCGGCGCTGTCGTCAGCAGAAATGGAGCTGCCGGTGCTGCCGCGCAGAGCCTCGACCTCCGCTGCCGCCGCACGCGCTGCAACCGCCGCCGCCGCTGCTTCTGCCTCCGCTCTGACTGCTGCTAGCTCCGCCGCTGCCAGCCTCGACGCCCTTGCCGCCGCCGCAGCGGTCTCTGCCGCCGCTCGCTCGCGTTCCTCTGCCGCGGCAAGTTCGGCCTCCTGCCGGCGCCGCGTGCTCGAGGCGACCGAGCGCTGAGACTGCCCTGCGGACATGACGCGCTACCGGGGAAGGGCTGCTGCGTGGGGAGAGGGCTGCTTCAGACGAGCTACTGCTGCTCTGCGCAGAGGGAGAGGGGTGAGCAGGAGCAATCGGGGCTGCTGCTGCTCTTAGCTGGGGCTGCTGTGAGGCTGAGGGGGGAGATGAGCAGGAGATGCTCAGGCTACAGGATAAACAGGCTCTGATACCACTTGTTAGTCGCTGAATTCTTACTCTTGATAGTAGAAGAATTCTTACTCTCATCGAGAGAGGATGACACTAGGAGTTGGGGCAATTTTTTCTATTTCTCACACAAATGCCATACCAACCTGAGGGGTTGGGGATACATATTTATAGGCCCATGGCCAGCCAAGCATATGCCAAGATGCTAGTCTAAGATGCTAGTCTAAGATGCTGTCCTAGATGCTGTCCTCTAGTCTAAGATGCTGTCCTAGATGCTGTCCTCTAGTCTAAGATGCTGTCCTAGATGCTGTCCTCTAGTCTAAGATGCTGTCCTAGTGTCCTAGATGCTGTCCTAAAGCATATGGGCAGCAAGACCACCATGTGGCAGCCCCACAAAGACTGCACAAGGACTTATCCTATCAAATACCACCTTCGTACTGTTGCCTCTGCTGTCAAGCTGTTATAAAAACCTGTTCTCTTTTCCTGTATTTCTTTTCATGAAATAAGCAGTTTGTTGTGAGTATGCTACAACATGCTATAGCTTCTTGGAAGTTTATGTGATGCTCCCTATGCTGAATAGCCATTTCTGTGGCGTTGTTGGTTCATCTAGTCATGAGACAAATTAATGCTTTAGCATTTATTACTTTTTGATCTCATACTCGAAACAAGAATAGAAAGTAGTCTGTCTTGCATAGGTTGCTTGCTTCTGTGTGAATTTGTGGAGTGGGTGTTTCTGAAACTAAGGATAATGATGATGTAGAATGGATATGAAATTGAAAGGTGATAAGACTTATTTTTAAGACACCAATTATGCGTTTCTATTAATAAACTACTTCTTGTTGTGCAGCAAGTTGCTGTTTTGTTTGATCGAAAGTTGTTGTTTTATGAATGTCAGTTTTTGTGCAAGTTATAAGCAATTATTCTATTGCTTATATTCATTATACTGTACATATCCCCTTCAGTTCTTGTTTTATGCATTTGTGTTACTGCTGTTGGAAGCAAAGATGAGGCACAATTGAGTATTTCTTCTTTCCTTTATGCTAACTGTGCTTTTGATTATGTAGGTTCCTTTTCTATCAACTGTCCTGACTAAGCTAGATGCCTCTTTAAAATGTACGCAAATAGTTAAGTTTGGCATCTCATTCCTAGAAAAGGTGATACTCTCATGCATGTGCTGTAAGCAAAATTGCTCGTATAATATACTCGGTCCAATTTCTTTGTACCTTGCAGGTTGGGTTGATCACAGTATGTTCTGAAACCAGTTAACCAAATACGCCTCTACGAGGTACTCCTCACAATGTCTAATCTTTTTCCTTGGAAATTGCTTTTTCACAATGCTTGTCCATTGAGAAAAAAATAACTATGCTTTAAAGTCTAGAGAGAAGGTTGAGTATTCCATTTTATATGGGTAACTTACTATCGGATAATCTTATTAGTCCCTCCGTTTTTAAATAAATATATATTGGTTTATGTTTTTTAGTGGTGTTTTTAAAAAGTGTCCCTAATTAAGACTATTGGAAGTTAGAATAAGATTAAATGAGCGTAAATGAGCGTAGTGGTTTGCTGGGATAGGTGCTATTAATTGGAAATGAGAATAAGAAGTGTAGACATGTCAAAGTTGATAATATTATCACCTTGGCTTATATGTTGGAGGCTAAAATGATATTTAAAAAAAAGAGCTAGTACTTCTTATTTACTCCATGATCTATGTGGGCAGATATTGTGATAGGGAGGAGGGAACATGTTTAGTAAAATCTATTTTTTGAGTCCCGAATCTCAATATCATATAACTTTGGTCCCTAAACTATTCAAATCGGACATTTTTAGACTCTGAACCCAGTCAAAGATGGTTTTCCTCCGACGTGGCACTGACATGGTGGTTGTTTTGCTGCACACTGCAGCACAATCATCAAATATGTGGTGGGACCTGCCACCGGTAAGGTTATTTTATTCTGTTCCTCTCGCTTCCAGCCAAGCCCCACAAGGCCACTACCACTCCTCTAGCTATTCTCTTCTTCCTCCGGCGGGAGCACACCGACACCCAATCTCACGCACCGGCGTGCGCCGCTGCCCAAAATCTCACCGCGCTCCTCCATTTGTGTAACTCAATCAACCGGACTTGTGCTTGAGCCTCCAAGGAGCAGCCGTCGGCCCCGTGCTCGTGTCGCATAGCTCTAGATCTGCCGCTGCATCAATGAGGGCATAGGAGCCATGTTTCCTCGAGAGGGAGCTAGCCGTCGCAGACCATCGCCTAGGGGGTTATTCCCTTTTACCACGGGCTGCACATCACCGCGCTCCCTGACAGTGCCCATGGCCTCTCCCACGCTGATGCGCTCCACTGGATCCAACCCGTGGCCCGCGAGCTCGAAGAGGAGTGCGGCTAGGAAAGGCAGGGGGTGGCGCCGATTTCCAGATCGTCACTGCCAGGGAAGCTATCGGGCAGTCGTGAGAGGAGAAACGACAAGAGTCGGAGGTCGAGCTGGTCGCCGGGGTGGCGCATCCTCTGCAGCAACTAATAGCTCCGGCGGTGGAGAGCGCGCAAGGCAGCAGCCGGAGAAGATAGTCTCCGTGCCGGTGAGGGAGAAGGGGCGCGCGCCGTTACCTGTGACCGCGGTTGCGTCAGGGAAGGAGTACAAGGAGCCAGCGCCGGCGCTGAGCATGGACCTGGCAACGCCGGCGGTGGAGAGCGCGCAAGGCAGCAGCCGGAGGGATAGAAGCTGACAAGTGGATCCTCATTCTTTTTTTAATGACTGCACTACTGTGTCAATTAAAAACCATCCTACTTGGCGAAACCATCGCCATGTCAGCTACAAACCGGCTTCAAATAGGCTAAAGGGTCTAAAATGTCTGGATTGAATAGTTCGAGGCTGGAGTTGTTTGGAATTGGAGTTCGAGGGCTAAAACCAGATTCGTGATAGTTGGAGGGCCAAAAATTAACTTCTTCCTTTAGTAAAATAACAATATTGGAAAGATAGTATAAATACTGTATTAAGTCTGTAACTAGGTGAAAAGAATGATTTAGTGATCCAACTCCTCATCAATTGTTCCTATTATTTATAACAAAAAAGATCTGTATCAACTTGCATATATATTGAACCGATCATGATCAATTATTGATCATACATACATTAAATTATGGAGGGTGGATATTGATATATAATCACATTAGATATTGTCCCTTTTAGTTACATGCTTGCATGGTGCCCTTGTAGCTATTGCATTGGCACGCATGCAGAAAAATATTGAGAGAAGTGTCTTGCAAAAGTAAAGTATTATGCACTAAGGGGGAAAGAAAGACCTCTGGCGGCATCAAATTTTGTTGTTCCAGTATCTCTCTGGCCAGAGTTCGTGACCCGGTAGCTCTGGTTCAGTGCAAATGCCAGGTTAAGTTGTATTGGTCTAATCAAGATAGCGGAAAAAAAATGATATTATTAATAGTAAGTCCTATATGTTTACATTATTTCTCATGGGCCACTGAATCCTTTTTACCTTGCTCGCAATTGTTACAAAACTTACGCTGTCTTCTCTAATTGTATCCATTTGGCCTATTGGCAACTTTATGCAACTAATTTGACTGAAACAACCACATTTTTTTTTTCTGACCTTCACTTCTTATTTATCAATATTATGTAAATTGGTTCCTAACTTCATTGCTATTGTAAATTTTAATAGATGTAAAAACACGGCACTTAGTGGAAAAATTCAGATAAGCTCTTAGCTTATCAGTTGCACTAAGAAAATACGATATGATTATGAGGAAAAAGAAAGTGCCCTTGGGTGCAGTTGCGCCCACTTTTAAACAAGTGCAATTGTGGACTTTGAGAAAATCTTAAAAAATTCATATGTAAAGACCACATTTGAAGGTGTGCATTGGCAGTGCAAAATTACGTTGATTGAGCACTGTATAGAAAACAAGTTTATTCAATTATATTTGCAATATAAGTTCTCTTGTCTTGTCTTTATGCACAGTGGACAATTGCACTTTGGCCATATGCACAAAATCCTTCCTCCGTATGTGTTGTCACATTGATGTGGCAAGTATCTGTGGTTGCTACTAAGGTCATCTTCAGTAGTTACCTTAAATTTTCATCCTCAAAAATACTATTACAGCATCCTCTATCACTATTACAGCATTCCTTATTTTTTCATCTCCAGCAGCTACCCCATTTCCTATCTTCTACTCCTCTTTTTCTCTCTCTGGGCCGGTCTGTCAGCCTCTGTGCTACAGTAGTCCGCAAAAAATACAGACCCCACTCTCTCTCCGCAACACTGGTACTGCTGGAGATGGCCTAAGAATTTCTGATCACATACTAGGGCTCAGCTGGCTAACGGGGAGGAACTGGTTCTTTCTTGTTATGGGTTGTGGCATATCTTTCCATCTTTCCCTCAGCTTAAAGCACCTCCCTAGCAAAATTGACTTTATTGTTCTGACCATGCAACTCAAGTGAGCTGGTACCACTCTACTCGCTGTCCAGACTTCATAAAGTTTGCAACTCGTGTCATCGTGTGATTGCGTGTGTTTAGTTGGTACAAGTAAAAAATTTAAGTTTCCAATTGATATGTTCAGAATTGAAGCTACACCAAATATGATTTCTTGTAGATGAATATGTTCGTAATCGGCATCAATTAGGATGCAGAAGATTCTATATAAATTGAAGTAATAATGTAATATGAACTGATTGAACCATGGAATCTAATAATCAAATTTAACACTAATTGCTTGAAAAATAGTGCATAGTTTGTGGTAGCAGAGAATAAGTCCACTGACATGAGTAGTTTTCCACGTTGTGACAGCTGGTATATCGTCAATGCCTAATTTCACTGGTAGACGATGACACTTAGGCCTGATTTGTTTTTTATTCGAATTATGGATTCTAGCCCTTAAAACAAAAGCAAAAGACAAAAGTAAACAGTCACAGTATAAAAACTGATTCTTATAATTCACCAGTTAAATTGTACTATAAAATCCCACAATTCATAATCTAATAAGAAGCTTCCATAAATTTTACAAATCCAACTGAATTCTCATAATCTAAAGCTAAAAAAAACATGCCCTAAGTGATGGTAGGGACTACTGACCAGTAAATTGCTAAACTTAAAGATGTACAGTTCACACCTAATAGTGCCTAGCGATCCGGTGGTTGCTCGTCTTGCAATTTACAAAGAACTATTTTTTTTTTCTCGAATACGCAGGAGAGCTACGAATCCTTATATTAGATAGGGAAGACGGGTCCAAACAGAAAAACCTCCAAATGGAGGCACACACATACCCCCACATCCACACAAAGGACACACACACACACCTACAAACTCACCCAAGGACATCCACACACTAATTAAGCCAAAGCTCAGCTAAACCTTTTGCGCCTGCAAAACACCATAAAGGGATTTCTTCTCTAATTCCACAAATGACTTCTTGCGACCGAGGGGCTTTTCCATTGAAAACACAATCATTGCGGTGTTTCCATAGCCACCAAGTCCCAAGAATGACAAGGGAACCAAAGCCTTTTCTGCATCTTTTCGCTGATCATAGTTGTTAAGGTAATTTGATATTGGTATGATAAATAGTCGTGTAAATGGAAAGCTATGCTGTTGGGGTGCAAATTAAGTCATTTTTATTTCAATTGAACTCTTAATAATAATGTTGGTTAAAATGGTGAACCTTTCTCTAAGGAAAGGTGAGGATCATATAAACATGGCCAGTTTTTTTTCTTTTAAAAGGTCATAATGATTGATTTACCAAATTTCCCATTATTTTTTATAGCTAAACATGGAATATTTCATTTTAAAAAATGGGAATTCTGAAACTGATGCATTCATCTTCAATTTGCATCTACTGGCACTACCACTGATGGAATCTGAATGTTGACCAATAAGGCAATAATGCCCATTCAGGCATTTTGCAACTACAGATCTTGCCAAATGTGGCTTCCATAGACTTCTAGCTTCCACAGCTGTGCATGGCTGCATGTCAGTGTGTTATGTGTATGTAGACAAAGAAATGCGCGGGTGGAATTTCTCCTCTTCTGTTTTGGGACCATCCTTTCCTACCTTGGTTTAATGAAAAGAAAAAGAACGATGGTGGTTAATCTGAAATATCTAGTAGCTGGCCCAAGAATTCATCATTTGCCATTTTTTTCTTTTTTCCTTCTGAGGAGAGAAGCACAACCTGATAACCATCAAGCTCAATATCTTCCTTTTGGAGCTCAGGCAGAGGTAAGCAGGCACACTTGTGTTAGAAAATGCACATAATTAAGCGCATTAACACCCTAGCAGACTTGTTATTCGGGTCTATAAAGCCTATGCTACCTACAACCACAGCAGAAAAGCTGGTACAGTCTTGAGACTTCTTGCTATGAATTTTAAAACAGTAGACACATGCAAATAGGGACAAGAGTCCAAATTCTCGCACAATTCAAACACAAGTTGCATGATTGCCTTGCCAAAAACCCAAGGGTACCACAAGTGCATAACACAGATAATAATAACAATATATGAATATATATATTAGGTAGGCAAGTTGCACAAGTGTGCCTTTGTCTCTTCCTACCCAACCATTATTCAATAAAGTATGGTTTCTTACCCATTCAAACCATCAAGCATGACAGTGTAGCATTCCAATCAGAACACTTTGGATTGCATATTCACATTACTTTTTGTACCACTTGATAATAGTAGCATTCTTCTGAGTCCTGATGTTAATCTTCATGTATTTGTACTAGTTTTTTTATAATAGAGCCATGGGCACAACAAGTGCTGAAAATTAAACTATAGCTGCTGTTTTTGTTAAGACCAGAACCGGCAGTAAACCTGCTGGTCCACAAAAAGCTTGGCATGTCTTAAAAAAAACAAATATGCACTGTACTGTGTGAATGTTTTGTAAGATAATCTCGAAACAACGAGAAGGTCGACTTGCAACTCTGCCAACATCACAGGCGCCACTGTTTCCCTTTCCTTTCCTGCCCATTTGCTTAGTTATATATCATGCAGCACTGCTCCATGTTGGTTATTACTTGCTCGTGCATGTATGATCTTGCATGCTACTATTAAATAGGGAGGCGATCTCTTCCTTGTCTCTACTACAACATGGGAGAGAACAGAAAGGTTAGGCGAGCAGGCATGCATCTGTAGCTGCTCGTTTATTTTATCTCTGGGGCTGAGTTTGAAGTACATAACATCTGGTGTTTGTGTTCTAGATCATCCTGCCAGGCTAGCAACGAGCAAGCTACTGCACTGCCAACAGCTTCATGGTCACAGAGTTGTCTCTGAGGTTTCAAGAGTAATGGATGAAACCTTGGGAAAGAGACCCTTGAATGACCAGAAGGATACATTCATATACAGGTAATTTGCAGCACATCACATTGTACTTGAGTTCATTCATAGTTTTTAGAATTTCACTCTCCATCTTTTCCCCTTTTTCTTTTGGCATATGAAGGGTGTTTGCAAGTACGTGGAATGTTGGTGGCATCGCACCGTCTGATGATCTTGGCTTGGAGGATTGGTTGGGTACAAGAGCCAACTCCTTCGACATCTATGTTCTAGGGTAGCCTGTTCAGTTCAACCTGCTAACTCATCTACTGTCAAAGTGATGTTTTGCTCCCGGTGAATAAGATTTGTTCTGATGTGCTTCAGGTTCCAAGAGATAGTGCCACTGAACGCAAGAAATGTGCTTGGTCCTAGAAATAGCTGTATATCTACGAAGTGGAACTCACTAATTGGGGAGGCACTCAACAAAAGGAAAAGAAAAGTAGGGGCAGAGTTGCACCAAGCAACTACTAACACAAGTGCAATGGAGAGCTCTGCGCAGGTGGAGGGCTTCAGATGCATCAGGAGCAAGCAGATGGTCGGCATCTTTACCTCGGTATGGGTGAGGAGCAACCTCAGGCCATTCATTCACCATCTGGATGTGTCATGCATTGGTTCGGGTATCATGGGCTGCCTAGGGAACAAGGTAAGCATAAGTTCATACAGAAGCATTATCCGTATATGCAATGAGATTATCATGCATGTGCACGCGCGTGTGGATTGCAGGGTTCCGTTTCGATTCGGTTCGTGTTGCATGAGACAAGCCTTTGCTTCGTTTGCTGTCACCTGGCTTCAGGTGGCAAAGAAGGAGATGTGCTGTTGAGGAACTCGGATGTCGCTGATATACTTGCAAGGACGAGGTTCTCTGGTGGTGCAACGCAGGAATTGCCAGAGAAAATCCTTGATCACGAGTAGGTGTATCAGCTCAGCTCACTCGCCTCATATTTCTCGGTCTTTAATTTACTTTCGGCCAATCAACATATCAGCCCTCTTAGATTTCTCCAGTAAGTCAATTATTACAGTGCCTAAGCATCTCCTGTAGTTCTGACGTAGGATTAGGTTCTATTTTTCTCTAATGATTACGTTCTTTATTTCTTAGTTTGATGTGACAGCTTTTAATTGTGCTAAACGTACCTCGTCTCCTTACGAAATGAAAACGAAGAGGTATCCCAGCTGAAAAGAAGAATCCGGCACGATACCAAAATGGCATCACACATAATTGCATACATCACCCAGGGCATCACTTCATTTTGGCCAGTTTATACGAACAATTTGGTTATGGTATTCTCGTGTTCTCTTCCTCCTTTGTGCAGTCAAGTAGTTTTGCTCGGTGACTTGAACTATAGGATATCCTTGGAAGAGGCCGAGACGTGGTCGCTGGTGAAAGCCAAGAACTGGGCCATCTTGTTAGAAAAAGATCAGGTATTTTTTTTCTTCCCAAGATAGTTTGAAGTTGTCACCGTGATCCTTTTTATCTTAAACTTTGTAAACAGTGCGGTGCTTTTATCTGATGGTGAATTTTCAGCTGTTGTTCGAGTTCTCAAGAGGGCGGCATTTCGAGGGATGGCAAGAAGGCTTGATCACATTCTCTCCCACCTACAAGTACCTCCCGAACTCCGATCAGTACTACTGGTGCTTCGAGGGCGCGCGGGGCGAGAAGAAGCGTGTACCGGCATGGTCAGCTTAGTCCTGTACATTGAATCCTGTAGGTGTGGTGGCTTTCTTTGGCTGGTAAATATGAGCTCAGAGGTGTTGCTTTTGCGCAGGTGTGATCGCATTCTGTGGCGTGGAAGGGGCCTGAAGCAAGTCCACTATGAGACGTGCAGCTACAGATTGTCCGACCACCGGCCGGTGAGAGCGATTTTCCATGCCGAATGTCATATCAGTGGGGATGCAGAACTAGTCTGACAAATAAAAAATCGAACGGTCAATATCATAGAACGCGAAAATCAATATGAAATTGTTTTTGTTTCACGAGTGAATTCAAATTTTCCGAATCGTGAACGTTGATTAGTGACTGGGCTGTGCAACTGTAACTTCACAAGCGTGTTAGTTGGGCAGAGCAGTGTGGTACAGGAATCCATATTCCAAGAAGAGGTGCACATATATATTTTAACTCCGGTGCTGTACAAATTCTTTTTTTCATTTAATTTGTCCATGAGGGCTCCAGCATATTTCTTCCATCAACATTGGTGGATCAAGAATAACGATTAGAGAAGTTAAATATGTAACTTACTAAATTCTTTTGAATTAGATAATCTTCTCCTACGTTTCATCCAACACACCTCAAAAACTCAAGCGGAAGCTAAATCTAGAGAGAAACAAGCTGTTGCTCAAAAATAAATCATGGCTCTCATGGTTATACGTGAACTCTAGGTTTCAATAAAACTTAATCTACAAGTCATCGTCACAAAAAGGCTTCAACTAGATGTCAGAAGCGTTTTGATTCAAAGAAGATCATTGAAAGAAGAAAATTTTTAAGTTGATGATCTAGATGTAAGGGAATACAAGACACACTTATATACATTGATATGCGAATTTTATATCTCTAGCAACAAGAAGAATAACTTCACACAGAAAAAAATTTCAACCCAAAAATCAAAACGAAAATCTCATCCAAGAAGGAAAAACTCGCAACGAAGCAACAAAACCAACTGAAAGAAAATAGAAGGAGATGAACACAAGCATAGAAGATAAAATAAATTTCATTTCTTGCAGAGGACCGCCCTCTTTTTAGCAGACTATAAAAGTATTTTGCTCACAAAAAGCTCTCACCTACACATAGACTAAGCACTCCTATCTCCCTCTCTAAAAACTCAAGCACACAACTTTCTAATAGTTGGCTCACCTTCCCACACAGCCATACCCTTCTATTTATAGGCCTAGAGATGTAGCTTAACTCTTAAGTAATCCTGTCCTTACTTAACTTACAATACACTTTCACCTATCATCAGACGTAGTTTTGTCTGAATGTTTCTCCATCTATTGGATGGCTATGACGCCTTCATGGCTTAGCTTCGCCTTGACGCAAGCTTTGCGATGATGCCACGCGCCCTTCAAGCTTCCATGATTTTGAGGTCAAACCACGAAACCGCCCTGCATACTTCTCAAAGCGTGACTTACTGTCACTTGCTTTCACTTCAGCAAGCATCCAGATGTCGATACGTGTACCCCGTCTTGCGATCTTGACCGTCGGCAAGTCTCTTCCGGTCTTGATCCCTCGAGCCGCCTTTTCACTTACACCGGTATCCCCTTCGCTTGACTTTGTCAACACATCGTCTTCATCCATCTTCTCACACTTTGCTTGACCTCCATATGCACAGCTAGAATCACTTTTGACTCCGTCCGACCTCCTCGATCGTCCGGCACCAAGCACTCCGCTTGGCCACAATCATCCCGTCGTCGATCGCCAAGTTGCATCCATCACCTACACATCATGAGACAAGCAAATATGCATCTCCAACAACATATAACTCCACCTGCAGTTAGTCCAAATCGAAATTCTCAGTTCAAAGCACATCTCAGAAAACTTGTGAACACCGGATGATCCGGCGCACACTCCTCTTGAGCGTCGGATCATTTCGCGTGTGCAACTCAGCAGACCCCTCCGTCTAGAATCCTCTCTGCAACAAATAGTCCGATGATCCTCTAGTGTGTAGAACATCCCCGATCACTTCCTGAATCTTCTCTAGAAAAATTAGTCCGATGCTCATATTGCTTCATCGCCAGACCAGCCGGACCATACGGCGCATATAAGTCTACCAGAGCCAATTTGCAACATATTTGCAAGAAAAGCTCCGGTGTTCATTGATGCCCAATGCTAGACCATCTGGTGTGTACTTCAAGTTTTTTCCTTCGGCTTAAAATACTCTGACGGGTACTCCGTCTGAACGTCGGACCATTCGGCATGTATAAATTCTAAAGTGTCATACCATCTGACCTGTAGAAATCAGAGACAAACACGCTAACTTGATTTTCTCTGGAACTTTGGTAAATCATGATCATAATTGTAGTACATATACATGCATTTGCAATCCTAAAAATCATCAAACCAAATCAACACACTTGTCAATCACTCATCACATATAAACCAAGACACATTTCCACTTGATTTCTCAATCTACCCCTTGATGAGTGCATTGACAACCCTTAAAGAACAAAGATTTTGTTTTGAAGAAATCCCACAAGTGAAACTCATCCAAGTGACCAAAAACTCAAGAAGGAGCATAAAATGTCACTTGGCATAAGAAATTGCAAAAGCCCGAAAAGAGGAGGCAAAGAAAAGCTCAATGCAAAGCTCCCCCTTGATGAATGCACATATTTCAGGATTCTTCTTCTTTGTGATTTAGTACACATGTCCTCCCCTTTAGCAATGCAAACATCAAGAGTAAAGCACAATGCAATGCATGAATATGCAATTCTACTGAGCTTTAACAAGCATACCACAAAGAATTTGCAAAAGCTAAAAGCATCAAAGGGCTATAGAGAATAGAATGTGGAGCTCACAATCACACAATGACTAAAAAAGATACAACACCACAAGACCATTAAGCTACACAAGCTAAACCTGAAGACTTATTGGCGCATGTAGGTTCATATAGCCGAATCATGTCAAACGTGGCCACCACATAAGCATCCACTCTTGCTGAGATAATACAAGCATTAAGAACTAGTAAATTTCAATCTCAAACTAGGCAAACAAGCATTCATGATAATAGACTTTGTAAACACTCACATATGAAACCAAGACTTAGTTAGATCAAGTGATTAAAGAAAAATTGATCATTTAGGCACATTTCTTTGCAATTTATTTTATCCTCAAGTTGACTTTAGCAACCATGGGTTCACTTTTTCGGCAAACCACATGAAACATCAAGACAACTGTATTAGATCATATTTTAGCACAAGAAACTTGATTGCTCAATGGAATTCAGATTGCATACTTTATCAAGTTTTCACTTAGATCAAGTCAAGTAATGTCTTTGCAACACAAGGAACACAAGTTCCCCCAAAGTTTTATCATGAGCTAAACATTTAACAAAGACAGAAAACATAGAGCAATATTCTCCAATCCACTATCTTGAACCAAGAAGCCTAGAGCAAGATATTCATCGAACTTTCCTTAACACAAGCAGTGACTAAGCCAAAGCAATTACGAACATGACGATCAAGAATTGAAATTTTATAGTCTACATGGTTCATAAAATTGTCAAATTTCATCTTTAGGAAAGCTAGTTTTCTTAAAATGTTTCATGTCAAAGCATCAAGAGGAGCCTAAGATTTAGAGTTTGCTCTGCATAACTACTCAACTTAGTCTAAATTCAAGACTAGCAAAAGAAAATGCTAAAGACATATAAGTCAAAACTCAACTATTATAATTATCTTACATGATGCTATAGAATGTAAATGCAAAAAAAAGTAAGATAGAGTATGTACAAAGATAACTCTTCCTTACACAATACCATATGGATAACACACTTCAGACCCCCCAGATAGACAAATCTACAAATCTGGTTGCATCAAGAGACTGGGTAAATATATCAGCAAGCTAGTGTTGAATATCTATGTATCTCAAGTCAATATCTTCATTCTCATTGTGGTCTCTCAAGAAGTGGAATCTCACATTTATGTATTTGGTTCTGGTGTGTTGGACTAGGTTATTGGCTAAGCTTATAGCACTGGTGTTGTCACCCAAAATTAGCACACTCTTGAAGTCTAACCCAAAGTCCCTCAAGGTAGCAACTATCCACAAAATCTTAGAGCAACAAGTAGCGACAACAACATATTCAGCTTCAGCAATTGACTGAGTAACACTAGACTATTTGCGAGAAGACCAATAAACAAGAGAGGTACCCAAGAAATGAGAAGTACCGGATGTACTCTTCCTATCAATTCTACAACCAGCAAAATTCGCATCCGAAAAACCATGAAGAGAGAGATGAAGATGCAAAAAATAAAAGACCATACTCGAGGATGTGCTTGAGGTACCTGAGTATGCACTTCACCGCTTGGTGGTGAGACATCCTTGGTGAAGCTTGGAAGTGGGCACACAACCAGACGACGAAGTGAATATCGGGTCTTATCGTTGTCATGTATAGGAGGGAGCCAATCATGCTCCTGTACTCCCACTAGTCTACCTCCTCACCTTCTTCATCCGGATCAAGCAAGGTTGAGGTAGTCATTGGTGTCGCTAGGGCCTTTGCATCATTCATGTAGAATTTCTTCAGTAAATTTTTAGTGTACTTTGTCTGGTGGACGAATGTACCTTACTTGCATTGCTTGATTTGCAATCTAAGGAAGAAGTTAAGCCCACTCATCATCAACATTTTAAATTCCTTGCTTATAGTATTTATAAACTTGGCTGCAAGTGCATAAGAAGAGCCACCAAGATTGATATCATCCACGTATATCTAAATAAGTAGGAAGTCATTGTCATGCCTAAAAGTAAACAAGGTTTTATCCACCAACCCCATCTCATGCGCATGGTCTAGCAAGAAAAACTTAAGCCTATCATACCAAGCCATAAGCGCTTGCTTAAGCCCATACAAAACTTTCTAAAGCTTTTATACTCTATGTGGGTCTTTAGGGTGCTCGAAACAAGGGGTTACTTAATATAGGCCTCATCCTCTATGAAACCATTTAGGAAAGCACTCTTGACATCTATTTGATACAACTTAAAACCTTGTAATGCCCCAAATGCAAGGAGAAACCTAATGGCTTCTAGTCTAGCTACTGGTGCAAAGATCTCTCCAAAGTCTATCCCCTCTATTTGAGTGAAACCCTGGGCCACAAGTCTAGGTTTGTTTCTCACTACAGACCCATCCTCCCCCCGTTTGTTCTTGAAAACCCATTTAGTGCATATGTTGTGAACATTATGAGGTGGTTCTGCAAGGACATAAACTTGACTTTTCTCAAAATTTTCTAGCACTTAATGCATGGCATTGACCCAATTTGAATCAGAAAGAGTGTGTCCAATATCATAGGGCTCAAAAGAAACAACAAATACAAAATCTATGAAATGAGCATATTGAGCAGATTTGGACCTTGTTACCCTCACCAAGGTCACCAATCATCGGTTGTGGGGGATGTCTCCGCTGAATGTGTCAAGGAGCCTCGTGCTGTGAGACGATCTCCCCCTCAATTGTTGCTGGTGCAGTCTCGAAAGCAGGTGAAGTGGAAGTAGAGGCTGCAGGACCCTCTGCCGGTGTAGAAATAGCAAGAGCCAACTCTAAAGCAGGTGCGATGGTCGAAAGTAGTGGATTATCCTCATCATCACCAAGAGTTGGAAGGTCATCATCTACAAAGATATTTTCACTCATCTCTTAACAATCACCTGCACACTCAAGAACAGGGCTAGTATAAGGGGTTGATTCATCAAAAGTCACATCAAAGGACTCCATAATGGTGTTAGTATTAAGATTAAAGACTCTGTAAGAATGACTATAAAGAGAATAATCCAAGAAAATTACATCGGAAGAACGCCACTTGAACTTGTCAAGATTGCCATGCTTTAGAATGAAGCAACGACAATAGAAAATATATAAGTGTAAAATCTTAGGCTTCCTCACAAAGCGTAACTCATAAGAAGTCACATTCAAGATCGAGCGCAAAAAAAAAAAAATCCGATTGGAGATATAGCAAGTAGTGCTAATCACCTCAGCTCAAAACTTTCTAGGAGTCTTATGCTCATCGAGCATCGTCCTAACCATCTCCACCAAAGTCTGATTTTTCCTTTCAACCACGCCATTTTACTGAGGAATACGTAGGGTAGAAAATTTATGCTCAATGCCATGTTCAAGGTAGAAAGCATCAAAGAGATAGTTCTTGAACTCGATGCTATTATCACTGCGAATTGCTTTCAATGCACCAAGGAGTTCTTTGAATAATCTCAAAGCTAAGCTCCGAAAATGTGAGAACACTTCATCTTTGCTTACAAGAAAGAATACCCAAGAGTAGCGAGAAAAATCATTAACAATGACAAGTACATATCACTTGTCACCCCCGACTGAACCCGGGAAGGACCAATAGTATCAATATGGAGAAGTTCTCCCGGTCATTTAATCATCACCAAATTGACTGGTGGGTGAGAAGTAGTGACCATCTTTCCATGCCGATAAGGAGTACAAATAAGGTTCTTCTCAAACTTGAGCTTAGGCAATCCTCGGATCAAGCCTAGAGCACTCAAACAAGAAAGCAAATCAAAGCTCATGCTCTAGTCTTCTATGCCACATCTAAAGTTCAGAAGAGGTTTGAGAAATTAAGCATCAAGAAGAACAAAAGGACTCAAAAAAATCAGCTCCAAAGGCTCTTCCTACTTGAGAAATCCGGCAAATTAAAGCGCATGAGGAATCAAGAACTCTAGAAGTATCATGCTTGAAGCGCACTTCCAAGTCTTTATCCAGCAACTTAGATACAGAAAGCAAATTGTATCCCAGATGCTCCACCAAAACTACATCCTTGAGAGTAAAACTCTCACTCACTCTTACCATACCTTTGGCTTTCACTCAACCTTTTTTATCATCCCTGAACATGATGTACTCATATCGCTTCGTTGGGTGAGACTGGAGAATCATGATGCATGTCCAATCATATGGCATGAACAAGTAGAGTCGATGAGCCACTTCTTCTTCAGGCCTCTGCCTGCCATCTATATATGAGAAGAATAATAGGTTGATGGCTTAGTATTGGGGTTACACAAAAATCTCTTGGGAATCCAGTATTGGATCATCCGCCCTGAAGCAGTAAAAATAGGTGCATGCAAATCAACACTAGTGCGCTAAGGGCAAGTACCACGATGAGGAAACATGGTCTACCAAAATGCTGCAACTCAAAACATCTTACACATGAACCAAAACCATATGAATCATGATAAGACCCACACTGGGAACCTCCTCTAAGAGGAGACTAACGAGCGCTAAGACCTCGTGAGTAGGGTGAGAAAAAGGCTCATGTACACTAAAAGAGGGCGGTACATGTCTCGAGTATTCCACTCCTTCTCACGCCATTCATCCATCCTACGCTAAAAGGAAAACCCAACTAGGTGACCCTCTCTCTAGCAGTAGGTGTACTGGTAGCGTCTCTCAGGAACTTGACTGCCGATCACTCAAGACTCTGTCATAGGAGCTCTTATCTTAGGTTATGGAGCTCTCTTGGGTTGTGGTGTGGCTTTTTTCTTTGTGGGTTGTGGAGTGAGTTTCTTGATAGGTTGTAGTACGGTATTGATTTTAGACTTCTCGGTTTCTAGGGTAGTAGTTGAGGTGAAAACAATCTTACCAACTCCATTGAAAGCCACCCTCTCAAAACCCAATACTAAGGCCAAACTCGTTGTATTGGCACACATCTTAGTCTTAGCCAAGATCAAATCCATTTTATCCTTGTCTTCTGAGCACTTCTCCACAAGAGAAAGTAGGTACTCATTCTCGGCCATGAGCTTCTCAACTTGCCCTCTAACCCAACTGAGCTTGTCCTTCAGGACGATGCCCCATGGCTGCACATTTTTAGAACTCTCAGCACTCTCCAATCTAGACTCTAGCTCTTTTATACGCTTGGCTTTCACATCAACATCCTTTGAGAGCAAAAGACAATTCTTGCAAGTGCCTAAGAGAGTAGGTCTAGAATCCTCCTCAAGGAGCTTCTTCTCGGCAGTCTCAAGCCGATTGACGATTTGAGCACATAAAGTCTGAAGCTCGGCAAGCTCACTCATGATCACAAGACAATTATCACACTCCTCATCCCTGGCTCTAGACCTAAGCAACTCAAGATCAGAAGATGAACATTCTAGCCTCGACTTGAGTTTCTTGACTTCACGAACCACTTTCTTAAGCAATCTATTCTGGCTAACAAGCACATCATTCAAGGTATCAACCTGAATAGAAAACTGGTCATAGGAGGGTGATACCTTAGAAGAATCAAGCTCGGGTTTGCTGTCATTGTCGCCTGCCATGAAGCAAAGGTCGGTGAAGTCCTTGGCATTCTTCTTGTTCTTCATGGGCTGCTCCTCCTCCTCTGAGCTCTCCTCCTCGCTCGAGGAAGTGTTGACGTCACTGAGTGATGCCACAAATGCCCTTGAAGCTGATTTTGTCACCTTCTTGATCATCTTGTCGCGGTTCTTGAAGAAGGGCTTCTTGGACTTCTTGTGCTTGTTGTGATCGTGATTGCGGTCTTCCCTCTTCTTGAGCTTGGGGCAGTCTGCCTTAAAGTGGGTGGTGTCATCACACTCAAAGCAGGCCTAAGAATCACCCATTCTTCGGTCTCGGCGGTTGTTGTAGAAGCGGATAAACTTCTTCACAATTAGTATAAGATCCTCATCATCAAGCACATCCACCTGCTCCTATGTGATAGAGACCAATGAAGATAAATAAAATCCACCAGTTAAGGGGTTAGCACAAGAAATACCAAATCCAGACTAACTGTCACCGCTAGGTCCAGAAACCAACACCATGTTCTGAGACAGAGGGTTTCGTAAGCCTATTCTTGCTGTCTTGGCTATCTCGGTGTACTTGAGTTTGCTGAAGAGTTCATCACAAGTCAATGTGTCATAACTGGATGGTTCTTCAATGCTCGAGATCTTAACTTCCCATATGCTACGTGTCAGACTCATCCAAATTACACCCAGCTTAATCGACAACTAAGTCAATTAAAATGAAAGTAATTTCAGCAGTCCCGATATATGCTCAACAAAGCCCCAGATCACATCATATATGTTTATAATATAGTTTCATCACAAGATATGAACAAAGTACAAAAGTTTTAACTTTTCTTACAGATCTTGTTCCAAGTCCCAATTTCTACTTAGATCAGAGTTTTCAAACGTAGTGGAATGATATTAATAAAACAAAAGACTAGTGGCACCATTGCCCATAAGGCACCGCTAGGACTAGCTCAGACATTCGATCTCTACTCCTGGCCATCTCCAACATCGGCAGGATAAAACTACCCGTAAACTAGCTCGTCGCTACTTGCATCAACTTAAGGGCAGCACCCTGAGTAAGAAGGTACTCGCAAGACTTACACAATACAGGTATATATTATTCCGCTCCAAGGATAATGCATTGAGTGAATAGCAAGGAATAGCCACAAAGTTAAATTGACTTAGCGGAAAGGCACTTTAACCAATGTAATGACATAAACTGCTAACATAAACTAACAAGAAACATAATCTTTAATAAAGTAAAACTTGCCTAACTCAATTTAGTACTAGCACACGCTCCTCCCAGAAGCCTACATACTTTCCATTTCCCAAACTGAACAAAACTCGACGTTGCAGCCCAATGGACATAAGCATGCTCATAACCGAGAGCACGGCAATTCGAATTGTTCTTACACCCTGCAGGGGGTACATCTTTACCCACACAACTCGGGTCTATCCTCTTGGCCTCTGAGACAATATTTCTCATACCCAAAACTACCCGCTTGCACATGCCCCTATGGCACTGGGGTTACCGCGAGCATGTCCCGAACACCTTCGTCTCCCCGCCATCTTTCATCTCCTCGTACTTTTTCTTCACGTCATAGGGTCGCAAGTTAAGCGTTAGCACAACATACAATAATCGGCTTATCTTACCATTAGATCGATATGTGGAAGCACGAATAGTGCTTAAGCCAAATGACACCACAGATGGTGCTTAAAAGATGCAAGCGGTCTATGACACCAGGGTCTCCTCTCCTGAACTTCCCTTAGCACCCACTCACATCTCGTCTCATTTTTTCCAACTTATCATCCCCACATATCATTTCTTTGTAATTGTCGTTGAAATTCCTGCAGCTCGTAGACGACGGTGACATCCATCGTCCGACTTTTACTGATGACCTATGCAAGGCTAAGAAATTCTTGTATCACTTTTAAGTTGGACCATGATACGTTATATCCATGCAGCAAGGATTAGGATTAACAACTCAAGGTAGGTACTATGCAACGAATAGGATCTACCCGATTCTCGATATCGACTGGCTAAATCATGCATATACGACATATAGCAAGACCTAGTAAATTGACCAACAATTCAAAAAAATATATGAGAGATATGATAGAGGCTTGCCTAGTGCTTCCCTGATGCTTCCTGCGCAACACTCACAGAACTTCACTTGTTTGTTTGTGGTTTCAACCACACGACACTCTGAAGCGTCAGTTTCTAAATAAAGATGACAGTGCTTCGCTATGAGTATGATGACATGCAATGAAAGAGGCTCCACAGTGTATGACAATAGTGGAGCTGCAATGCTTCCCAATGTAAGTTTAAATCATTAAAGATTTCCTTAATTTAAATTATTGTTAAACATTTAATAATTTATGGATTTACTTAAGCTTAAGCCAAGCTCAATTAAATTTAGAAAGTTACTACATTTAAAATAAAGGTGAGTATTTTTAACAAACAAGGAAAATTATAACAAGTTTAACAAAATTGGTTTTACCAATTTCAGACTTACCAACAATTAATTATGAATTATTAAAGCTTAAACCCTTTTTTATTAACCAATAAAATTGAAATACATATTTCATAGCTCCTAGTATTTTTAAGAGTTAGAGCATGAATAAATAAAACTAACAAAATTAGTTTCACAAGTTTTGGAGCAATATTCAAATTTCTATGCATTCTACAAGTTTCAGCCGAATTACTAATGCAACAATAATTCTATTTTGCATTTTCTGATTTAACTGAATATTTTAAACGCTAATTCTTTTTTTTACACCCAGGCCGAGCTAGCCTCAGCGGCTGACAGCGGGTCGGGCGTTTGACCCTGGGTCAAAATCGACCCACGGCTAGGCGGTATAGTGCTATGATAGGCTCACGGCACTAGTGGAGCTCGCCGGGCGGTGAACGATAGCGAATATCAGCCAATGGAGGACAACAATGGCATCAACGCATGTATGTGAACTTGGTGGGGGCACATGTGGATGATGGCGATGACCAAAGGGTGGCTAGCAACGGCGTATGGCGACAGCCTCACACCGGCGGCTCGGTCTAACACGCCGATGGCTAAACGGCGGCGCAATCGGCCGAAAGTTCCTACAACACCTACGCAAGAATGCGGTCTCAACGGTGTGTCTATTTGCCAACGGGTCCAGCTGCGGCTGGCGACATGCACAGGAGGACGACGGCACACGGGCACATGAGGGAAGGCACGCCGGTGATGTGCCAAATGAAAAAAACGCGCGCGTAAGGAACAGTTGAGCGAGGTGAAGCTCACCACCCAGTTGGCTGGGGCAGAGGATCTTCGGACCTGTGTCACACGGTGAGGGGCAGAGTGGAGGCACCGGAGATGAGGAAGACTGTAGTGTGAGCTCCAATATGGTGGGGGAATGCACCAAATTTGCTGGGGAAGATGCACACGACACTTCAGTTCGCTCCTCTTAGCTCGGGCCTGGCCGAATCACACTTGGGCTTGCTGGATTTTGCTCCAACGCGGTGGTGGTTGGCTATGCTTGGCTGTTCTGTGCACATGACCAAGTGAGAGAAGTGAGTAGAGAGAGAGAGAGAGAGAGAGAGAGAGAGAGAGAGAGAGAGAGAGAGAGAGAGAGAGAGAGAGAGAGAGAGAGAGAGAGAGGCCGAGGGATAAGGGCGCAAGTGTTCTCTATGGAAGGGGATCGGTGGCCGGCGATGTGGCTCGGAGGCATGGCGTGTCGGCTGACTTTGTTGTTCAACAAAAATGGCGCATGAGAGGCAGTGGGAGTGAAGAGGGTGATGAGTAGCCAATCGGTGAAAAATCTCCCCTCCTCTGATCTGATTCAAACTAGGTCTTCCCGAGGTTAAAAATTTGTGGAACAATTTTTGTGTGAAACTATAATTCATGTGCAACCCATTTTAACTTGTTTGACCCAAAAATCCTGAGCCAAATTTGAATTAAAATTCTCAAAAATACAACCTTTTCTAATTTTCATAGATTTTTAAGGCTTTAAAATAATTCCCAAATTTTGGGAAAATTCACTAATATTCTCCACTTGTATGGAGTAATTTCTTAAATTATTTCCAACACTATGTTTCATAGCAATTTTGTGAGTTGCTTCACAAGGCAACAATTATTACTAAACTCAACCATTTTGTTTAATCTTTGATTGCATTAATTACCTGCTCAAAACTTCAATTATGATGCTCATGAATTCTTAATAAGCATTTTGTACCATCACACTATAGTCAAGAGCATAGAGAAGTTTGTCGCTCTCTCATGGTCAGAATAGGGCAAAACACTAGTGAATTGAATGTTGCTGATAATTCCATCAAATCTAGCAAACATAGCATCCAAGTATTCACTGGATCCTTGCACAAACATTTGATAGTCTTGGTTGTATGTGCTCTGACGCCTAGCCTTGATTTGGTTGGTACCCTCATGAAAGACACTAAGGGTAGTCCAAATCTCATGGGAAGTATAGAGGTACTGAATCCTGTCAAACTCATTCTGACTCAAGCTTGTGAATAAAATATTTCTGGTCTTGTTGTTAGTCTCATACTGTTCGATTTGAATATGAGTCGTACGAGCAGTAGGGATCTCATAGTTGGAATCAACTATTTCTGATATTACAGTTCCTTGGCTTAGAAAATAAGCCTCCATTCGCACCTTTTAGTACGAAAAATCACAGCCATCAAATAATGGAATCTTTCCATTTCTCTCCATTATCTCCTACAGATCACAAAGTCGGTTACGGTCAACAGGTGATCAAACCTGCTCTGATACCAATTGTTGGATAAAGAATGATGACTAGAGAGAGGTGAATAGGTGTCTTACCAATTTTTTTTTGAATCGGATGGCCTTCTCCTACATTTCACCCAACGCACTTCAAAAACTCAAGCGGAAGCTAAATCTAGAGAGAACCAAGCTGCCGCGCAAAAACGAATCATGACTCTAATGGTTGTATGTGAACTGTAGGTTCCAATAAAACTTCATCCACAAGTCATTGCCACAAAAAGGTTTCAACTAGATAAGAGAAGCGCTTTGATCCAAAGAAGATCACTGGAAGAAGTTCTCTAAGTTGATGATCTAGAGACAAAGGAATTCAAGACCCACTTATATACATTAGTATGTGAATTTTATGTCTCTAGCAACAAGAACAACTTCACGCGGAAGAAAAATTTCAGCCCAAAAATCAAAACGAAAATCTCATCCATCAAACATGGATTTCTTTTACTAATTTGGTTCTCTCTATGCAAACCGCCCCTCTTTCTCGTAAGACGTTTTCTAGGATCGGAAGGAACTGCTATAACGGAAACCGAACTCTCATCATCTTTGACAAAATCAAGTTTGTTCACGGAGGAAAAGGACTATAATCCTCCGACCATAGGTCTATTGGATAGAAAAAACAATTGAATGGGCCGATAGTAGTACACTGTTTGGGACGGAGTCAGGGCCCATCGAACGTACTCTCCTGGATCTGGGAATATCGATATGAACTAAATGTCATGTCCAAGCCAAGAAGGAAAAACTCTCAACGAAAAAATAGAGCCAATTGAGAGAAACTAGAAGGAGATGAACACAAGCATATGAGACAAAATAAACTTCATTTCTTGCAGAGGACAACCCTCTCTTCGGCAGATTACAAAAGTATTTTGCTCACAAAAGCTCTCACCTACACATAGGCTAAGCACTCATCTCTCCCTCTCTAAAAACTCAACCACACAACTCTCTAATGGTTGACCCACCCTTCCACACAATCATTCCCCCTATTTATAGGATTAGTGAGATAGCTTAGCCCTTAAGAAATCATGTCCCTAAACTGCCCTTCACTTTCCCACCTACCACCGAGGTAGTTTTATCCGAATTTTTCTCCATCTATCGGATGGCAGCGGTACCTTCACGACTTAGCTTTGCCTTGACGTAAGCTTCGCGATTATACCATGTGCCCTTCATCCTTCCACGACTTTGAGGTCAAACTGCGAAACCACTTCGCACGCTTCTCAAAGCGTGACTCCCTGCTGCTTGCTTTCACTTCAGCAAGCTTCCAGATGTTCACATGTGTACTCCGTCTTGTGATCTTGACCGCTGGCAAGTCTCTCCCGCTCCCGATCCCTTGAGCCGTCTTATCACTCACACCAGCATCCCATTCGCTTGACTTTATCAACACATCATATTCATCTATCTTTTCACGCTTTTTCTTGACCTCCATGTGCACATTTAGTATCACCCTTGACCCCGCTCGACCTCTTCGATCGTCCAGCACTAAACACCCCGTTTGGCCCCGATCATCCAGCCATCGATCGCCAAGTTGCATTCATCACATACACATCATGAGACAAGCAAATATACATCTCCAACAACATATAACTACACATGCAGTTAGTCTAAATCAAAATTCTCAGTTCAAAGTACATCTAAAAAAAATCGTGAATGCGGGATGATCCGGCACACACTCCTCTTGAGTGCTGGACCATCTAGCGTGCGCAACTCAACAGACCCCTCCGTCCAGAATCCTCTTTGCAACAAATAGTCTGGTGATCCTTCGGTGTATATGCCAGACCATTCGGCGTGTAGACAGCCCCAAAAACTTCCTAAATCTTCTCTGGAAAAATTAGTCTGATGCTCATATTGCTTCATTGCCGAACCATCTGGTGCATATAAGTCTATCAGAGCCAATTTGCAACATCTCTATAAGAAAAACTTCGACGTTCACTAATGCTCAACGCTGAACTATCCGATGTGTACTTTAAGTTTTGCCTTTGGCTTAAAATACTTCGGCGTGTACTCTGTCTGAACGTCCGACCATCTGGTATATATAAATTCTAGAGCGCCGTACCATCCGGTATGTACAATTTTACTAGACTCAGAGATCAATACACTAACTCAATTTTCTCTGTAACTTTAGTTAGTCATGGTCATACTTGAGTACATATACATACATTTGTAATTAAAAAAATCATCAAACCAAATTAATACACTTGTCAATTACTCATCACGTATAAACCAATGCATATTTCCACTTGATTTCTCCGATACCCTTTTTTCTAGAAGAATATTGGTATCCGTACATTTGCTGCTTAAAGAGATTAGAAGATTTGGAGAATGGTTTAATATTTGATGTTCCAACTTTCTTTTTTGTTCGTCAAAAGCTCCAGCTGGTCGGATCAACTTTCTAATATACGAAGTTAAGAAATTTATGACAAATTTGACCTTGCATTATGGTAACATTACCCGGGGAATTATGAACCAAAGATGATTTAGATAGGGCTACCCTGTCTAGAGAAAATCATGCTGCAAAGAAGCCAGTGTCTGGAACTTGATTCGTCAAACGTGCCAATACCAATTTGTGTGCCATCTATTTGCTCAAATATTTGATATTGTCAAGTGTCCTATATTTTGTAATTTTTTGTTATCTTTTGGGCAATTTGCGGAAAGTAGACCCCACAGCTTGGAACATGCGTCCACCACTGTCGTCATGAGCAAGTTGTCAACGTACTAAAACGGAAGGTGTCAATCAATAAGAGGTCACGATCTCAAACTTGACTGGTTCGTGTGTTTACACTTCCATTTTAATCTGGTGAGTCGCTTAAGCTAGCTGATTGTGCACACCAGCCCAATTGGTCGGCCAGTTTAACAGCGAGATGACATGGCAAAGGATAAGCAAGTCCACTGATGTTACTGTAAAACAACCCCACAGGAATATGCTACGGTACCTTCCCTGTACTTACTACAGTAGTGATAGACCAGTCTTTCCTAGAGGTGAACAAAGAAACTAAGAAAGGTCTTCACACTCTTTTTTTTTTTCCAGTATAGGAGGCCTTCTGGTGCCAGTGCTGGAGATGGAAGTTACCAGCTTGGGAGAGAGCCCAAGAACCACTACGGCTCAATTCCCTCCCTAGGTCTTCATCCCTTTGAACATATATTTCCAACTCAAAGGTAATTTTGGCTTGCCATGCTACGCTTTGTCCCAATAAACAATTGAATAAATTAGAGGTATAATTGGGTCATAGCTTTGGATGTAGGGTTTACCACTGTCCAATCACATGACTGGGGCTCCGTTCATCCAAGGAAAAGAAACATAATTAAATGAGAGAAAGGAATGAATTCACACCTTTTGTCCCTATGATAGGGAAACAAATGAAAAAGCACAAGAGTATATATATGTAACCCAAATATGTTCGTCTTTGCGGCGCATTATTATCCACACTTCAGCAATCCTATATCAGCATTACCCACTTCCAATATTATACTTCTTGGGTTACATAGGATGGTGACAGGGGAAGTTACCCATTTTCTATTGGTAGCCCTTCGTTATTTGAGGGGTAACGTCACTTGTTTGGGCAACACTACGCATCATCATCAACGAGGACTGAGATGGACCAGAGCTGTCACTAACACGGCAGTGATCTTGCTTTCAACTGCAAAGTGAAATACACTTGCTACAGTGCTTAGCTGGTTAAAAGAGATTGACACTACCAGATTATATAGAACAAGTGCTCACAGAAGAATGTTAGCTCTGCCCTTTTCCTAGAATCTTGGTCAGGGCGATTCAAGTGTAGGATCAGGGCGATTCAACAAACATGCATATAAATTAATGCTATTCTTTTTACAAAAAAAGGATACATTGTTAGCATTTGCATATTCTAAAAAAAAAGAATATGCACCTGTTCATATATTGCCCTTTCGCTAGAATCTTGGTCAGGTGATAGTATGAAACACTGGATACAGGAGTTCAAATCTAACGTACTTACAAATACTAAAAATAACCCTTTCCTTGGGGGGGGGGGGGGGACTGTCCAATCGTTGCAACATCGACATCATGGACCAATCGACACCCAAAGTCTTCAGAGTTTACCGACTGCAATCTCACCGGCCACAGGATCTAAAAGGTAACAAAAAACTCACGGAAAAGATGAACTGACGATGTGCAAATAAGACATGGAGAAAATAATCTGATCTGACTTTGAAATTTTTGGCTGCTTTAGTTTTGAGACCACAGAACAGAAGCAAGAATATCTGAGACGGCGCGTGCCACAGCCACATCTGTTCCGTGTGTAGCTGGCGTTGAAAACACCGATCAAATAAAGCGACTGAACTGAAATGGAGTCGATCCGGGCACAATCCTGTGATTGGTCGACATTTGCTCGGCTGTACCCAACATTTAGCAAACGATGCACCGCTTGTCTTCTCTTATTGCGACTTATGAGAGAGACAACATCATGTTTAGGCACCACAGAGCACAAGTTGTGGCACAGCCTCTGAGAAAGAAAAGATGTAACTTTGCAGTTTACAAGTCGGCATGTTCCAATTTGAAGTTCTCTACAGCGACGAGTCTGTGTACTGCCAGATTAAACCATCCAAACATTGGCAAATTCACCACTCAAGCAACAGCGGAAATCCTGGGTACACCCTGTTTTTTTTTAAAAAAAATGGGTACACCTTGTTTCCCTTTATTTACATAGCACAAAAGGCGTAGAAACATACAATCTACCCTTTACTTACATAGTACATCAATTGCTCGTGCAACTATAAGCTGGAGTCTTTTCTTTAACGATGTGGTTCATTATATACATGGGTACAGCTGTGAAGTTCGCAACAAATTGGTGCTGCTGAAGAGGTGGAAAATGCTTCTAGATATCCGCTATCCCACAGCATGTACCTACTCAGATGCAGGTTAGGTCATTATATAGCAAAACGCATTTAATTGAATGAGCATACTCCTCTGCTCTAAATTCCTCAAGGAAGTTGAAAGTTTCAGTTCAGCTGCAACTGAATGGAAGAACGTGTTTTATTCTCGCTTGCCAGGGGTAGCAGGGCTCAAAGACATCTCAATTTCCTCAAGAGAACGTCCTCTTGTTTCAACTATGAAGTTGTAGGCGAAAAGTGCTGTCAACAAGGAGACCCCGCCGAAACCTGCATAGACTGCTCCAACCCCAAACTTCTTCACAAGCTCCAGAAAATACAGTCCCACCAGGAAATTACATATCTGAAAACAATGATATCCGTAAGTTTAGACTAAAGGCGTAGCCAAGACAGTAAACAACATTTCTTATATCAAGTGAAACTGTGTAAATACAAACTACGAAAGTAGTGTTTTTGAAGTGACATATAAAGTTGGAAAGTACATACCCAATGTACAGTAAAGCTGAAGCCCATAACTTTTGACCGTGTCCGAGCACTGCTCAGCTCTGGTATAATGATACCTGTAACTGGCCCAGCACCAAGGGAAAAAGTAAAAATGTACCTGCAAATGTAAACATAAACTTGTCAGTAACAAAAATTTCTAAATTCCTAACTGTTCTATAAACACATGCCCAAGTGAGGTTTACAACCAACATTCTGAAAAAGAAGTTCATACACATTAACAAAGTGAAATAGCAATACCTATATGCAACAGATTCATTTATCACATCATGAAGCAGAGTATATGCTAGACAATCCTTTATGTTATCCATGAGCAACGTAAACAAACTGCTTGTAAACATTGAGAAATCCCACAGATGTAATTTTCCCAAATTCTAAGCAAACCTTTTGCAAAACGGAAAATAGCAATAGAAGATCTCAAACAAAACTCTCCATACACTGAACACTCTCTTTAGTAGACTCCATCAAGGACTGCTATCACACTCAATATGCAAAATAATGTCTTTAGTGAATCTCTCTCAAGTTATTATACTGCAACAAGTGATGAGTTCTCAAATTTTTAATCTCTGGGCAATAACATGTCATCTCTAATTCTAGGGTTTGGATGACAAGAAGTGTAGATTTAAGAATATGCTAGAGAAAATAGAAAGTGAAAGCACATATAAAAGAGTTCCAGTATGCTAGAGAAAATAGAAAGTGAAAGCACATACAAAAGAATTCCAGTAATTGACAGGCCGTGGGCCACTCCTTCATCAAGCGGGAAGCTGATACCATATACTATAAGGAACATTGCAAATGCCTTCAGAAAGAACAAAAAAATGCATTAAATATTTTTAAGGACAAGAGCAGAATGGGCTCTTAGACATACATAAGAACACTGGTTCACTCAATGTTTGGATGGTCATATGGACACAAATAATGCACTCAAATAAACTCTCCAATGAAGAGAAGTGCAGATAATTTGCTGAGAAGTAAAATATAGTTATTACAGTAGCAACTCTTTGAATTACCATACTAGAAAAGGCTACACAAAGAACCGAGCAATAGCTCGGTTGGTAGAGCCTCTAGTTGAGAGGCCGCCCACCTCTCTAAAGGGTTCGGTACTCCCCTCTCGTAAGGCAAATCCAGGGGGACGTCTTCTCCCCGTGGTCGAGTTTTTTTTTAGAAAAGGCTACACAGTACATACCATTCCAAGATAGCTTCCTATCAAAAGTTTCTTTCGCCCTTGCTTATCCATCAAATTTGAAGCAACAATTGCCCCTAAAATCCAAAAATATGGTACATAAGTTTATGAATAAGTCGCCATAGAGCACAGCATGAATAACCAAGTCGTTTAAAAAAACATGAATAACCAAGTATACTCACCTCCAAAGTTGGTTATTCCAACATATAAGCTTGCTAAAGCACCACTTGTAATACCAACATCACGGAATGTTAATGATGAAAAATAAAGAACACCATTTATTCCAGCAAACTGTTGCAGAAAGAAAAGGGACCCTCCAATCAATGCAACTGCATATATATTAAAGCATAAGTTCACAACAGCATGAAGAAAATCACAATCACATAAGCTATCAAATATTTCAAGGAATTTGTGTCTTCTGTACAAAAGATACAAGGATATTTGTGTTTCAGATTCCAGGCCACACACAGAAGAGGAAAAAGAATAGGGCAGCTTGTTTTGTTATATAAGGGTCTGTTTGGTAGAGCTCTCTAACCTCCTGATTCCGTGGTGGAAGTGATTCTGTGGTAGAAGTAGATTCTGTGATGAAAATGATTCTGTTTGTGAAATCGTTTTGTATGCTAGTGGTGAAAGTGATTCCTGATAGAAGATTATGTTGAAATTGAGCAGAATCATCCGGGAATCGATAGAAACTAGATTTTTCAGCTCCCACCTCGCAGTATAAAACGTGGAAGTGATTCTCTCTGATTCTGGCGCAGAATCGATTCACCGGCAGGACGTTTGGTAGCGCTCCCGCCGATTCTGGGGTGGAATCAGCTCTCAGAGCGCTACCAAACGGCCCCTAAATGGTGGAGCGACTCTACAGCAAAACACCTGAATGCATGAGCAAACTCTATAGCAACTTTAGAGAAAATAGTTGGGAATGGTTTTGGGGGGAAATAAGCTTTAAACTCATTCCGAGGACCAAAACTGTAGAAACATGTATAAATGCTAGTGCAAAACATAAATGTTCCAAATACTACAACAGCACGTTTCAGTGCCCCAGATAACAAGTCATCAGTTACAAGGCTGTTAAAGTATGTACTATGAAGTATGAACACATCAGATAAATGTCTCAGCATCTCAGGGCGCACACACACACACATGCATCAGCAGTTCATATAAGAAAAAAAAAAGCACGCACATCCATATGCATGAACATGCACCTCGTCATTGTAGATCATAAGCATGGGATCATTTGTTCCATTTAAACCAGCAGAAATAAATAAAGGGCCAAAAAGAAAAGTGCATCCTGATAAATAAAGTACCTCTATTGTGGGGTTCCACCAGAAGTTCTGACCAGCTGGCCTGTGAATCATCATCACTTACAACAACAGCTTTGATCTTTTCCATGGACTTCTCAACGTCGGAAGGTCCCCAAAGGCTCTCTACAACTTTTCTGGCATCGTCAAACCTTCCAACCTGCAAGATAGAGCTTTCTATTGCAAAAAAGTGGCTTAAATGATAAAATGGGACCCCCCCCCCCCAAAAAAATAAAATAAAATAATAATAATAGTAGTACTAGTATTAGTACTAGTAATAGTAATAGTAATAATAGCAGCAGCAGCAATAGTAATTCTCAAGGTACCTTGGCAAGCCAGCGCGGACTCTCAACAGCAAATTGCATCCCAACAACAATAAGAACACCAGGTACACATGCAGCATAAAGCATTGTTCGCCACCTACAAACAGAAAAATATCTTGAATAATCAGTGTACTATGCAGTGCATCTGACTAGCAATTAGTTCACAAAGATTTAACAAATATATTAAAAGTGTCGTTGCTGAAACATGTGTCGACGAATGCGCAATTAATACGAAGAACATCGGTGCATACTAATTAACATTATGAAATTTGACTCATTACCTGTGCATCACTCTTCATATGTCAATGATTTATTTCAAAATTTCATTATCTTTTCTTGGTTATATTCTTGTATATGATGAAGTGATATGAACAAAAATGTGATGCATCTGCTTCAATGAGTGCAGGCTGTTGATTGTTCCATGATCATGTTATGGCACTGCACTAAATTTAATCAAACGATAACTTACATCATTAAGATGCAGAAATGCCAACGAGAGATGCCTCACCAATGTGGATCACTTTCAGAAGGTATCCCCAAGGAAAGTGCAGCAATTATTCCTAAACACGTTCCAATTTGACATAGGGTCCCCAAAGAACCCCTATATTTTGTTGGGGCAACCTAAAATAGAGCAAGTGAAAAGGGTGAAGATAGATATTGGAACATTTGATGATAGGCATATGGGAGCATAGAGCCATAACAGCGAGGATCAATTATGAAATAACAAAAGGGGTACCTCAGATATATATAGCGGAACAAGAACAGTATTTACACCAATTCCAATGCCAACAAGGAATCTTCCCAACAGCATCTCATCCAAAGAATCTGCCTGCGCGCTGTATGATTGCTTTAGATGTAACAAATGATAATTTTATGAAATGGAATGCTGTTAAGAGAAAATTTTGAGTTTTATGTTAACTTACATCCAAGTACATACTACAATGTTCGGAAAATTCCATAAAATTTTAGGAGTACAGAAACAAGGAAACAGTGAAACTAAAATACCTCACGAGGGCCCCGATAATCAATGGAATACTATCGATCTGAAGGGTCCTTTTGCAACCAAAATAATCAACTAATGCAGATGAGCCTAAGCTCCCAAAAAAGGCACCAACAATGAATATGCTGACTACAAGACCTTGGAGAAAGGGATTTCCTTGAAAACCAAGCTCTCTTGCAATATCCTCTATTGGACCATTCATGACCCTGCAACCATATCATGTATCGAGACTTAAGTTGGATGTTTTAACAAGTATATCAGTAACAGAAAAGTGAACAATAAATTACACGGTGCAGCCCAGTAAACAGTCAAACTGACATAATACAGTATACCTTCCGAGTCCAATTTTACCCGTTACAATTAACCGTGTTCAGCTAGTAGTGCAGGTGAGAGGTGATAATTAAAATGTTACTATTGAAATTCTTCTAAAAAAACATGGAATTAGGGAGCAGCCATATTCTATTGTAATGCAGTGCAGTGACGAAATGAGCACCAAGGTACTGCTAGCAATTGATATTTTTTCTTGAGGATGCACAACAGTTCATAGAGGTTTCTAATCAAAGATAACTAAATCCAAACTCGATACACACATGGCACATTAAGCGTAGCGCTGCTATCGCTGCAAAGCACGTCAGTGACTTGAAAGGAACACACACCCAATATGGTAGCCGAAGAGGAAGTTGGCCATGGACGCGGTGAGCACGTGCGGGAACACCCTCAACCACCCGAGATCAGCACCCCCGCCTCCGTCGCCACCACCGTCACCTCCCCCGACTCCCGCATCCAAGCCTATCACGCAACCAACGCCCGCGTCAGTCCATCAGCACCACCAGCACGAGTACGCGCGAAAGAGCAGGTGGCTGCCCCACCTGAGCCAGCGCTCTGCGCGTCCGGCGCCGGCGCCGGCGGCGTGCTCTCGACCGCCGCGAGGCGCGGCGGCCAGAGCCCGAGGCGCCGCGGCAGGGCCCGGAGCGCAGCCGCCCTGACCACGGCCGGGCGCGGGCGGCGGGAGGGCCCGAGGCGCGGGCGCGGAGCCGGGGAGGCGGGCAGGGCTAGCAGCGCGGCGAGGGGCTGCTGCATCGCTGCCGGAAATTGCTGGGGGCGATTCGTCGAGCAGGTGGCGGGCGGGTGGAAGGAAGGGCGCGCGCGCGCGCAGAAGAGACCAACGGCCAAGGAAGGAACGGGTGGATCCGTTAGAGAGAGGGCCCCGCGGTCAAGGCCGATCTTTTTTCGGCTCGATTTTATAGCCCGGCTCGTGATCCGGAGCACGCCAGGTGTCGCACTGTCGGCTCGCTGCTTCCGCATTCTTCCTCTCGTCGTCGCCTCCAATCCAAGAGACAGCGAGAGGGAGAGAGAGAGAGACACAGTGCACGATCTTCTCGTGCTGGGATATTTTATTATGGAGATTTAATTTAATTATTATTCGGATATTCGTACCTCCAGAAATGAAACTGGGTGCAGTCGAAGACAGTAGCCGAGGGTGACATGATGTTGCAATGGCTCATATGTGATGTGGCTGCTGGGATTGGTGGAAAATTTAGTCCCTTGGATCATAAGTATGTAATCATATCAAATCGAGAATAGTTCAGTTGGTTAGGATATTTATGATAAAAATTATTTATTTGAATTTAATCGGAATAGTATGTACGTATGTGAGTATATTTAGTAGTCAAAGCGCGTGCCTATGCTATATGAGGTTATACCTTTAATTTTATTCAAATATGTGTTATGACCTAACAGCAAATTAGGACAACGTGACTATACTGAGGTCTCTTTACTAGTAGTCTTTGGTACGAGTAAGCTTTTCATGACTTAGGTTACATATTGAATTTTTCAAACTTACATCAAATATTAACTATTGGATCCCTCTCGCATGTAGGGCTTTCGACATTTATATGCGCTGTGATCCAAAATATGATCCGAAGGAGCCCCATACACTAACACATAAGACCGCATTCACGGCAAGTGCCAGCAGACATATTTGCAAATACTATACTACTATATTTTTTCCTTTCGAACTGATAGTTTTTTCCCTCTCTAGTGCCACCAACAACCACTGGGCAACTCCTGCGGATTCTACATTGCGCGTCACATACAACTATTCATGGCAGCAAAGGATATAAAATCCCCAGATGTAAGATAAGTACATAGTCTTTTCATTGCTGCTTTTATTCATTACAAATATCTAATGATAAAATGATTTTGCTCACGCTAATTGCATACTTTTTCTATAACTACTTTCATTAAGCAGGATTCAGCGTACCGGACGGCAACATCGAGGAGTCTGCACTCTCCAATATTCGAACACGGATTGCCTCATTCTTAATGACCGAAGTCGTCTCTTCGAAAGGCGAGTTCTATTGTAGGGAGGTAGAGCTCTGACTTATGTAATTTGTGGTTACACTTTCGACTTATGTAATTTGTAACTATCTTGATGTGGACTTGCGCCGTTGTATTTCGAGAACTTTTGATTATGTAATTTTGTGGTTGCATATCTCGTGACTTTGTCCCTACAATGTGGGTCGTATCTGGATGCCCCTACAATATGATTCACTAATTTGTGGTTGCATATCTTCAAATAAATAGTGATTATGGCATGAATGTATCTGGATGTGTCTTATTTGCAGGAGAAGACAGCTGTCAAATCCTGATATTGCTTCAGGATGCAGCCAGAAAACAGGTAAATCCCTTCGGGGAATGAGAATATTAGTGACGGGTGGTAAATTCACCATTGATGACTGAGTCCCAGTGACGGGTAGCTTTCCAACTTGTCTCTGGGACTCCGTCATTAGTGACGGGTGGTAAATACACTCGTCACTAATGACTCGTAACCAGTGACGGGTGGTAACACCCCATCGCTGATGTCTCGGTCACTAGTGACGGGTTATAGCTAACTATCACTGGTTCTAGATAATTAGTGGCGGGTAGTAAATACACCCATCACTAATGACTCGGTCACCAGTGACGGATTGTTGTTACCACTCGTCACTAATGACAAAGTCCCAGAGAGGGGTTCGAAACCAACCCGTCACTAATGAATCGGTCACCAGTGACGGGTTATGGTTAGAACCCATCACTAATTACCGAGTACCAGAGACGGGTTGGAAAGCTCACTACACCATGACACGCTTTTCCCGACCTTGATCTGTTGGGAAAGATGATGTATCCTTATCAAATTATTAGTCGGAAAATGTGTCATATTCACCATCAATTCATCTGTGGGCAATGGACACTAGAGACGACAAATTAACTGTTGGCGTAGCTCCTTACTGTCGGTATAGGTTCGGCAGCTCACAATATGTCGGCATTGGCTTTCAATGACTTTGTATTAGTCGGCAACGGACCATAGTTCTCGAACCAGCCAAACATATTACCGCGAGAATGAAAAGATTAGGCGCCACCTAAAAAAATGTGGCGCTAGACCAAAGTATTGGGCGGGCATAACACAAACCCCCTTCCAGCCAAATCCTCCCCGCACCCCCACCAAGCCATAGCCCTAATTCCCAAATCCCATCTCCACGCGCCGCACATCCTCACCCACCACCACCGCCACCAGGCACCACCCGTGCTGTCCAACCCACCTGCTGCCCATCCTCAGCTGCTACCCATCCTCACCCACCGAGACGCCCAGTCCCACCCACCTCCCAGCCTCACCTGGCCACCGAGCACCAACAGCCACCCATCCCCACCCGTGAGCTCCAGCCGTCATCCAGCACCACCCATCAGCAACCTCTTTCCATTGTGCCAGGCACCATTGACGGCGCCCAGTGCCACCCGCCGCCAATCCTTATCTGCCAAGCACGCACCTACCGCTGCCCATCCCCACCTGCGAGCACCAACTGCCACCAAGCTCCATCGGCCACCCACCTCCAACTTCTACACAGCCTCCAGTCAGCTCCACCAGCGTATCCCCCACCATCCAAATCCACCTGTCTCCACCTCACCTTGTCTAGTTTGCTTTCTGCAGGTATGTTACTCTTTTGTCGATTTTGTTCTTTTATTTGTTTGGAAAAGGGAGTTGTTTGATTACTTGGAGTTGGTGTTTTCTGGGCTACTGTGAATTCAGAGAGGACCAGAACGTGAGCAAGGGTTGAAGGACCAACATTTGACATGCTCATGTGGACACTTTTCTCTTTGTAGATTCTATGCTGCAAGTAAGTTTGCCTGCACTGTGTATGCAACTTAATTCCTAATGCGTTCTGTGACTCAATTTGATTTGGGGGATTATTTTGGACAGAATGTGGCCACAATTTTGCTGATGAAGATAACCTGTTATTACAAAGTTTCTGACCTTGTGCAGTAATCATAAAAGTAAATATCCAATTCTTGAATATATAGATGCTTTTAGCAATTGAATATTCATGTTCACATGTTTTCTGACCTGTTGAGGTTTCCTGACCCATCAGGAAGATGTCGAGGTGTACCATTGTTCAATTTATGTAGAGGTAGCTCGAGCACTGACATCCTTCCGGTCTTCATCAGCCATTCAACAGTGATTGGTATGGTTTCTTTTTCTTCTGAAGAGCTGATTTGTAACTGCTGTCTCTCCCTTTTTGCATAATATTGCAGCTTGTGTGTGCCATGATTATTTTACTTTTAGTGAAACTTCAGTCTGTATGACTGGAAGTGGCTTATTGAGCATTGGAGGTCTCCTGAAGCAGCTGTAAGTTACAAATTGTCTCATTTCCATACTTTTGAATAAGATCTGAATTGTAATCATTGAAAATACTTGATGTTAGGCTCGATCATTGAGGGGAAAAGCGAATCGCTTAAAGCTAACCCAAAACCATACAGCTGGTAGTAAGAATCATGCACGTGTTGATAATGAATTGGTATGCAGTGTATCTTCCTTGTTGACATTTTGTATCCTTTAGTGATATTTTATAACTAGAAGAAAGCAACTGTATTTAGAGCAAGGAGCTAGGGCGTCCTCCACATAGAAATGACTTGTTTATCAAAACACACACACATAAGACTGGAGTACCCCATATAGGAGCTGAAGCAACAATTGTAAGTATGTTCAGCTGCAAGTGTGATCAAATGCCATATTATTTGCTAATATATACATTTTCTCCAGAATGCACTTAAAGATGCAGTTAGAGATAATCCTGAATTGAAAGAGAAGAGTATCCAGGAAGGCGATGCTTATTTCCATGTTTGTGGACCAACTCCAGCTGAGTTGGAAATGCCCGGAGCCAAAAAATACACATCAACAAGGCCTCAAATGGAAGTGGAAGCTCGTCGACAAGCTGATAAGAAAGTAAAAGCTCTAGAAAGTCGTGTGGACAACCTTCAGCGGCAATTGGATAAGTTGCTTTAGCAACAAGTGTCCTCTCAAAATGCCAACAGCACTCCAAATGGATCAGACAATGCACCAGAAGTGGCAATTGTTCAATTTTTATTTGTTATTTGTTCACTTCTTCATACTACAATAATTGTTTAATAGTTGATCTTTGATTTAGAATTTAAGGATTGGGCCAACTCGTATTGATGAAGAACTAGGCGACCATGAAAGTGATGTCAGATCATATGCTAGGAATGATATGGATGATATGCACTTAAGTGATGATGAAGCCATGGTTATGACTAGGCGAGTGGTCCCTCAAGAGGAGCAACATGAAGAGGTTATTGCTGAACCACCAATATTTGTCTTTACAGGTTGAGAAAACACTTATTATATACCTTCTGTTAAACACTATCCTGATATGTATTATATGATTTAGGGTGGAAGAGATATGATATTATATAGTGTTGTGAGACCCTATGAAGTCCTTGTGGCCAAGGCAACTGTTCAAACAACAAACCCAAGGGCTATTGTGGGGAGTACTCGTCTTGGTGTTCAATATTGTGAAGTGGTTGTCAATCATGTGTTTGTGAGGGAAGCTATACTACCTAGCCCATATGGACAGATGGCGTCCATCGGAGATGCTCGTGGGAAATGCATTGCATGGCCACATGACAGAGTAATAGCTTATTCTAACTCTATGTTTATAGTAAATATATTGGTATACCACCTACTAAATTATAGTATTTTGTTGCAGATGAAGGATGGTAAGAAGTCATATAGGCAGTCAGGGGTTTCAGGTTCTAGAACAAGGCTATCACAACTTGAAGGTACCTAGAACCTATTTTCCAGTTTGACCTACATGCCATCCAAAATATGTGAACTTGAGAGTTTTTCCTCATTCAGTGGTAGTTGCGGTACAGAGCTATTTTATTGATCTGCATTTTAGAGCATGTTGATCTGCAAGTTTGAACATGGGCTTTCATTGTAGCAGATCCTTTCATTTTAGAGCAAGTTCTGTCCTTTAATTATTTCTTGACTAGTGAAAGCCTTTATCTTCATTTGTTGCCCTGTTGTCAAGTTCTATCCTTTGGAGCATCTCCCAGTAGACGAGGCCCAAGCTTAACACTTTGCACATGATTGTGTCTCACACAATATAACCGGAAGGATGCATGAGCAAGCTGAAAAGCATCCCATGTATGGCTCACCGAACTACATCCAGGCATACAAAAATTATTAGATAACATTTCTGTTTGCAGATAATAGAAGGTGGGGAAAGGAAGCCAATACCTTTGAATCACTGACATCAATGCATGGCGAAAAATGAGATATACAAGAATATAAGAATGAAAAACATGGCATTGCAAATTTGTAAAAATAAGCTACCAACAACTTGACATTAATCCAGAACAAAAGCAAAAGAAAATTGAAGAAACTAAAAAAAATTCTAGATACTTTTTATGCAGCAATATCCATGAAGTGCACTCTAAGATGAGGACGATATATACTTTAGTTTCTCAAGAGATACAAAAATTGTACAGCGAAGCTGCCTACCTTTGTATGAACTGCTTGGGCAAGTTTTTCGCCAATAGGAACTTCCAGATAAACCTGTGTTTTAACACACAGACAATATGGTTATAAGCAACCTTGAAGAAAATTTTATAGAATCTAGCATACTAACTGTATAAGGCCAAGTGAATATAATGCAATCTGAAAAGTAATTATGTTTATTAATAGCTCAGCCAAGTTGGATAGCAAGCCATGCAGTTATACGAAGAAGATATTAGAACATTACAGAGGTCACACAAAGGCAAAATCATCAAGTAAATAAAATGGAATGACTGCTGCAGGTTCAAACAGCAAAATTCAAAACATCATGTTTGCAGTACGTTACTACCAAGTTATACAGTATGTGTACAGCTAACAATGGTTTGGACACCAACCAATCATGTACCTTTGTTCTTTTTGCTTGCCAATTTATTATCAGCAAGGTGACATATCATGCTTGTAAGGTATCCCAAGTGGGGAATGAGGTGGTAATTGAGTAGGCTGTACTGCCGAACTAGATGCTATTTAAGGTGCAGAATGCATATACCTTCCTTGCTTCACAAACAACTTTGCTATTGTGCCAACTACATTTAACTTGCAGATTGGAATAATTTTTTAGATGAGTTCCTATTCTAGCAGTAGAGAAAAATGAAATCATAAGTCTTATATGAAGATCTTGTGAACACATACACTTCTTATTTGTTTGGATAAGTTGTCTTTTGCAGCAAATTTCAATCTACTTAACATTTTGCTGATTATGAACTTTTTTTTCCCTTTAGGTACTTAGCATATGTTATTTTAAGCGTTATGGACCAGCAAATCTTTTGTGGGAAACAGAGTTTCAAGTGTCATGCAGTCGCAACCTTTTGTGCAGGATCAACTTCAAGTGGTTTCGATATGGAGCGTAGCTAACTAATTAGTTGACCTTTTGTGGAGTGCCAAAACATTGTGCAGCAAGTGATAATTGCTTTTGGATTGCTGTGTTGTGATTATTTGGCTTCATAGTTCATCTTTTGACCATATTTTGGACCAATGCTCTATCGTTGATCTGGATGTATATTGTTAGGCCTTGTGGCAAGCTACATTTGTATGAATCTCTAATTAAATTGTGAGCTATCATCGATAGATTGGACATGCATATATATACCACGCAATTTATCTATGACTAATGTGAATGTGCGACCTCACTGATAAAATGATGGTTGATGAATTATGTGTGAATGTGTGAAACATGTATATTTTGGTTCATAGATCACATGATATGTATACTCTACCTTTTGTATTTAAATGTTACATTTATATTTCAAATATGTCCCATCGTTTTGCCGACAATTATCTTGCCATGGAAGCTCATCTGGTGATGCTTGTCGGGCCTATGCTTTGACAGCATAGAAACTGTTGGCAAATCTTTATAACTGTTGGTGAAAGTCTATCTGTCGGAGAAAATATATCTGTCGATAAAGCTAATATGTCGGTATAGCCTTCACATTACACTACATATAATCTGTCGGTAAATCTAACAACTGTCGAGGAAGCTTTCGCCAACTGCTTCTAGCGCAACTGTTTACAAACAGTCGGCATAACCTATACCGACACTTTTTGTGTTGCCATGGGTACCATATGCCGACAGTATCAGGTGTAGGGAGAAGTAGGTCATGGTGTAGTGGCTACCCGTCACTGGAGATCGATAATTAGTGACGGGTGATAGATACACCTGTCACTAATAACGGTCACAGTGACGGGCAATAGACCTTCTTAGGCTATAGGAGATGCATTTTAGTAACGGGTGTAGTAACCGTCACTAATAACGGTTATCACCCGTCACTAATGTGTTGTTCTGGCGTAGTGTACATGTATGTGTCCGTCTGACTTTTACTTAAAAAAAGGTCTGTAATCACAGTAAGACTGAGCTAGCCACTTATCTTTATTTTTAGAGTTTTGAGGATGAAGGCTCAGTCTGAAACTCTGAATTACACTGCGCATGGACCAAAACCTACTAAGTCAAATCCGATTGGATTTCCATCTCCTCATAAACAATCTCTGCATCATTATTTTCTCAGGTCTGCTTCAAACTTCCTTCAGCCTGTTGACAATACTGACTAAGCTTGACAACTTGGTATCGTTGCATAGCACTTTCCATTTTATTTTATTTTTACATAGCACCTTCCAATTCGTGAGCTTAGCTATGTAACGGATTTCTTAGTCAGAGGTTAGCCCATACATCTCCTCGTGGCGGACACCCTGCCAGTGTGGGTCCATCTGATGAGAGAACGCACCGCGGGCAGCGGCTCAGTTGCAACTAGTGTAAAGTTGATGTGTTTTTCTTTTCTGAATGCGAACATTACACCATCTGCTGCCTTTGGTTAATTTCCTGGTTCAGCTATTTGTCAGGATCCCACTGGTTGGCTACTTCGGTTTATACGCTGCTTAGTACTCCATCCGTTTCGCAATGTTTATCCACGTCCACCATTGCGTACAAACCAAGAAATACTGAAATCGAGTGAAACAATGCACTGAGATGACCATACTACCTCTAATTAATACAAGAATGAGAGCAAGTAACTCATCAGCATTGGAGTAAATGCATGCATGCACTCAAGGGTATAATAGAAAAATAGACTATAAACATCCTTGGTTACCGCAATAGACAAACAATTTGAGACAGATACTCCCGAGACCATGGACAAACATTGCGAAACGGAAGGAGTATACAGTAGCAAGCTAACACAGACTTCCTAAGAAACCTAAAAACCCTAATGAGCAAATTACACTAAAACAAGTGACAACATGAGCAGAGAACCTGAAAGCTCTAGACACATGGATGCGATTAATACATACACTGTACTTCGAGGCATATACTGGGACCATATGTGATCGATCATCATGCAGCTCACCGCATGCAAAACAGCGGCCAACCGCAGAACTGTTTGGTAGAGTAGGTAAGTAGGCTCCAACTAAGGATGATAGTGAATCGGGTCAGATCCTCACTAGTTTTAGATCTGATGGGGCAAGTTTGAGTGGACAAATCACTCCGTGGGGCCATCAGGTCAGGACCCAACTCGAGTCGAGTTTGGGTTCAGATCGCATTTTGCATCCGCGGGTGTTCCACGGGCCTCAAAATCTGAGGTCCATTACCTTGGTGGCGTCTGCAAGACCGCAATAGATTCCACGTCTCTGCTCCACCAAAGGTCCAAACTCCATACCGCCATGGTGCCACCCCACACGACTTCAAACCTCGTCCCATCTCATCTCCCTCAGGTACCGCTGTGGATCTGGTGATTGTTCTATTCCTTTTATTGGATTGATTCTTTAGGAATGATGATCACAGATTGCTTATAGTTGTTAGTTGTGCCTTGTGATTTGTGAATCTGTGAACTAAGCACTGTGTGAATAAAAGCATGTTGGTCGGGTTTTGAGTGCCCAGTCGGGTCTCGGGTCCCCCATCAGGATTGGGTCTGAGGCCAGGGATAGATTTTCACTTGGTTTGATCTTCGTGTCCAGGTCAGGTTTCGAGTCGGATACGTTCTTGCTCCACTTGGCCTCAACCCGTCCCGTTACCACCCCTAACTCCAACTGAATATATAGCTACAACAGAGATATTAATATATACTTCTATAAAATGCACGAGTTGTAACAGATCCGATCCATCTTCATCGTCCATTTGAGTTGGTTAAACGATCACCATACAAAGTTAGACCCTGTTTCTAGGGGTGAAAACAGATCGGATAGTTTTCGGCCGATCTGGGTCAGAACCGGAAACGAATAATTTTTTCAGAACCGGCACCGGATATTTTTGGCTTGGAATCGGCGTAGAAGTTTCTGACAAAATCAGCATCGACATTTGATATCTGGGTTACTTGAGTTCGGATATTATCTGAAACCCAGGGCTAAAACAACATTCTAATGCTAAAGAAATTCAAAACATTATTGAAATAATCATGAATTATATATATATATATATATATATATATATATATATATATTGTAGAGGATCTTATAATCTAGCTCTCAAAAAATCCAACTCAAAATATGATATGTACAATGAGAAACAAAAAAGACAAATTTCATTGTATACATTTGTCTTTTGTCTTTTTTATTGTACATATCATATCTTTTATTTGAAATTTTTTGCCGCTAAATCATAGTATCCTCTACATCACTAAAATTATTTATAATTTTTCATGATAATTTTGATAGTGTTTTGAATTTTAAGAGCAAGAGGAAAAAGTATTTTTTATTTTTAAATGTGTCACCGTTGGTTGGGCAACATGTTTACTTTTTTAAACGAGATGCTTCTATCTCAATCGTTAGCCACCATATGGGACGCCGATCAAGGGCATAGACATGGTTGTCTGCCGGTTCTCATCCTATCCGACGGTGGCGTTAGGGTGCTATACATATGGTGGCTAGCTCGTCTTAAGAAGACCATCCCTTCTATTTGTGTATATGTTATCTTTAGTCTTTTTCTAGTTTTGTGAGTTTATGATGATCTAAATTTAGATATGTATACTAAGTTTAAGTATTGTGTGTCTACGTGAATTTATATCAAGCATAATAAACTTGTGAAGTTGTGATGAATTAAGTAGTGTTATTTTTTTATCTAAGTGACTAAGTATATGGACTATATTATCTCAGCTATTGCGTGCTAACTTACTAGCACGAATATACTTTTATTTTGTTATGGTCCTACATACAATTTGAGTAGTCTTTCATATTTCGGTAAATATTCACCAGTCGTATTTGTTTTCGATCCATATTCATTTTTTATTCGTTTCTGATATTATCCGTGATCATATTCGTATCCGAACTATCCGTATTCGAAGTCGTTTTTGGTAAAAAAAAATGGCTTCAAATACAGTAGAGTCTTGTTCCGACCAATTCCGAGCCATTTTCACCGTACCTGTTTCTCCTTCTAAAAATATATTTAATATCCTATTATTTATCTTTCATACCTAGACATCCACTATTTATCTTTCATACATTTAAAAATATATTCAATCTCCTATTAATTATCTTTCATACATAGACATCCAATATTTGACTTCCATACATTCACCATCGGATTTCTTCAGAAGGTTCGCCGCCTCCTGCACTTCGCCTGCAACACTGAGTTTCTCAAGAGGGCGTGACGCCTCTCAAACTTCGCCTATATCGTTAGCTTTCTGGAGAGGGTGTGCCGCTGCCCGCTCGTCACCTCTATTGCCATCTACTATAGAGGTCGCGTCTGTCGCGCTATCTTTACAATAAGGTACTATACGAGAATTATTTTCTCCCCCTCACAAAATCGGTCACCGTCTTAATTCTTCTCGTAGCGTTACTGTAGATGACCAACTTTGGACGATACGGTACTCTCCACTTTCCCGAAATTACTCTTCATTCTCCTCTCTTTTGTTAAGCTATTTTTTTTACTTCTTTAGATTGTTGTATCCAGAATTTATTTTACATATGTGAACTATTTTTACTAGTTTTTATGGTAGGGCTTGAGAGAGGTGCAGTACAACCCACAGGCGTACATCTGCGATTCTGCATGCAATACAGGTTTAAGGTTTTGAAACTGCAGTTTTTCAGCTTCGGCTGCATATGCCTTGGGGCTCGGGCACCTGTCAAGGACACAATGCAAGTTTAGTCATCATCCGAGATCGGTGACAAGATTAGATTTATCGCTCGTTTGCACACAGCAGTCTGATACTCTGATTCATTTCGCCGGAGATCTCTAGCTGTCCAATCTCTTGACTGCACATACAAGCTAGAAGAAATAGCCAGCCAGCACTACTCATGATTAGCCATATTTGGTTTTGGATGTTGGGCATGCAACTGATGATCTACAAGGACGACCTATATATATATATATTCATATGATTGCTAGCTTAATGCATGGTTCTGGAAATTCCAGCTTCAAGCCCCGGGAAATGTTCGTGTGTCTCACATATATATATCTTGGCATGCAGAAGCACTGTTTTAAACAGCTAGTATTGCACTACTACTAGATCAGTTGAAACTGGCCCAAGTTTGTTCCTAGACCCATAGTACTAAACAAGACAAGGAGTACTATATAACACCATGTATGGCGGCATTAACAGCTGAAATGCTCTTTAATTCGCAAGTCACACATCTCACTGATCATATATATGCATATGTTAGTTGAGGCGCTGAGACCATTAATAAAAAGGTCACATTGACACCAAACGATCAGCTTTCTAGCTACCGAAACGAATTCGGTGTTTATAGAGATTTGAGCACAACTAAGTTTGTGAGAAACAACTACATAAAGCCTAGCACGTATATCAAAATTGTAGAACTCTACGAGGTCTACAAATTTGTAATTGAAAACTTTTTAATTTGATGTCATTTAAATGCCCAAATTACCATAACAAAGTTTTAGCCGACCGCTACGATCAATTGAGATTTTATCTTAAAAAATACATAACCTTTTTATACTATCTTGGATGGGGAAAAAATTTATATGAAAATTATAGCTCTCGATGAGATCTGCAACTTTATAGCTAATCAATTTTTAATCTAAGATCATTTAGATGCCCAAATAGCCATTCAAATATTCGATTAGAAGATATCAAAAGGATTAATTTTGCTATTATAGTCAAGGACGAATAAGAGGTGAGATGGTTAGAGGGTTATGCGCGTGAGAGGGAATCTGCTATGAGGTCGCAAGTTTGAGTCTTGAGAAGCATATGCGAGCAAAAATCACGGAGCTACTGTGAGGTTGGGTGAGCAGTGACTGGGTGAGCGCCTCTGGTCACGATTGTTTTTTACTTTTTTTAGTCTAAAAACATTGAATCGGGAACCAACTATCAGTGTCAGTTGGAGCCACCAACCGACACTGATAGTCCACCTATCAGTTCCTGTTAGAGCCACTAACCGACACTAATGGGGATTTCAGTGCCTGTTCCATAACTGACACGGATAGTCTGAGTAATCAGTGTCGGTTCAAAACCATCACTAATGATGATTTTGAACCGACACTGATTAGAATTTCTACAGTAGTGTGAGTTTTGTTCATGTGCAAGTACATCCAGAGGATGAACGTGGTCGTTGACAGGACAGGATCATAACTAGATTCAAAGAGAAACTAAGGTCAAAACGGTCAGGAAGTCACGCAAAATATTTGAGCTTGGGAGAAATGCACATGAATATCATCGCACCACAAGACGTGCATGGGTGTTATAAAGGCTATGGTATGATGAGGATAAATTGCATGGTGAGATGTGTGTGGGAGACGTGCAGCCTATGGTGCAGAGGATTAGATTAGATCATGTTGCAGCTTTAGAGTTTTGTTTCTCGTGCATGTAGGTGCGCGCGCAATGGAATAAAGAAATGTGTACTGTGCTGAGATGTGCACGGTATTATTTTGCTGCTGTGTGTGCACTTTGCTAGAGCTCTCGACATCATGTGATATTGTGTAAAGGTGGCCAACTGGGTCAGCGAGGCACGAGCATGTTGAGGCACCATACTATGTCAGTCTGGCCTGGGCATGGTCAAGGCACGGCCGGCACGGTGGGTATGATGAGGCAGCGGTTGGGCGGGGTGACAGTAATGTGAGGTGAGCAGCGGCAGGGAGACGACGAGACTAGACAGCAGGGCAGGGGCTTAGCCTGATCGAGCCGGGCCTTAGCCTAAGGCACGTCCTGGCTGATTATGCCATGCTCAGACTGAACTAAAATTTGCGTGCCTCGTGTCGACTCGTTTGGCCAGCTCTATTGTGCAGCGTCTAATACTTGTTGGCAAGGGAGCTGAGGGTGCACTGGCGCGCACGAGACCAGACAGGAGGACAGGAGCGCAGAGGCAGTGAGCCGACAACTCAGACGTTGGCGGAGTGCATGGCTCTGGGCGTGGCCCATAGGAGCAGAGACACGAGGAGCTGCGGCCTAACGGAAGCCCATGAGGGGCGCGGCCTAGGCCGGAGGACAGCTCATGCGGGCCGGTGCTGAGCAGGCCGTGGTGGTTCGGCAGCCCAGGTCGGTCTGGCGACGTGCGCAGGAGTCCGAGGCCCAGGCGGGAGCGCGCACAGAAGATTGTGTCGGTCGCGTTTTGTCATCGATGAACAGTACACCTTGGACAGAACAGTAGACTAGATAGATCTGAGAGAGGATTAGATTAGAAAAAACCAGCTAAGTGTAACGAAAATATAAATATACACATGATAATATTAAGTATAAAATTAAGGTATGAAAACATAGATGTATTATGAGAGCACTGTCGAAAGAATATATTAAAAGTGTTCTCGTAGTTTGATTTTAGATTGTATCAAAAAATGAGGAGATATTATCCGTTAATTTCTCACGTTATTTATTTATTTACTTTTATTAGTAAAATAGTTCTATATCTGTAGCTCGTAACAAGATGAGGAGGCTGGAGGATGAAGGCAGATGATAAAAATGAGTGAATTATTTGATTTTAGAGGTTTTTATTAGAAGAGAGGAGAGTACAGGAAAATGTGATACGAGAATTAACTCGTGTTTTATACAGTAGAGATTATTGTTTCGATGGTAACCTTGTAAGGACGCAGTTTTTCTCCGTGTTCATCGTGTTCATCGTCCCATATTGATTTTTGTTGGATCATTGGATTGTTGCAATTTGTGTTGGTTTGATCAATCTAAAATCATGCTAAAGCATCAAGTTAACCTTTTATTAAAGTTTGATTGGTCAAATTTTTATAATTCTTGCATAATCGTGAATTTAGTGTTTGATCTGTTTTCATCACAATATGTTATAGTCTGCTTACGAATTTCATATGTTTAGATCCTGATATCCAATTGACTTAATTCTTATTAGAGTAGAACGGTTGGATATTTCTAGACATCGATTTGCATGATTGTCTAGTTTCTGTTTGATCTGATTTGCATAATTGTCTAGTTTCTACAGTAAAAAACTAAGGCCAATACAACGGTTGGATACTTCTAGACATCGTTTTTAGTGACGTGATATCAGTCTATCTTAAACTAATTTCGCAATTAAATTGTGTTGGAAAAATACCCTAGCCCATATACATTTCTAAAAGGTCGCCACTAGAAGCTCCTCTAGATCCCTTGGGCTCCAGATCCAAAGCAGAAAACCTAGCTTCCGGAGGCCGTAGGCCCCTCAGACTATTATCCCCTAAGACAGGAGAAAAAGCCATCCTCCGGGAGATGTTGGGGTCGTCTCTAAGGAGCCCCGACGCCCTGATCTCACTGGTCTTCTGGAGGTCCAGTCTCTCAGAGCCACAGCCTCCCAAAGCCCCAGCCTCCCAAAGCCCCAGCCTCCCGGAGACCCTCGTCTCCTAGAGCCTCAGTAGGCTCCCCGAAGTATGGAGGGAGGGGCCATCAGACCATGGAAAAAATCAACCAGAGGGGATCCACCAATCGTCCTCCACCTGCAAGGAAGTTACATACATTTAATGCAATGCAAGTGGAGACCATCCTGACATCCCTGACGCAAGTAGAGGCTACCCTGACATCTTGGCAGTGCAGCGTCGCAATAGGCGATTGGCAGAATACCACGTCTTTAGGTCCACTTGCACCACTGTATCACCATAGTAGATAATATCTTCTAAACTTGGGCCAGAGGTATCCCACCTAGAACCATGTTGTATGATTCAACCGGCTCTAGGCCCCTGATGTATTGCAATATTTGTATCATTGTAAAGGCATACCTAAACATCGGCACCCTGAATGACCCTACAAATACAGAACCTTGGCAATCAAGCCAAGGGACCAATCCTTTTTACCATCAACATATTTGTTGTTCCTCCCTCTTCACTTCTTCTCTAAGCTTGAGTCACTCCTGTGAGTGAGCTCTCGCCGCACTTGTTCATGCAAGATATCTTCCTGCATCAACAGCGCATCGTCCGTGAGGATCTGAATATAGAAGTATAAGGGGAGGTAGGACGCCACCAAGGAACACCAAAGCATTGGCGCAAGCAGCCGCTTCTATTGCCACACCCATGCTGGAGTACGCATGGTAGCTGCGACCGGGCACCCTATGTGCCCCCGCTCGCTTCATAGCTAGGCAGAGTGGCAGCCCTCCGACCAACGTTGACCCGATAGCCTGGGTTGGCATGGAAGCCCAAACCGACGCAAAAGCTTTCTAGCAGTGGCACGGTGAGGACCTCGCCGCACCCTAGGAGGTTGCAGCCAAGGCCGCTGCAAGACAGGCCGCCCTCCAATGGTTCTGGGCGCCTGAGCCCAAGGGTACCCATGCTTGGGCCCTGTCCCCAGATGCTTCCGACGGCGACATCATCGACACCTCCGTCGAGTCAGTGCCCTCCGAGAGCTTAGTCATCCAGCAGTCTCCTCGCCTCTCGTGGGTGGAAGGAAGTTCTAGGGGGACCACTGACTCTGATACGTGTAGATCCCGTCGGCACCAGGGGCATCGACAACAGGCTTCGACACTACTGGAAGAATACCATTGCATCTTGCATAGGGCCGGATGTGGCTATAGTACCGATCACTGCCAGACCCTCGTAATCTTCTGGGAGGAATACCTTGGGAGGAGGACGGGATGCCCTACAGGAGGAAAAGCTAGCAATAGGCGACCTGGTGGTCGTGAGGCTGCAGCGGGCCAACGGGCAAGAGGCCAAATCTTACCAAGCCCCACTCGGCCCGCAGGGTCGCCTTCGGCTCAACCACCAACGGTGCAATTCCCCAGTGATGGGGACTGAGACGCACAAGCAGCCCCACCTAGGCCTTCGGAGGGGTGGAATCCCCACTGGCCTCCCGGGACGGGTTCGACATTTGAGAGATTGGCTGTACCAAAGGAGTAGCAGGCTCTAGCAATGGGACTCCAAATACTTTGTACTCCCATGTAGCCTGAACCTTTCAACAGACAACCCCGACTGGGGGAGCCAACCCTTCTAGCGCCTTTAGGATGCGAAGGTTCCCTGGCCCCCAACCTTATGGCAGAGGCTCCATTTTTGCAAAGGTACGCCCATCTACAACCACCTAGCAATAGCTTATCCAGCTAGTTTATCATTTATATAGCAAATTCAGTATACCCTGAAAATAGCTAGCCTAGCTATTAGGAAGTTCCTGTGACAGATAACTAATAGGTAGCAATAGGGGACTATAAAACCTAGGTCGCATCTCCGGTCAGTAGTAGGCAGCTTTACTTAATCTTTATCACTATTCAACAGTAAAGTGTGAAACTTAGCTTAAAAGGTATACCCTTGCCCAAAAATACCATCCAACGTGCAGTAGGCAAGACCCCTCTGGCGAGTCGATGGTGTAAGCCTCGATGCCGGAGGTACAAAAAACTTAAGTCTAGGGCTATATCTCGGTCCAGCAATAGGTAGTAGAACCTAAGCCATGCCTCAGTTCGGCATGTACTAAAGAATAGCCGTTTGACCTAGTCGTGACTAATACTGCCAATTAGCTAGTTGCCGACAATGGTAAGGTACCAGACCTAGCTTGGGTGACACCTCTAGAATTTTAAATATATCTCTACACCTGAAGGCGTTGTCTAGGTAGGAGACATGGCCTCTCTAGCATTTCTATATGCCTGGAGAGGAGCGGACCCCTTTCGGCATTGCTACATGTTAGAGTGGTGTGGACCCCCTCCGGCATATTTTTATGTCGGGGTGACATGGCCTTTTCGGCATTGCTACATACCCGGAGAGGAGCGGACCCTTTCTAGCATTGCTACATGCCAGAGTTGTGTGGACCCCCTCCGATATATTTTTATGCCGGGGTGACACGACCTCTCTGGCATTGCTACATGCCCAAAGATGAGCGGATCCCTTCTAGCATTGCTAAATGCTATTAAATGCTGGGGTGACATGGCCTCTTTGCTACATGCCCAGACAGGAGCGGACCCCTTCCGGTATTGCTACATGCCGGAGTGGTGTGGACCCCCTTCGACATATTTTTATGCTGGGGTGACATAGCCTCGTCGATAAACCACCGCGGGACTCCGGATGGCCTTACCTTCGGAGGCTCGCCATGACTAAAGGACAAGGGGGTCACAGACTGCCTCTCTCAGCCCGATCGTCGGCTCCACCTACGGCAACAGCCGTGGGACTTCGTGTGGACTTGCCTCTGGAGCCTCGCCGCGACTAAAGGACAAGAGGGTCGCGGACCACCTCCCTCAGTCCTATCATCGGCTCCACCTTCGGCAACCATCACGGTACTCCTGGTGGACTTGCCTGCAGAGCCTCACCATGGCTAAAGTCCAAGGGGGTCGCAGATCACCTCCCTCGGTCTGATTGTCGGCTCCACCTCCGGTAACCACCGCGAGACTCCTGGTGGCCTTGCCTTCGAAGCCTCGCTACGGCTAAAGGCCAAATGGGTCATGGACTGCCTCCCTCGGCCCCATCGTTGGCCGCATCTTCGGTAACCACCGTGGGACTCCATGTGGCCTTGCCTCTGAAGTCTCACTGTGACTAAAGGCCAAAGCGGTCGCAGACCGCATCCCTCGGTTCGATCGTCGACTCCACCTCCGGCAACCGCCATGAGACTCCGGGTGGCCTTGTCTCTAGAGCCTCGCCACAGCTAAAGGCAAAGGGGGTTGCAGACCTCCTCCCTTGGCCCGATCGTCGGCTCCACCATTGGGAACCGCCGCGGGACTCCAGGTGGCCTTGCCTCCGGAGCCTCATTGTGGGTAAAGGCTAAGCGGGTCACAGACTGCCTCCCTCGGCCCCATCGTTGGTGTCACCTCCAGAAATCACCGTGGGACTACGGGCCTCTGGAGCCTCTCCGTGGCTAAAGGCCAAGCGGGTCACGGACCGCATCTCTCGGCCCCATCATTTGCTTCACCTCCGGCAACCAGTGCGGGACTCCGGATAGCCTTGTCTCTAGAGCCTCGCCACGGCTAAAGGCCCAAGGGGTTGCGGATCTCCTCCCTCGGCCCACTCATCGGCTTCACCCCCGGCAACCCCCATGGGACTCTGGGTGGCCTTGCCTTTGGAGTCTCACCGTGGCTAAAAGCCAAGGGGGTCGTAGACCATCTCCCTCGATCCGATCATCAGCTTCACCTCCAACAACCGCCACGAGACTCAGGGTGGCCTTGCCTTTGGAGCCTCTCCACGGCTAAAGGCCAAGGGGGTCGCAGACCGCCTCCCTCAGCTCGATCATTGGCTCCACCTTAGGCAAACGCCACGGGACTTCGAGTGGCCTTGCCTTCGGAGTCTCACCGCAGCTAAAGGCCTAGCGGGTCGCGGACCGCCTCCCCCGGTCCCATCGTCTATGTCACCTTCGGCAACCATTGCGGGACTTCGGTGGCCTTGCCTCTAGAGCCTCGCCGTGGTTAATGGCCAAGCGGGCCGCGGACTGCCTCCCTCGGCTCCATCATCGAATTCACCTCTGGCAACCATCGTGGGACTCCGGATGGCCTTGCCTCCGGAGCCTCGTTGAGGCAAAAGGCCTAGGGGGTCGTGGACCACCTCCCTTAGCCCACTCATCAGCTTCACCTTAGGCAACCTTTGTGGGACTCCGGGTGGCCTTGCCTCTGGAGCCTCGCCACGGCTAAAGGCTAAGGGGGTCGTAGACCGTCTTCCTTGGACCGATCGTCGGCTCCACCTCCGGCAACCACCGCGGAACTCCGGATGGCCTTGCCTCCGAGCTAGGCCTAATTATCGGCTTCACCTCTAGCTATAGCTGCGGGACTCCGGATGGCCTCACCTCTGAAGTCTCACTGCGGCTAAAGGCAGAGGGGGTCACAAACTGCTTCCCTCGGCCCTCTCGATAGCTTCATCTCCAGCAATCACCATCGGGCTCTGGATGGTTTGCCTTGAATCGAAAATCTATAACAAATTTAGAGTGGAGTCTGTACCAGCTTCGGATAGAAGAGAGGGCTCGCTACTGCGGCTACCGACACAACCGCGATGTGCGAAAAGGCTAGGAAAGGTACCACATTTGGGGGATCGAAGGCACATAAAACACACGTCTGACCACCTATTCGGAGGATCGCCCACATTTCATCGACTGGTATTTTTCCCCTTGTAGCCAGTGCTAGAGGAGGAAGAGCCATCAAGTTCATGGACCTCAGTCATAGATGTGTTCTTGATGGAGAACTGGAGCCTATTATCAGAAAAATGAGTCAGGATGATTAACCAGCAATTAGCACTACTTTCTTGCTCGAGAATCCCCACCTCTGGTTGAGGATTCGAACAGGAGTAAGGTTGAATAGAGAACTCTTGAGCTTCATCGGAGAAGAGCTTGTTCAATCGAGCCATAGTATCATGAAGAGACAAAGCTAAAAAAGATGAGGTAAAGTTACTCAAAAGAATTCAACTACGACAATAGATGCAGCAAAGTGTGATGTGCTCTTACTTCCGATCGCATCCCTGGAGCTATCTTTTCTCCATAATACTCCCAGGCAAAGCAAGTTTGTGCTTTCAAAGGACTTGACCTTCGACTAATGAAATCCTTGGCTACATGCCACCCGGTTAAGCCACTCTGCCTAAGTTCACCAACCTTCGTGGCATAATAGGCAGTGTGATCGGACTCGCGGTGCTTTTTTGACCAAGATGGATTTTGGCGGGGCATAAGGTTCTTATATATTAGGGGAGAATGGATTGGGCCGGGGTTGGAGATGTAAAATTAGAGTTTTCTCCGATCCTTCTACCAAGAAGAGGTTGACGCAACTGGAATATATGAGTTCTTCATTCCAGGGCGCAACTAGAAACCACAATCTCCAACACATTTGTTCTCCTTATTCCTCTTTAGATGATAGAAGTACTGGAACAGATTCAAGCTGGGCTCGATGCCAAGGAAGACTTCACATAAGTGAATGAAAACGCTAAGCATTGTGATTGAGTTTAGATTCAAGTGGTGGAGCTCAATTTGGTACCAGTCGAGTATGTTGAGGAGAAACTTAGAAGGGGGGACATTGAATCCACATCAGAAAAATGATTCAAAAGCCACAATCTCATGATCAAATTGGTAGGAAGGGAATTCCTCACCCGCTACAGGCCTCTAGTTGACAAGATCTTGACGAGGCACTATTCCTTCAGCTTCGAGTTCCTTCAACCTTGATTCTTGCATTGTTAAGATCCCCCAAGATTTGGTCAGGAGCTTCATCTCATCCAGATACTCGCGGGTGATGTCGATGACCTTCGCGCCAGAGTCTCTCTTTAGCGAGGAGGAAGCGCGGAGGTCTATCCAGGGGAACTGGAATCCATGAACCTAAGTTTTCCGATGAAAGCGTGTGCTTGGGCTGAGAGAGATGGAGGTTTATATGAGAGGACTAGTGGCAAGGGCAAGGAAGGATTGCTACAGTTCAAGTTCGTACAGTAAAATAGCTTAGGCTTAATGGTTCTTTGGTAAACACTCCTGTCACTATGGTGTTTCGATCGGTGTGAAAGCGAGATGATGGTATCGCGCGAATCTCTGCACACCCGTATGCATTCTGAAAGCATTTAATGTGTCTATACCCATTGTTTCAAATTTTGAAGGGTTTTTTTTAACTCTACTCAGAACGGATGTCGAGAAGTCAATATTATTAGCCCTTATTGAGTCTTGAGTGCAGATAACAATAGGGCGCTCGACCCAAAAGTGTTTTCACTTGATACTCGGAACATAGCCTCTTCTTATTCGATTCTTTCGACCGTGAGTTCGATCTACCTTACTCGACAATGCTTGGACTTGGCGGTACTTGGTTAGGTGCTTGCAGAAATCCTCCTTTCTGATTAGAGTTAGGGGGTTACTGTTGAATATCTAAGTAGGGTATATATGCATAAGGAGTATACCATATATGAATGGGGTATGTCATGTGTATACTTAACAACTCCAGATATTATGAAACTGAATTCGTGGTACCTGATACGCCCAGAATCCAGAAGGTGTATATGATAAAGATCTCGATTGCTTAACCAACTCGAGAAGACTAGTATCCAGGATAAATCTATCTACTTAGATGACAAGGAAAATGACTCACTATCAACTACGACTGGATATGAGGTATTACATCATCCCTGTATAAGGCGGGGACCCAGACTTCCTAGGGGAGGCTCTCTTTTTTCTCGATTATTGGAGACTCTCTTTTCTCTCGATTATTAGAGGCAAGCATCAGGACCTTAGAGCAGGAGGAACTCAACGACTTTAGCACTAGGTTAGACTAGATCTGATCTACTCCTTGTAATATGTTAGCCATATTGCCTGTACTCGAGTGAATACATACACATAATTATCCACAAAGGACGTAGGGTATTACTCCAATCGGAGGCCTAAACCTATATACATCGCGTGTGCCTTGCTTCATGTTCGATATTTGATCCACAAAGGTAACCCTATTATTTTCAGACACATTGTTAGGAAAAAAATCCTTGATAAGGAGGAAGAGAAAGAATAGGGGCAAGGGCACCCGTCGACTAGCAGCTCTTCCTCGCCTATCGGCCAGCAGCTACTCCGCACCTAGAGCTTTGTTTGGCTAGAGCTTCATCTCATCACCGCCAGCCTTGAAGTCTCTCGTGAGGAGGAACGTGAGCATCATGACATCGACGGCCTTGTCGTTGTTGCTTGGGAGTAGAGGCACACTCCAGTCCTCCATGGTGTTCAGGACTTGTTGTCCATTTATGACGCCGACCACAGCCTACAACGTCATCTAGACGAGGAAGGACTGGAAAAGGGAAAAGGAAGGGCAATATCAACTTTTAATGTTTCTAAGGGAGCATTTTGAATAGCAGTAGCATTTTGCAACTCACGCCTGGTTTTGAGATGGTAGTGTCCAAAACTAGACCTTTGCGATGGTATTCTCCAACTCGGGTGTTGGGGATGATCTCCTGCCCTCCCCCTTCGGAGGATAGCTCGAAGTCTGCCGGAGGCTTCGCACTCTTGTCACTGCATGTTTGTTTCAGGGACTGCAAGCAAAGATCACGAAGATCGTGAAGTACTCTCGATAGAAGGTTGTAGGCGTGCCCGCAGTCCCGGCTTCCCGCGTCGGTGAAGGTGGTGGCAAGCCTTCGGCCGAAAGCTGAAGGCTACACCGACGGTTTTGTTAACTGAAATGGGCGAAGATAGCAGTGTGTCCTCGACCTGGAGCCGAAGACCAGCTCGTGGCGCCGTAGTGGAGAAGCCTTCGGCGGATTTCCGGGGACTGAAGACCATGATTGGATAGTGGGGCCCGCTTTAACTGCCCGGGGCAGAGTTGTGATTATGTAAATATGCTTGATTGTACCATAATACCCCCGAATATGCTTGATTATACCATAATGCCCCCGAATATTCCAAGAATGTGGAGTGGTTGAGTACGGGCTATAAATAGGGCCATACTGTATCTGAGAGCGGGATTGAAAACAGTTTTACCCCAAGCACGTGTCACCCCAAGAACCCTTCGACATTCTCCATAAGCAAAAGTTCACCTAGTCTGGAACTTCGGTTCCAACAGTTGGCACCGTCCGTGGGGACACGAACGGATCGAAGCCATGCCACCTAAGAAGAAGACAAAGCCAACCGGTACATTGGAGGCGTTACCGGAACCTTCGGTTGCGGCCGGGGCTTCGGTGCGAGACGAAGAGTGCGAGGACCTGGATGACTTCGTAGAATATGACGATGAAGACGAAGCACAAGAGCAAAGGACAGCCAGGCTAGAGGCCGAAGAGCTGGAAAGGCAGATTGCACAGAAGAAGCACACGTTAGACAGCCTGGCAGCGAGCCAAAAAGCTGCAGAATATCGCAGACGGGCAGAGGAAGCTAGGAAAACATTGGAAAAAATGCAAGAGGAAATTGATATGTTGTATCGTGTGGAGGAAACGGCTCGCCAAGTGACGCCATCCGAAGGCACGGCATGACCTTTGCAGGACCTTCGGCGCCGGTCATCCGCGGGAGACCCAGAATCCCCGCTATCCATGGGTCTGCAGAACCAACCATGGCCAACGGGCTTCAAGATGCCCAGAGTAGTAATATTTGATGGAGAGTCAGACCCAAGGGAATTCGTAATGAGCTTTGAAGCGGCGATCGAGTCCGTCGGAGGAGATGGTGCAACACTGGCGAAGGCCTTCGTGTTAGCTGTAAAAGGGATAGCAAGATCTTGGTACTCTGCGTTGCCCCTGGGATGCATATACTCATGGGAGCAATTGCGTAATGCCCTGTGCAACAGTTTCCAGGGAAATCGAGTAGACAAGATCATAGCGAGTGACCTCTTCGCACTGAAGCAACGGCCAACAGAAACATTATAGAGCTATATGCACCGCTTCGTGCACATACGTTGCCAAGTGAAGGGGCTGAGCGAAGACACAATCATCGATGCGGCAATACAGGGTATTAGAGGGGGACTCTTAGCAGGAAAGCTTACAAGAAAAAGACCCGGGAGTGTACAAGAGCTGCTTAATAAGATGGAAGAATATGCGAGATCTGAGCTCGATCATCTTCGAAGGAAAAATGAAATGATAGCCTCAAAAATAGTAAAAATAAATACATTAGCCAGGGAGGCAGGCACTAGCCACCCTAGAGACATATTGCGGCATGCGAGGAAAGCCGAAGCATCTGACTATACAACAAGGTAAAAAGAGGTCAATCAGATAGACTCTGGCCCATTTGAAGTCGCTCAATTGGCAGGCAAAGCTCAAAGTGCGGCTACTCGAGGAGGCCGAACTGGTAGAGGAAGGGGCCGCGGGGGCCGGGGTGGACAAGTTCCACAGGACCCGGCCACGTTTTACTGCGAGCTACATGGCGAAGGAGCTGGCCACAGGACCAAGAAGTGCCCGCAAGTCATGGCCATGAAGGAGAGCTTGGCGAAGCAATCCTTCGATCAAGCAAAAACCATACACCACGCAGCAAATTTCAGGTGAAGCGAAGTGTGGGAAAACCCCAACTCGGGCATGACGTTTGCCAACTAGTGGCGACCGATGCTCGCGCCACAATATGCCCCTACAGCCTCGGCTCAGATGGATCAAACGAGGCAACTAAACCTCTAAGGGGAGCTACCTCCGCCACCACCAAGGCCTGCGATCGAAGCACCACCAGAGAGCAGTAAGTCCGTGAACACGGTAAATCGTGGATATAATGTGGTGTTGGTGATCTTAGGAGGATCTAATCAATAGACAGATTCTAAGAGACAGCGGAAAGAATACGTCCGAAGGGTCAACCACATTGGTGTGGGGCCAACGTACATTCATTCAAGGTGGTCCAACTTGCCCATTACATTCTCGCAAGATGACATGAGGGTCTTAGATTACCCACACACGGATGCCTTCGTTATCACAGCAAACATTTTGGGAAGCGAAGTGCATAGAATCTTGATAGATGGAGGAAGCTCCGTGGATATCATCTTCGCGGATGCCTTCGATAAAATGGGTCTACGTCGGAGCGACCTGAATCAGGCTGGATCCCCATTGCTAGGCTTAGGCGGGAATGCAATCAACGCTCTGGGAAAGACAACAATCCCAGTGTCGTTTGGCGAAGGAACAAATTTTCAGATGGAAGATATTACCTTCGATTTGGTTGACATCAATTACCCATACAATGCGATATTTGGTAGGGGAGTCTTGAACACATTCGAAGCAATACCATGCCACTCGTATTTGTGCATGAAGATGCCTGGTCCTGGAGGTGTCATAACGGTGCTTGGAAACCATCGAGTGGCCCGAAGAATCGAAGTGGGAATCACACCAGGACGGCGAAATGTCCACATGGTGACGGAACCTTCGGTAAATCAAGAGTAGAGCGAGATCCGGCCGAAGATGAACAAAGCAGCGAAGGCTGTACTAGAGGTGGAAACCAGAATAGTACCGTTACATCAAGAAAAACCAGATAAAAAATCACCATAGGGGCGGAGGCCCCAGAGGAGGACCTACAACAACTCATAATGTTTCTTCGCAGCAATGAGGATGTCTTCGCTTTGTCTCCAAAGGACCTACAAGGAGTCAGTAGGGAAATCATTCAACACAGCTTAAATGTAGATCCCAGTGCGAAGCCAAGGAAGCAGAAGCTTAGAAAAGTTTCGAGTGAAAGGGAAGAAGCAGCTAAGGCTGAGGTAAAAAAGCTGCTCGATACCAAGGTGATACGTGAAGTGTTGCACTCAGAGTGGCTAGCCAACCCAGTATTGGTCAAGAAAAGCAACGACAAGTGGAGAATGTGCATCGACTTCACAGACTTGAACAGGGCTTGTCCGAAGGATGATTTCCCATTACCTAGAATCGATCAGCTGGTGGATTCCACGGCCGGTTACGAGATGTTAAGTTTCCTAGATGCATACTCGGGGTACCACCAGGTCTGGATGGCAAAGGAAGATGAGAAGACAAGTTTCAGAACCTCCTTCGGCATATACTGCTTTGTGAGGATGCCCTTCGGCCTCCGAAATACTGGCGCAACCTTCACTAGGTTGGTGCAGACAGTGCTAAGCTCACAGATAGGGTGAAATGTCCTAGCATACGTCGACAACATAGTGGTCAAGAGTGCTAGAAGAAGCCAGCATCTCGAAGACCTGCGTGAAACCTTCGGAAGCTTGCGAAGGGCGGGGCTAAGATTGAATCCAGAAAAATGCGCCTTCGGAGTGCAGTCCGGAAGGCTATTAGGATTCTTGGCGTCGAAGAGAAGCATCAAAGTGGAACCCCAAAAGATACAGGCGATAATACACATGAAACCTCCACAAAACAGAAAGCAAGCACAACGCCTGGTGGGAAGGTTGGCGGTACTAAACAGGTTCATTGCAAAATCTGTAGAACGAAGTCTACCTTTCTTCAAAACGTTGAAAAGCTCCGACCCATTCAGATGGGGCGCAGAGCAACAAGAAGCCTTCGATGAATTGAAGAACTATCTGACGAAGCTCATAGCCCTTCCCAGCCTCGATCCAGGCGTAGATTTGTTGTTATACATAGTGGCATCCCCTTCCGCAATGAGCGTTGTACTTGTGTAGGAAAGGCACGAAGACAACAAAGTACAGCAGTTCCCAATATACTACGTGTCAGAAGCTCTCACAGGCTCGAAGAGGCTATACACCAAAATGGAAAAAGTAGCATACGCACTCGTCATGGCATCTCGCAAGCTTCTTCATTACTTCACAGCTCACAAGATCATAGTACCAACCTCCCTACCCCTTCCTGACATGTTTGAGAACAGAGAAGCTATCGGAAGAATGGCGAAATGGGCAGCAGAAGTCGTCATGATAGTTTTGTGGCAAGAACAGCGATGAAATTGCAAGCGTTAGTAGACTTTGTAGCGGAATGGACGCCGCTAACTGAAGCCCTAGAAGAAGAACCGTCAGAACCGATCTAGATCGCATATTGCGATGGGACATGGGGGGCTACAGGAGCAGGCGTGGCAGCGGTATTATCTTCACCTTCGGGCGTAAGGTTGAGATATGCTGCCAGATTAGAATTTCGGTCTACAAACAATACCGCAGAGTACAAAGCCATCCTCCTTGGACTTCGCAAGGCGAAGGCTTTGGTGCCCGAAGGGTGCTGGTTAAAACAGACTCCAAGGTAATAGCAAGTCAAATCAACAAGACGTTTCAGGCAAAAGAACCAGAGCTTGTTAAGTATGAGGCAGCAGTCCAAAGTATGGAAAAGTTCTTCCTGGGGTTCACGGTCAAGACTATATCGAGAAATGACAACTTCGAAGCAAACGAGCTAGCCAAAGCCGCCGCGCAAAATCTGCCTATGCCACTAGATGTATTCTACCAAAAGCTGACCGTGCCAGCTGTCGACGACACTTTGCAGCCAGCGCGTTCCATTGCTATGATCGAAAGCGAAGATTGGCGCTCTCCGATAATGGCTTATCTTCGTGGTTATTACAAGCCCGAGGATAATGTTGAGGTGAAGTGTATGGCCTAAAGAGCTAGAAATTACAAAATTATGGAAAACAATTTGTACAAGGCCGGAGTCTGCGCACCATGATTGTGGTGCATATCCCAAGAAGAAGGGAAGAATCTGCTAAAACAAATTCATGGTGGACTGTGTGGTTCGCATGTGGGTACACGAGCCTTAGTTGGAAAAGTATACAGACATGGCTTCTTTTGGCCGAAGGCAATCATTGATGCAGATTACATAGTCCGAAGTTGTCAACAGTGTCACTTCTGGGCGAAGGGGTCAAGCAGGCCTTCAGCGAAAACACAACTAATCCCACCAGTTTGGCCGTTAACGCGGTGGGGAATTGACATTGTCGGCTAGCTGCCAGCCTCTCTAGGAAATTTGCGGTATGTCGTTGTTGCGGTCGAGTACTTCTCCAAATGGGTGGAGGCAATGCCGCTCATAAACATAACATCGAGAAATATCTAGAAATTCCTGTGGCAGAACATCATATGCCGTTTCGGAGTCCCGCGCGAAGTAACAGTAGACAACGGCACCCAATTTGACAGTGCAGGATTCAGACACTTTTGTGAAGGTTTGGGGATCAAAGTCCTTTTCGCATCTGTATACCACTCAGTCTAATGGAGCCGTCGAAAGAGCAAACGGCATCATCTTCGTTGGTATCGCGAAGCCCCAGCAGGGCCTGACAAAAGGGAAATGGGTCGAAGAGTTGCCCAAATCTTATGGTCTATAAGAACAACGGTAGCAAGACCAACCGGTTTCACACCGTTTCGCCTCCTCTTCGGAGAGAAGGCAATGACCCCAGAAGAATGCAAGGACAAATCATTTATGGTCGTAAATGAAACAAAGCAAGGCGAAGAGTCAACATCAAAGGATGCCCTCGAGCAAGTGAGATTGCAGGCCGCCAAAAATCTGAGCAGGTATCAAGAGGAGACAAGAAAGTGGAGAGACAAGAAGAAAAAACTTCGTCCCCGAAGATTTGGTGCTGCGAAGGCTTGGCAATGCCTCACCAGTGGGAAAACTACAGAGCAAATGGGACGGTCCCTTCTTAGTCAAAAAGGTCGTTAATACCCAGCTCGTATCACTTGGCTAATATGGAGGGTGAGGAGCTCCCGCATACTTGGAATGAGGATAACCTTCACAAATTCTACGCGTAACAACGGTGAAGGCCTTTGCGCACCTCGGCAATGAGTACGTGCCAAAGCGAAGTTTGTGTAATTTTCTTTATGCAAATTTTCTTTTCATGTAATCAAAATGTACGAGAACTGCACACTTTTCCTCACAGGTGGACCCCTTCATTAGGGCGTGAGGTTTTTAATGAGGCAGGAACCCTTGTAAACATCGATATAATAGAAATACCCCTAGAAATGAGCACTTGTTTTGAGTATTAATAACTTGTCATCGAAGTGTGCCAGCCTCTCAGAACAAGGTGGCACACCAATCGACGAGTGAAGGGCCGAAAATAGACGGCACAACTAGAGGTGCGAAGTGTCAACGAAAAATGACGTACACTTTTGACCTTAAAAAAATAGCCGAAGTGTCGCTCGACCTAAGAGAAGGTGGCGCACTTCGAGCTAAAAAGTTGGGGGCTAAGAGTGCCTGCCCCCGCACCGAAGGAAAAACAAACCTTCGGAAGAAAAAGTCAAAGTGTCGCTCAACATAAGAGAAGGCGACGCACTTCGAGCTAAAAAGTCGAGGGTTAAGAGTGCTTGCCCTCGCACCGAAGGAAAAACAAACATTCGAAAGAAACAGCCGAAGTGTCGCTCAACCTAAGCGAAGGCGCACTTCGAGCTAAAAACTCGGGGGCAAAGAGTGCCTGCCCCCGCACCGAAGGAAAAACAAACCTTCGGAAGAAAAAGCCGAGGTGTCGCTTGACCTAAGAGAAGGCAGCGCACTTCGCGCTAAAAAGTCAGGGGCTAAGAGTGCCTGCCCTGCATTGAAGGAAAAACGAACCTTCAAATGAAAAACCAAAGTGTCGTTCGACCTAGAAGGCGGCACATTTCTAAAAAGTCAGAGCCTAAGAGCGCCTGCCCTCGAACAAAAACAATATAGTTCTATCAGCCAAAGGTACCTATGACCAAAAATGGGGGGGGGGGGGGACGGCGTTCTCGGAACAGGACTTCTCTAGTAGTCGCAGGTACCTACGGCAAAAAATCGGGGGGGGGGGGGGGGGACAGTGCTCTCCAATCCAAAAAATTCATCGCTGCCGAAGCGTCGCCCCAAATAAATAATCAAGAATGTCGTTCGTTGAAGAAGACTTCACTCAAGTAAGCGTGAAAGTGTTCCTAACATCCGAAAACATTGCAAAGCGCGCCAAGGTCACTTCAAGCACGGTGCCACCAAAGTATCAATGTAAACGCCCAAAAAAGCGAAGTACCAATAATTGTAAAAGCACCCTTTATTCCGCAAACCGATCGATGTCAGGACCAATAAATTTCTTATACCACCGACTAAAACCAAATTGAAAGGCTATGCCTTGACTACCATGAAAATGCATGGTTAGCTCCAGCGGGGACCCAACATAAGTCGAAGCCGATGGAGATGCATGAAGGGCACCTTCGCCTTCGGTGTGTTCAACCAATTGCGAAGAGGGCCCACAGGGGTAGCAAAGCTGCGGCTGGCGAGGTGGGAACCCATCGTCATCTTCGGGCTCAATCTTCGGTTCAATGAGCATAGGCGAACACTCGACGTCTCCGCGCGCGATATGGTGCAGGTTGCTCTCAGCTCTGCGGTTAACTAAGGCCAAAGGGCTCAAAGATTTCCAAAATCCTTTGGTCCTATTGTTCATTGCATCGTATGCCTTACACTTCGCCTGCCAATACCACTCGAACTCAATATCTGGATGACGGAGGTGAAAGAATTCCCAACAAGACCAAGACACAAAAAAATTATCCTTCGTCATAGTAACGGGGACAGCCTCTTCGGCTACCTGCGCAGGGAGCGCAAAAAGTCAAGAAAATTTTGCAGTAAATAGAATAGTATATATTACATTGTTGATGTATGCTACATTGTCCCAGGGTATAAGGAAATCTCAATAAACAAAATGACGCTTCGCGCTGAGTCGTTACACCTTCCCGGTTTCTTTGGCCACCGCAGTTGTAGCTTTAGACGAAGGATCGTCCCTCGCCTTCGCCTGCAAAAGAAATATTTCTTATAAGCATACACAACCAGGAAGACAACAAAACTGTTAGTATGAAGCAATGTACTCACCGGTGGTTGATCTCCGCCTCTCAGAGGGCGAGCTTGCGGCCGTGTCTGCACCAATAATTGGTAGTAAACGATCGGGCAGTGGCCTTCGATGCCCTCGTTATGGCCGAAGTAGACATATCCGAAGGTGGACCTTTGGAGCGTAGTATGATGGTCACAGCCCGTCATTTCAATCAACTGAACAAGGCTTCGGGTGGCGACCATCGTGCAGAAGTCGCCATATAATTGAGCAGCTGGGAGAAGGCTCCCGCTGGTTTCATTAATCCAACTTATAAGACCACCCAGCCTGACAATGTTGAGTGTTGGGGCGTGGCCGAAGTACTTCGAAGGTGTTGCTGATGGTTTCGCATGCTGCGATGGCCTTCGGCTCTAGCTCGCCAAGCGCGTTTAAGGCATCTTCGGACAGAGCCTTCGCCTCGCTCAGCTCTTCTTGCAACCGCTGTGTTTTAGCACTCTCTATGGTGCAAAGCGCCTGCAGGTCAGACACTTGCGCTTCAGATGATTGCAAGTTTTGGCGCAAGCACTTGACTTCTTCTTCGACCCCCGGTTTCTCCGAGTGAAGGGTGCTGAGTTCCTTCTCGAGTTGCTCTAAGCGTGACTTGGCTTCCCTTGCTTGGAGGTAAAAATCACGTTTCTGGCCTTCGGCTCTTTCAGACTGCTTTTGCAGCATATCTATCTGCGCCTCCACACTCCGGGCGCGGGCTTCATAATTCTCCGTCTGTTTGCATTGAGCCCTCGAAATAAGCACAGCCTGGGACATCGCACGGATATGAGCGATTATTAAAAGGACAAATAATAATAATAATAATAATAATAATAATAATAATAATAATAATAATAATAATAATAATGGAACACGCTTGTATACCTTCGCAATCGCCACGTCAGAGGCGTCGATATGTTCGGCGATGGGCTTTCGGGCGAGCGAAATTTCAAGCTCGGGGAGGACGAATGTACTAAAAATCTTCTTAGCGTCACTGACCTCCCCGGTGCTTGGATCAAAGGAGGAAACCTTGAACACCTCGGGCACGATGGCCTTCGCATCAAGTAGCCCACTGTGGCCCATCAACCCTTTCCTGCCACGGTGGGGCGCACTTGGATTTGATGCCTCAGTCCCAGAGGACGAGCTCGAAGGCGATGAGGGCGAAGAGTAGGCTACCGTTTCAATATTTTTGGTCCCTTCGACCTCGGTTTCCCTGGCAGTAGCCTCAATGATAGTTCCCATCTCTGCCAACTCCTCCTCGTCATCGCTTAAAATTAGTGTGGGAAGGTCCATGCGAGAGCAGAACCCAGACTTTGGAGAAGGACGGTGATCCTGGGTGCCCTCAGAAATCTCTTGCCTTAGAGGCACGTCACGCGGCGTAGCCGAACCCTCCAGAGACGCCTCTTCGCGGACATCATCGGTGGCAACTTCCCGCGGCCTTTTCCGAAGGGCCAGCGCCTTCTTTTTCCGGTCTCCCCGTGGCGAGCGCTCGGGCTGCTTTCGTTTCTTCAAGGCACCCATGGGAACCTCTTCACTGACGTCTTCTGTCGGGGAGCCCTCTCCAGGACCCTGCAGCAGCGCACTAGCCTTCGGCCTTTCTCGGTATGAAAGGCCCTTGTATTCCAAGACTCGATTGAGCCTTCGGCCAAGACCATGTTCGGCGCATAACTGGGCTTCGCCCGGCGTAAACTTCCCAACAAGCATTGTAGCTCTTACTTCGACTTCAGACACCGACGAATCTGGAGAAGGTCAAGAAGCGTAAGCAAAAGACAGGGAAGTTAAAATCCAGAAAGATTAATAGCAGAAAATGAATGTGTACCCGTGAAGCTGTGCACGAAAGGATGAGGATGGCAGAGCCCCTCAGGCCCTTTCTCCCCAAACTCCGGAATACTCCAGTCCCAGCTAAGGGGCCACACTCCAACGGCTACAAACTCCTCTACGAGGTCACGAGTGGATAAATACTTCGCACACCTGGCGAAGGCCTCGAGAGCTGTCCGCTAGGACGCTTTCAAGCGCACGTCCGGAGCGCGGTTTCCCTTTACTTCCTCGCATTTTGAAACAAGAAATTCTTGTGGATCTACTTTGTGGTAGAACCACCACTGTGTCCATTCTTTCAGCCATTTGTTTTTGTACACAACAACAAGCGTGGATAACCCAGCGTGGTAAGCGAAGTTCAGGCACCCATAATGTGCCTCGCTCTGGACGCCCCAGGTGAACACTGGCTTCGACTGGTGATGAAGCCGATGAGCAGTAGCGAAGGCCCTGGCGACGCCTTCGCTCCCTCAAACCAAGCGGCTCACACAAAAAGCCCCATCCTTACAATGGCATTGGGCGTGAGCTGGTGAAGGTAAACTTCGAATAATTTCAGCACCTTAACAACCATGTCATCGCATGGCAAGCGAAGACCTGCTCGAAAATAATGAACGAATACAACTGCTTCGTCGTCAGGAGGCTCCGGTGTCTCCTGATTCTCGGGGGGCCTGACTTTTGATACATCGCTGATCAATCCCTCTTTCACGAGGCTGACCAACACTTCATCGTCCACCTTAGACTGCCCAATCCAGTATGTCCTTGGGCGAGTAGACCTGGCCTTCAGTGCCATTGGGATGAACAAAGAAGCCTTGGACAGGGAGAGACTCGGAGGACAATGAGGGGCTTCGTACGAGAGCGACAGCTTGAGCAGGGATGCATGGTAAAAACAAATAACCGTGGGCCGGTATTTATAGCAAAGAGGGCAGCGGTTAAAACGAGGCGTGTCAGATTTTGAATCGACGAGGGAGATGACGTTTGGGTACACATCGAAGGCATTAAATGCATGTCAACAAAACAGTTACTTAGGGGTTGCATGGTCATACTGTAAAAAAAAACAAAAACATTAAATTAGCAATTTGCCAAAGCGCATCCGCCCCCGCAAGCCTTCGACGGGCCGAAGGGGACGACGTTGAGACGCATCTTGAAGACTACAGGTTCGGCCCATCGAAGATGAACCCTACCCGTAGTGGGCTGCTGTTGGGGATGATCTCCCGCCCTCCCCCTTCGGAGGATAGCTCGAAGTCTGCCGGAGGCTTCGCACTCTTGTCATTGCATGTTTGTTTCAGGGACTACAGGCGAAGATCGCGAAGTACTCTCGGTTGAAGGTTGTAGGCGTGCCCGTAGTCCCAGCTTCCCGCGTCAACGAAGGCGTTGGCGAGCCTTTGGCTGAAAGCTGAAGGCTATACCGGCAGTTTTGTTGACTGGAATGGGCGAAGATAGCAGTGTGTCCTCGACCTGGAGCCGAAGACCAGCTCGTGGCGCCGGAGTGGAGAAGCCTTCGGCGGATTTCCGGGGACCGAAGACCATGACTGGATAGCAGGGCCCGCTTTAACTGCCGGGGCAGAGTTGTGATTATGTAAATATACTTTATTGTACCATAATGCCCCCGAATATTTCAAAAATATAGCAGGTAAGGGAGTAGAAACTGTAAACCACACGTGAAATGGTTAAGTACGGACTATAAATAGAGTCATACTGTATCCGAGAGAGGGATCGAAAACAGTTTTATCCTAAGCACGTGTCACCCCAAGAACCCTTCGACATTCTTCATAAGCGAAGGTCCACTTAGTTTGGAACTTCGGTTCCAACATCGGGCTTTTTTGCAATGGAATTTTCATAATTTTCCTGAAGAGATATGGTCAATTTGTCATGTGCAATAGATATTGACAATTGTTTTTAAGCAGACAGAAATGCAGATGGCTGTCTTTTTTAATCTAATCTTTTATCTCGTACACGGATCGATGGAATCCCTATATATAAGGTGTACGTGGCTATATAATTTGAAGAATACGGACGGACCCATAATTAGAAGAATACGGACCTGATACGTGGCTACATGTAATAGAAGCAAAGACTCCCCGGCCAGGACTCCTGAAAACCCCAATAAATCGTTCCAATTCTAAACCTGTCAGGGTCCGAATGTCCGATCGAGTTGGATAAGAACCATCGCCTTATCGCAACGGCCATACGTGCATTAATTGATTAACTTTCGCAAGCTTATGGAGCATGTTCCTCCATGGCGGCCTAATTCTGCACTGCCCAACGGATTTACATGCCTCGGGGCATGGGGCACAATCGGTAGTGCATCCTTTCTGAGTTCTGACAGGCTGAGGCACGATCTGCCTCGATCTCCTCTGGCAAGTTCCAATAACTGACCGTGTGTTGAGCAAGCATGGATGCAGGTGACAGCATCCTCTTTCAGCTAGCTGCCCTGACATATATAGGCATGATGTGGATTAATACACTGTCGCTCACGGCATTTCTTGGGCCACCTGATCGATCACCATGCAGCCAACTGTGAATACGTGCGTACGGTTTGGCAGTTTGCTAGCTAGGTATGTGTGTAAGCTCCAAGTGAAAGGTTTACGTACGTACAAGTGGTTCAGAAACTGCATCTTTGCACGGATGTAGTAGCCAAAAGTAGCTATGACTTTTTAGCCAGCTTCGGCTGCACATACCAACGGACGTTGACCGCACCGGCCAGGCATGCAGCTGACTAGCTAGGCAGATGTGCAGTCATCGTCCGAGAGGAATGAACGGATTTGTCGCTCGCTCGATCGTTTCCACAGAGCTGTGTACATATTAGGCCAGAAGAAATGGCCCATACCGTACAATCTTGATTAGCAATTCGGTTTTGGATGTGTTTGGTGAATGATTTGCGTGGGCCCATTTATATGATTGGTAGCTTGAGAAATCAAGTAGAAATATATCTTGATTTTTTTATGATGAATGATTGATAAGATTGTAGTTTTTGGTTGATAAGTTTTAGTTACATGAGCCTGTTTATATGCTACCAATATAATTATGTCTAACTAAAGTTGGAAAGGAAACGGAGTGTGTGTTTTTTGTCTCTGAGTCTAGAAAAATTGTACTCACTGGATAGTTCGGTGCGTAGAAAATTGTACACACCGAATAGTCAAGTGATCAAAAGCAATGCACACCGAAGCTTTTTCTATACATAGGTAAAACTTAGACTGTGCATCGGATGGTTCGGTGTTCAGGGGATGCGAACACCGGAGCATTTTCTAGAAATGTATGTTTTTGGTGCTAGGTAGAGTTCGACCCATCGGATGGTCTGACAATGGAGCTCACTATACACCGGAAAGTTTTGTAGAGAAGTCTATTTTTGGTGCCAAAGAGAAGATGCACACCGGATAGTTCAACAATGAGCAGAGTGAACACTGGAGGGTATATCAGACCATTTATCAGAGAAGTTGCAGTATGAAATCCGATGCACATGTACTCACCGAATAATCCGGTGATATGATTGGTACACAACGGAGGGTTTTCCATAAGGTTTTCAGTGGAGAATACTATAATAGAATAGCACATTAGTGATGAGTGATAACCGTCATTAGTGACGGTTACCGTACCTGTTGCTCTTATTATGTCAGTAATGATGAAACATTAGTGACGGGTTGAGACCCGTCACTAATAACTGTCACCAGTGACGGATCATAGTTGAGACCCGTCACTACAGTATGTCTCCTATGGCTTCAGAATGCATGTTGCCTGTCACTATGGCTGTCATTAGTAATAGGTGTATTTACTACCCATCACTAATGATCGAGTCACAGCGACGGATAGCTTTCCAACTCGTCTCAGGGACTTAGTCATTAGTGACGGGTGTATTTACCGCCTCACTAATTATCGAGTCACAGTGACAGATAGCTTTTCACCCCGTCTTAGGGACTCGGTCATCATTAGTGACGGGTGGTAACTATAACTCGTCAATGTTGATCGAGTCATCAGTGACAGATCTATTTACCACCCGTCACTAATGATCCAGATAGAAGTGACAAGTCTATTTATCACCCATCACTGATAACCGAGTCCCACTGAGGGATTAGAAAGCTACCTGTTACGGGGACTCGGTCATCACTGATGGGTGAATTTACCACCCGTCACTAGTGGCCTCTGTAGTGACGGGCAATAGGCCTTCTCAAGCCATAGGAGACGCACCCGTCACTAAAGGTCTCGTCCTTCGAAGGGATTTACCTGTTTCATGGCTGCATCCGGAAGCAATGTTAGGATTTGGCAGTCGCCTTCTCCTGCAAACAAGACACATCCAGATACCCACATCGAAATCACTCAAAACATTCATGCCACACCATGCATTTCAAGATACCTATATTGTAGGAACCAAGTCACGAGATATGCACATATACTTAATCAAAACATACAACAACGCAAGTCCACATGAAGATAACTACAAATTACATAAGTTGAAAGTGCAAACACAAATTACATAAGTTAGAACACCATGTCCCTATAATGGAACTCACCTTTCAAAGAGATGACTTAGGTCATTATGAATGCGGTGATCTGTCCTCGAATATTGGCGAGTGCAAACTCCTTGATGTTGGCATCTTGTAAGCTAAATTCCAGCTGAATGAAAGTAGTTATGGAAAAATTATGCAATTAGCGTGAGAAAAATTATTTTATCATCGGATATTAGTAATGAATAAAAGCAATCATAAAAAGACTATACAATTATCTTACATCTGGATATTTCATATCCTTGGCTACCAAGGTTAGCAACATGGGATGCACAACATAGAAGTCACAGGTGTTGCCCGGTGGTTGGTGGTGGCACTAGAGAGGGAAAATATGTATGCTGGCACTTACCGTAAATGTGGTCTAATGTGTCAGTCTACCTTGGATCATCCTAACAATCACAAAGAAGGAACAAAAATTGTAAGCTTTGTATGAAATCACAAGGAGAAATCAACTATATAAAGATGGCATGACATACTCTTAATCTTAGGCTAATAAAAAACAAGATGTCGTAGGAACAAGAATGATCCAATACAATTTATAAATATCAGTAGACATTGTGGTCCACAAGATCATCTATAAGCAGCACAAAAAGTTAAGAACATAATACCCTTAAGCATGAACCATACTCACCTCGACCCAGTATACAAGAACTGACACTCAGATTGCTAAATAGTGTTAACTTCCTAGCCTTCAATCTAACACTAAACACTAAAAATAGATGAAGCTAGAGTGATCAAGCAACCAAGTAAGAACATACGTGTGGCCTCACACAAATAACTGGTTACATTAAGTGAGCCGGGAGGCCTACCTCGATGGATAAGGACGATGGCGGCAGGCGTCGGTGAGGAGGGGATGGAGGGAGGCCTGCCTCGATGGATGTGCACAATGACGGTGTAGAGCATAGTGGCGCAGGCTCCTCAGTGTTAGGGTACCTGTCGGGGAGGAGACTGCGGGCTCCTCGGTGTCGGGGTGCTCGTCGGGGAGGAGGCGGTAGGATCCTCGACGTCGGGGTGGTGGTCCACGGTGATGGTGGCATAGGCTCCTCGACGTCGGGGTAGTCGGAGATGAGGGCGCGAGGGAAGACAACATCAGGAAGGAGGATGGGGACGGTAGGGAGACGACAGGGAGAAGTAGGCAAGAGGAACGAGTGGCGGGCATGGTAGCGCGGAGGAGGGCTACAGGCGTCGAGTAGGGAGCTTAGGCGTCGGGACTTAGGTAAAATTGGAGGCTAGGGTTCCTAGAGACGTGTTATATACACACATCATTAGTGACGGGTCATATATATGACCCGTCACTTATAATTAGGTCATCAGTGATGGGTTAATTTACCACCCCTCTCTAATGACCAGGTCACAGTGATGGGTGGATTTACCACCCTGTCACTGGGACTTGGTTATTAGTGATGGGTGGTAAATTCACCGGTCACTAATGATATATTTAGTGATGTGTGTTTTTAGGGTTCCCGGGCATGTTATTTATAAAGAGTAATTAGTGACAGGTCGCAATGATGGGTGCATTTACCACTCTGTCACTGGACTAGGTCATTAGTGACGGGTGGTAAATTAACACATCACTAACAACATCTTCAGTGATGTGTAACGTTATCACCTGTCACTAATATGTTGATCCCTCTAAGGGATTTACCTGTAAACTGGCTGCATCCTGAAGCAAAATTAGGATTTGGCAGCCGTCTTCTCCTACAAACATATCACATCACGAAACATATATATGCACCAATTGAGGTTACATTGATTCTTGTATCCCTTTGTTATGGTCAGAACGTAAGTATGAAGTCTTAACCGAATATTACAAATATTACAAACTTGAGTTACATTGATTCATGTATAATTTAGCATGTACTTGTCATTTTTGTGCTTTCTTGATATGGATCCCTTCGTTATGGTCGGAACATAGATATGAAGTCTTCTCGTTCTATGCAACTTGTGGTATGATTGCAGTATCAAAAGGGGGGATTTCATCAAATTGATTGTACTTGTCCTCATCAACCACGTTTTCAACTCTGACGATGCGTCTTTTCCTAGCGAGAACCACATGAAGTTTCTTATTTATCATGTCAGTCACATAAAATACCTGGGCAACTTGCTTAGCGAATACAAAAGGTTCATCCTTATATCTGAAAAGTTTGAGATTAACACTAGTGAATTCGTACTTGTCTTTCATAATGCCCTTGGTCTCATGTACCCAAATACATCTTGAGAAGACATAAAGTCTTGAAGTGTCTTTTTTCTAGCTCGGCTAGCGCTTTCGGATCGAGTACCTTCTGACCAATTGCATTGGAAAAAAGCACAGGCTCATGATAGCCTCTCGAACACCAATTGTCAACATGTTTCTAATTCCAACCGTAATCATCTGCATCAACATCATATGATAATCATGAGTTTTCATGCTGCCAACCATTTTCAGCTCTTTCACCGAAACAAGTCTTGTAATGTCGGGGCAGAAAATAACAACAAACATCAATAATTAGTGATGGGTTAGAAGGATACTCGTCACTAATGACTTTCATGAAACATTAGTGACGGGTGAAAACTAAGACCCATCACTAATGACTTCTACAACTTTCAGAATAGAGGCATGTATGTAAACAGAGAGTACTTCAACAGATCTCATTCAACAAAATAGAATAGAACTTCGATAGATGACATCCTAAAGCAATGTCAGGATTTGGCAGTCGTCTTCACATTCAAGAACACGGATAAACATCCAGAAACTTCAATTTAGCCCAAGTCAGTCATACAATATAGTTATGCATACATTACGTACTTATCTAAATATCCATATATCATTACACTTGAGCATTTACTGGAGCACGTAACCTAAGATATTTAATATAGTTGAAATCTACAATACTTTATCCTAGTACTTCATCGATATACATTAGCGCATGAATTAGTGCACTCTCTTTCACTTGACATAGATGACTCGATGCATTACCATAGACAGCAAACAATATCTTATTAGCTAGTTCATCTCCTCTTAAATGAAACCTTATATTAACCTAAAAGTTGCCTTCAACAGTGAAGTCCACTTCAGGGCCATAAAAACTTAACCCAAGATGCTCCCTCGCTTGATCTAAGATAGCATGAAAGCTAATTGATGCAAAGGTGTCACCAAAAATATCCTACAAGCAAAGAAAATAAAATTATGAAAATAATACACGCTAGCAGTCATCTATATCAAAACAACCAGATTACATATTACTGTACCATATGATATTCATTGAACTGAGCAAGCCTCTAAATTGATCGAAGCCAAATCCTCTCCGCACTCCTCATGCACTTTTATTCAAAAATAGTTATAGTCAGGCAAAAAGAACCCATGCTCCTCAAGCGCTTCCAGGCACCCTTCCACGGCAATTTTTTCAGCATGCAATGCAATCAGTGATGCATTGCCACATGCCCTAATAGTGATATCTCCACTACTTTCTCCCCTTGAACGTATGTTAAAAGAGATAGATAGCTCCACAAAATTCCTTCAATCTAACGTGGATTACACCAAAGGTACAATACCACCTAGTGCAAGGATTACTTCTTTGAGCCATACGATCGGTTTCAACACCTACATGATAGGATTATAAGAATTGAGCCTAATGTACTATAAACTCAATTAAATTGTTGTGTTCTAATGAGTGTTACTATGAGACTAATAATGAGGGAGAAAAAGAAAAGAGGTTACGTATTCTGCTCGAGCTCGATCCTGGCGGTTGTGGGGTCATCACCGAGGACGCCGCTGGTGGGCAAACGCCTCAAGGGTAGTGGACGCCTGGTGCGCGAGCCAATGGAGGAGTCATCGGGATCCATCTAAGGCCGCCACAACCACGGCCCCCGCCGCTACCTTGATCCATCGTCCTAACTTTAGCGGGTAGAAGGGGGTGTCAGCATCGGGCTGTGATGGAGGCAGGAGAATGGCGGCAACGTCGGGCAGCATGGTGCTAACGGCGGTGGAGTTGGGAGGAGGAGGTGAGCGGACATGAGTGGAGATGAGAGTGATCGAGATAGAGAAATGAGTAGATAAGAGTGGTCGAGCAGGAGATGGTAGGCTCAGAAATTAGGGACGGGTGATAAGGGCACCCGTCACTAATGAGTTAGTAATTAGTGACGAGTAAGAACTACGACCCATCACTAATTAATTTAATATTAATGATGGGTCTAATAACAACCCATCACTAATGAGTATGGTACATTTAGTGGCGTATTCCCCATCTACCCGTCACTAATGACTACATTATTAGTGACGATCTTTAATGCTACCCGTCGCTACTATATTTAGTGATGGGTCTTTCCCTCGCTGTCACTAATGAACCCTTATTAGTGACGAGTCTTGGCTGAGTCCCAGCCCGGGCCACATATTAGTGATGGATCGGCACTAGACCCAATACTAATAGTACATTAGTGACACGTGCTGAGGTGCTGTCACTAATGACATGTCTCCTTTGATGGTTTCTTACGTAGTGGAAATCATTGTACACACCGGATGTTCTGATGTTCAAAGACAGATACACACCGGAGCATTCGATGTTCATAATTTTTCATGGTTTTGGTCCTTCAATAGGGATTTTGATGTTGGGCTAAGTGGAGATGTTTTTGGAGGGTAGAGAAACATATTTGCTTGTCTAATATTGTGCAGGTGATGGATGCAACTTTGTGGTGGACAGCGGGATGATCAAGGCCAAGCGGAGAGTTTGGTGCCGGATGATGAAGAAGGTCGTGCGGAGACAAGTGTGATCCTAGTTGTGTATATGGAGATCAAACAAAGCATGAAAGTAAGGATGAAGACGACATGATGACAAAGTCAAGCGAAGAGGATGCCGGTGCAAGTGACAAGGCGGCCCGAGGGATCGAGAGTGTGTGAGACTTACCGGCTATCAAGATTATAAGACAGAGTACACGTGTTTTACATCGAGATGCTTGCTTGAGGTCAAAGCAAGCAGCAGTGAGTCACGCTTTGAGAAGCGTGTGAGACGGTTTCGTGGTTTGGCCTCAAAACCGTGGAGTGATGGAGTGCACATGTCATCATCACGAAGCAAGCATCGAAGTAGAGCTAAGTCATAAAGGTGTCACGATCGTTTGACGGACAGAGCAGAAAATGGATCAAAATGCTACGATGGTAGGTAGGAGGCAATTGTAAACGAGAGGTATTTTAGGAATAAGAAAATTTAAGGCTTAAGACACATCCCTAGCCCTATAAATAGAGGTGTAGAGCTGTAGGGGAGCTTCGAGCCAGCCATTTAAGAGCCTAGTGATAGGTTTTTGAGAAAAGGGGATGATATGCTTAGCCTTTGTATAGGTCAGAGCTTTTGTGAAAGGAAAATACTTTGTAATCTATCTAAAAAGGGCTGAACTTTGTGCTTAATGAAGTTGATTTTCTCGCATGAGCTTATGTTCATCTCCTCCTAGTCTGCTTTTAGTTCACTTGCTTCTCTTACAAGTTTTTCTTTTTCAATTGTGATTTTCCTTTTTCTTTTTGAGTTGCAGTTTTTTCACCCTTGTGATTTTGATCTCTTTGTTGATAGGGGCATAAAATACACGTATAATAGTACAAATTTGGGTCTCGTATTCCTTTGCCTCTAAGTCATCAACTTGGAGAGTTTCTTCACTCGATGACCATCTTCTTGAGTTTCTTTTAAAGTTGTGAGTTTTTTGTGACTATGATCATGGAATGATCTTAAATGGAACCTTGTGCTCATATCTTATCTATAGAGTCACATGTTATCGGTTTTTTCCTTTATTTGTCTCTATTTACTTCCACTTGAATTTTTAAGTACATTCGGTGAAACAAGGGAGAATCTCATTCGATTTGAAAGAATTTGGTAAGGCACATATTCACCCCCCCTCTAGTTATTATTCTTAATTAAAAAATGCATCTATTGTTCTCACGGGATAGCAGTTCTCCTGCCTCTCTTTTTTTTTAAAAAAATGCATCTATTGTTTGCACGTGGAGATATTTGCGCATGATCAAGTTTGTGAAAAAGTAACTAGAGCCTAGCTAACATTTTTTCGGTTCCATCCGTGACTTCGATCGATCGACCGGTCATGGCTAGGCCAGCTCCCCATCGAATTTTTCATGTTCTCCATGGATGGCGACCTCTTAACGCACGATCCGTAGGCTCTGAAACGAATTGAACGCGACGCGTCACCTAACTTCAGCTGCCTATCTAGCCTAGGGTACAACACGTTGATCTATTCCAAACCAATTACCAGCTAATTGCGAAGATTAACACAAGAAGAAAAGTGTTAGCGAGCGTGCATATCTTCTGGTGGTCAATCCTCAACAACCTATTACCGGATCTTCCTCAACCGTCAAGACTTGATGCGCCAGCTTCTCCAGGGATAACGCAGTCCACCTTTTCTCGTGTATGTAGGATCGACTGTTGTAGCTCAGCGCCAAGGCGCTCGATCCTGTATTCTATAAATATGTAGATCCACTGATGAATGAATAAATCAATTCGATCCTCCACTCTTTCAAAAAGATAGACAGATCGAGTTTGATGAGTCCTTCAACAGAAAAACGGTTAGCTGTTGTGTTGACATGCAACGCAGCTAATCAATGCAGATATCGTTCTCCTAGTGATGCGGCTGATCGACGAGGAGCGACGGTTGACGATCATGACGGGGAACGTGTTTGATCGATGGAAATCTGATTAGCGTTGTCCGTTTTAATTAATTTCTTGAGTGCTACGATGCCTACGGCGATGCAATGTTTTTTTCTCTTGGTAATGGTTTGTCCTCGTCTTTTGACCACAGCTGTTCTTCCGGATGTAGTCACTTAAAAACCTTTTGATTCTTGTTATGATCTCACACTGATCGATAACCGTGGATGCCATGGTCCAACTCCGAGTACTCCCTCTCTTTCGTTTCTTGTTTTACCCGTTTTCGACAAACGTACGGTTTCCGGTACATATGTATGGCCAGTGAAGCCCACACGAAAACCTGCATGGAATTAAGTTGGCCGGCCGAGGCAGTAGGCACGCACGACGGCTGCTCCCGCTGCTCCTCCTCTGCAAAGGCGGCTGGATGCGCACCACTATAACTGCTTCTGCATCATTATCCAACGATCTCCCGGGAGCCAGTTCACGGAACCAGTCATTCGTGGCTCCGACTATCCATCTGTCTCTCTGATTCAAATTCGGTGCAGGCATGCAAGCTGCTGCTGCTTGAAGTGACGCGCTGTGGCAGTGATGACCAGGAGCGACCTCTCGATCTGGGCATTGAACCGTGCATGGACGCAGCGTGGCGGCACGTCGTACGGTTACACATGGCACCGGGGCCATGTCTCGTGTGGTTTCCTGGCAACTCTCGATCCGTCGATTCATTCGTCACCTCACCTGCTGTATCTTGAATGCAACTCGAGTCCGGTGCAGATCGATCGCGATGCAGGTAGCCAGTCCGATGATCCGATCTGATCAGACTGTTCGGAAATCTTGGGCCATTCTTTTCGAAAGAAAAGAAGAAGAAGTATTTTTCTTTTCGAAAAAAAAAAAAGAAATCTTGGGCCATGGAACAGCGTCTGACTAGGGCGGCAGTCTGATATGCAGTTTTGCACCTGCTCAGTAGTCAGCGGTGTCTGCTTCGCCTAGCTATGGAGTACAGCTTAATTGTACTATTACTGCTTCGAGCTACGATCCAATGGTTTAGATTCAAGACTGCAACACAACTCAACTCCTTGTATTATTTTACTTTTGTAACTAGCAGCAAAAATATATCACTAGCAGCAAAAATATATCACTAGCAGCTCATGACATGCCATTTGGATGCAAACGTGCTACCCAATATGCAGGCATGCATGCTCTCGAGATCAGTTCCACGCACACCAACCTTCGTGGTTAGTGGTCACATCGCTCTCACTGCACCAGACAGGGCACATAAATCAAGTCTCCTCTCTAACTACCCTACAGTACTGCAAGCATAGGCCAAAAATGTGATACCAAGTTATTGCTCCGGTGAACGACTATAGCTAGACAAAAGAAACATCGATCTACCTTAGTACCTCGTATTAATTCGCCCCTGCTACTCCCTACCTGTCAAATTATGAAGCAAATTTTATAGAGCTATTTAGAAAGATCTTTATGATATTTTATTTATACCATCTGTTTTGTGATTGAATGATTAAACTGAAGAGCGGAGAGTGAACACATATTATCATAGGAGACAAAAATTTTATATATCAGATCCTATAAAATTTGTTTTCATCAAATTAAGCTTCAATTATACGTCCGATTTGAGACCTAATCACCTAAATTGACTGGACCATTTGAATGTGCGCAACTGTCTTTAGCATCACCCAGGGCAATCTTGGTCATGCATGCATGTTTACGTACTCCAATAAAGAGTCGCATGTTATTTATATTCTCATCGGAATCAGATTCCTAGACCTGCTTTTATGGATGAGCACTGAGTATTTTGTAATGATACGTCAGCTTTTAGTAGTATTTCTGTAAGTACTTTAAGTAGACAAAGCATTACCAGAGTGTTTAAGGGAGTATCTCCACGTCAGTCGCTTGAAAAGTTATACAATCTCGGTCGACCAATGTCGTCCGCCGGCCGGATGATAATCCAAGAAACCAGGTTATTTGATTGTGCATCTTCTTCCTTTCCGGCAGTGGTGCCTTGCTGATCTCTGACGGCTCCTGCTGCCAGAATCGCCGCCGTCTCCCGCGACCCTAACCTATCTGTTTTTCATTGCCCTTGTCGCCGACACCTTCAGCCTGCCCACAGCCGGCTTCCTCGCCAGAGGCTCTGCAGGCAGCGCCACCGCCGCCTCATTGTACCGCCCTCGTCGCTGCTGGCCCGGCCTGCCTCTAAGCCAATGGGTACCAGTGAAACCCAAAGCTCAGCGACGGCAGGTGACGTGAGCCATCAATTGAAAGCTCTAGCAATTTCAGTCAACTGTTGAATAGCCATTCATGATCTGGTGTTTTGAAAGGTTAATTATGTACCCATTTTGATTGTCATATCCGATCAAAACTATGTTAATCAAGATATATGCATTCTGATAAAATATATAATCATCCAGAAAGCAATTCAAATTTTCCTCCTGCCTCAAATTAGATATTTTTTTAGCTGAATGGCTTAATCTTGCATCAGTCAGTAATGGTTCATATGCTACATCTTAGCTAAATCTTATTCCAATATGACATGTGTTCTGACACTGTTTAATTTTAGGGTTAAAATGGAGTGCAATCGGTTCAATGAAGTGGCTGGGCACAATCAGGCCCCCGGCCCCCCAACTGATTAACCTGACGAAAAAGATGTGACATATTCATGAGAGATAGTGCATTGTATAGAGACATACAAGATCCAGATCGCTCCCATGTTTCTAGCATAAATGCTATATATAGAATTCATTTTTTTTATAACATATATATATGGTCCGAGACACTATTATGTACTATCGGTATAAATAATAATGCCTCACTATTCTAAAGGCGGTCCACACCGAATACAAGCAGTGAAGCTGGGGCCGATACAACATGTATATGGGCCATCCGATCACAAAAATAAGCAGCCTAGAACTCTAGCTAGATTACAAAGAATGCAAATGTTATAATATATTGGCTTGTCCTATTATATTTGTGTAATTTCAAATAAATTTAAAGGTCAAATCATGTGAAGATGAGCGTGTATTTTTTAGTCTCATCTTACTAGTGAAGGTGAAGAAAAACTAACTTAAAAAGATTCTTCAACTCCACCCACTTAGTATGTGTAGATGAGAGGACTAAGAAAACACACGCGTGCGCTTGCTCACCTCGCCAGGGGGCGTGTGCGCGCGGCACCTGAGTGAATGGTCTGTTGAAATCGGGTCCAATTGCTTACGCAGGTATGGTTTCTTTTTGCAGTTTTATTCTTTTTACCATATGAAAAACAGATAAATATATAGAAATCGTGTCGGTTAAGAGTCCGATCGTGACGTGTAACAGAGTTCGATCGTTGCGTGTCTCAACCACACAATCCTCCCTCTATATATTGCCAGCCATCGCCACAAAGTATTGACGCAATTAAGGTTTTGCCAATTTCTCTCTGCTGTGACATCACACGTAGTCTACTCCATCCTGTTGCGCTGGCTTGCAACGACGAATGGGAGATCATGTCTCTAGAACCCGTCGATCTTGGGATCCTACACCAGGAGAGGGCGAATAATATTTTTGGAAAGCGCTTATCGTGACTGCTCACGATCTGCTTCCTTTACATCATCGTGATCTATTATGACTACTTCATCATCTTCATCATCATCTACTGCTTAAACATCACGAGAGCCTCTGCATCACACATCACCACCGGGTAGTACATTGCTATCTAGTTAAACCCTACTCAAGTGATAGTTGAATCTAGTTTAGACTCGTCAGAGCTGGTCGAGCGCTTCTCGAGTGATAGTCGAATCTAGTTGAGACTCGTCAGAGCTAGTAGAGCCCTACTCGAGTGATAGTCAAATCTAGTCGAGACTCATCGGAGCTAGTCGGAACCTAGTCGATATTGATTATCTACATCTGTTCTTGTTCATATTATATTAGTAATTGAATTGAATTAAATTAAATCTGAAAGTGCTATTTATCCAACAATCCAAAAACCTTATTGTAGGCACTTTGATTTAACGATGGCTGGTTTTGCCGATGCACTGAGACCGGACAAGTTTATTAGTGTGCACTTTAAGAGATGGTATGTCAAAGCCACTCTGTGGCTTACGACTATGAATTGCTACTGGATTGCATTTGGCATACCTAAAGGAACTCTTTCCTCTCATGAGGAGAAGAATTTCGAGGAAGCCAACATTTTGTTTGTGCAATGTGTTCTTAGTGCTCTTGTCGATCGTCTCTGTGATATATACATACACATAAAAGACGCAAAAGAGTAGTGGGACGCACTGAATGCAAAATTTGGTGTCTCAGATGCAGACAGTGAATTGTATGGTATAGAGCAATATCATGACTACAAGATGACTAATAATCAATCGGTAGTTGAGCAGGCTCATGAGATTCAGTGCATTGTAAAGGAACTTGAACTCCTAAAGTGTGTCTTACCTGACAAGTTTGTGGATGGGAGCATCATTTCTAAATTGCCTCCCTCGTGGAGGAATTTTGCCACTGCTCTAAAACACAAGAGACAAGAAATCTTTGTTGAGAGTCTGATCGTGTCTCTTGATCTTGAGGAGAAAGCTCGAGCTAAGGATGTGCATAACAAAGGAGGTGATGGACAGTCTAGCGTAAATATGGTGCAATAGTCTAACAGCAAATTCAAAAGGAAAAATAACAAGACCAAACAAACCACCAACTTTAAGAAGAAGAAGATGAACAAAAATGATAAACCTTGTTTCTTGTGCGGCGTGTTGGCCATTGGGCTAAAGATTGCCAACACCGCAAAGGGAAAAAGGTTAATCAAGGAAAGAACACCAAGTTTGTCAATGTGACCATTGGTAACACTGGTGATGGAGCTAGTGAATATGATAATTTACCTATTGTCTTTCAATGAAGTCTATTAGTTGGTGGGTTGATATTGGGGCTAATATACACGTTTGTGCTGACATTCAATGTTCTCTTCTTATCAGGTCGCTCGGGATTCTTCCGTCTTGATGAGAAATGGGTATCATGCTTCTATTAATGGTGCACAGGGAGTAGTTCTAGCTACCTTCACACGTTTAGGTGAAACTAGGGTGCTCCGGAAGTAGCTCTAGTGGACCTCCATAACTATAGGTGCATGTTCAAATGGTCAAGACTCATTTAGAAAATATTGACACAGGTACCCTCTTGTGTGCACTTTAGCTGGTGACACAAGCTGAATGGTCCTCGTGTAGTGTGGGTAAATATGTACCCTCTGCAGGGTGTAAGATCAATTTGAATTGCCACGCTCTCGATTGTGAGCATGCTTCAGTCCATTTGCTTCAATCGTAGAGTTTCGATGTCGGGAAATGGATAGTGTTGTTGATGGAGAGTTGATATGGTACAAGTTACAGTTATGTTATGTTAATGATCTTAAGATAGAAGGGTGTCTTAGGTAGATGTAGATGCTAACACTTGAGTCAAAATCGCATTACTTATGAAATCACCTAACCTTGTGGTCGAGCCCTTGCTAATTTATCCAATTTCATTCTCTTTGGAGTCGGATTATTATAAATACCCACTGTGGATTAAGGAAGAACTAGTATTTGACTATTTTACTCCCGCCAATGTTAAAGCGATGGGCAGGAGTAATGCCATCTACTCATGAGATGTCTTTTGGGGTGGCGCCTTAGGGCAAATGGCGCTACCTAAATTTTATCGTTATGTAATTTATTCGGCTGCATAGCTACTCTAAAAATGTCAATTTATGTATTTTGTTGTAAAGTTTAAAATTGATTAAAGACTTATAACTTAATTTAATTACTCGCTCTTTATTATGTCTTGTGATGATGTGCTTGTTGTAAAGGCGTGTGTTCTGATCCTGGAAGTTAACACTTGCCAGGACTACCGGGGTGGTACTCCGGTTATCATTGTGGGCGTGATTATGGAAAAATGATCATCCTAATGATTAACTAGAATACTATTTGGACGGTTCCTCACAGCACATATCGTAGCATTGCTGCTATTGCGGCACTGATCTCCTCGTCGTGAAGATCGCGACGCTGCTCCTTGGCTGGTCGAGAACTTGTTCGATTGGTTGACATACCTACTCGATACTGGTCGCAAAGCATGATGCGACCACTCAGATTTGGTTAAGGAACATGTCATGACCACTCGGATTTGGTTAAGGAACATATCGCGACCACTCAGAACTGGTCAAGAACTCGATGCACCTGCTCGAAGCTGGTTGAGGAACTTGTCGAGGAGCACGACCACCTATGCAGAGTTGGTCGTGGAGCTGATCGAGGAGCTGGTCGAGGAGCATGACGCACACAATGTTGGATCGGTCTACTCTAAATCTTCTTCCACTGCGATGTGCTGTGAGTTCCATGCACATGATATGGACAAAGGAAAACACCCACCACCGGCAGCTATCACTCACTCTAAGAAGGAGGAAAAAAAATTCTACAGTTCTTGCACAGTGTGAAAGTTCCCTCCAGTTACTCGTCCAACATCGCAAGACTTGTTTCGGTGAAAGAGCTAAAAATAAATTTCGCCATAGTGAAGTCACATGATTGCCATGTGATGATGATATCATTTCTTGCGGTAGCTATTAGGAATATCCTCCCTATTAAGGTTCACGAGGCTATCATAAGCCTGTTATTTTTCTTCAATGCAATTGAACAAAAGGTGTTTGATCCAGACTCACTGTAGAAGCTAGAAAAAAGACACTTTGAGACTCTATGTATTCTTGAGGTGTATTTTTCACCATCCTTTTTCGATATCGTGGTACATCTCACTGCTTGCCTTGTGAAGAAGATACACTACCTTGGCCATGTGTTCCTGCATCACATGTTTCCATATGAGAGATATATAGATGTTCTCAAGTCATACATAAGGAATCGGGTATTTTCTGATAGATGCATCGTGCAGGGTTATGCAACGGAGGCATTGGAGTGGGTTGTTGATTAAATTGACCCAAATAACTCAGTTGGCGTGCCTAAGTCTCGCCATGAGGGGAGGCTCGAAGGTGTAAGGGTTCTAGGGAAGATGGCAATAACTCCTAATCTGAAGGTATACGACCAAGGTCATTTCCTTATCCTACAACAAATGAGCAAAGTGTGCTCATATGTCGATGAGCACAAGCAAATGCTACTTGAAGAGAATCCAAGACAGGCCGAAGCTTGGATTGTGAGGCAATATATGCAAAGGTTCACGACTTGGTTCCGAGATCAAATCAGGCAATCGAATACTCCAACAAGTGTTCTGATAATAAAAAAATTGGCATCGGTCCCTATATACACAATTATGATATATCAAGGGTACAATATAAATGGATATATATTTTACACAGTTATCCAAGATGAGAAGAGCATATAACAGAACAGTGGTGTCCATATACAGGCTTATGACAACAACTTGCAAAGGGGCACATACTACGATCAAATAGAAGAGATCTGGGAGCTGAACTACTTGGGATTCAAGCTACCCCTATTTCGGTGCTGTTGAGTACATGAGGCAAAGTGCATCACTAATGACAAGTATGGATTCACTAAAATTGATCTCAAACATGTTGGATACAAGTCTGAACCCTTCGTACTCACTAAAGATGTTTACCAAGTCTTTTATATGACTGACACAACAAAGAAGAAACGTCATGTGGTTCTCGTTAGGAAAAGACTTATCGTTGGAGTTACAAACGTCGTTGATGAGGATGAGTTCAAATAATTCGATAAAATCCCCCCTTTTACTACTGCAATCGTGCAACGTCTTTCGCTGACTGAGAAAACTCCATAACTGCGCTTCGACCATAATGAAGGGATCCATATCAAGAAAGCACTAAAATGATGAAATTGAATTTGTATATATTCAATTTGTAATATTAATGCCAAATTTGTAATATTAATATCAAATTTGAAATTTATGTTTCAAGTTATTTAAATTTGTAATTGTAGGGTCGATTAAATGCTAATAAGGCAATCAGAGGGGGGTGAATGATTGCAAAAACCAAATTCAAAGATTAATTCACCCAATTCAAAAATCGATTTAAACTCGGTATTTCACTCAAAATAAATTGTATATGCTATAGTAAAAATAATGTAGAGAAAGATCCACATGTCCAATTGACCTCAAATTTGATAAGTTTTAACTAGATTCAAATATAAAACTAACCCAACAATAATCAAGTCAATCGGATATGTAGATCAAGAATAATACCTAGTCGAAACAGACTATATCAATCAAAATCGAGTAGAGCAAAACCTAGTCGAGTTGACCAAAAAGCTACTCCGAATCAAATCAATGTCACTCGAAATTTTCTTAGATCAAACACTAGATATTCTAGCAAAGTTTTGGATGGATTAAACCAAGATGAAACTCAATAAAAACATAAAATTAATCAAAAATCAAAACCAAGCACGCAAAATATAGAGCAGAAAGAAAATTCTGAATCAGCAACTCATCAACTTCCGCAACTTGATTTTTATTACATAGATGAGTTTACAAGATGCCTCTCCAAAGTATCCAACAAGAATTTCCATGAAATCCCAAACCCTAGATAGTACTCCCAAGATCAAAGTCAAAGTTCTCTAAGTATGTTCTTGTTCTTGATACACCTTATCCCGACCAAGACCCTCTCAATATATAGCCCTCCAAACCATTCTTGATTTGGAAACAACCTGGTCGTATCCTACCTGGACACAAACCATACTAAGACACGTCCACCCACAACCGAATCCAATTCATGCTCGAGTCCAACTTAGACTAGCACTCGATTCCTTATTGGACTAAACTCTTCGACCAATCAGACCACAGCCTGACATTGCCATGTACTCGAACAACTCCATCATCCGAACAAACAATCTGGTTGTCCACGACCTCGTATACGTCTTCCATTCTCCGCAATGCACCTAGTCGTACACATGAAACATTATCCTCACATACACTGTTCTCTAGCCTGAACATCCCGTATGACATCCTCAATCACTACGATCTTAGTTCCTCCTGAACCTAGTCGTTGAATCTCAGTTTCTCCCTGAACTTAGTTCGTTGATCCGTCATCGACCACGTTCACCTTCGAGCAATACCTACACATGAATTAATAAACGAGTATGAACACACAAGTCCTCCTAACTTGACTCAAAATCAGTTCACGCAAACGAGTATATTGGATCATCTCTATGCTAACACCAACGTATAAACATATCTAAAAGGTGACAGGTGATACTCTTCACACGTCACCTTTTACTATCTTCACCAGTCACCTATGACCATATATGTGTGTGCGTGTGTGTGTATTAATGTCAAATTTATATTTTAGGTTTCAAGTTATTTGAATTTTAGTTCAGCAAAAAAAAATTCACTTCACTCGATGGTCTGTCGCTCTCATTTTCCTTCGCAGTGGATCATAAGTTTTCACCCGTCAATTATTATAAGTAAAAGGTGACAGGTGATACTTTTCACCCATCAATTATTATAAGTAAAAGGTGACGGGTGATACTCTTCACCCGTCACCATTTACTATCTTTACCCGTCACCTTTTATTATGTATATATAGGCTGAGTCCCCGCCCTCCTCCGTGTCATTTTGCCTAAGTCATTTCCTGCTCGCCTGCAACACCCGCTCGTGCTAGGGTTTGCCACCGTCCCGCTCCACTGTGCCTCTCCACCGCCCTCAGAGCCCCACAACCCTCTTGCCCCTATCGCTCTTAGAGCCCTACCACCCTACGCCCTCCACCGCACGCCTCCTCCATCAACCCCAAGCCACCTCCGAGCAATAGGACGTCGTCAACCCGTCGCCGTATCCTTTGCGCGCCGCCGTACTCGGAGCACCGCCTCCCTCTGGTCCCCGCTGCTCTCAGAGCCCCACCGCCCTCGATGTTGTTGTCAAGCTTGCTGGCACCGTTGGCACTCTTCCCCAGTGACCACGCTCCTCTCCAGTGACCTTGGCGCTCCTCTCCGGCGACCTTTACCTCCCCAAGGACCCTGACGACCTCCCTCCCCTTTGCCACCGTGCCGCCCTCCACTCCATCAACGCACCGCCATAGAATTCGGTTCCAACAACCCAGTCACACTCCTCCTTAACGACTTCCCTCCCCTTCGCTAGGGTGACTCTGATAAGAACTCGGCCGCCCTTCTGCACCAGCTTCGTGCTGCCTATTTCTATGTTCTGGATTCTCTATTTGTTTGGTTGAAATTGATAGCACCTGGAGGCTAATTGGTGTGGTTCATGGATTAGTGTTGTTGTGAATCCAAAGTGTGCTAGATAAATTGCTAATCCAAATTCTAGTTACTGTCATCTTGCAATTCGCTGTTCATTTTTATCTTTATCTTGGAAGTGACTTGCCTCTTCTATTCTAAGTTTGTATGCTTTGGCTTGGCACAAAAGCACTACCCTTGATGAGGTTTTAAATTTTGAGAACTTTGTCTAGGTTCTATTTACTAGTTGAGAGCTTACAAATATTGCCCAGTCTATGATATATTTGATAGGACAATTACGGAGCAAGACTATGATAATCTTGGGGTCAATTGTTATACATTTTCTGAGAGCACATTTATACAATAAATGTTCCTGATGTTCAATTCTTGATGTATACATGACATCGGACACTGCTTATTATGTTTTTCTTTCAATCATTTCCAAGGTCATGTGTAACAAGCACATTATGTTATGCTTTTGTATATTTTTATGTGGGATGATATCCATGCTCATATTATCGCTTTATGTACAACAATCCAGCTAAGTAGTACTCACAGTACTTGTAAGGAGTATTAGAGTTGTTAATTTATTAGAAGATCGATACTACCAATCATAGTACTTGTAAGGAGTATTAGAGTTGTCATATTATTTGTTGCTATTCGAATCAGCTACAAATTGAATACATTTAGCCAAATTATTAATCATTCTCAGTTTTTTCTAGGCAAGCAATAATCTAGTGGTCGATTAAGTACCATCGGGCAGACGAGGATAACAACCTCTAAGAAACCACAAGCATAGAGGATGCTCACACTAGATGGTGCCCTAGCACAAGATAGGAGCCCAAGCCTAAGCCCGTCATCCTCCTCTGATAGCAGCAAAAGCAAGCACTCGTGGCACAGCCCGAGCCTTGTTCCGTGAAAGCAGGAGAGCCGATGTCGAGCAAGTAGCCCCGAATACGATCCCGTCAAAGAGGTATTGAGATAAGTCAATGCATTTTATACTCTTAAATAGAGAAATATTTTTTGTTTATGTCAATTCCTCTTGTTTTCTCTCTAGAGGGTGCAAAGATCTTCGCGTCGATCATCTACACCACAAACTTTCGCTCCCAACGTATCTCTGACAGCATCCTCTAACCCGTCACATGGCTGTGAGAAAGTGCAGTCTCCAAGTCAGACAACTGGTAGTGGTGCACGAGTCCGAAAGCTAAAGACACAAACACAGTGACCGACGGACAAGGTTACCGTCATGGGAATTGATGCGGACACGCTGCCTACGGATGAAAAGGCCTTGAATAGATTCCGGAGGGTTGCAAGGCTCATTGCTCGAGAGAGGATACCAATAATGACTAAGTTCGATGACCTTAGTGACAAAGCAAAGAGGGACTTGTTTGATAATGTTGTCAAGGAGTACCTGAAGTACCTTGAAAATATGAGTGAGTGTCAAACGAATGTTGCGGTCAAGGAAGCAATGAAAGCGATCGTGAAACTTCACCAAAGCTTTCAGAGAAAGCTTGTTAATCGGTAATTAGCTAAAGGGGTGGAGCCCTTCGAGAGCTACAAGCACTTGAAAGTGGAAGATTAGGAAGCTTTTGTGCAAATAAAGAATTCAGAGCAGTTCAAAAAGGATAGTGAGGAGAAAAAGTAGCTTCGGGCTAGGCAAGCACCACCACAGGACCGGCACAACCAGATACGTGGGAAAAAGGGCAAAATAGCATGTAGAGGATGAAAAGTTAGCCAAATAAGGCCGCGAGAATCCTTGGTTGCAATTCCTGGGGCGATCGCCGTCGTATTTGCGTGCAAGGGGTGAGCTGTTCGAAAGCGGAGAAATCACATTTTGAAACAGTGAAACCTAGTCAATTACAGAAAAAAGTAAAAGAAAAGATAGACAAAGTTAGCTAGAGTTCTTTCATCGAGGTCAGGGAACATGATGTTCTCTCAGCGGCGCTGGGAAACTCAGAGCACTCAGGTCGAGTGCAAGATGTATCTAGTTTCCAGGGCTAGAAATATGACTTTCCCGAAAACCTCGGAATATACAAGAAGATGAAGAGGTTGGGTGCAATGGACGTGGATGCATTGACATGGGACGTCACCTAGAAAGTTTATGCAAACATCATACAAACGCTTGCAGCACAAGGAATAGAGATTTTCATCCCAAAGGAAGCTAGTCCCGGAACTACACGGAAGAGTAGCTGAGCCTCCAAGGAGGTCGATCAACTAGTAGCCACCGTGACTAAGTCGGATACGATTGACCTACTAGAAGGGCCCATGCCCTGCAGCCTTGTAATTAGGCCTGGTGGGTGTCGCATCGAGGTTGCAAGGGGCTAGGTGCTTCTAAATGTCCTATCTTACATACGGTCCTGATATGTTATGGTTATGTTGTGGTTACATTGGATATGGCACATAGCAATACCACTCATCACGTGTTGGAGCTCCCCCCCCCCCCACCCATGATAAAGTCACAACTATGGGTGAAGCTCTTCGTCAAAGGATCTAGTGGAAGAAGGGCGACATCGTGGTCTCCAGTGCATCTCAGTCTGAACGAGCTTCAAGTGCACCGTCGTCGCGCCCCTCACTTCCAAAGAAGATAGCTTCACTACCTTCTCCTGCTCCAGAGAAGCCGACTTCATTGTCTTCTCCTCCGCATCCAACATCCTCACTTCCAGCTCCAATTTTATCTCCCCCAAAGAGCCCAAAGAAGAAGAAAAATGGAGCCTGGAAGAAAGGCTCTAAGAAGCACCTGCCGAAAAAGTTGAAGGTCATTGTACTGGCGAAGAAGTCCATAGACATTAGAGCAGTGTGGCCTAGAACCCACACAAAATTCCAATATGGAAAGCCCTTGATGACGATAGATGATCTAACAAGGGCAGGACAAGCATGTATCAACCTGCATAATTACTACATACATACTTCTAGAGACACCAAGGCTCAATTCATAGTCGTACAGTACAAATGACGTCACTTCTTAACTGAAGACAACTACTGCCTTATGGGTTTCAATTACTTATATGACCTTTTCAACCTTGATGCCATGGACATATCGTTATTACAGATCTTCACATTGTAAGTCCTTTAAAGCTAGACATTCATAAGTAATGCTATTAAGTGTTGAATTTAACTATATTCTTATATGTAGACACTTAATCAAAGAAACAAAGAAGAAGAAGGAGCTCATCGAATTTCTTAACCCTGAGTCCATTTCAATCTCGGTCATCGAAACGCATAGTGACTACGCTATGGACTATGTGGTCAGGGCAATATAACACTATTCCAAAATAGAGTACCTATTAGCCACCCACAACACCGATCGTCATTGTCATTTGCCTCAAGTGAAACTTGGTGTGGTAACTCGACCCATCAAGACTAGTATGACCAAAAGGCAAATATGGAGAGTGTGATTATAGCATTGTAAAAGGACTCTTCAATGTGTAAGTTTTGTCTGACTTAGTTTATATATTTAACTTTTCTAACATTCAAATATTTCCTAATCTATCCATCTTTATGTAGGACTTTTGACAATTACCTCAAGCTAATCCTAACTACAACGCAAAAAACAGTCGCAGACTGACACACAAGACCAAGTTCATAGTAAATGCTACCAAATAGATTATCAAATGCTCTATGTTGTTGTTTTTTCCTTTTGATCTAAATATAAATTTTCTTTCCTGCAGTGCTACCAACAACCACCGGACAACACCAACAAATTCTATCTTGCGCACTACATACTCCTCATAATCCGAGCAAAGGATATCAAATCCCCCAATATAAGTTCAATATAAGATTATTCATAACTAATTTCAGTAATTATTTTAATTCTATGATAATATGATATTGGTTACGCATCAAATTATGCAGGATTATCATGCTTGTTTTTTTATGATGGTGATGGTGTACTCCCGGGGATTCGACAATGGAACATTGACTTCATGATATCTGAAGTTATCAACCCACATGGAGAGTTGCACTATAGAAACTCTATGTTGTGAGATTTATGTAATATGAATTGATTGGAACTTTATAACCGTTGCGATTCTGTGATGAATTGATTAGAACTTTGTAACATTTACAATTATGTGATGAAGTAAGTTCTTAAGTGTGTTTGTCGATATGAATTTAGTTGCATTTTTGTTGTTTGCAAGGAGAAAACAGCTGCTAAATCGTAGCTATGCTTTAGGATGTAGCTAGAAAATAAGACAAATCTGTAGGGTAACTCATACATAACTAACTTATAAGTGACGAGTCAAAAATTTACTCGTTATTTATGTCTTTCTCTCTAGTGTACAGAAGATACGTATCAGTAACGGATTACAATTACGTGATAAAGATGCACCTGTCAACTTTTTTTTCATGTAGTGTACTGGCAACTTTACGAGGCTAGCTGGAACGCGTTCCGGAAACAAATGCCATGCATGAGCACGCGCTACGCCACTACGTGCATGCGCTTTGGGCACTGACTCTGGCCGCAACGTGATCGGTAAAAGTGACTCTCTTTTCTCTGACATTTTCCCCTCTCTTTTTTTAATGTACACTCTGATCTTGTACATGGATTGATCCCTATATATATGTTATGGGCTTATGGTATAGTAGTATATAATAGTGTGTCGGTGTTCTAATAACAGAGGTAGCTAGCTAGGTCAGGTCTCAGGTTGTTAGCTAAGTCCGATCATGTTGATATATAAGCTGACCGGTTCCGACTCTAGCTAGCTGTATTCAAGGAGCATGGACTTAGAGTCTGTATATAGTATTCATCCATGCATGCCATTCTAAGGGTGATGCTATTTAACAGTGCATGAAAACAGGCCTATCTTCAGTCGATGGATCTAGGCTGTCCGATCATCACCAGAAAGTTCAAAAATGGTTGACAACCTCCAACCTTTCCCGCCCCGCCCATCCCAGCTGCGCTCGTCTCCATCCGCACTCCTCCACCCATCTTCAGCAGTACTACCCACCGCCGCACTAACCTAGCATCATGGTGCCACATTCTTACCTCCCCTGCCTCAACACTAGTCCATCCAACGGTACTCCGCCACATGTAATCGGTGGCGTCTGTCGCCCCACTCTTGTCTCTTCTGCCGGGTCGGCCTATCGCCCATAGACCTCCCTCTAAGTCCAACAACAGATAAATCCTCATCGGAAAACCACTCGCACCAACCCTGTCATGTGTTGCGCACTACGTTCACATGGTCGACTGATTTTTATCGTGAGTTTGGTAACTTTAAAGATTTTTATCGTGATTTTCGTAACTCTGATGATGAAACGTATGTAGCACTATGTCTTCAAGAAATTTCAGACAAATTGGAGATAGACAATTTTCGACAAAAACTTTAGAGGTTCTGTCGATGGTCTTCTAAGCCTTTTGGGGGGCGGGGGGTGAAAGGTACTGATGTAAACACCGATTTTTTTTTTAAATGCGCTTCCTCGTTAGCTTCAAAAGTAGAGGTCGAACATCAAAATCAAACTACATGTGTAAAAGTTATGGCTATTTTACCGAACAACACACAAATTTGTCATCTCAAATTTATAATTTTTTCATACAGAATCAGATAAAGATAAATTTTATATGAAAATTATAGCACTCGATAAGATGCATAACTTTATAGCTGACAACATTTTCATTTAAAACGATCTAAATACCCAAATAACCATCTAAAATTTGAGCATGATGGTAAAATAAATAAATTACTCCATGACCATTAGGTAAAATTATGAGATGAGGTGGTAAGGAAGCTTCACGCGAGAGGTGGGGTCGCAGGTTTGACTCTCACAAACTTCTTGGGCACGTAATTTTCTATATTAGATGAATCGACTCCATAGAAGCTACGGAGCACAAGCCATAAAAGCTAGGGGGCTGCAGGGTTCCTTTGTCAAGTGAAAAAAAGATCGATCCTAAAAATATTGGATTTGAAATCGAATATTACTACCGATTTGTAACACCAATTGACAGTAATACTACCAAGTATCACTACCTTTTCGAACACTAACAGTGATGCCATTTTTAATCGGCGGTGATGACCTTTTCTATTGTAGTGCATGCTCATATTGTCATCATGATAATTTTTAAACTAATATTATTTTATTAAAAAATTATAAGAATATAATTAAAAATAGGATAATTGCATATATATATATATAAAAGTGTCCGTCAGCACTTTAATTGTCGACAGTCACTTGTCAGCAATCGGATGGTGTACGTGCTGCTGGCAGTTTGGCACTGATTACCGCTGAAACTAATTAGTTACAGACATGTGGCTTTCACTATCCCTAGCTTGCGCACTTGTCTTCGTCACACTTACCGCCCGGTTACTCGGCCTAAGTGTCAGACAAGGCCGGGCAAATCTGAAGCATGCTCGCGACTGGTCGCCGTGCGGCACTAACGGACCGGCCGTAAATGGAAGCGACGCGGCGCGTGGAGGAGCTAGCGTGCGCATGCCAGTATGATGCCATCCAGAGAGATGGAGAGAAGGCACGCACTCCGATCCTGCGGCGCCGAAAGCTTCGCTCGCGCGGCCGACGGGGACACGTACGACACGGCACGAGCCCCGGCAAAGAGCTCGATACGGAGGCGGCGGTGACGCGGCATCATGCACGCGACCGTAGTTGAGCGCCGATCGACTAGTTGTCGCTTTAGTGGATCCGGAGCGAGGACGTGGTCACCGGCGAGCCGCCGTGCACGGTGCACGTTATCAGATAGCAGCATGCACGCACGCTCGTTCGCCGCTGAATAATCATCGATCGATCGTGAGACGGCGAGCGAGACCACCGTCTCGTTGCGTGGAGATCGACCCACTGCTGTCCTAGTCGCGATGGAGGCGTCACTAGAGATAGCTTGCGTTGGTTGCTAGTTCGGCCCCGGATACTATGGACACGGAAAAGGTAAGGTAGGTTGGTAGCTCGCGTACGCACAAGCTGTTGGATGTCGCAATAGTGGCCGATATTCGATCCGTCAGCTGCTTCGTCCGCTTCTGCACGTCCGCGCTTGAGAGCGGAGCACCTTACTCGGTCGCAACTCGCAAGTTGACCTGAAATATCGCAATCCCAGAGGAACGCGAAGGCGCTTAAAATGGGAATATGGGATATACATACAGTAACACAGCTTGATTCTCAAGCATAGTGACTTTAATACTAACTGGCAAGTTTAAGTTCACACTTTGACTAACAATAAATTAAAATATATTTAGTGAAGTGAAATGGATATGGTATCGTTAGATTTGCCATTGAAAATACTTTAAGAATATCACATGGTTAGGATTATTTGAACATATATTTGCTAAAAACCAATGGTCAAAGCATGTCCATAAAAATCAAAATTGCCCGGTTATTAAAAAACGGAGGGAGTAACCATGTAACGGGGCACGTCAGGACTCGAGCTCATCGGATCCGTTGACGACTGCGCCGTGCCGGTTCAGCCCCGCCGGCGCCATCGGACCAATGTAGTACTCCCCACATGAAAATTGTTCAACCTGGTCCCCAAGAATTTCACGGCAGGCAGAGTGGGTGCGTCCGCTCACCAGCGCGCGGAGCTTTGGAGAGGCCCGGTCGCGTGGGCGCACGCAGAAGCTAGCATTGCACGTTGGGCTGGTCAAACCCGTCCTTGCTATTTAATGTCGCCACCAAGAAGCAGCAGACGCGCTCGGTCACTCCGCTCAGGCCGACCACCAGATCGGCTCCGCCCGCCCAAGCACCTTCGCGCACCGCCCCCGGTTTCACCGTTTCACCCTGCGCGCAGCCCCTCCGCCGAACCGATCACCGGCCGCTCGATCCAGCCGCCAGCCGCCAGCCGGCAACCCGCGCGGTGCGCGGGGTGAGACACGAATTTGCCCCCCAGAACACGCGTTTTTAAGGCGCACGCGCAGCGTATAAACGGCAGGGGAGTGCGCGGAACCCGCCGATCATTTTCTCGCAGGGCACACCTGGAAAGAGGAGAGACCCCCCTGCTTACCTTTGCAAATCGCCAGTTGGTTAGCGCAGACAACCATCCGTCCCAGAGACGCAAGAATAAAGAGGAGAGAGAGAGAGAGAGAGAGAGAGTACTTGCTAGTACGCGAGGCGCTGGGACACAGAGAGGGAAAGGTGCGCGCGCTGGCGCTGGCCATGACCCGGGGCCGCGCCCGGCGGCCGGCACCTGCTAGCCGCCCCGGCGCGCTGGTGCTCCTCCTTGCCGCCGCCGCAGCCTTGCTGGCAGTGTCCCTCGGCGATGCCGTGGCCACGTCCACGGAGGAGGCAGAGGAGGAGGAGCCGGCCGTGGACTACGGCGCGGCGCTGTCGAAGAGCCTGCTCTACTTCGAGGCGCAGCGGTCGGGGCGGCTGCCGCACAACCAGCGCGTGCCGTGGCGGGGCCACTCGGGCCTCACCGACGGGCTGCAGCAGGGGGTGGACCTCGTCGGCGGGTACTACGACGCCGGCGACCACGTCAAGTTCGGCCTGCCCATGGCCTTCACCGTCACCATGCTCTCCTGGGGCGCCATCGACTTCGCCGACGACATCGCCGCCGCCGGCGAGTGGGGCCACGCGCTCGAGGCCATCAAGTGGGGCACCGACTACTTCGTCAAGGCGCACACCGAGCCCTTCGTCTACTGGGCCGAGGTACGTTCGTGACAACGTGTCGGTGTGTCGGTGCCTGCACAATACCATCTTGTTGCCTTCGTAACGTAGGCGTCGCCATTTCTTACCACTTCGACGCACGATCGATGGAGCAATCGAGAGATCGCACACTCACTCCAAGACGACGAGAAAAGGGAAAGCCCGAGACATGCAGTCACTCATTGATCGATAAATTTACTGCTGCTGCTGCGATGCAAATGATGACGGCCATTATGACGGGTGTCTCACGACAGCGCGTGGCTGACTGACAGGTGGGGGACGGCGACACGGACCACTACTGCTGGCAGCGGCCGGAGGACATGACGACGTCGCGGCAGGCGTACCGCATCGACAAGGACAACCCCGGCTCCGACCTAGCCGGCGAGACCGCCGCCGCGCTCGCCGCCGCCTCCATCGTATTCCGCCGCTCCAACCCGCATTACTCCCACCTCCTCCTCCACCACGCGCAGCAGGTACCGACCGATCACTTCGCAGTCAGTGTGTCCATGACTCCATGTACACGTACGCGTGCTAACGCCTAACGGTGTGTACTCGCGCGCCGCGTACGTGGCCGTGCAGCTGTTCGAGTTCGGCGACCGGTACCGGGGCACGTACGACAGCAGCATCTCTGAGGTGCGGAGCTACTACGCGTCGGTGAGCGGGTACCGCGACGAGCTGCTGTGGGCGGCGCTGTGGCTGCACCGCGCCACCGGGCGCGAGGAGTACCTCCGCTACGCCGCGGACAAGGCCGACTGCTTCGGCGGCGTCGGGTGGGCCATGACCGAGTTCAGCTGGGACGTCAAGTACGCCGGCGTCCAGGTCCTCGCCGCCAAGGTACGCCGCGCACGCACCCTCGCCCTGCTCTTCTCGGTCACGACCTGCTTGTTTAAAATTCGTTGCTTCGCGCGTTTATATTATCCTCTGCACTCCTCCGGCTCAAACGGTTGATTTTTTTTTTTTTACTGACACGGTCAGGCTACGGTAGCGTTACTGTATAAATTTTACACAGTGGCCTGACGGTAGATTTGCGTCATTGCGTGCACTTCTAGATGTCTGATTGGGTCTGGCTTGCTCTTCACACCGTTTGAAAGTTAGAGCTTGAAAGGCACAGGCAAAGGATCACCATACTTACCACGGCACGGTTCTCTCGTGTCAACCTCTCTGCTTTTCAATTGTTAATTACCTTTGTCACCCTCAAAAGACTAGAGAATTTTCTTTCGCTTCTTAAATGATAACAAAACTTTAGTACTAATACATTCCTCAAAACACTTCCTTTGCTTTGAGCACTCGCATGTTTTCAAACTTAACATGCAGAGTGAGCCGTGCAACCAAGAATCCATGACCCAGCCGTGCAATCCACTACGGATGCAGAACAAATTTATGACTCGATAATAGGACTATGCTAGCTTAATCTGTATGCAATTTCACATGAGAATTCCATCCAATTTTTACCACGGCAGAACAGTTCGCTGCTCGCGTCTCAGTTCCATGGCAGATGGATCGATGGTACTGAGAGTAGTAGAGATTGCAGAGAAAAAAAGTATGAACTCGAGAATGACATTCGCTATATTTTATTGCATTGAATCATGTATTTATGCAAGATAAACAGATATGCTCATATCTGTCGGGAAGACATGCCTTCCAAACAGATATCTCTTCTGAAGAGACATGAGTACCTACAAAGTAGTTATCCGTCAATGGGGTTCGGTCCTGCTTAGCAAGGGAAGTTAAAGTCGCCACATGGGCTTATACTTTCCTGTCCCCCAAAGAAAGCCCGTAGGATCCACGCTTCTGCTCCGCTCAGCTATCACGCCTGGCTCAGAAGCTGGGATTAGCTGCGATCGGAGGAGAGAAATCGTATCCGTGCTCTGCCCGGTTGCCGGTTCGCCGTCCATGGAACTGTTACGGTGGACTGGGACATGTAGATGGTTCCAAGAGCGAAACAGTTGGTCATCGATCGCCGGAGTGCACTTCTCGATCTTCCTGCCTACCATGTCGTTGCGATGACGCTGGTTGGAGGAGGAGAGGTGTGTGTCCTGTCTCCTGTGCACTGACCCGGCCACATGGTTGGGCATCTGATCAGGAGATGAGAGTCTTTCGTCCTGAAAGCTACGGTTGTATGCTAATCGAGCATAGGCTTTTTTTTGCGTCCACATCAGGGTTCCCCTGCTTCAGGATTTGGCTTACGCACTGACCCTTGGCAGAAAGTTCCCAGATTAACCCAACAACTCCGGTAGGGTTTGAACAAGCTAGCAACCTGTTAAGCAGCAGTAAAAATATAGACTTCGCTTCTAAGGCATGACTTGATTCCGTCGTACCTCTTGGTTGTTCTTTTTTTAAATGAAGACCACCTTAACATAGTTTAGTAAAAATTGCTTTGTCAAAGGATCAATCATCTCGCTGTTGGGTTAAGACTACCCAACCATATTCCCTTTATTTCGTTTCCTTTCCGATTCTCTTTCCTGTTCACATTTCTTTTATTTCCTCTCATCTCCAACAGCTTCCCTTCGAAGAGAATCGCGAAGGGAAAGAAGAAAGAATCCCGTTCTGAAAGGAATGACCTTAGGAATCCCGTCGTGAAGGGAAACCATTGAGAACGCTGAAAGGAACGGGATCCCTTCACGACGAGAATCTGACCGTGAAGAAAATCCCTTGACCTTGATCTTAGAAGGATCGCTCTCCTGCCTTAGCAACCAGGGGATCTCAGCTCCTTTCCCTCCTATATATGTCATGTGCCCCAGGCCAGACAATCTACGAGTTAGTTCCAGGTCATATATGGCCGACCTGGTCGCGCGTCGTATAAATACCTGATCAGTGACGGACGGACCACAAACACACACACACATACCTGCATGCTTCCTGCTGTCCTGTGAGTCCTGCTACACGTTCCTACGACACGAACATTTTGTTCTAGAGAAAATAGAAATAACTCCAAACATTCAGGCCATGATCGGTACGCGTAGATTGAAGGGGGGCCATACGGTTTTCAGCGAGATTCCCGCGTTCCAAACAGGATCGCACGATGCACAGCAATGTAAGCATCTGCACACAGGACTGGAGGACAGGATGCAGAAGGTAGGAGGGAATTATGACGGCGTAGACTAGGCGATCGAGAGCCTCGATCTGCCGGCCTGCCCACACCACGCCAGCTGCAAATTTAAATTCTCTTGGGCCAGGTGAGCAGAGCACCAAGCATGGCGAGCCATGGACAGGACAGGACAGGACAGACACGTCGGAATCTCTCATCTCTCACCAGTTGTAAAGCACTAGTCGTGGCTGCGCGTCGTCGACGAGTCCATCACACTAGCCGCCGACCTGGCCGGCGCTGAGGTAACTCCATCTCTTTCCTTGGAAGGCGAAGACCAAAGAGTGAAAGAGGTCACTACATATCATACGAGCTGCGTACAGTTTTGCTGATCGGTACAGGCCGGCGTGCAGAAAAAGTGGAGATTTCCCCTCCAAACCGGATGAAAAACACGAGAAATGTGGGAGCCCGGCCGCTTGTTCTGCGCTCGGCGTCGCCGTCCATCTCTCAACCAACTCTAGTCCAGGCCAAGGTAGACGACGACCGGGCATGCCCACTTGGCACCCGTAGTGCACGAGTGACCTGTCGCCGTGCGCCCGGAGAACGACACGTGTGTTTGCAGTCTGCACACTTGCATGCGTACGTCGCTGTGTGCCGACTCAGGGTCCCACGTAGACTCGGAATTCCACATGTCGTGACAGATGTGTGACCGGGACGGGTGACGTGGATTAGTTCTGATTTCACTGTCTTGACGGAGAACAGGAAGAGCGTACGCGCGCGCTGCATGCACTTGGGTCCAGAAGCATTGTTTTCCTGTCAGTCACTGTATATACAGCTCGGTCTTTACTGTGCAGCAGCCATCAGGATGTTACCCGTGGCAGACCTAATACCGGTGTCTTTTTCTTCTCATCTTCTTCCCAGTGTTATCTTGTAGGACGAGATAGAATGGAGCGAATTTATTTTGTTGTTAGCTATTTGGATGAAAAATAGTGGAATAAAATGGTTCAAAATCAGGAAATATTTTTTAAAGATTTAGGACAGAGTCGTTTTAAAAAATGGCAGAACGCAGCTGTCTCACTTCGAACGTGATACTAACGATAGCCTCAAATTACTAAAATAGACTCGTTTCATCCCACCCACCAAATAAACATCTGTATATAAATAAAAACATCGCATCTTAAATATATAAATAGAATCATCTTATTTCACCTTATTTTCTAACCAAACACTACTTTAATTTTTAATAGAGTTATAACCGTAGGCTGCTAAAGTCCCATCAGCCCCTCTGCCCATGATGAACAGATACGTACCACAGACTTTTAATGGAAAGATCGTGTATGGCATTTCTGGTTTTAAAAAAAGTACATGAGCTGCTAGTTTGTGCTATGAGTTTGTGTGGAATATAGCTGAATTTTACCTTACATCGATCTTTTGCTCAGAATTACTACCGAATTAAACTGTAAGCTCCACGAGAAAACTCTATAAAAGGATCAACTCTAGGTTAGTTGTATGTTGCTTCTGGCTAGGTTTAGCTAGTAGAATTGATTTTCAGTGATAAAATTTATATGAGCCCTCCTATCCCTAATGACGTGAAGGAACAAAGAGGCGTCAACAATATTAATTCCTTAGTTATACACTACAAGCAGCCAATTAAAGATGTGCCTCATTTGCAAGCACTGAGGGATGCCTAGTAGTACAAATTATACTAACTGTTGTAATCCCATGATGCATATGGTCCAACCAAATATCGCAATCAAAGTGGTTGTTGAGCTAGATAGCATTTTCTCATATACGTTTTCCTTTGTGCTCTGTTGCCGTGTCAACTCCAACACAAATGCATGGAGTAATTGATCTCCAGAAGAAGAAAAAAATCCAGTTCACAATAAAATGTTCATGGCATACAGCTAGCTGACTGATCTATATTGTGTAGCTGTCACCTTTTTTGGCACGTTAGAGTGGTAGTGACGTCCACATTTATCGTAAGGGAAATTTTCACCAGTTTTACGCACGATAGAGTGGTTTATTAAAATTATTTATTTATATTAAAGAGATAGGTGAAAAAATTATAGAATAAGTTAGTAGAAAAATAAATAAATAAATATTATGTATGATAGATGGACGGCTAAGATAAATTATATATACACGACTTGCATTTTCCATATTTATCTCATGGGAAAAGAGAACCAAGTGGGGTCCAAAAAGTCAGAAAAAACAAGCAACATCTTAAAATCAACCGTCTCTGTTTCTTCCTCCAAGCTCCAAACCATTTTCGGGACTTCTAAAAAAACCATTTTCGGCGCAGTAGCTCGGCCGGAAAGCTGGCCCGATCGCTGTCCTTAGATCGGAGGTGCAACGTGGCCGCTGCAGCCGCGCCGGTACGGCAGTGCCACTCCCCGGGCCCCGCCGGCCGGTGAGTACGTGGCCCTGCACCGCACCGGTAGGCCCCGGGGGCGAACTGGGCGGAACTAGTCAGAGGTAGTCATGTCATCATGTGGCCCGTCGGCTCGCGCGCCGACAGCAGCGCTGCGCGGAATTGAAGACGGGCTCGATCGGCTGGTCGAGCTGGATCCCAGTTTTGCAAGCAGACAAGCAGTTCTCTGATTGCTACTGCTGCTGCTGTGTCTCTTCTCCCATTCGGGTTTACGCAGCAGCAGCAAGAATTTAATTCGATTGATGCCTGCATCAGACTAAAGATCGATCGATGGTTGGGGGTGCGCTGTCAGTGTGGCTCCATCTGCTAGCCCATCGATTTGCCATTCTTGACGATCGACAGTGATGCTGATGCATGGTGTTGCATTTCTGTGTCACGAATTCACAGATTCATACTTGTAAACTTAGGCAATTTTTTATTATTATTCAGGCATGTGATTTTCGAATGTCGTGTGACGTTTTTGCAATTGCGTGATGTAACAGCTGCTGCTCGACGGCGATCCGGGCGCGGCGAAGCACCGCGCGGTGTTGGAGCAGTACAGGGCGAAGGCGGAGCACTATCTGTGCGCGTGCCTGGGCCGGAACGGCAACACCAGCGAGAACGTGGACCGGAGCCCCGGCGGGATGCTCTACGTGCGCCAGTGGAACAACCTCCAGTACGCCTCCAGCGCCGCCTTCCTCCTCACCGCCTACTCCAGCTACCTCTCCACCACCACCTCCGGCTCCCACCTCCTCCGCTGCCCCGGCGGGACCGCCGCGCCGTCCGAGCTGCTGTCCCTGGCGCGGCAGCAGGCCGACTACATCCTCGGCCGCAACCCACTGCGGCTGAGCTACATGGTCGGCTACGGCCGCCGGTTCCCGGTCCGCGTGCACCACCGCGGCGCCTCCATCGTCGCGCACAAGGCCAACAGCCGCTTCATCGGCTGCATGCAGGGGTTCGACAACTGGTTCGGCCGCGGCCGGGCCAACCCCAACGTGCTCGCCGGCGCAATCGTCGGCGGGCCCAACTGCCGTGACGAGTTCCGGGACGACCGCGGGAACTACATGCAGACCGAGGCGTGCACGTACAACACGGCCCCCTTGGTCGCCGTCTTCGCCAGGCTGCACCGCCTTAACACGGCGGAGGGGTGCCGGCGGGGGACGGCGGCGGCGGAGTGTAGATAAAGGTGGCGGCGGTGTGGAGGGCGGGAAATTCTTTTTTCTTTCTCCCATGCTTACTTTCATATATTTTTTTTGAACTGTTCATATGAGAGAGAAAGATAAAGAAAGAGAGTTTTGATTAGTGAAAGAAAGAACAGCGATCAATAGTGGAGAAATAAGGAGGAGAAAAGGGTGTGCAAAATCACATGTATTTTTAATCTAGGTGTGTCAGAATTGAAGGAAGCAAATCGAAAAGTACTGTAATGTTTACTGGAACAACAGTAAATATATAGACCATTACATGCATCTTACATCTGTATATATTTTTGAGTTTGCGTGTTTATCTGTTTCTTCATGAGCGTTTCCTCAATGTGTAGGAAAATGTACATTGTCCCTTGTGCATGCCCATATGAAATCTGAAGAAATTGTACATAAACTATCTTGCTCGTCTTTCTGAATCTTTCTGCATTCGGCTCGTCATTGTAGGCTAACACGGGCCGCTGGAGCATTGTTCGTTCCCCCTTTCATTTGGACTAGCCTACTTTACACTGGGCCGTTACAACCTGTGAATTGGGCCTTCTCAGAAGATCGCTGGGCAAGTTGTCAATGGCCTCCAATATCGCTCGGAAAGAGAGAATTTCACAAGAGATCGATAGTCAGCTCGCAAGTCGCTCGGAATGCGACTGACCCGTTGGGATGAGAAATTTCAGATTTTGACATCTTATTTGCGTGCCTCTCTGATTTTAACATACAATTCGCTTGTTTTTCAGAATATAACACCGATACTACGAATTTTTTCAGAATGTGACATTCTCTTATTTTTTTTTCTCAATTACGTTTTCCTCTCTACCGGACCGGACCAAACTGCCCCTAGCATCATCCGATGGCTCACTAAGTTGGGGATCGATTTGATTGAAATATCTCGAGCAACAGACTCGTTCGTCCTTATCTCCCCATCTCTTTTTCTCTATCAAGCTCGCCGTCGCCGTCGCCTAAGTTCCAGCTCGGCGCCGTCGCCCATGCTCTCGCGCTCGCCCTCCCTGTCTGCTGCAGGCCTCAAGACGCAGTTGCGGCCCGGTCCACATCCCTTCTCTCCCCATCCATTCTTCTCTTTGTGGAGCGAAGCACCGCCCCAAGCTGTTGCTCGGTGCCACCACCCAAGGTGTCTCGCTCGCTCCCCCTCTCTGTTGCAGTCCTCAAGACGCAGTCACGGCCCACTCGCCGACCTTAGTTGAAGTCGCAGTGCCTCCCCGAGATGCCGCAGTCATTCAAGGCGCATAGCTTGGTTTGAACCCTAGCTCATTGCCATTGGGGTTTGTTCAAGAGGTGGCGATCCGGTTGCCATTGATCCAGTGCCTGAACTGCAAGAAGGAGAAGGTGTTGGAGCTGATCGCAAGAACCGAGGAGAATTACGGGAACAAGTTATTCAAGTGCCCCCGAAACAATCGTGCAGTGAGTTCTCAAGAGCTTGTTTGCCAAATCAATTGTTTCAATTGCTAAGATTTTTGTTTTAATTTCGTATGCAGTTGCCTAATCGATGCCGATTTTACATGTTTCAACCGGAGTATGAGGAATTAGTTGGAAAGATTGCCATGGAATCGATCTCTGTTGGAGGTGGCGTCCCTAATATCTTGGAACAGCAAGAATTAAAGAACCCGAAGTTGGAAATTGTTGAAGTGAAGAAATAGTTGCTTTCGGAGACGAACAAAGCATAGTCTGAGAGTGGTGCAGAAGTCAAAATTGTCGAGATACATTACTGGAGCAAAGCTCTGCTATTTTTGACTTATGTCAATGTTGTTCTTATGTTGTTGTCGATCCTTGTGCTTCTAGTCAAGTAGAATTGCAGTAGTGGTTGTAGTAGGATGCTTGTTTGTAAGCTACGCTCTATGTGTTATGCAATGTAATATGCCTGACATTTGTCAAGTTATGCAATGTAAATTGGTGTTTTCCCATGTATCATTGTAAGTTGCAGTAATGAAAATTTTCATCACTGCCTCTTGGCCATTGCCCCACTTCACCCGTGATGCAAAATCCTTTTGCAAACTCTCCGATGAGCAACATCGATAGTCCACAACCCACTCATCATATTTGTGCGACACCAGCTCACAAGTTCCATCATCCAACTTAGCACAAAAATCGCCAAATGAAACACAGAGACTAAAAGCGGCACCAAGATCGATCCTTCCGAATATGAAAAAGAAAACAAGACAAAAATCATTTACCTTCCTGCCTAAATCGTCTGTGTTCCCACCCGTTTCTTCCCTAACTCGAGCTACAATAAGGATGGAGATTGGGTCTTACCCGGGAGAAACCTCGCTAGGAATCATGGAAGCTGACAACACCGTTCTAGTCGCCCTTGCTCAAGCAACCGATTTTGTAGCCAAACAAAATCATCACCCTTAGAGCAGCCCTCAAGAATCCTAGCTGAAACGAAGAGAAACTGGGTGACCTGTCCTTTTGTTTCTCTCTGTTTGGTTGACGGTTGAGGATCAAAACGATGAAGTCCCAAATACACCAGGGGCAGTTTGGTCCGGCCCGGTGGAGAGGAAAACGTAATTGAGAAAAAAAAAGAGAGAATGTCACGTTCGGAAGAAATTCGCAGCATCGGTGTTATATTCTGAAAGGCACGCGAATTGTATGTTAAAACTAGAGAGGCACGCGAATTAGGTGTCATATTCTGAAATTTCTTGGTTTGGATAGGCTTTTTCATGAAAAAGCTATTTAAATGGTTGACTTTTGACTGGATAAGAAAACGGTTGTGATTGAAATAAATTAAAAGCTGAGAAGCAGGTTGATAGAAGTTTTTCTAATTTTTGGTGTGCTGAAAAGCTAAAAAAAATTATTATAAAAACCAACAACCAAAATTCAATAGCCACAGTCGCTTCCTCAGATAGCTAGAAGCTATAAAGCTACAGCCTATCTAAACGGGGCCTAAGCCTATCAGCAGGCACTCACTTGCCACCAATTATTAAATTCTAGGCGCATTTACATCCAAGAATTAGATTATGTGTAAATTATGGATACACATTGTGTTCAGTGGTATTATGTGTTTTTTGCAAGTCTAGAGTCCTCCAATCTATCCCTACCATATGTAAGTGACTTGTACACATATGTGCATAAGGTGTGTTAGTTATGTGTGTCCTGTATATACTTAAAAAGATAGAGAATTTCACATAATATATTGTTTTTTTCAAAGTTTCTCCCTTTTTGTGAATTTTTTATGTTTGAAAGGTTTGAAACTTCTTTTTTCAAACTTCAAAAGTCTGAAAGTTGAGGATGGGTAATTAAGGAGATGCTTGCAGTTGCAGACGTACACTTGTTTGTTGTTGGTTCCTTCGAAGGAAGGCAAAGAGAGGCTCGACTACTGACTAGTCCGTACTAGCAGCGAGTGGGGAGGCGCTGACACCTCACCGGCCGAACCCAACCGCAAAGTAGGCACCGCCCCGTCCAAACCGCCGCGCGCGCGAGGCCGCAACCGCCGGAGCCGCCTCCCTCCCTCCCTCCCTGCCTGCCTCTGCCTCCGCCCCATCGCCGGCGATTCCGACCGCGCCACATGACCAGGAACCACACCCCGAAGTCGCTCGCCGTCCTCCTCCGCGCCCGCATGCACTCCGATCCCCTCCCCTCGCCCCCGCCGCAACCGTCCCCTCCTCCACCCGCCAACCCCGACCCTGCCGCCCCTCTCGCCGCCTCTATGCGCCACTGGCTCCACGCCTCCGCCTCCATGGCCTCCCCGCCCCCCGCGGCGCTCGACCACTTCTCCGACGGGTACCGATCCCTCGACCGCGGCGGGCGCCGCGAGGTCCTCCGCTCCCTCGCCACCGACTACGACGTGCCCCGCGCGCGCGTCCGCGACCTCATGCGCCAGTACATGAGCGTCGCTTCCGCCGCGGCGGCAGGCGGGGATGAGGCGGAGGCGGAGGAGGAGAAGGAAGGCGCCGCGGCGGCGCTGTACCGGATGGAGAGGGGGCTCCGGGACGCGCTCCGGCCCAGGTACGCCGGGTTCCTCGAGGCCATGAACGCGCAGCCCGGAGGGCTCAAGCTCCTTGCCGTGCTCCGTGGCGACCTCCTTGCCTTGCTGGGGTGAGATTGCTATCAAAACTGCCATTGCCATGCTTTGCTGTTGTCATCTCTAGAAACGGAAGGGGATATAAGGTGTCTTGGCGATTCCAAACTTGCAATGCAGGGAAGAGAACGCGCCGGCTCTTCGTGCACTGGATTCGTACCTGAAGGAGAAGCTCGTAACGTGGCTAAGCCCCGCGGCACTGACGCTCCACCAGATAACCTGGGATGATCCGGCCTCCTTGCTAGAGAAGATCGTGGCATATGAAGTTAGTGTCCAACTCCCCGTTGATATGATCCAAAGGATGGCCTGAAGTGGTACTGTGACGATTTAACTGACGATTTTGTTTTGTTGTGTAGGCTGTGCATCCAATCAGGAATCTGATAGACTTGAAGAGACGATTGGGTGTCGGCCGTCGTTGCTTTGGGTACTTCCATCCAGCAATACCAGGTTGGATTGACTGCTTGGTTGCTAATTGTGGTTTGCTGCACTTCTAGAGTATTACTACTGCCTACTTATGATGCCACAACCGAATCTAGTCTTCAAGTAACTGTGCAAGTGTGCCTGACCAAATGTGAATATCTAGTTTCATAAGTTCACCGATATTTTCCTACACATGTTTTAATTTTTCATAAGGACGAAATCAGTGTATGACAACATCTATACAGTTAGCGGTTAAGATGTTAAGTGCACCAGTTCACTGTTTGTGGGATGACAATTCCTGAGTTTGCAGTTAACTTTCTCTGAGTGCTCTTACTGTCTTTGTTAACATTAGGGGAGCCCCTGATTTTCATTGAGGTTGCTTTGCTCAAAGATATGGCTACATCTATACAGGTGATTAAAGTCTGTCATAGTTTATTCGATTAAATGGGCATTCTACTCCTCTGCACCTTATGCTCGTCTTTTATCATATCAGGAGGTCTTGTGGGATGACCCCCCGACTCCTGAATGTGAATCCAACTGTGCACTGTTTTATTCAATATCGTCAACCCAGGTAAGCAAAGTTGCTTAGGATTATTAACAAATAAAGTTCTGTGGTAGGCATTAGCATGACCAATAAACTGGTGCCTAGAACTGATTGTCTATTAATATTGTCAGCCTGGCCTATCAGGTATTAATCTGGGGAAGTTTCTTCTGAAGCGTGTGATTGACATGTTGAGAAGAGATATGCCTTTAGTACAGGTACCACTTCTAATATCTGCCCATCAATAATCACTATTATACACATCTTTATTCTTATTTTCATTCTATCGGAAATCGTTGAAAATGCAATAGTTTTGTGCTTCTATGAGTGTGCATTGATTGTTTCACTTAAAAACTATAGTAATCACTGTTTCCTGCAAAATCAGTGCAGCATTAATGGTAACATAGCAGATAATTCATCAGGCTTCTTAAGATCGTGTTAAGTAGTTAGCTATGTTTACTGGTACATCAAATATCATATACTTCTTATGTTGGTACTTCATGCAGATTTTTGCGACACTTAGCCCAATCCCTGGTTTCATGCAATGGCTTCTTGCTAAGCTGGCCTCCCAAATAAAATTGGCAGAGACAGAGTCACGAGAGGTCAATTCATTAGGAGGAGCTAGTTCTACTTTCAGAGAATCCATCCTTCTCCCCGATGAAGAGAAGATGATTCATGATGCCAGGTATGTTCAATTCTGACAAAATGTGGCAAACTGAACTTCACCTGATTCAGCATTGTTCTTGTTTTATCCTTTTCAGAGTAATTGCTTTTTCTGTTTCAGAATTTAGTACCTGATAACTCTAAAGACTTCAATTTTCTGAAGAATTTGGATGTTGAAATTTTAGAAATATGCATAGTGTGTTCTGTAATCCACCAACTCCTGTTCACGTTTGTTGTGAATATCTTGGATATTCAACAAAGAAATAGTGTAAAAGCCTAAAAGTTGCTTCTTGATCTTTGATCATCTGTGCTGTTACTGTTGCTGCAGTGATCAAGCTGATGGAAAACAAGGAATTGAACTATTGTTAGATATACTGAAATCAAGTCAGTGGGTAAAGTCTGACAAGTTATCTGCTGCATTGAGATCTCCTCTTATGCGTCTGTGTGCAAGGTATGCAACAGCATTATTTCCACTGTATGCGCACATCTCAACAATACATATTAGTTCATTTTCTGAGTATGTGGAGCATCATGTATTAATTGCAACCATTGATAGTCTTCATTATGATGTATAGGTATCTTGCCAGAGAGAAAAAGCGAGGAAAAGCTCTAGATGCTGTTGCCAATTTCCACTTGCAAAATGGAGCAGTAAGTTAGCCACCATCAGAAATTCAGTCTCATGCTGAGGATAGATGTGGTTTTGCAGGGTTTAGAACCAGAAAATTTTGTTTGGTCTACCTACACCAGAAAAATTAAATTTCAAATAATTTTCATAGAACCATGTTGTAATATCATATTCTAATACTGCTTTACTGATGTAAGACGTTTTATGCTACTTTTTATGTATAAAATTTGGGGCTTTGGGCCTAATCATATCAGAAGAATAGCTGTTTGAAACAATTCTGTGGCTTTACATAACAAGACTAGCTATTTTGGCAGATGATTGAGAGAATAAACTGGTTGGCTGACCAATCAGAGAAGGGCATTCAACAAAGTGGAGGTATCATGGTAAATTATCTTTACAGGTATGCTTCTATTGAACTAATGCTGATCTGAATACTTTTGGATAAGTTTCATGGACAATATGTATTGTAAAACTGTCACAACATTCAGGTTAGAAAATATCGAAGAGTATGCACTGTCATATTCGGGTACAGGGCTTATCCATTCTACACCTAGCTTGTCCCACTATCTTGAGGTAACTTTTATTCTTGGCTTGTGCTGTATACTGATATTTTAAGTGGCCTGCCCCTTTTTATCACAAGTATTTCTTCATCCTGCCTTTTGTATCTCACTGAGAACTCTGTAACAGCCAAATGATACGTGAGACGGAACGAATTTTGCTTCCACCAAGGTATTATATCAGTCATTGGATACTTTGGACCAAGATGATTTACAAGGATAGGATATTGCACTTCTTCCCCTGTTCATCATGGACATGGCGGGCTCATAAAATAGGCTTGTGCTAATATAGCTGCCTGCATCTGTGTTCTAGTTGGTCCTGCAATAGTTTGTAAGAGGCTGCAAAACTGATATCCTAACTTCTTGTGCATGCCTTTTCTTTTGGAAAATGTAGCAGAAATTATTGCACGGATGTGCGTATCATGCGTGTGCATGTAGGAAGAAACATTTCTGACATAGCTGAGACCAGACTGGTTCAGGGACCTCCAGCATATTACGTGCACACTTTTTCTGTTGTTGTTGACACTGCCCTGCGTGCACTCTTGTGAACTGGCTTAGCTTCTGTAGGGGCGATCCGCAATTTGCAAGGACGCCGTCCAGTGTTTTGGACTCTTGCCTGCACCGCGCTGTTTGAGAATAGCCTCAACATGGTTTGCTCCGTTCGGTGTGCTCATACTGTAAATGCATGAGCTTTTTGAAATTATTTCAAGTGCAGCTTAAATAAATTCAAATACTTGTAGCACTACGTCCTGGCTGCACGGCTGAAAATAGAGCCGTTCGTACGACTACACAATTGACTGCTGTCAACAAGCGGAGTTCGAGATCCAAATGGGCTTGGCTCGAGCTAGAGCGAGCTTATGTTGGACTCCGATGCTCCGAGCTTGGGTCTAGGCTCGAGCTCGAGTTCCACTCAAGTAAATTCGCTAACAAATTACACGTGGGCATTTCTCTTCTCTTTTCTCCTCCTTAAAAAAATCGCTAGTGCACGTATCGTCAACGTTTTGTTCTGCGCTCCTTGCCCCTGGATCGGTCTACGCACGATTTTTCTCCTCCGCATTTGCTTGGTTTTCTTCGGCGCGCCTGCCCGCCCGCATCTCCGCTTGCTAGCCCACATCCTTCCACATCCCGTATCTCTCGTGCCGCCCGTCCGTCGTCACCTCCTTCCCTTCCACGCCGCCTCTGAGATCTCCAAGTTGCCTGCCTGCTCTTCGCTTGCCCCACCAGCCTCCATTTTCACTCGCCACCTCCTTGCCACTGTATCCTTTCACCCGCCCCTCTTCATTGGCCTCGCCATCCACGGGCCACAGCTCCACCCCATGACGCCCCGCTCTTCCTCCGCTCTTCCCTTCCAGGATGCAGTGAAGTGGCAAACGCAATCGAGGAGGGTAAGCCGACAACGAGACGGTCCTCCTGAGACGCCCCGCCCATCACCGATATGTCCTATCCCATCGCCGAGGCAGCCCCCGCTCCAGCGAATCCTTTGCCTGCCGTTAGCTCCGAGCTAGACCGCGCCTCCGCACCTCCATTCCCTACCATGCTGCCGCCCGTAAAAGGACGACCTCGCCGCTGCACCTCTGAGAATCTGCCACCGGTCGGTTATAGATAAAGGCAACAATTGAGAACCCCAGTGTCCCATGCCATCGTGCATTCTCTCCACGAAAAGTGCTGCGTAAATTTTGCACATGATGGGATCATACCAAATATATTCTTCTTTCCAGATCTATCCATATACTATGGGATTGGCAGCATCATAATAATTCATAGGAAAATCCAAGAAAGAACAGAAAATACTAGAACTTGTATTATTAATTGAAATAAAAAAATAAATATACACAACTTTTTTATCTCAAAACTTTAAGTTTATCTCAGTCTTCAGACAAGTCATAGGAAAATGGGGAGCATTGTCGTACCATACATGCGAACCATTTGCTTCCAAACCCCACCCCAAGCGGCTAGACAATCTGCCACTTTGCTACATTCATGTGGGGACACAAAGACGTTACATATAGTAAATGATGATAGCATAAACACCCTAAACCCAGCCAAAGCTGATGCATCAATCTCCAGGACAACTCTTTAAGTAAATTGACCACATGCCATCTGCAAACATCTCAATTCACGATTTGCTATCGACAAAGTTCGTTTTCACTATGTACCACTAACACAATTCACGATTTGCTATCGACAAAATTCGTTTTCACTATGTACCACTGACAATCCAAAACTTATACTTCATACCATTACCGTTCGCAACACATCATTTAACATGTCAAATATTCTAAAAATGACCCTATTACCCTCGATCCAAAACAGAAGCCAACCCTTCCCTCAAATCCCATCGACAATCCCTAGCCTCCAAATCGCGATGGGAGGCAACAGGGACGGCAAGGGTGGCATGGGCCATGGCATGGACGACCGCGACAACGTGGCCCGCAATCAGGACGATAGGGGCAACACGGGCCGTGATGTAGACAATAGCACCCACGGCGAGGAAAATGACAGCAGCAGCTTGTACACAATCTAGGTGAATGTTTGAGTTGTATATGATATACGTTAGAGCTATGACCTAGTACTTGCTAGGTATATGGCATACGGTGAAAATATGTTTATTTTGGTGCAGTGGTATAGAGTGAAAGTTTCATTATGCTCCATAACCCACAAAATATGGGTAGAATGGACTTTTCGTATGGCCAAACGAAGCATAAACGAACGTCATGCAACGGTGATGGTATGAAGTAAAGAATCTAGCATTTTAGTGGTACAACTTTGTCAATGGCAAGAAATAAAACTTGAACATTCTTGATGGCATACAGTCAATCGACCCAAACTCTTTCCATCCCTAATGATGCGGAATGTTGGAGCCTGTGTATTTGTATATTGTAATTTTGCTCTTCTAATTGCTAGATCGTGAGAGACCTATGAGGCCCTCACATCATCTCACTGAGGCAACTCGAGGGCGACCCTGACCCTCTACCTCCCCACCCTGTCAACCGCTTGGCGCGATCATCGTGGCTAGCGTCGGCCAGTGGTGGTGTCGGCAATCAGCAGCATAGTTGCAACTTTCCTCCTCCATTCCCTTCATCCTTTCTCCCTCTTGTAGATCTAGTGTGTCTTGAGCTTTGGACTGTGGTGGTGGTTTTCCTCGAGCTTCAAACGCTCCCTTGGGGTTCAAATCTATCTCCCTAGGGTCTGGATCTGATGGACTCTCATGGTGAGGGCCATTGTCGTCGAGGCAGCCAGCTCTGGGTGGGCCATGCACTTTGGCGGTGGCCTATAGGCTCCTGGAGGTCGTACAGGTGCCGCTCGCCGAGGTTGTGTTGGGCTATTCGAGGCGGTGGTTCCGAGATGCACTCTTGGTGGTGCGCGCCATCGACGCCACATTATTGGTGCTCATCGTCCAAGTGTTCCTATCCACAAGGGCTCTAGTCGCAATGGTCGAAGCCGCAGCCGTGGTGCTCGTGGCATCCCTACCAATGTGGTAAGTTCTACTCAGGTCTGCCGAGTGTGTTGGGGCTTCATGTTCCGTGACACATCCTCTGAGATCTACGACCACCAGTCTTCTCGTGGGCTCTTCCTGTACCGACCTCCCCGCGCTACATCAGCTCCTCCCCTTATCGGATCTATCTCTCTTCCCCTAGATTAGGAGCATGGTGTGCTTTGTGGATTCAAGCTGGCTCTGTGGACGGTGCATTTGTGCGGAGTCAGCGATTGCTTTGTCTACATGAGGCTGGTGGGGCACGGGGTCGCCAAGCAAAAAGCTTTGCTCGACTTCTTCCAGTGTCGGCAATGGCAATGCCCTTGGGCACCACTTCCCTTCTTTGAGACGTCGTCGTGGTGCCTTCTTTCCACCATGGGGACTATTCGGGTAAACACCCAGCTCAAGCTCTCAGAACCGGTGATGACGGCGTCTCCAACATTGTGTTCTCCTTGGAGGCATTGCCTTGGAGGGTTCCTCATGTTGGGTGGCTGTTGGCTTGGACCAATCAGCTTGGTGGTGACGTTGCCTACAATTAGAGCAAGTTTAGCAAGGTACTTGGGCAGGGTTGCGGTTAGGGATGGATAACGAGCTGGCTCGGCTCGGTCTAGCTTGTTATGCTAACGAGCTAGCTCTGCTAGTCTCATTAAGGAACCAAGCTAAAAGATAGGCTCGGCTCGGCTCGGTCCAACTCGCGAGCCAGACATAGTCGCCACTATCCCTGGCAGTCACTGACACGGCTCTGCTTGACATAGTGAGCTGCAGGGGCCCTTGGGCGTGAGCCGGACTGCAACGTGTTGTGTTGTGACATCGTGTATTGACAACACCATTTGTGAGTCCATCCACCTTCATCAGCTCCTTGATCTGTTTCGGAGTGGCAACTGCGCCAACACAAATTCAGCACAATGATCAAGAAACATATGTGCAATTGCCCGTAACAATGTGACAAACGACATAATCGGATCATGGAACCTGACAATGTGAGAGATAGCACAATCAGACCCCACGTGACCATGTCAGGTATAACAGGAGTTGGGCGATACGACGTCGAGGGCTCTAGGTGGCACGACGTGCCAACGTCGAGGGCTCCAGGCGGCGCGTCGTCGATGGCTGGAGGTGATGGCGGCTCGGGAAAAGGGCGTTGTCGATGCGTCGAGCTAGGGCGTGGTCACGTGGAGCAATGCTTAGGCCTCAGGCCTCATGTGGGTCGGCTAACTGGGTCTAGCTTGCTAGGCTCGCGAGCTAGCTCACGAGCTAGCTCGGGCCAACTCGTTAACAAAATGAGCTAAAATGTTGGCTCGACTTGTTACAAAATACAATAAGCCGGTCCGAGCCGAGCCGAGCCAAGCTGGCTCGCGAGCTTTGAGCTATTGGTTCACCCTAGCTGCGGTTTAGATTATTTGGCAGTCTTCTGAGCCTAGTTTAGGTAGGTTGCTTGTCTGCAGTGATTATGGTTTCAGCTCGGTTTTTTCTAGTTAATCGAACGTTTGTATGGTTTGGTGTTGTTCCCTCTATATGATGCAATTTCTTATTACGTGAAACGGCAGTCTGACTCTCTTTTTTAAATGGAAAGTAATTCCATTAAATCAGAGGTGTCGCAGAATTGCTGGCAAATATCAATTGGATACAACTGGGTAGGCTGTCCAGAATGGGATCAGCTTCCACCAGACACACACTCCCTAGCACCGCTAGTCGCATGCGCCACTTTATTATATTCTCTTGGCCTAACTGTTACCGAAGTACCAATAAACTCATGACGAAGTAGATTCTTAAGCTCGATGATGAGTCCGCCAACCGGTGTGAGATCATAGGCCGATGAGTAGACTGCATGCTTAAGGGCATTAGTTTCTACCACAATGTTTCCCATGCCCAGATCCATTGCTGCCCTTGCTCCCTGCACACACGCTATAACTTCGGTTTGGAAAGGATCTTATGAGATGACTCAGGCTTCCTCTCCCAGCGCACACCGCATCGCCATCATGGTCTCGGATGGCAAAGCCCCATCTTCCCGAATTTGTCGACGAACAGAACGATGCGTCGCAATTTATTTTCAGGCTCCCCGGCGGTGGCTTCTCCCACCTTGCTTCAATTCTGGCTGAGACTGATCTTTCTTTGTTGAGCACGATTACCATCGAATTACAGCAAGTCCTCCCCTCTCAATCTTATTTATTTTTACTTGTAAGATACCAGATCAGCCCAACCCAGCTTGATACCCGCAGGCTAGATATACTTTCGGGTTGGGCCTAGGCAGAAATTTCCAGCCCAAAATGAGCAAGGCCCTTCCTCGGCCTTTCCATTTCCTTGCCACATCATCAGCAAGAACCTGGCCCTTCAATGAGCCATCCCAATGGTTCTTCTTCCGATGGTGGCCTTCTTGCTTCAAATCCCATTGCACTACACTGATGGAACATTTTCTGGCATTTCGAATTTTGTTTTCACCTTCCACAGATCTCGAGGCAGGCTTTGAAGGCCAGGATACTAGGTGCAGCTGTTCCCAGGTGCACAAAAATCCTCATTGCTGTTTGAAGTATTGTAGATTTATTCCCGCGATGGAGTATACACTTTATAAAGCCAAGAACATACATACATAGCCAAAAGTTCCAGTGTTCTATCCATACAAGAGATTTCTTACACAAGAGGTCAAGCAATACCCTTGGTATTGCTATTTCTAATTACCCAAGCGGCCATGCATACCCTTGATATTGGTTGCCTACTTCAGCCAGGGGCTCAGAAGTCAGAACTGCTGCGCTGACTGGCGGAAACCTGAGCACAGACTACCTTAGTTGTGACAACGATCATCTATCGAACATATATATACAGCGTCGTTTATTTTCACAATAACTTAAAAACAACATTCTACTTGCGGTGCCTACGTAGACGGTCTCACCATCAGCACCGCGACGGTCGCTTGTATGTAGGGGGTAAGGACGGGCAGTTCTCATTCATTTTGGCATACGGTTCAATCGTGTTGTACTCCGGCAGCTCCATCCTGTATTCTCCGAGGATCTGGCAGAAAGGAAGCTTGTCGGATTCCGTATTGCACCAGCTTGGAAGCCTGGCCTGGTTGTCTTCGAAAATCTTGAGCATATATGCATCCCGAATCTGAAGAAAAGAAGCAGAGTCAAACAGGGGAGAAGACTTTAGTATTCCGACATCAATAAACAAGAAGAATGATGTGAGAAAAAAAACTTGAGCATGAAATGTGTGGACATGTTTTCTGCTTTAACACTTACAGTGAACTCTGTAACCTGAATTGACTCTGAAAAAGGAGCAAACATTCCAGCCTCCTTGTACATTGCAAGAATGAAGGCAACACAGGTGGTTGATTTACCATCACTGTATACCCATTCGTCTTGCTCAGGTATTGTGAGCAACTGATCAAAAGACATTCCGCGTCTTTCGGTCTCCATAATGATCCCCTGAAGGTCCAAACCCTACAAAAAGTACAGATGATATGAATTTGATAATTGAGCATAACTGTAACAATTAAAGCAAGAGCAAATTAGACAAAAAAAAATTCCATTTTAAAGAAAAGCTATCTCGGTTTGAGCAAAACACCCAACTGAACTTATTTCACGTCCAACTAAGTCCAGTCAAGCCCATCACAGACCAACAACCATGGACCATAGCCCAAGCCATTATTACAACTAAAAGTTAGCTGCCGTAGAAGCATGTAGGTATGCACAACTAGAACTGAACTGGAGTACCCCATGAAAACCACAGGTTTAACAGACATCACAACATTTTTTTAACCTTACGCCGAATTAAAATAAAATCTCATGAGTACCCAATGAAGGAGCATCAATACAGAGTAGCTTACAAACCTCAGTGCCAACTCGTTTGTTAAGGGCTTCATTCCACATGTTCGCAGCATAAAGTGGCTGTAACCTAGTCCACATTGACATAACAGCCATTACCTGAAAACGGTGTACGACAAAATTGAGGTGCAACATTATCGATGATAAAAAGTGCAACATATAAAATAGATTCACGCAACCTGGATATCCTAGTCTTTACTGAACAATCAGGTCATCAGATCATGAGAATCAATTTCAGATTCAAAGCCCTCCATAATTCTAGGAGTATTAACATATGCATCAAACCTCAAGAGATCATATGCTGCATCTACCTTTATAGACATTTTTTACAGTATGTTCCTGTGCATTTTAGTGTATCAACTAGCTTTTTATTTTCTTCTAATTAAATACCACCACATGAAAGGCGTTCAGTTTTTATTGAGTTTAGATAATTGAATTAATTTTGTGCGCATCAACTAGGTAAGTTCATTAGCTGATTTAATCACATGGTTACTTGCATAATATTTTGGTCCACATTAGCACACAATCCGCATATGATGTTCTCTCCCACAGGCATGCAAAAATTCTGAAAAAGGCATGCTTAAACTCTGATAACAGTATCATACTGGAGATAAACATGGTAATTTACGCTTTCCAAAGATCAACAAGAATTACCAGGTTAGTATCAAGAGGAGGTGGATAATTATCTCCTATTGTATCAATCCAGCTAAATATCATGTTATGATAGCCATAAGGCTTTCCAGCCATGCTCCGGGCATAGTCCCATGCAGCACTTTGGTTAAATCTGGCACGGACATCAGGGTGTAATGGCAGAAGGGCTATCTGAGGATTTGATTCGTCCTTGAGTGCCATGGCCCACCATTCATCCCAAGGAACTATAGCAATAACTTCCTCTCCCTGTTATTTTGCAAATCATTATTGTCAAGAAATATGGCAACTGTTAGTACTTGTACAAGAGTAAAATGCATGAAACACTCAGTACAAGGTTTTTTGGGCAAAAATGTTCCATTGGCTAATGTTGTGTTGCAACAGATGCCTGAGACGATCAGAAAATAACTTTTGGAAATAGAAAACCTTCATCAACTGCATTCAAAAAGCCCCCCCCCCCGGCGCATCGTCTCCCCAGACACCACCGCCGCTGCTAAGAACCACCTACTTCCGCCCGCGTGCGGCCGCTGTCTCCGCCATCCGCCGACGACGTTTGTAGGTGGTGGCGGCCGCCGTTGCCTTGCCCCTTACCCCCCCCCCCTCCCCCTTCCTCTTTTCCTCCCCTTCTTCCGGTGGATCATCGTTGGTGGCGTTTGTTGGCGGCGTTCGGTGTGGCGCCAGCAGATCCGTCTCTGGATTGGCCGGATCCATCTGGTGGCCGCGCTCTCGTCCCAGGGCCGGTCGGATCCGGTGGTTCCTGTCCCGTGGCCAGTCAGATCCGGCAGTTCCCGTCCCGTGGCCAGTCGGATCCGGCGGTTCCCGTCTTGTGGCCAGTCGGATCCGACGGTTCCCGTCCCGTGGCCGTGCTCATGGCTGGCTGCGTGCTCCGACTCTGTCCCTGTGCGTGCGCGTGTCCTTGGTGGGGGTTCCGGTGTAGCGCCGGTTGGATTCGTCTCATGGCTGCGTTCTCGTCCCATGGCCGGTCAGATCCATGGTCCTGTCCCGTGGCCGGTCGGATCCGGCGGTTCCCATCCCGTGGCCGCGCTCGTGGCTGGATGCGCTTCGGCTCTGCCCCCGTGCGTCCGCGCGTCCATGGTGGGGGCACGGGATGTGGTGGGGCTAGTCGAGGAGTTCGGCTCGTTTCCGGGCGCGTGACCGCTTGGCGTTCCGGGTGCCTTGGCTGCCTCAGTGGGGGGTCTTGTGCCGCCTATTCGGGCTCTTCCCCTGTCGGCTCCACGTGCTGCCTCGGCGCTGTGTGCTGTTGCCTCGTCCTCCGCTGTGCGACCTCGGCGCTACGTGCTACTGCTGCTTGGCGTGGATGATGCTACGGCGGCACATTCTTGCGCTGCTCTCGGGTCGGTTGCCTGTACTGCTGTTCAGGATCCCGCTGCTGCAGGGGGCCTTGGGTCCCCTCCCTTTTGGCTACGTCATTGTTAATCTGTTGGCTCCTGCTGCCTCCCTCCCGCTCGGCTATGGCAAATCCAGTCTCTTCTTTGTCGGGTCGACTGTGTGCTCAGCGTTCGGGGTGTGGGCTCAGCGGGCGCCTTCCTGGTTTTGGCGTCGTCGATGCTCCACACCCACTTTGCTTCTCCTCCCCTTTCCGACACCCCTCGGTCTAGGTTGGCGCCAGCTTTCTTTCCTCTTTCGTCGGGCCAACTTCGACGACCTAGGGGCTTCTTCGGGGTCGGGAAGGGGTGAGTCGCTGCGTGGTTGGGGCTTTGGCGTCTACGTCAGGCCTGGCGTTGCCTCGTTGAGGGTCTCTTGGCCTGCGCCACCTTTTTGTGCAGGTTTTCGAGGTGGAGAGCCACGGGCGAAAGCACTGCCCGGCTTGCTGGTGCTAGTGTCGGTGACGCCCAGGGCGTCATTCCCTCCATGGAGTCAACATTATCGCGTCTCCTCCACCCTGGATGTTTCTCCGGGTGAAAACCCCGTCCAGATGGGCGACGGCGGTATTGTTGTCATGACCTTCCTGAAAGCGTCGCTCTGAGAAATCCCTGCTCTCTTTGTTTGATCCGCCGGTTCCTTTCTATAGGTTCACCCCTATGTCCTTAGTTCGCGGCTGCTCTTCTTTCTTTTGGCACTTCTGGACATCGATTTGTTCCAATGCGCGCTCCTCTGAAGCGACGTACTGCCGGCTTGTGTGTCAGAGAGGTGTGGCGTGAGAGCTAGGCTTCGCTGACCGAGTGGAGTGGGCAGAGAGGTATGGCATGGGAGCAAAGCTCCGCCGGCCAAGTTGTGTGTGAGACAGTGTTTGGTCGGTTAGCGCGCGAGTTGAGTTGGTTTGTCCTTATCTGCTATCTGGTTGTGCCTTTGGTGTGGGCGTCACTCTGTTTTCGAGGTCTTCTTGTCGTCTTGGGGTTGTTTGCCAGTTCCTTTGAACCGTGCGGTTGTGAGGTTTTCGGACCAGGTTTCTCTTATAAACGGGGTCATCTTGGCTATTTTGGTCTTCTCCTCTCTTAATGAAATGGTCCGCACGTCTCCTGCGTATTCTAGAAAAAAGAAGAAGAAAAGAACTCCAATATTCACCAAGAGATTGACGAAGATGTCAAAAAGACATGAAATTATTGGAATAAGAGAAAACTAATATATGTACTGCAAAACCAACCCCAAGAAACATAGACTGGTACCAAAAGGTGCTACCCAGAAGATAAATTTTGAACCTCAAGAGTATCAAAACAAAAGGGATGAGTTTACAGAGCAGCAAAAGTTCAATTGTGTTGCAGTTTAGTCTTAGTAATATATGCAGAATGATAACCATTTGTACTACTTTTGTGATTCTTGATCACGATTAAGACAAAGAATGAGTAAAGAAATGAAAACTGCCTTAAGATACATGAATCACATTGCGGAGATGAAATTTAATCAACCAAGACTATACATCGTAGTGTAGAGAATTTTATCAGTTACCTTTTCATTTTCATAGCCTGACTCTGCAACCCAGAGATCACCCTTCTCATCTTTTAAGCAAACTGAAGTATGCCCAGCAAATGCACCAGTCACCCATTTCTCTAATGTCTCAAACCCACCCCATCGACCTCGAATCTTTGATAGAGCCAAGAAGTCACCAGACTGTATATCCTCTTTTCTAATATTAGCAACCCAAGGCTGGGAACGTTTCTCAAACGAAGCTCCCATATGCTTCTCCAAAAAGGCTAAGTTGGAATGTTGACCCCAGGCGGTGTTTGAAAACAAAGGCAGGACATCAATCAAAGATAACAAAGTTCCGAGCATCCCAGATGGCATAAGAAAAACAGAAATGCCATGCTGCTTCACCTGGTCACAAACATGAAGTGTTAGACTTTTTGAAATAAATCTGATGAGATAGCCAATGTTGAAAAAGAGGAACTTTCAGAAAGAGAACACACATATTCCAATTCTGCTTCTTCTTCCCATGATTTAATCTCCAAAGTGTGTTCCCGAGCAGCAAAATAATAGTCCCATGTTATCCTATATGGTGTTGCAAACACATAAAGATCCATGCATGTCCAGCTTTGAGCTGAAGCAGTCTGCATAAGCACAGGAAAAACAACTTAGTTAAGACAATACAAAACAAATTATAAATGGTACTGATCATTTAATACGACCAATCTTCATGAACTATTCCAGTGCAGATTAAGTCAAACCAGAGATTCAGCCCTGGTTTGACAATGAAATGAACCCGATTCTAGGATGTTCAATAAAGCAGAAGGATGAATTCCAAAATAATTAAAACAGCCAAGTATTCACTTGAGCTCCAAATACATCAAATCCTTCAGAAATTTAATAGGCATTTCATAATAAATTTGATTATAATATTTCGATCGTATTTTATGTTTACAAAGGAGCTAAAACAGTTATCATGTCACAAGCTCTGCTACTATGACTTAACAATAGTCATGAGAAAATTTTCATAACACATATCAGCAAAACTGATAAATTCATTTAAAAGCTAAGAAATTTTCGGTCCAAGAAGCAAAACCCATCTAAAGGAAAACATAAAGGCAAAATTACAATATTGAACATTTCACTAAAGCCAACATTATCCCTATAATCGCACAATGAAGCAAGATTTTGCAGAAGGGCAGAAAATTCTCTAACCCCACGTCCCCACCGGAAAGAGAACTAATACTAACATGGCTACAACCCAAGAGCTTGTTTACCACTACCAATGAAGCGTATCCAACTATCCATCCACACATACAAACGCCACTGCAAAAAACAAAACAAAAGCTTCTCAAATCTCAATTCACTATTGCCCAACACTCCCAAATCATACAACCAAGCGGGATTCACAACCAGGTAATTCCACTTAATTTCACAAAGTTGCAGCGACTAAGGGGACACAAATTTCATCAGAACTAACAACGGGGGGGTTCAGGAAGGAACCTTGAGGCGAAGGACGGCGCCGCCGACCTCGGTACCGTTGCGGTCGCCGGGGGTGAGCTCGATCGCGGCCTCGTTCTCGGCGAAGCAGGCGCCGCTCCACGCGGCGGGCGACGGCGCCCCGGGCGCCACGGCGGCGACGAAGGAGGGCAGCAGGTCGACGGCGCTGTGGAGCGTATTCATCACGGGCCACGCCACCTGCCGCGGCAGGATGGGCAGCACGTCCCGGGGGCTGAACGGCGCCTTCAGACCCAGCACCGCCGCCCCGCCCCGCGGCACCGCGGCGGACATCGCGAGGAGGACGATGAGGAGGAGGCAAGGGAGTCGCCTCAGCGGCGGGGATGCCGCCAACGCCATCGCCGGCGGCGGCGCACGCGGCGCCTTCGTCCCGCCGATTCGCGTTGATTTTTTTTCCCCTTCCCCCTTGACTCGCCGAGGTGGGTTTGCGCGGTGGCGCCGTGGCGGGCGAGAAAACGTGCCGTGCGCGGACGGAGTCGCTGGTCGCGTTCGCGTCGAAAGAGGCGCTTGCGTGGCTTATGGATTTGGGGTGGATCTGGTTGGGTTCGAGTCCGGGTCCCACTGGGGCGCGTGGCCCACGAGGCTGCAGGCGCTAGGTTCTGGGGCCCGCGTTGCGTTGCTTTTGGATGATGCTGTTGCACTTTGGCTTTGGGTTCAGAGTTTGTATGCGCTGGAAAATTAAATCTGATTGGAGCCGAAATTTAATTTCACCACTTACCTTGCTGTTACATATCAAAAGGACCATAAAACGATTGATTTGCAGTCTCACGATTGATATATTTTTTCATACTAGTAATTGTACATGTGTTTCGTATATATAAAATTAATATAGGATATAGCCGCTATCTAGGTCCGATGGAGGGGAGGAAATACATAGCATTGAACGGTTTAGGAGGGAGGGGAATGATGAGTACCGAGAGTCTAGAAGAGTGAAATGGATTGTATCGTTCAAAATTAGCTGTCTGTAGTAATGTTGTGAGAATGATCAAGATGTCCAGCGATTTATGAGGAGATAAAAATAATTCTCGTATAGTACTTTAGGGTGTGTTTGTTTACCTGTATCAGTGGTATCTTACCTATGCCTGTACGTATATTCCCGTGAAGAAGGTCGCTTGGTGATATGCTCGAATCGAACTTCTCTATGAAACTTGGTTCGGTGGATATATTGCATCTGCTACAGTGCTGCAATAGGTCACTCGTTAGTCTCAGGCGCAGAGTCACTGTATCCTCTCATTACAATTAACCAAACACCTTCACATGACCATTGCATCCACAGGTGTAGAGTTATTGCATCCGTTTATACAGACAACCAAAAACTTTTCTTTTTAAAGTTACTACATCCACTCAGCCTGCTTCTACTTCTTCAGGATATACGCTAGAGTTCTATAAAAATCCATACGAACAACCAAACACACCTTTAGTGTAAAGATAGCACGACAGAGATAACTTCCGTGGTAGATGGCAATGTAGGCGGCGACGCACCCTCTCCAAAAAACCAGCGATGTAGGCAAAGTATAGGAGGTGACATACCCTCTAGAGAAACCTAACTATAAAAGTATGAAAGATAAATAATATACGTCTAGATATGAAATGTAAATAATTGAATTAATTATGTGAGTAACAATAAAGTTAATCTCTTAATTCGTGGGTGGGGAGATTGAAAATATTTTTAAAAGAAGAAATAGGGCTCAACTTTGCACGATAAATAGTGAAAATCTAAATCAATCACAACTCTGTGTGTTTTATAAGAATATATAAAAATATAAAATCTCGGTAGCTCAGGAATGTTGAGACCATGCGACAAATGCAGATGAACTATGGGTACTGCCATCTTTCAGGTCCTGTTTGGAACCCAGGTGTTTCATTATGGGACGCCAATGATTTAAAGACCTGCGAAGGAATTATTAACCTATCCCTTTTATCCTTGCCAACCGCTACCAGATCTTCAATCATCAGTAGCATCCCGTCCGGCATGAACACAGTGACACTAGCAGCCATGGGCAGTGAGCTCAAACATACAAACGGATACTGCAGCACGCGCACGTCCTCTACCACTATAATCCACTACCACGACAGTCGACAAAGCGGGAAAGGAAAAAAGTTTCAAATCTACACCTTCCGGAATCATGTCCTGACCACGACAAAATCTAATAGACTGTAAGGTAAAATGAAGAGAAGGTGATCTACTGCTCGGCGGAGTGGGGCCTCTTGGCGGCCTCCTTGGCGGCGGCTGCGTTCTTAGCGGCGGCGACGGAGCGGGAGAAGGAGCCGGAGAAGTTGGCGTAGAGGTCGACGACGCGGGAGATGTTGGTGTTGAGCTCCCGGATGAGCCCCACGTTGCGGGACAGCCCGTCGGCGTCGCGGCTCTTCTGGTTCTGGCTGATCTCCTGGATCAGCACGCGGTTTTGCTCCAGGATCCCCTGCACCTCGTCGAAGCTCCGCTGCAGCAACTGCGGCAGCTTCCCAACTCCGCTCCCCCCTGCTCCGCCGACGCCGGGGTCGACCTCAATGCCTTCGCCAATACCGTTGCCCGTCCCCGCTCCCGCTCCCGCTCCCACTCCAGCTCTGGCCAAGAACGCCTCCCTGCCGCCGTTGCCGACGCTGCCGGCGCCAACATCCTCGTCCATCAATCTCCTTTCCCAACTGTCCGCGTCGCTGCTCGCTCTGCTCCGCCTTGCGTAGACCCAAACAACGGATTCAACAAGGATTTGAAAAGATCACGAGTTCAAGAAAAGGTTTCGAAAAGATCACGAGTTTAAACCTGCTAATGGGCTGAGAACCGGCCCAAAACCGTACCAAACCACTCACCCTCCCAAACCTCAGCCCAGACCACCCCAGCCCACCACCCCCCTCCCAAACCCAAACCAAATCACACCATATGTCTCAAAACAGGTTTCAAACCATTTGAAAGCAGCTATCAAGTTTGACAGCAACAATATCAAATACTAAAATAATCATCCTTCTTTTTAACACTGTAGAGGAGTTTAGAGATCTTTCACTTCAAGAATGGAATTTCAGAGAAATTTTGTAGCAACATTTGTCTCAACTCCTAAATCAGCAGAAAGTTTAATGGAAGCAAAGGAGCACTATTAAATGGGTCAAGTTTGGGGATATGATTTATGTTCTACAGTTCTACTTGTTTTCCTCTTATGCAGACGTCTGTTCACACACCCTTGCAAAACATGAGTGTATTTGTTCATTAATATGGGAGTATCTGTTCAGACACCAGTTTTAACACATGGATCTGTTCAATATGGTTTCGTAACACACGGATGTATTCATATACCATTCTAATTACATGGAACAACCTAAATTCACAAAAACATTAAAAAACCTACAAAATTAACGAAAAGTATGAACAAAACCAAACATTCAAATAAAAAAATCTGAAAAATATGAGAAAATACAGAAAAAACTATAAGACATGAAAGTTTCACAAACTTGAATACCTTTAGGAACAGTCGTAAGGTAAGAGTACACCTCAGGAGATCAAATACGCGTCCTAAATTCACAGCAAAATTACAGCTACATTTTTTAGTGTGTCATCTAAATAATTTATAACAAGATATATCAAGCTTCATTTGGACAAATCTATGTTATCATCATATTTTGGCGACTATGACATCAACAATATATAGTCCCATGTCAAACTGATGTAGTCTGAATCTCCATCTCACAGTAAATGATCAATATGCTACCTAATGGAAAAGACAATCTTCATGGCCCACAAACTGAAATTGTTACAAATCGGCATAAGTTCATTCTTAATCAAAAGAAGACTAAGGATAAGTTCATATTTCTATTAGAGCAGATGTACTTCAGTATAATCAGAACAAAATGAACTACAATAACATTCTCTTTCTTAATAGCACACCCAATACGGTGGGAAGATCACAAGTAATTGGACAAACCGATCTACTATCTGAACCTAATTTTTTTATGAAGCACAAGAATCCATCAGGAGGCCTAATCAAAGATGTTACTTTAACAAATATCTATGCATGTAAATTTACAAAAATAGACAGATCTTTGCTATCCCAAAGTCCCAAGAGATGATAATTCATGCAAGAAGTCGGCATACAGATGCATACACCCAAACATCATCTCAACTTGTTGTACCAAATGACTAACAAAACTTGCTGCAGAAATTGACTCCTCTGTGGACTTAGAATTTATATTGCAAACTCTTACTGAGGCCAGCAAAGGACCACGGAATGTACCTCGGAGGCGTCGAAGATCTCTGCCGCGGCCTGTGCGCAGTGGGCACTGTGGTACGGGATCAGAGTCCCGGGGGGGGGGGGGGATCTTTATACGCGAAGTGGATTTGGGCAGGACGGGGCCGGTCGGGGTCAGGGCAGGGGCGAGGAAACGAGGGGCGCGTTTCCGACGGCGTGCCGAGATCCCTCCCTCCCCTCGGCGCGGGGGCGTTTCGCCGTTTCCTGATTCCCTCCCCGAGAAGCGCTGGATCTTCGGGGGGAGAGCGCCAAGATTGCTTTTGGTTTTCCTTCGGGAGGCCCCGGCTCCATCGAATCGGCAAATGATTTGAGATTCCCTTCGGATCCAGGGAGATTTTTCCGTGGGCCTCCGTATAGACCTCTGCCGACTCCTGCCATCTCCATCGGTGTGGCACCGCCATTGGTTGCGCAAGAGAGCATCTCCGATGCCACATTTTAGGGTCAAAGCGAGAGAGGGTAGAGCCGAAAAAGTATGTTGATGACTCAAAATTCTTCGATCTATAAACGAATAACTAATAGAGAGATCAAGGCACGACGACTTAGATTCGACATTCGGGGAAACAAGTCACGAAATACAAGATCGGGTTTCTGAGCTTCTAGGACCATGGGACTGATACTACTACGGACAAAGTGGAATAGAGACGGAAAAGATACGGTTTTGATGCGTCCAAATTTTTAGATTTTTAAATGGCCACTCGAGCTCGATATTTGAGGAAACAAATTGCAAAATACAAACTATCTCAAGTTTCTAAGATCATGAGACTGATACAACTACTGATATGTTATTTGGGCGCGAGTGTAAAAAAGTGATACCTGGCCGAGGTAGAAGCCACCATAGTTGGTCTTGTGCCTCCTCTGTGGCAGTATTAGCTTTCTGATCTTATCGCGGAGGCCTTAATATTGTCCAAAAATACTAGATCTACGAGTTTCTTGCTCACTTACCATTCTTTGACCTAGGGCATCATTTGTGCCTCGAGACTCCGTCGTCGTAAGAAAACCCTAGGTGGTACAGAAAGGAAATGGGGCCGATATGGGGGAAGAGAGGGGAGGGGTGCTTTTATATCGCTATGTGGAGTTAACGGTTTCTTACTTAGTTAGGCTATGCCATAGGAAAGTATTTAGATTAAAATGCCAAACGGCATGGCTCGCAAACTTAGTTAGCCCAAGTTCTAGAGTTGCATTTTATTTCTCACAGTGTGTTGTTTGTCCTTCCCAGAGATGACCAAATGGGTCGTTTGGACCGGCCTGGCATGAGCGGCCCATGTACTATTACAGGTCGTGCCATGCCGGCCCACATGCCGCCTCCTCGGCCCACAGCACGGCTCGTAATCCATCGTGCCGTGTCAGGCCGGCACGGGCACGATTGCGGCCCGACGGTACGGCTGGTCCGGTCGGCTCAGAGGCATGAGCGGCCCGATGGAGGCACGGCCTGAACGGTACGGTTGGGCACGTTGGCACAGCAGCACTTCGAAAATAGGAAAAAAAATAAAAATATTAGTTACAAAATCCTAAAAAAATCCAAAAAATATAGAAAATAAATAAAATAAGCTTTATTGATTGATTGACTCGTTAAAAACCTTTCTACTAGAAGTAAAAAGAGTATAACCTTTATTGATCCATGAATGGAAAATTGAAAATATAGAAATAATAGAATTGATTTATTGAAGTGGGTAAGTGGCTTTGGAGTTTGGATAAGTGGGAGTTTGGTATAGACACATAGTGGCTATTTATAGGACAAGATGAGAGGTGGGTGGCGAGTCCTGGGTCGTTTTCGAAAAAAAAAATAAAGAAAAATCATAAAAAATCAGAAATAATGGAGAGACATAATTAATTCTAAAAATGAGCTTTATTGATAGATTGTCTCATTAAAAATCTTTCTAGTAAAGAAAAAAAGTACAAACTAGCTTAAAAAATTGGAAATTACACATTCTCAGGTGTCAACAATATCTAGATATAAATTTTCGAATGAAGCTTCAAGCTCAGTGCTCTCTGTAGTATGTTGCATTCGCACTTCAGTTTATTCCTAGTCTTTTACTATGATGAGTATTTCCACGATCTCACTTGTGAGATTTGTTCTTCTCTCTTCGATTATCCTTCCAGTAAGACTGAAGGTAACCTCAGAAAAAATTATGGATACGAGAACCGTTAACAAATCTCGTGTTAACAGTGAAAGCACTGGATAATTCGTCATGTGCTCATGCCAACATTGTAGTATGTTAAAATTTTCTTGTTCATGGTTGATAACATCGTTGTCGATGAAGGTAGTTAGCTCCCCTCTGGATGTTAGAATTCCAGCGCTCGTAGTCGTAGACGATTGTGACGAAGAGTCTGAACTTCTTGATGAAGAACCTCCACCATATATTTTTCCGCACGTTGTCGTCTTCGTACTTGTTGTGGGTGCTAGTGGAGGTCGTTGCAAGCGAACTCTGGCATACTTTGCTTCATATTTATTATAAATATCGAATAACTTAGAACGAACATTAGCATAATAAGTAGAATAATTATGGCCAAGAGCATCATCTAGAATTGTGAGAACTCTAAAAAATCTATGATTTTAGCTCTATGATCTAAAATAAAAGCAAATGCATACAATAAAGGAATTTCTTTCCAATATTTTAAAAATTTAGATTTTATAGGAACTATACAATCTCTTAGAAGATTGTCATTTTCATATATATTTAAATGAGTAGCAATTTCAACAATATTATGCACTACTAAACAATATGTTGGATAATAAACTCATAATAAACTCGCAGTTGAATCATAAAAAAATTCAAGAAACTCTAGTATCCTTTCAGCAACATACCAATGCGCTTTCGTGAGTAAAGTTTGGCCCCCATACTGATGATAGTGTGCATGAATAAACACACCAAATATGCTCTTATATGGTATAATATTTTTGAGCATCAAGAAAATAGAGTTCCATCTTACTGGCATATCCACAACAAACTTACTTGGACGCACACCCATTGTAACGTAATATTGCTTATATACTGCAATTTGTTGGTTAGAGGAGTTTACAAAAGATATTGCAGTACGAAAATCATCTAGGTGTTGCGATAACCTCTTCAAACCGGATTTTACTATAAGATCGATAATATGACAAGCACGTCGTTGATGTAACAAGAAAGATTCAGCATATATACTAAACAACGGAGTAAGAATATCCATGGCTCTAGAGTTTGCACCAGCATTATCTAAAATGATAGAAAATATTTTATTTGTGAGGCCAAAGTCTTCAACTACTTGAGATATTTTTTCGGCAATATTTTCACCGGTATGCGTGTTGTCAATCAACATACAACCTATTATTCTCTTTTCTAATTCCCAATCATTATTAACAAAATGAGCAACAATACTAAGATAATCCTCTCTCGCCCTACTTGCCCATATGTCCAAGGTCAAAGCAACTGAAAATGTACATGTTTGCAACATTTCTTTAAGCTTGCTACATCATGCATTGTAGTATTTTACCATATCCCTACTAGTTGTCTGTCTATAAACATGCGTGAACCTAGAATTATGAGCTTGCTTAATGTAATCTTCAAATGCAGGAGACTCACTGATGTTGAGTGGTAGATCCGCTCTTGCAATGAAGCGGTAACTCTTTTCGAGCATTGGCAGAGTCATACTCCCAATGATGAACAGAGTTGTTGGGTTGTATTGCAGCACCGTCTGCTTCATGGCTGCTCCACTCTTTCATTTGTAAATTGTGGCATGCCTCTTGAAATGTCCTGTTCCACCTGAGGGTTTTGTAGATAATTCATATTTGCAAATATAACACCTAGCATACCTGACACTTACCCCATCTTCCCTTCTGTAGAACCTTTCAAAATCTTGCTAAACTTCGAAAGTACCGACTCTTGATCTTTTAGAGCTGGTGCTTGCTGATACGTGTGCACTTGTAGAGCCTAACGATGGAGGTGCTGCTGCATCACCTGCATGTGAATCAACCGGAGGTTCACCGTCAGGTCTATCATCACCTACAACACTGGTATCAAAGAGGACGTAATCCCCTGTGAGTCCTTGGAGAAAAAAATCATGATCGATGGATGTATTATGATCATGATCACCGGCATCTATGATCAATATCGAATGGCACTAGAAATACAAATATTTAGAATTAGACATAATCAAATAATAAAACTAATAATAAAAGAAGAATGAACAACGATGCAAAAAAAAAACCAAGATTTCTTCAACGTCAAGACAGCAGGATGACGGTTTTGGAATTGCTTGAATTTTTGGCAACAATCCCCACATCCCCAGCGTCGTCCTGAGGTGCCCCTACACAGGGTTGTCTACGGTGGCGTCGTCGCCTAGGTCATCACGCTGCCCAAATGTCAGGGGATCCCCACATCATGACTTATCGCCGCTCCACGCCCAGCGTCTCAACTACGAGACCATGACGTTGGCGCAGAACCTACAGACCACGCGGGTCCTCCTAAGCCACCCACCGGTACCTGTACCGGAGGGCTCGCCTGTGGCACCATGGCTACGTGATCTCACCATCCTGGTCGAGACCGCCCAATGCCGGACCATGTCAACATGCACCGCACCCATCGCAAAGTCCAGTGAGGGTCACGGTCGCCAAGGGTCATGGCAGGGCCCATGGTGGAATAGGTCTGGTACTCCCCCAACCACAGGGAGTACCTGTGGACCACCACCACATCAAGACAGCAAACCCTCTGACTTGCGCAACTCTCTATGCCAACGTGACCTCTGTGGCATGATCCAGAGTTAAGTGGCCACTACAGAGCAGGAGGGCAAGGCTCAAAGGGAGCAGGAAAGGGGCAAGGAGCCCTACCACATGCCTTCCCCCTGTAGGGAGGCATCAGATGGCTCCACCCCATCACCAGGACCCTGAGACCATCATCTCTCCCCCTGGGTGCACGCCGCTGCCTAGCAACGAGTGGCTCCCTGTTACAGAGTGTAACACCCTATCCGCCAGGTTACGAGAAGTGCGCTGACCGGATAAGTTTCGGCCGATTCTAACCGAGAAGTATGATAGCTCGACCAATCCGGAAGAGTTCCTACAGATCTACACCACTATGGTGTAGGCTGCGGGAGGCTATGGGAAGCTCATGGCCAACTACTTCCCCACTGCCCTGACCGGTTCTGCCCGATCTTGGTTGATGAACCTCCCCCGTGGGTCGGTTCACTTCTGGGAGGACCTATGTGACTAGTTCGTCGCCAACTTCTAGGGGACCTACGCCCGATCAGGGGTCTAGGATGACCTATATCAGGTCCAACAGCAATAAGGTGAGTTGTTGTGAGACTTTATCCAACGTTTCACTAAACACCAGAACACCATTCCAAGGATCACGGGAGAATCCGTGATCATAGCGTTCAAGCGAAGAGTCAAAGACCATAAAATGGTCGAGAAGCTAGCCACCCGGGTAATTCGAAGCACAACCAAGCTCTTCGAGCTCGCGGACAAGTGCGCGCAGGCCACCAAGGCTCGAGAGCGACAGATCGACACCAGGCCACGACCTGCATCCGACCGGCCCGCCCCTTCCAAAGGGGTCAACCGGAAGGACAAGAAGAGCAAGTGCAAGGCTGAACCTCTCGAGGTTTTGGCGGTCGAGCAAACCGGCCTAACACGCCGACGCTTCGAAAAGAAAGACAGGAACAAGGGTTAGGGCTACTGCCCGATCCACCGTACAGACGCCCACGACCTGGTCGAGTGCAAGATTGTGCGAGGCATCATCAACTAGGAGCTCAGAGAGCGCAAGCACAAGCATAGCAATGACGATAAGGACGGGGGTCTTGCTCACTTTCAGCCAGGCCGACCACCCCACTTGCATCAAACGTCCTGGTAGCTACTCCATCGTGGTTGAACCCACGATGTAGAACATCCAGCTGGGCCGCGTACTCGTCAATGGAGGAAGCTCGATCAACCTCCTCTTTGCTGACGCACTGGACGCCCTATAGATTCTGAGAAGCTCGTTGAAGTCATCTCCACCTTTCTTTAGGATCACCTCAGGCTCCTTGGCCAAGCCGCTAGGGCAAATCGAGCTGCCCGTCACCTTCGGCTTGTCGGACACCGACCCGACCAAGTAGATTTAGATTGGGGTCACGCTGGACCCCAAATAGGAACTTGCGCTCATCACCTTCCTCCAGACGAACGCGGACGTCTTTTCATGGAGTCCGTCTGATATGCCCGAAATCCACAGGGATGTGATCGAGCACAAGTTGTCTATGTGACCAGACGCATGACCAGTAAAGCAAAAGGCACGTTGGTTCATGGCCGACTAGAAGGAAGCACTTCGTCAGGAGATTGACAAGCTCTTGGAAGCAGGCTTCATCTATGAGGTGCAGTGCCCAGAATAGCTGGCTAACCTAGTCAATGTCTAGAAGCACAATGCTAAGTGGAGAATGTGCGTCGACTTCACCGACCTCAGCAAGGCATGCCCAAAAGATCTTTTCCAACTTCCCCAAATTAATAAGCTAGTTGACTCAACTGCCGACAGTGATCTATTATGTTTCTTAGATGTTCGATCTGGGTACCATCAGATTAGTATGTATAGGAAAGATGAGGAAAAAATAGTTTTTGTTACACCCTTTGGGGTCTTTTGCTATGTAAAAATGCCTTTTAGCTTAAAAAGCGCTGACACCACTTACCAATGGTGTATTTAACTCGTTCTTCGACCACAACTCGGAAGAAATGTCGAGGTATATGTAGACGATGTGGTCGTCAAGAGCAAGACCAAAATAGACCTGGTCGCAGATCTCGAAGAAACATTTGATAATCTCCGGAAGTACCGCATGAAGCTGAACTCGGAGAAGTGTACGTTCGAGGTTCTGTCAAGGAAATTGCTCGGATTCCTCGTGTCTCATCGAGAGATAGAGGTGAACCCTGACAAGATCAGGGCCATCGATCAGATGTGATCCCTGACCAGGTTAAAGGAGGTTCAGAAGCTAACAAGATGCATTGCTGCTCTGAGCAGGTTCATCTCAAGGCTAGGGGAGAAGGCACTACCGCTCTTTAAACTCCTGAAGAAAACTAACACTTCTAGTGGATGCCAGAGGCAGACACAGAATTCCAAGAGCTCAAAAGGTACCTCTCCTCTCCTCCTGTACTAACCGCGTCTCGACCTGACGAGGAGCTCTTGCTCTATGTTGCCTCAACACCACGGGTCACAAATGTATTCCTGATCCTCGAGCGGGAAAGCCTCCAGTGACCAGTATATTATGTCAGTGAGGCCCTGCATGACGCGAAGGCTTGGTACCCACAGTCTCAAAAACTGCTATGCACCATCCTAATAGACTCTCGCAAGCTTAGACACTACTTTCAGGCTCACAAAATCAATGTGATTTCCTCGTTCCCAATTAGAGAACTTCTCCATAATAGAGATGTAACAGGAAGAACAGCAAAGTGGGTAGTAGAGCTCAAGGGATTCAATCTCCAGTTTATCCCCTGAACTTCTATCAAGTCCCAGGCATTGGTCGATTTTGTAGTCGAGTGGTCGTCCTTCGAGCCCTAGCAGATTTTCTGTTTAGACCCACATGTAAGTTCTCCTCCTCCCTACCATATAAAGGGACGAGGATCCCGTTTGTATGAGAGAGAGATGAAGTCTGGCAACCAGCTAGAACATCATCTGTAATCAATTGAGATCCTCCATAACACTCAGGACGTAGGGCTATTATCCTCCGGGAGGCCCGAACCTGTATTACTCCATGTGTCCCCGAGTTCACCATCTACACATACATCTAGTTCTTGAAACACTGTTCACGCACCCACTGTCCAGCATATTCGAGAATCATTGTCATGGATTAACCCTCGACAGAGAGCTAAAACTAATCATTTCCAAAAACTTCACAAGATAAACTTATATTAATTTCTATCTAAATGTGTTCTAGGTTCATATAGTATATCTACTCTACCGAACAAAAAGGTTTGCAACTTATAGCCAATCCTAGCAAATTACTCTATGAAGGTAAACATGCAAAGATAGATTATAAATAAGTAAATACAAAATATAAATAAGATAGAGCGAGCAAACTTAGCATAAGAGATTTTTATCCTATAATATCGATAACATAAACGTCACTCCAGTCTATGTTGGAGCAGCCACTAAGGCTATTGCTCCCGGACAATACCCGGTCATAGCCTTTAAGCCACCTAGGTCTCAAGTAGGTTGAGCCACTAAGCCACAAAGACAAGATCTCACTAAGTCTCTCTTGCGGTCACTTGTCGTTGTCTTAACTTCAGAGCTTGAGCCACAAAGGCAAGGGTCTCAGCGTCCCTACAAGTATCTTGCCACCGCTCCACACCAAGTCAGAGGGTCGACAAGCATGAGCCACTAAGGCTCACAGTATCGGTGAGTCACCAAGACTCCAAGGTACCGACATATCACTTGGTATAATGTATGATCATTAAGGCTCACAGTATCGGTGAGTCACCAAGACTCCAAGGTACCGACATATCACTTGGTATAATGTATGATCACTCATTAATTCTCTCTCTAGGTAGTAATACCTACCAACAACTCTCTCTAGGTCTAATATCACTAATCACTCCCTAATCTTGTACTTAATTTTTTGGATGATCATTTTTAGTACTTTGGTGGATTGGATGTCTTCTCAAGTGTATATGAACTTCTCTGGGCTCCAGCACACTAAAATGGCTGAGTGAGGGGTATTTATAGCCTCAAACTCGAGCACTAGCCGTTGTTCTAACGGTCCAATTTTTCCTTAACACCGGATGATCCAACGATTATCCTTTTCTGAACACCAGATAATTTGGTGTGTAGTCCACCTCCGCAGCCTGCCGATGCCAACTATCACTAGCCGTTAACTAGCTGTTGGAACCACACTGAAACACATTTGTGAACACTGGATGTTCTGATGTTACCTTCACCTCTATCATCAGACTATTCGGTGTGTAGATTTGAGCCAACCGAGCCACTTCTCATTGTTCATTGTTTGACGTGTAGATCTTCTGATCACCAGACCATCCAGTGTGTACAATCACACCAGACAAGCCATTGCAGCATCTCCTAAAAAAATACTCCGGCGTGTGTATGCCTCTGAGCACCGAACCTTCCGGTGTGTACATCCACACCAGACAAGCAGTTGCACTATATCCTGGAAAATACTTCGGCGAAGCCTCCGGTGTGCACATTACTCAACATCGGACCATCCGGTGTATAGAACTAAAGAACCTCTTCTGAGTGAAAATACTCTAGCGTGTACAATTTTCAGAGCGTCGGATCATCTGGCGTGTTCTTCAATTTTCTCTTCTGAGTAAAAACACTCTGGTATGTATAACTTTCTGATCACCGGACCATCCAGCGAGTACAATCTTCTCTGAACTCGTCCAATTCAAAATTTCTTGAATTCGGCTTTGGTGGCTTCTTTATGTATTGCATACATGAGACCCACTAAAACATATACTTGACAAACATATTAGTCTCATTGACTATATTACCATTAATCACTAAAATCACATACATATAAAAAAAACCATGTTTGCTAGGACCTCTAGTAGGACAACCCAAAATACCTGATCATTTTTGTTCTGAATCCGTTGCTGCTCTTTTGCACGAACTATCATACGAGGATTATATGGACTTTTTAGTCACAAGACTTAGAAAGCCCCAACATCCCATAAAATTTTACACTCTTCAAATCCTTTTGAGCATATTGGACCCAACCTTTTGTAATTTAATTTGACCGGTTTAAGTCTACTTGAGCGGATTTTATGCTGAATCGTACTCCCTCCTATTCTAAATATAAGTCTATATAGATTTAAGCACGGGAATTAAGGTAAGACTTATAATGATCCTATTGCTCAACAATCATTGTTTGATTTATGTTGGATGATAATGTTATCGTATTGATTATAATGCATTTAAGTATAAGTAGACATAGAACAATGAAGCATAGAAGTGTATTGGCCTTATGATAAACTTGTATTTGATGCATTTAGAAGAAAAATATATGGAGTTATATTTAGATTCTATCATGAAATAATTTCATTTATATTTTCATCTATACTCTCAGCCTGTGTTAATATCATAGGCTCTGCCTCATGGTATGACACGGAAGACATTTCCGCTTCAGAAAAGGAAGATTTACCGTCTCTTTGACAACAACGCTCGTTTTTACCATGCTTCGACCGGCGTGAAAGGCTGTATGATGAAGACATGCGAATCTTTGCACACCCTTCTGCCCGCATTAAATGCGCCTACACCTGTCGTTTCAAATTTTGAAAGGTTTTTTAACTCTACTCGGAGTCGGGTGTCGATCAGTTGAGTTATTTAGTCTTTTCCTTCAAATCTCGAGTGCGGTTAGCCGCAGGGCGCTCGACTCGACTGAGCTTCCACTCGATACTCGAGGAAGGACCCGCCTATGCTTAATTCCTTCAACCATGAGACTAATCCACTTTATTCGACCAAGCTTAAACTTGGCGGTACTCGAGTGGGTACTTATGGAAACCTTTCCTCCTGAGTAGAGTTAAGGAGCTATTATCAAATATCTAACTATGGGGTATATGCACATAAGGAATATATCATATACTTACAGGATAAGTACAACACGTATTAAGAAGCTTTAGATATCACGGAACTGAATCAATGGTACCTGATACACCTAGAATCAAGGAAGTACATATCAGGAAGGTTTCGATTAGTTACCTAACTTGATACGATTAGTACTCAAAACAAAGTTATCTACTTGGGCGTCAAGGAAGACAACTCGCTATCGATCACGGCTGGATAGGAACCGGTATCCCACCTCTATATAAGACGAAAAGGCTGGGGGAGAGAGAATAACACACAAGGAAAACACAAGAGAGAAAGAGAACTCGAGGCAAGCATCCAGATCCTAGTAGAGAAGATACTTGGCGACTTTAGCTTTAGGTTATATCAAATCTGATATACTCTCTATAATAGATTTAGCCCCATTGCTTGTACTTGAGATTATCAATATACGGCAGCAACACCCCCACAAGACGTAGGGTATTACTCCAATTGGAGGTCCGGATCTGTATATATCGATTGTCCCATCTTGTGATTAATCCCTACACTCGAAGGTAACCAATCAATTTACAGACACATTATCAAAAACTAATCTTCGATACATGGTTTAAGATTTACGCACATCTAGATAGCCAAAAAGGGAGAAATCCAACAAAATGTGTTCTCCATTCTTGAAGTCAGAATTAGCACGCAGGCTGCAAGAGTATTGGTACATCAACATTTAGGAGTCAGGTGCCTATTGGTCAGGTGACTGAATATTGCATAACTTACATCAACGACTGTGAGCCGTCGGATGGACCGTCGTCTACCTCCGGCAGTTTCTCTTCCCAGCGTCTTCTCTCTGCTTGCTCCATAGCTTCGTGATCCGACTTTAGGAGTCGATGATTTCGGTCGCTTGAAGTATAGAAATGCAAGAAAGAACACACCATTTCACTACTTTTTCCTTTACACTCCTCGAATATAAATCTATTTTTTATCTTCCGACACAGCCCAGAATAGCACATGAAGTTGAGTCTGTATTTATGGATTGATAAGCTAGGTATGGACAGTAAAGCATCGGACAGTGATCGAGCTAGCGTTGGTTGGCCAAACAAGCTGGCTAGAAGTTACCCAAACAAGCTGCTTGAAGGGTAGCTAGTATGAGTAGATCAGGATGGTAAACTGGGTACAAGTAGTCAAACAACATCTGGCGCACCGCCTGGCGAAGAGGGCTGGACTGCGGCCGCACGTCGGCGGCCGGCCGGTCCCAGGGGTTACAGGCAGAGTGCGTCTTGGCAGCACTCCATAGGCTCGGCCTGCACTACTAAAAATTAATCTAGTTTTGTACAACCGGTTTGAAAAAGCTCCTGCACGAGATTCTAAACTGTCCATACAAATGATTTTGTAGTGGTGGTGAAGCGGTGCGCGGTGGTCAGGTTCATCTACAACGGGTTTGTGGCGTTCAGGATGGAGGAGGCGGACCCGGGCCCTATCCGGTCGGTCATCGCCACGGGCTCGCTCGTCAACATGGCTGGCTCCACCAGCGAGGCCATGCTACGGAGGCTCGGCGCCGCGTTGTTCGCCGAGTTCCTCCTCCCCGACAAATAATGTTGCCACGCTCAGGTCGCTCTTTGTCGTGGCCACCCATAGGAGTGGTGGCTCCCTTACTGCGTCCTCCGGGGCTACACTACTTAAAAAAAAAGAGTCATCAGTGTCAGCTCAAAAATACTATCAATGTTGGTTTTTGAGTTGATACTAATTACTCGGCACTAATAGTCATAGACTATCGATGTTGATTTATAACTAAAAAATCAGTATTGATACTCGCCTGTTCCTAGTTATGGATCAATACTGATACTCAATATCAGTGTTAGTTTGTGAGTTCAGCCAGCAATGTTGCTATTCTAGAAACAAAAAAAAAAATTCTACCAGAAACAAGCTAACTCGATGCATCGAGTTGGAGTCACCTTCATTCTAATCATCTCACAATAGTGAATATTACAATCATCTCACAGAACCCAAACACAGAGCAAATTAATCGGAAGCATTCAGTAATCATATCTTATTACAATAATCTCACAGAAGCAAATCAAATAACAGCAGCAACCCATTCAGAAGCATTCATGCACTCATTAGATACAACAAATATGTATTCAATATAACACATACAACATAACATGTCCTCAACTGAACTAAACTTTAGGGTTGACATAAACTGAACACATGCATCATATATGTGTTGGTCTCAACTGAACACATATAGCAGCTATGTTACAATACATGTTTGAAAACTGAAGAGGCATAAATAATAATGTGTCATGTGCTCAACTAAACTTCAATGTTGGCATTATCCTCAACTTGATCTCTCTGATTAATCAATTAGGGAATTAGCACTTAAGCAACCCATAGATGATCCATCAACATGTGCCTGCGCCAAATTGACAAGAAAATTTTCTTTTAGTGATCCAATGCTAGAGTGTTACTTGTCAATGAATCAAGGTTAGGTTGTAGTTCTTATCTTTGCAGAGAAGTAATCCTTACTGAGTTAGTGTTCCTGACAATGAAAATAACCAAGGTTTTTCTTCTAATAATCACCAAATATGTATTCGCATCTAGAGAAGTGCAAAATGCTTTATCACAATAGATGAGACTTGGGCATGTATACAGGGCAACTATTTAATTTTTTCGTGTCCTAATTGGCCTCGGATTGAACACGAACTAGTCCTTATATATATATGTGTGTGTGTGCGCGCGCTTATCAGCTAGGTTTGGGGATAATTTGGGCTTGGATCAGGATGAATGGGGCTCGGACATCAACTAAAGGGAGGGGATTGAGGAATTTTTAAGAATACTAAAGTCAAATCCTAATATTTATCCCCAAATCTGAAACCCTAGAATCCAATTTTGGGGAATTTCCAAAACCTAAAGTCAAACACCAAGATATGTCCCCAATATAAAACCCTACTATCATTTTTTCCCCAAATCCAAAGCCCTAAAGCGCAAATCCCCGAAAACCCCAAACCCTATACCTAAAGGAGGAGGCGTACTTACGATTTTCGGTCGCTATTTCGACCACCGGAGCTCCTGGACCCTTCTTCTTCGGTGTGTTCGTCTCCTAGCGCTTGGGTCACGCATGGATCCTTTCGTCTCCTACGCCTTCACGATGCTACCGCCACCTCCTGTGTACGAGTTGGCTCCTCACCGGCGCGGTTGCCATTTTCATCGCTCGAGTCGAGTGCCACCACAGATCCACCGATAGGTCCACACGCGCACTTGGTCGCATGCACTCGCCGGTGGGTAGACATGTGAGGGAGGCTAGGACTTAGAGAATCGAGGCGGAGGCCGATGCGAGGAGGCCGGTTAGAGAGAGGTAGGCCAGTGAGGGGGGGGGGAGAGAGAGGTTGTGATGGAGAGTGAAGCTACGGGCGTGCGACAAGAGATAAGGGAGATAGAATCGTTCTGGACCCGAGGGGCACCAACCAAAATCAAAGTTCATCAAAATTTTGGGTCCACATGAAAGGATAATGATGTTGCCTAGAGGGGGTGAATAGGTGTTTTTACAAAAAATCATCCCCTTTTACCGTTGATCTAAACTTACAGTGGAAAATAAACTAACAGATTTTTTACAAGTGAAATCCTAAATATACTAGGCTCAACTAATGCATAATCACCATAAATAAGTGTAACGTTACAATCTTAGGGTGATAATGATTATTAAAAACTAGCAAAAGATACAAAAGAAAACTCTAATTGAATATTCTAAAAACACTGTTCACCGGATACTCCGGGTTGAATCTAGAATCTCTGGGTTCAGAGTTGATTGTATAGTATCCGAAGTATCCGGGTTAAATTCAGAACTTTCAGGTTCAACAAAGAAGGAACTTGAAACTGAAATTAAAGGACATATAAGGAGTTTTAGCTCAAACCAAATGAAGTCGTGTGTTCCAAATGATGATTCCAAGTATATCTACAGAGAACCTACAATCAATGTCACACGAGCAAGTAGATCGAGCAATATGCATAAATATTGAGCAAGAACTCAAGAACAAGGAAACAAGAACTCAAGAACAAGGAAACAATAGAGAAAGCATGCGATTTGTTTCTCGAAGTTCGGACACCTCCACTACAGTTTCCTATGTCTCCGTTGAGGGGCTCGGTCACACTTGAGTCGGATCTCTCTCAACTCTTGTCCTCTCCAAGCTTGGTCATCTTGATTTCTTCCCTTCCTTAGCGAAATTGAATCCTTCACAAACTTCCCGCGGTACACTGGGTGCTTGCCGGCGCCGTCTAGCCGCCTAGGAGCTCCAAGCTGTAGCATCTAGGCCCCTAGGTAAGAGGTAAAAGTTTTGGTGATTAATGATAACCGTATCATTGTGACTAACGTATGCGCTTTGAACAGTATAAAAGAAAAAGAAAAACATAATTGACAATGATGTCTTGATACTCTTGCCCTTTAAAGAGCTTATATGGACGATCAAAGGACCGGTATATGAAGGATAAGGATCTTCTAGTTCTAAGTGTCACAAGGAGATGAAGGACACTTAAAGTAGTATAGGTTCTATTTCTTTTTAGTCTTTTGACCGTACTATAAAGAGGGGTTAAGAGTTGTAGCTTGACCTAGGTGAGTCTAGACATAGTTGATGCACACTTGTGACTTTCTGTTGCTAGGTTGGCCATAAAAGCTTTTGGTTCAGTATCCAAAAAGTTAGAACTCAAGATGGCTTTGAATTAGATAAATTCAGCGAAAATTCAACTCACCGGATGATCCTCTGTAGAAAGAGTGATCTCACCGGAGCAATTTCCTAAGAGTTCTGACTTGAAAATTTGTTGAAGACCACGCCGGATAGTCCGGCGTTCGAGTGGTGAGATCACCGGAGAAATATTCGCAGTGAAGTCTCGGATTAAGTCTACACGTCGGATGGTCCGGCGTAGAAAAGAGTATTCACCGGATGAATTTATACAGAGAGGTTGCAAACTATCATCTAGCCCGTTTCTATGCGCTGGATAATCCGGTGTAAGTCCGGATTGAACGCCAGAGCTTTAACGGCTAATGGAACAGTTAACGTCTATTTTGTCAGGGGCATTAGCACCGGATATTCCGATGTGAAGTGAGTTATTCACACCGGAACTTCCGGCGTTAAGAAAAATTCTGGGTTGTTAGGCAACGGCTAATTCTTGATCCTTAGCCTATAAATACCCACTCATTTGGACCTCTCAGCACCTCTTGCGACCCTGTAGCAGCTCATACACTTGGTGTGTCATTTAGAAGCAAGAGAGAGCACTTGTGTCAATTCTAAGTTCTTAGTTGAAGATTAGGGACTTCTTTAAGTGCTTGAAGAGTAACAAGTGTGCATCTAGCTGTTGTCTAGGCTTGGTCTTTGTCAAGTGAAGCTTGAGGCTTGTTACTCTTGGTGGTTGGCAACACCTAGACGGTCTTGGTGATCGGAGGTTTTCTCGGTGAGCTCTTGGAGGACTTGTGGGAGCCCCGGGAAGAAATGATGTACTTGGTTTGATGCCCGCCAATCCGGAGATGGAGAAGGGGCAATCAAGAGGGAGCACTTGAGTCTTGGTGACTCAAGGGGGAGCTACATCCTTGGTGAATGCTCCAACGAGGACTAGGGGGAAGTGCCAACTTCTCAAAACCTCGGAAAAAAATCGGTGTTCTCTTCTCCAACTATTTACTTTCCCGCATTTTACTTTGAGTATCTTTGCTATTACGAGTCCTTTAAAATTCTCTCTCTTGTCTATCTTGCTTGTTTAGTTGGCTTGTCCTAGTTTAAATCACGTAGTTGCATTCTTTTTTATCTAGGCTAATGTTTTATTTGTTTAAGCGGTAGAAGTTTTAATTAGCGCCCAATTCACCCCCCCCCCCTATTGGGCCATTCGATCCTTTCAATTGGTATCAGAGCCTCGTGCTGTTGATAGGCTTCAAATCCTAGAGAAATGGCCCCGGGGAGCGGAAGTAGCGTGCCAAGGTTCGAGGGAAAGAACTTTGCCTATTAGAAAGTTCGCATGGTGAGCTATCTTGAGGCTATTTCCCCCGAGTGTTGGCAAGCCACCTCTGTTGGGTTTGATCAACCTTTTACCTAACAAGAAGTTAGGTGGAATGCTAAGGCTAAGAATGCTATATTTGAGGGAATTATTGAAAAAGTTTTCTCTAGAGTTAGAAGCAAAGAATTCGCTCATGACATTTGGGTCGCTCTTTATGAAATTCATGAAGGGTCTAGGAGAATTCGTGAGGAAAGATATTATGTGCTTATGAATGCTCTAAATCAATTCAAGATGTTTCCAAATGAATTATGCAATGACATGTATTCTCGTATGAACATGCTTGTGGAAGAAATAAATTCCCTTGAACTCACCCAATTGTCCGATGGAGACATTATTCATAGGATCTTGATGGTGCTTCCCAAGCCACAATACAATATTGTCATCTCTGTTCTTCATGAAAGGAACATCAATGACATGACCATCACCGATGCCGTGGGAAAGATATGTGCTCATGAGATGTTCTTGTTTGGAGATCATGAGTCTTCATCCAAGAAAAACCTTGCTCTCAAAGCAAAGATGGTTGACAGCAACAAGAAGAAGATGAAGCTTCCATCATCAAGTGAAAGCGATAAAGATGATGATAATGATGAAGATGATGATGATGACTCCGACACCGAGCTTGCTCTTCTCATGAGAAGAACCACAAGGATGATCTCTAAGTTTCAAAAGAATGGCTACAACTATGATCCCAAGAAGAATAAATTTCGCTCAAAGAAATTTGACAAGTTTGGTGGTGGAGACAAGAAGAAGTGCTACAATTTGCCCGTCAATTGTAGAAAAGTCTATTCTTGCTTCCACATGATCTTTTCTTCATCTTGTCTTACTTCTTGTTTTACTTGTTGCTGGTTTGCCTCCCACTTAACGACTTGCAAAGTTCTTCCTCCTTGTAAGGACATGATCCAATTTCATGTCATTTCTCGTTGCAACCATAACACTTTCTTTTGTTGATTGACATAAAAAAGTACACTCATTAATTAATCTGAATTATTCATTCATATTAAATAATTGGAATTTCTTTGGGTATTTCCTTCTTAGAAGTGTTGCTTAATCATTAACTTTGCTAGGACAACTTGAGGTAAAGTGTCCTGTATTGATGCATTTAAAGTACTTGATGTGAGCAAAATTCTTCTCATTTTATTCTTTCTTGCTCATCTTTTTTTTCTACTTTCTTCAAATGGCGATCTTTTACATGGTGACCCTCTTTCTTGTACTTGAAGCAAGTGATGGAAGCCTTGATATTGACATTGTTGGACTTGTTCTTTTCATTGGATTTGAGTCCAAGTGCACTTTTATTTCTTGTATGCACTTGATCCTTGAGCTTCTTATTTTCCCCTTTACTATCAATATAACAAGTAACACTAGAAAAAACATTAGCTTTAAAGCAACAAGTGTTAGTAGGCAATTCATCATTGGATATAGAATTGACATTAAATGAATTGTTAGGACTAGCACATGTTAAATTTATATTATTAAAAAATGTGTGCTATTATTCACACGAGGTTTATAGTATTTTACCGTTATGATCAGTACCTCATGAGATATTTCTAGCATGGTATGAGAAGCTACAAGATTTTCTTATAGCTCTACATACTTGCTAGTTAGCTTTCTAATTTGAGCCCTTAGCTCAACATTTTCCTTCTCCAAGGATGCTACATGAGAAATAGAGTTAGTAAGACAAACATTATTAATAGGAGAAATAATAGATTTATCCTTAGATAAAACATCGCAATTAGAATATGATTTTTCTAAATCCACTAGAGACATAGCGTCTAATTTATCAAGCAAAAAAATATGCTTAACTAGAGACATAGCGTCTAATTTATCAAACATTCGCTCCCGTGGCAAGGCTTGAAGCCATCCGTATCCTTCTTGCATTTGCTTCACATCATAACATAAAACTTTATCAAATGGATGTGAAAAGTGCATTCTTAAATTGCCATATTAATGAACTCGTATATGTTGAACAACCTCCCGGTTTCGAAGATCCTAGATATCATAATCATGTTTATAGGTTGGTCAAGGTGCTTTATGGACTCAAGCAAGCCCCACGAGCTTGGTATGAACGTCTACGTGACTTCCTCATCAACCAAGGATTCAAGATCGGGAAGGTGGACACCACATTGTTCACAAAGATCATCGACAATGTGCTTTTCTTGTGTCAAATTTATGTTGATGATATAATATTTGGTTCAACTAACAAAGAGTTTTGCAAGGAATTTGGCGACATGATGTCTAGGGAGTTTGAGATGTCGATGATTGGCGAGCTAAATTACTTTCTTGGATTCCAAATCAAGCAATTGAAGGAAGGGACATTCATCCATCAAGAGAAGTACACGAGGGATATCCTCAAGAAGTTTAAGATGGACGAGTGCAAGCCAATCAAAACCCCCATGCCTACAAATGGACATCTCGACTTGGATGAAACGGGTAAATCGATTGACCAAAAACTCTATCGTTCTATGATTGGGTCACTCCTTTACCTTACCGCATCTAGGCCCAATATTATGTTTAGTGTATGCATGTGCGCTCATTTTCAAGCTAATCCTAAGGAATCACATCTTAGCGCGGTAAAAAGAATCCTTAGATACCTAAAGCATACACCTAGCATAGGCTTGTGGTACCCGAAAGGCGCTAGTTTCGTACTCCTGGGATACTCGGATTCGGACTTTGCCGGATGCCATGTGGATCGCAAGAGTACTTCGGGTGGGTGCCACTTGCTAGGGTGATCTCTAGTCTCTTGGAGTTCTAAGAAGCAAAACTCAGTAGCCTTGTCCACAGCGGAAGCAGAATACATTGTCGCCAGAGCATGTTGTGCTCAAATCCTCTATATGAAGCAAACCTTGTTAGACTTTGGTGTTCGTCTAGAGAAGGTTCCACTCCTTTGTGATAATGAGAGTGCTGTAAAAATTGCTAACAATCCCGTTCAACACTCTCGCACAAAGCACATTGATATCCGTCATCACTTCCTAAGAGACCATGTGGCTAATAATGATATCTCTCTTAGTAGTGTTCGATCGGAAGATCAATTGGCGGATATCTTCACTAAACCTCTAGATGAAGCCACTTTTAGTAGATTGCAAAATGAACTAAATGTGATCGATTCTTCTAATGTCATGTGATGCCTTGTCATGTAGATGCATTCATAATAGGACCTTGTCTAACCTTCTCAAGATAGTGGTGAACACTGGTTTTGCTTGAGATGGTGGGTCTCTAGTTTTTATCAAGGTATGTTGTTGGGTTCACCATGAAGAAGCTTGAGAAGGGAAGTAATATGACAAGATAGATTAATTTTATGCTTCGCATTCACATGTCATATAATATGCACTCATGCTTACTTTCATGAATGTATCTTGCATAAGCATTGGCGGTAGAGAGATCACAAAGGAGAATATCACTCTTTGAGATGGTTGTTCACTCTTGATGTGAGCATACAACTCTATAAGTGTGCTTAAATTGATATAAGTGCTTAATGCCAATTGAGTCATGCCCTATCGAATTTAAAGCCTTAATCTTTAAGTTCATAGGAAATGTGACTCAAACATTTCCTTTTGGAATTTTCTTCCTCTTTCTCTGGTTCTTAGTTGCCTATTTCCTAAAATTATATATGGTAAAGCCTTTTGGCAAATATTTGCAAAATGAGTGTTTGAGAGGGTAAAGATTTCACTCAAACTGGTCCAAATATGTGTTTTTGTTGAGTGGTTTGTTTGAAATTTGGACTCAGTGAGAGATTTTAGTTCAGCGCATCATTTTATCACCGAATGATCCGGCGTATGCTCAAAGTTATCACCGGATTATCCGGTCAGTTTAATGAGAACGAGCTCAAAAGGATATGCACCGGAAGGTCCGGCGTTCAGTACATGCCTCAGAGGAACGTCCGGCGTGCAGAAGATGTTTCTTCGGCAGTTTAAAGTGCTCTCTGGAAAATTTGTTCCGGCGTGTATCCGATGTTCAGTGGCCAAGTCACCGGACTATCCAGCGTTCACAATCTAGGTCGAATATGCCCCGGGAATTTTGATCCGGTGTCTTTCCGGCGTTAAAATTCTATGTCAGCGGATCTTCCGGCGTTCACAAATTTGAGCGGGCCCCGCCTGTCATATAAACGCTTCGTCGGGCGCCCGTCTTCACTCTCCCGTCGCAGCCGTCTTCCTCTCCCTCGTCGCCGGCCAACCTTGTCGTCTCCGCACCAAGCAGCGCCGCCCTGAACACCGCCACAATCCATCGTCCGCGCCAGTGACTTCCCTCCACGCCGGCGACCCCCCTCCTCTGCGCCGACGACATTCTTCCTCTGCGCCGCCGCTCTTCCTCCGTGCCGCCGAAAAACCAGCGCCGCCGGCCGATTTCTCCGACGAACCTCTTCCTCACCACCGATCTCTACAGGTGTTAAGGTGTGGTGAGCTCAAAATCCAATCAAAATCTCAAACACGCCAAACCCTATATCAAATTCAATGAATTCATTCAAATTTCTTCAAATCTCCATCAAATCTTTAGCAAACTTTGTTTCATTAGCTCAATTTTCCACTCATTGCCATAAATTACATACACATTCATCGATCTATGCTAAATTTGGTCAAATTCATGCAAATCCATGCAAATTCAAGCAAATTCCATTCAAATAATGCAAATCTGAGTCAAATTCTTGAAAATTATGACAATTGACTTTCAATTATCCTAAATTGAGAACATGTTCATCGATTTGTGCTAATTATGGTTAAATTCATGCAAATCCAAGCAAATTCAAGCAAATTCCATCCAAATTCATGCAAATCTGAATCAAATTCTTAAAATTTGTGACAATTGACTTTCAATTATCATAAATTGAGCATATGTTCATCATTTTTGAGCTTCAATTGTTAAATTCGTCAAAGATCTTCCAATATTGCCTTAGTTTCTTGTTTTTCATCAAATTGTTCAAATTAGGCTCAAAATTCTCTGCAAATTGATCCATTCTCTTGTATCGTAATCCAAATCCTAACCCGGTAAAAAGGGGAATGAATACACCGGAGATCAAGAATTATTTCATTAAGGAAGTTGGTTTATATTGTTAACATTGTCAAGTCACTGGACACCACACGAGGGAGTGTCCAATTCCTACTAAACCCCTTCCTATTTTGCCTTCTAAATACAAGTTCACATTTAATGATCATCATTTTCTATTGCATAAGCTTAAAAATGGTAAAATCATGGTAAAATTCATTAGAACTCAAACTAAGGGCAAACTTCCTAGCCAACTTTGGGTGCCTAAATCTCTTGTGTCTCACATGAAAGGTACCAAACTTGGTTGGGTACCTAAACAAAAAGCTTGATCACATGAGTTGGGTACCTAAACAAAAAGCTTGATCACATGTGTGTAGGTGAACTACAAAGCCGGTGGAAAATATTGTGTGCTTGATAGCGGATGAATACAACATATGACCGGCAATGTAATGATGTTCACCTCTCTAAAAGATGAAGTGGGTGATCATGATAAAGTCACCTTTGGTGACAACTCTAAGGCAAATATGGTAGGTTTGGGTAAGGTGGCTATCTCAAAAGATCTCTCTATTTATAATGTTCTTTTAGTAGAGTCACTTAGCTTTAATTTGCTTTCCGTAGCTCAACTATGTGATTTAGGCTTCACATGCTTATTTAGTGATGTTGATGTTATCATAACTAGCAAGAAGCATAATAACCTAATATTCAAAGGTTTTAGACATGGGCATATCTATCTTGTGGATTTTTCCTCTAATGAAGCTAGCTTGACTACGTGCCTCTTCACCAAGACATCTATGGGTTGGCTTTGGCATCGTCAGCTTGCACACATTGGGATGAGCCAACTCAAAAAGGTATTCAAGAATGGAATGGTGGTTGGTTTGAAGGATGTGGTTTTCGAAAAAGACAAGTTGTGTAGTGCTTGCCAAGCGGGAAAATAAGTTGCAAGCTCTTATCCATACAAGTCCATGATGTCTACATCAAGACCCTTGGAACTTCTACACATGGACATCTTCGGACCAACGATCTACAAAAGTCTTGGTGTTAATCTATATTGTCTTGTCATTATTGATGATTATACAAGATACACTTGGACTTTCTTTTTAGATGACAAGGGCAAGACCGTTGGGATCTTCAAGAAGTTCGCAAAGAGGGTTCAAAATGAGTTTGAGTTCACACTTGTAAAGATCCGGAGTGACAATGGCACGGAGTTCAAGAACACTCAAATTGAAGAGTTTTGTGATGATAGAGGCATCAAGCATGAGTTTTCATCCACCTACACTCCTCAACAAAATGGCGTAGTGGAGAGGAAGAACAAGACCTTGATCACGCTTGCAAGAGCAATGTTGGATGAGTATGGTACGCCGGAGAAGCTTGGGCGGAAGCAATCAATACGGCGTGTCATGCATCTAATCGAGTTTACCTCCACCGACTATTGAAAAAGACGCCATACGAGCTTCTAATTGGGAGAAAACCCAATGTCTCCTACTTCCGGGTGTTCGGGTGTAAGTGCTTCATCTACAAGAAAAAGGAACGCCTAGGCAAATTTGAAAAATATTGTGATGTTGGTTTTCTTGTTGGCTATGCATCAAACTCCAAAGCATATCGAGTATTCAACAATGCCACCGGTTTTGTTAAAGAAACTTGTGATGTGGAGTTTGATGAATCTAATAGCTCCCAAGGAGAAGACATTTCTTGTGATGATGTAGGTGATGAACCCTTGAGAGATGCAATGAAGAATATGGTAATTGGGGATATCAAGCCTAAGGAAGATAATGAAGATGTACCCTCTACTTCAATTCCGCACACCTCAATGGCACCCCAAGTTGATAAAGATGAAGACAAGGATGATCAACCACTTGTGAGATGGCTTACGAGACGACTTGTGTGATGATGATCTTGAGGAAGAGCTTCTCTTGCAGGAGTGGATGGTGATACTCTCATCACTTGAGCTTGAATCTTCATCATTCACCCATATTCCTATGCTTGCGAATGATTTGCCTCTTTCTCTTGTCTTCCTCTTGTTCTTGGTCTTTTTCTTCTCCTTTTTAATATGATCAATTATTTTGACCAAGTCTTTCAAGGAGATTGGATGATCAATCTTGGTATCAATCCTCTTGATGTTCTTCCCACTTGTAGCATGTGCTTTGCCATCTTGGGATCAATCTCTTTATCACTTGAGGTTCTTTGATCATCTTCTTCTTCACTCTCTACATCTTGATCTTTATCATCTTCACTTAAGCTTAACTCTTGCTCTTGTCTCCTCATCTTCGTCTTCATGTATAAACATGATGCTTGCTTGTTTGTGAGGGCAAGTTTCTTAGCGTCAGATGAGGTAGAAGCTTCAACTCCCATGTTCATGGTCTTCTCATGGGCAGTGATCTTGCCTAAAACTTAGCTTGGAGTCATCTTACTCATGTCGTGGTTGTTGTAGATGATGGAGATAATTAGTTTGTACTTTGGAAGAAGAGCTTAGAGTATTTTTCTCACCACTTGAGCATCTTCAATCTTTATCAAACCTAGCCCATTGATCTCATTGACAAAAATATTCATATGTGAGTACATATCAGTAGCATTTTCATGGGCAAGTTATTTGATGCTATTAAGTTTAGTTACAAGAACATGATATTTCTCATTGCACACATTCTTTGTGCCTTCATGTATTTCAATGAGACTATTCCAAATATCATGTGCATTGGTGAGAGAATATACTCCATTGAATGCATCAACACATAAAGATGATAAATGGATACTCTTCGCTAAAGCATCAAATTGTTTATCCGCTTTGGCTATGTGTTCCTTCATCCTCTCTTCGGTGATCCTTCAAACATCTAGACCTTTTGCTTGCAAATAACATGTCATTAGAATTTTCCCTCGGGGAAATTAGTACCGTCAAAGTGTGGAGCACTACTAATATCCATCCCTAACCTTGGACATCACAACTCTAGGCGGTTAAGCCCAATTAAAGAGCACGAGGCTCTGATACCAATTGAAGGGAATCGAGGACGTCCTAAGAGGAGGGTGAATTAGGACAATTAAAAACTATTGGCTCCAAAACTTTCACAATATAAGCCTATCTTAATTTCTATCTAAAAATGCTCTAGGCTTATTTAATGTGTCTACTCTACCGCTTAAGAGAATTGCAAGGTAAATTGCAAGTTAAGTAAATGCAGAAACATAAATGAGGTAGAGAGACAAACTCAGCACGAGGGATTTTTATGTCGTGGTATCGGTGGTACACAAGCCACCCCTAGTCCATGTTAGAGCTCCACAAAGGATATGCTCCCGGTCGCCAAGTCTCTTTCGATCATGGCTCTTAAGATACCAAGTCACCAAGACAAGGCCTCAAGCACAATAAGCCTCAAAGCCACCAAAGCGAGGTCTCGCCACTAACCTCTCTTTCAGTCACTTGTACGACGTCTTCACTTTGGAGCTTTAGTCACAAAGACAAGGGCCTCTGCGTCCCCGCACAATCCTTTTATTGCCGCTCCATACCAAGTCGAAGGGTCAACAAGTTATCGATGAGTCACAAAAACTCCAAGGCGTCAACATACCACTTGGTACACTTTTGGATCACTCCTTAATCCACACTCTAGGTTGCAGCACCTAGCAACTCTTCTCTCTAGGCCTATAAGCATTAATCACTCACTAATGGTGTGCTTAATTATCTTGGATGAACACTTTATGCTCTTGGATGGCTTGGATGGCTTCTTAGGTGTACAAGGGTTTCTCTGGACACTAGCAACTCCAAATGAATGAGTAGATGGGTATTTATAGCTTCAACCCCATGGACTAGCCGTTATCCTAACGGCTCAAATATTCTGTGAATACTGGATGATTCGGCGTTAATAGAGGTACAAGCATCGGACCATCCGATGTGTACATTCTAAGAAACTAGCCGTTGGAACTCCACTCAGAGTTCTTCTGAACACCGGATTGTCCGGTGTAACCATCAATCCATCATCGGACTGTCCGATGAGTACACTTGAGCCTGACCGCGCCAAACTTCTTCTTTGCACAAAATACTCCAGCGTGCACTATCTTCATCACCGGACCTTCCGGTGTGTAGAACTTCTTCTTTTCTCGGTTTTTCACACACTCTTTTAAATGCTTTGGTGAAGCCTCTGGTGTGCATCACATCATCACCGGATCATCCGGTGCCTTATAATCCATTTCCTCCGAAAATACCAAGTTTCTGTTAAATAGTCCGGTGTATATCTCTTCTAATTGCCGGACCTTCCAGTGAGTGCAATCCACTCTGACCCCTTCTGACAGAATTGCTCTGGCGTGTATATTCCTTATCACTGGATCATCTGGTGAGGCAAAATGCCTCTGGATATAATGCTCTGGTGAGTGCAATTTTTCCAGTGCCAGACCTTTCGGTGAGAACAATTTCTCTGGGACTTTTACCTTCAGTCATAAGGCTCATGTGGGTGTCGAAATATGGAGATGAACATCTTAAAGAGGTGCATGCTTCTCCCATGTTCATGGTCTTCTCATGGGCAGTGATCTTGCCTAAAACTTAGCTTGGAGTCATCTTACTCATGTCGTGGTTGTTGTAGATGATGGAGATAATTAGTTTGTACTTTGGAAGAAGAGCTTAGAGTATTTTTCTCACCACTTGAGCATCTTCAATCTTTATCAAACCTAGCCCATTGATCTCATTGACAAAAATATTCATATGTGAGTACATATCAGTAGCATTTTCATGGGCAAGTTATTTGATGCTATTAAGTTTAGTTACAAGAACATGATATTTCTCATTGCACACATTCTTTGTGCCTTCATGTATTTCAATGAGACTATTCCAAATATCATGTGCATTGGTGAGAGAATATACTCCATTGAATGCATCAACACATAAAGATGATAAATGGATACTCTTCGCTAAAGCATCAAATTGTTTATCCGCTTTGGCTATGTGTTCCTTCATCCTCTCTTCGGTGATCCTTCAAACATCTAGACCTTTTGCTTGCAAATAACATGTCATTAGAATTTTCCCTCGGGGAAATTAGTACCGTCAAAGTGTGGAGCACTACTAATATCCATCCCTAACCTTGGACATCACAACTCTAGGCGGTTAAGCCCAATTAAAGAGCACGAGGCTCTGATACCAATTGAAGGGAATCGAGGACGTCCTAAGAGGAGGGTGAATTAGGACAATTAAAAACTATTGGCTCCAAAACTTTCACAATATAAGCCTATCTTAATTTCTATCTAAAAATGCTCTAGGCTTATTTAATGTGTCTACTCTACCGCTTAAGAGAATTGCAAGGTAAATTGCAAGTTAAGTAAATGCAGAAACATAAATGAGGTAGAGAGACAAACTCAGCACGAGGGATTTTTATGTCGTGGTATCGGTGGTACACAAGCCACCCCTAGTCCATGTTAGAGCTCCACAAAGGATATGCTCCCGGTCGCCAAGTCTCTTTCGATCATGGCTCTTAAGATACCAAGTCACCAAGACAAGGCCTCAAGCACAATAAGCCTCAAAGCCACCAAAGCGAGGTCTCGCCACTAACCTCTCTTTCAGTCACTTGTACGACGTCTTCACTTTGGAGCTTTAGTCACAAAGACAAGGGCCTCTGCGTCCCCGCACAATCCTTTTATTGCCGCTCCATACCAAGTCGAAGGGTCAACAAGTTATCGATGAGTCACAAAAACTCCAAGGCGTCAACATACCACTTGGTACACTTTTGGATCACTCCTTAATCCACACTCTAGGTTGCAGCACCTAGCAACTCTTCTCTCTAGGCCTATAAGCATTAATCACTCACTAATGGTGTGCTTAATTATCTTGGATGAACACTTTATGCTCTTGGATGGCTTGGATGGCTTCTTAGGTGTACAAGGGTTTCTCTGGACACTAGCAACTCCAAATGAATGAGTAGATGGGTATTTATAGCTTCAACCCCATGGACTAGCCGTTATCCTAACGGCTCAAATATTCTGTGAATACTGGATGATTCGGCGTTAATAGAGGTACAAGCATCGGACCATCCGATGTGTACATTCTAAGAAACTAGCCGTTGGAACTCCACTCAGAGTTCTTCTGAACACCGGATTGTCCGGTGTAACCATCAATCCATCATCGGACTGTCCGATGAGTACACTTGAGCCTGACCGCGCCAAACTTCTTCTTTGCACAAAATACTCCAGCGTGCACTATCTTCATCACCGGACCTTCCGGTGTGTAGAACTTCTTCTTTTCTCGGTTTTTCACACACTCTTTTAAATGCTTTGGTGAAGCCTCTGGTGTGCATCACATCATCACCGGATCATCCGGTGCCTTATAATCCATTTCCTCCGAAAATACCAAGTTTCTGTTAAATAGTCCGGTGTATATCTCTTCTAATTGCCGGACCTTCCAGTGAGTGCAATCCACTCTGACCCCTTCTGACAGAATTGCTCTGGCGTGTATATTCCTTATCACTGGATCATCTGGTGAGGCAAAATGCCTCTGGATATAATGCTCTGGTGAGTGCAATTTTTCCAGTGCCAGACCTTTCGGTGAGAACAATTTCTCTGGGACTTTTACCTTCAGTCATAAGGCTCATGTGGGTGTCGAAATATGGAGATGAACATCTTAAAGAGGTGCATGCTTCTCCACCTAGACCTTGTATCCCATAGACTTCTATTTCCTTCAAAAAGTTAGTCTCATAAGTACTAGTAGAAATAGATGCATTGTTATGAGAATAATGAACCATATCATCGTGATGAACAGACATTTTAACACTAGATGATAAGCAATGGTTGACAACACAAGTGGATATGAAATTTTTACTAGTAGTGTTATCAAAATTCAAAGGAAGGTTTGAATACTTACTAATCCCACTCACAATATCATTTTCTTGCTCAGATTTGTTAATTAGTGAGGTGGATGATGAAGTGACATCCTTTTAGACAAGGGAGGAAGTCATTTTATGCTCTTCATAATGTGATGATGAAGTAGAACATTTCTCAAATGACGTCTCCGAAAGAAGTTCTTCTCTATCACATTTGGACTTGTCATATCTTTTTTTAGAATAGTCCAAATGAGATAAGCATCCTCAAGCGGTATGATGGATTCAACCACATCTATACTCGAAGCATTAAATAAAGCATTAGTAGCTTAAGCATTGAGATGCATGTATTTCTCTTCCTCTTCAACTGATAAGAGTTTATCATTAGGATGAGAAATGTTCACATCTACAACTCACTCCATTTGAGGACCCATGGTCCTAAAAATTAATAGCATGTGAGTATTCCACTCAAAATTTTTAAAGCTATCTAATATAAGTGGTTCTATGTGCACTAATATACTATTCAACATCTGTACTCTTTAGGCGGTAAAGCCCGAAAAGAGAGACTTCACTATGATACCAATTGAAAGGACAATGATGTCGTCTAGAGGGGGATGAATAGGCATTTTTTACAAAAAAAATGTCCCCTTTTACCATTGGTTTAAACATGCAATTGATACACTGATGGATTTTTCATAAGTAAAATCCTAAATATGCTAGACTCAACTAGTGCATAATCACTCTAAATAAGTGTAGAAGTTACAATCCTAGGGTAACAAAGATTATTCAAAACTAGCAAAAGATATGCAAGAAAACTCTAGTTGAAAATCCTAAAAATACTGTTCACCGGATACTCTGGGTTGAATCCGAAACCTTCGAGTTCAGAGTTGATTGTACAGTATCCGGAGTATCCGGGTTAAACCCAAAACTTTCGAGTTCAACAGAGAATGAACTTGAAACTAAAATTAAAGGATGTCTAAGAAATTTTAACTCAAACCAAATAAAGTCATGTGATCCAAGTAGATTCACGGAGAACCTACAATCAATTTCACACAAGCAAGTAGATCGAGCAATATGCATAAATATTAATGAAGAACTCAAGAACTAGAAAATAAGAGAGAAAACACACGATTTATTTCCTGAAGTTCGGACACCGCCACTAGAGGTTCCTACGTCTCCGTTAAGGGTCTCAGTTACATTTGAGTCGGGTCTCTCTCAACCTTTTTTCTCTCCAAGCTCGGTCACACTTGAGCTTGGGTTTCCACTTTTGAAACAGTTAAAACCTAACAGACCACCCGACTCAGAGCTAAACCCGAAGACTCCGGCCAACTCGAAGTATCTGGGTCAGCCCGGAGTGTCTGAGTTCAACACAACTGACCCTCTGAAAACGGCAATAACTTTTGATGTCAAAGTCCAATTTTGACGATTTTGGATTCTACGAAAAGCTTATTCAGAGGGATCACGTTTCAACTGAATTCATGATCCTAAACACATTTTATCAAACTAGGAACACTTTGAAACCTAATTTGGATACTTCTACACTTTCCATACCGGATTTCTAAAGAGAACTCTCACTTTGGGTTGACTAGAAACTCTTGAATATTGAGACACGACAAATAGCACTATGTTGCATCCCTTATAATAGTACGACATACATATACTTAAATTCAGATGTAAAACTCGTTTGAACCAATTTGAACCTTTGAATACCTTCCAGCACTGCTTCTTTCTTTCAAACATTAAGAGTTGCTAACTTTTATATCGTCATCACCCTATTTTTTCTTGATTTTTCATGTGATTGATGTAAATCATTTGTAACTTCCTATGGCCTCCTACGGTACTGGCGTAAAGTCTTTACTTGCTCTTTATCACCGCCTTAGTCCTTTGGCACCAAGTTATTTGGTTGCCCTTCATCACGGATGGTCTATCACAACCGAGTCTTGCTTGCTATTCACCGTCTTGTCATAAAAAAACCACTTTGTATTCGATATTTTTCAAGAAATTCACTTTATCATATATAGAGTTCACTCTGGTTTTTTACTCTTGTCATATATAATTTTAATTCAACTTATGTCTTTTTATGGATTCTAACCCTAACTCATTCTTAAGTATAAAGCATACGAGTTAGTACATAAAACTCTATTGACAATGACATACCTTTAGTTACTTAATATCGATAAGTAATTTAACATTCACGCTTATCGTCAACCTTATATGAGTTTTTCTTTTTTTCTTATGAGCATCACTAATAGCTCATTCATCTTCATACATATGTTTTCTCTGTACACCATCTATAGAACAACTTACTAATAAACTCAACTATATTGTTAGTCTATAAATATTATTATTAATTATTAAAATCATATATAAAAGCTAGATGTATTTTCACCATTCTCAGTATTAATATTAGTTCAACTCGATTCAATCAATGATCGAGCGTAAGATGTTACAAACTAAGTCATCGCACTGATGACTCGATACAAATAACTTGTTTGTTGCAGTGCTACTACCTCGAGCTGGTAGTACGTTGAATTCTTGAGCGCTAACTCCTAAGCTGCTATGCATATGATCAGTGTATGTATTAGTGTAGCTCGCAGTGTAGATATACGCACGTATTATTTCCACAAATACGCAAGTTTTGCAGGTGATGTTCAACCTAAAAGAGAGGGCGGAGCTGCTGGAAGTTTAATTTGGTGACGAGCGATGAAGACGTACATGAGCCTTAATTCTTTTCGGCAGGTACAGGCTAGGGGAAAGCCATTTCTTGGGAGTTGCCACCACGTGCTGAGCGTACGTATGTACGTACGTACATGCATAGGAACATAGGGTTTGGACTTGAAATTCCATGGCGTGGTAGTTTAACTTAAATGTGCACGCACGGTTGAGGTCCAATAATTTTGGACACCGGTAGTATTTCTCTCGATTCCAACGAAAGATCGACTAGCTCTTAGGCTATCTCCAACAAGGCATTTCCTCTTCGTATCACTGTGATTAGTACTGTACTATCCTTTTAGCGATTCTTAGCTCCTGTTTTCGTATCACTGCTACAGGGATACGATCAGGAGGGGGCCAAAAAACGAGGAGAGTAGTGGAAGGTAAGAAATAGGATAGCTGTTGAAGATAAAAAAAAGATGATGTGATATTATTAGGAATATTGTAATAGTATTATAGGGAATAAATTTTTAAATTATCTGTTGGAGATGATCTTATATAATTCCTGCATTCCATATGTTCGAATCGCAGGACATACTTTAATTTTGCTATGGGGGCGAGAACAACAACATGGAGCTCGCGACGAGTCTCAAAGGGATCCATCAATTTTTTACCACCCTCCCGAGTACTTGGCCTTGGCCAGCAAGTTCGGCACTAATTGATGTAAATTTATCTTAAAAATTAAAAATTTAGAGTGTGATTGATTATTCGTATGAATCGTATATGCAGATTAAGCGAGTTATATTTATTGAAAAGAAGAATATTGGGTTTATTGTATCTGTCTGAACATATTAAACTATGTTTCTATTTAGTTGATCGAATATGAGGCCGCATAAACGGATGCAAGAATTGAGAAGATGATTAATTAATCGTATGAAGACGATTTTGTGATACTGACAAGTGAGCCTGCTTGCATAAGTGGATACATGAGCATACATTTGTCGAGCTAGACTACGGGTGTACATTTGCATCCGTCAGATCAGACTAAAACAATGCATATATGTAATCAAATATATTTTTCTCTGAGATTATACGTATCCGTCAGGCTAAGTTGCTCTCATACGGACATCCAATCAGACACTTAGTGTGTGATTAGTCGCCCGTATGGGTCTTGGCCGTAGAACTGTATATTTAGCTTAAGTGGAATTATATTTGTTGAAAAAAAATATTTAGTTGATTGTATTTATCTAGATATACTGAGCCAAGTTTCTATTTAATTGATTAAATCTAAGGTCATATGAGTAGATGTAAGATTTAAGACTGTAATTAGATACTTGTATGAAGATGGTTTTATGACACTGACAAATAAATCTGTCTGAGTCTGTATCTAATGGGCCAGACTATATAGTAAAACTCGAATTAAACTTTACTCCCAGATCAAACTGTGACATATATTTGTATCCTCCAAAGTAGACTGAAAATATATATAAAGAATTAAATATATTTCTTTATAAAATTATACGTACTGACCGGACCAAGTTGCCTTCGTACCGGTTAAGGGTCTGATTGCAGGCTGTTGGGCGAGAAGGCGACGCTGCGAAGCATCAGCAAGGCGGGGTACCTGGTCCAGCTGGAGCGGCCCCGCGTCTTAACTGCTTCCGAATCGTAGTTCCGGTCCTGCTGCGTGGCACGACGGCGGTCACGTACGACGACGACCTCCTCCAAGGCATCTAGCCCTCTCTGAGCCATTGGAAATTACCAGAGTGTCCATTTCCTCGCAAAGAGGGAATTACAAAAAATACGAACTAAGGTGCATGTGTCGCCCAGGCAAGCTGGTTTTGAAAAAAAGGTGGGTAGGCTTGTTTGGTTGATTTGCTCTACCTTATCTAGCTCGCTAGGAAGTATGTTTGGTTTTTTGTTTGTTTGAATTTATATAAGGAGGATAAGAATTTTTTGTTTTTGAGATAAAGTTAAATTAATCCTGCTCTTTATCGAGATTTATCTTGTCTAACGTTGCCAAGTAAGACTAGTAGCTAAGAATAGACAAAGAACCAAACATATCCTTAATTTATCTTCTTAATATGTCGAGGACAAGTTCTCAATTAAATACTAATTGTACCATCTAATTAAGAAGGTTGTTGGTAGTTCGTACACTCCAGTGCTTACAACCGAAAACATTGAACCTACTTCACCTATGTAATAAATTGCCAAGTAAAACTAGTAGCCAAGGATAGACGAAGAAATCAAACATGTTCTTAATTTGTCTTCTTAATATATCGAGGACAAGTTCTCAGTTAAATACTAATTGTACCATCTAATTAAGAAAGTTGTTGGTAGTTGGTACACTCTGGTGCTTGAGCATCTCCAAAGACTCTCTAAAATCCACTTCCTATACCTCTATATAGGGAGTCTTTCTAATAAATTTCACTCCCTATATTACTACCCTCTTCAGCAGACTCTCTCTACTCCAATCCTTATATTTCAACAGCTCATTTTCCTATCTCACCGACAGGTGGACCCCGACCATCAGCTCCATCTCTCTCGACCCAAACTGTTCATCTGCGCTGCCATCTGATTCGTCGGTTCGTCTGGGATTGCGTCGAATCTTCAGCTGCATCATGGCTCACCGTTCACACAACGGCTCACCTTCGCGAACACGAACGTGTTGAGCAGCCACGGCAGCGCGCAGGCGATCAACTAGATGACTGACGTGAGCACCAACGCCAACGGTGGGGTGTGTACGCGCAGGAGCTGCACCAGAGCTTCCCGCTCTACATCTTCCTGGGCGGTGACAACATCGGTACATCCTCGCAGCAGCTGATGCAACGCGTGGAGATCGCGTCGACGAGGCGCGGTCCCGCGGAGGCGCCGCGACGAGCATGCTGCGGAATGAGCAGGCGACGGCGGAGGAGGTCACGCTCCGGGATGGCGCGGTGGTGGGCGCGTCGTGGCAGATGCACCAGACATACGCGTATGGCGCCAGTGACGATGGTTGCTACTTGAGGAACATGAGCAGTGTCAGTTACGACGTGCTTTTCACCAGCACACTGACGTCGACATCTTCCTGGGTGGCGACGGGAGGAGGATGACGAGGTAGGGGTGGACACAGGAGTGGGAGAGCATTTTGGGACCCAGATGCGTTCCCCAAAAATGGAGAGCGAGAGAGGTGTTTTTGAAACTCCCTAAAGATAGAGAGTGAGATAGAGATACTGTTGAAGATAAATTTTGAATCAAAATCCCTATATTTAACTATAGAGAACCATTTAAAGAGTCTCTCGAAGATTCTCTTACAACCGAAAACATTGAACCTACTTCACCTATGTAATAAATATATGATACTAAGATTTGAGTCTTATAAGTGACAGAGCTAAAATAAAAATACAGGAGCTTTTTTTTCCTCCTCCTCTTTTTCTCTTTTTTCTTTGTGCACGGAGGCAGGGGGCTCGAGGGCCAGCCCCTCCTGTAAATCCGCCGCTGAGCCTTATGGGTGTTGTACTCCGTTCACATACTCCACATCGATATCAAGATTCGTAAATTTGATCACTGAAGAGTCCAGTGGAAATATATGCATGCGGTTCGTTCGGTCACAAACGAACCAGCAATCAATAGCACGTGCAATGCGTGAATAAGCTCTCAGCTCAGCTGCACCTCATATCTACTATCTTAATATTTAAAAAAAATTATATTTATTCTTAAAGTCATAAAATTATCACATTCATTAAAAAAAATCTAAACCGCTCATTGGTATGAATATCTAATTTCTAGATTAAATAAAAAATTCATATCAAATACAATTAATAAATAGCTAGATTATATTTTTATACGGTTTGAGAAGCAAAATATCTAAATAAAGAGTCCTAATAAAATAAAATAAACAATAATTTAAATTGGGATTAGAATAAAAAAAGAATGATACATATCAAATATAGTTTTAGAAAAAAAATCAAATTATCACAAAAATTAAATATCTAATTAAAGAGTCCATGTAAAATACAATTAATTATAAGTTATTGTGATAAAATATTATAGTAAGATTAAATATATTATTAGCATGAGCCATCTTGTTATAGTATATGTGGATCTCGTAGCAAAACCTAAGGAAGAAAGAAGACAATGCACACAACCACTAGTTTGTTAGGAAAAGATCGAACGAACTACATATGGTTTGATCCTAACATCCCTTGCAGTTTTACAGGATCAAACCCAGGTTTGCTACTTGTGTATCTTATTAAGATAGAATTTTCTTTTAGTGATAAGTGGCATACCTGTCGACAGTGATGTGGTTGTGGTGACTTGATCATTATCTAAGCTCCGTATCTCTGATCTTCAATAAACATTGTATGAGTGTGTGCGTGTGACTGTGTGTTGTAATGGAGTTTTAAAAAAAGAAAAGAAATGTCCGTATTAACCTAAGTTGCAAGTGACCTTGGCCATGGCATGGTAACTTGTGAGTCACTGGGAGTTGGGCCGATCTTCTTCCGGCGGCCCACAGCCTCGTGACTCTACGTTGGCCATGGCCCAACCGAACTTCAGGACAGATCAGCACAGGGCACAAGGCCGGAAGTGCTAGGGCTGATGCAGCGCGGGTGTGCCTAGCTTTTCGTCGAGCACCTGAAGCAGCGTCCCCCCACGCGCCAAGGACTGCGCCATCGACGCCCACCGCCGTGCCCCGGTGTCACGCTGGGGCCTGCGGGTAGGGGAGGGGTGGGAGGAACGTTGTCGCGGCTGCGAGGCAGCCTTCGCTTCTGCTGCTGGGGATCGTGTCGTGTCGTGCCATGTAGCATGGTGCGAAGGCAAAAAAACAAAAATTAGATAACATATATGAGCGTATTTATCAAAATAGACAACATGTAGTTGTATTTACAAATTTAGCATCCGTATTTAGCACACGGTGTACGAAAATTACACGGTGTACGAAAAAGGCATTTTCGGCACACCGTGTGCCGAAAAACCTTTTTCATACGTCGTCACATTTGCTTTTAGCTGTCACGTCACGTCACGTCGCTTTATGCTTTTGCCTTTATTCCAATGCACTTTATTCGGCCGCCGGCTCTTTGCTGCTTTCCTCTTTATTCCTTCGGTCGCCGCTTGCATGCTCCGCTGCCTATAAAGTGGCTCGAGTAGGAGGGCAGCAGCAGCACAGCGAGGAGTAGTGCAAGGAGAGGAGGAGTAGCAGCGTTCGGCATTTAGCAGTAGCGGAGTAGCGAGGAGGAGTAGCAGCAGCCAGACCGAGCAGCAGCGCGAGGAGAGGACTGCCTTCCGTAATAGTAAGTACGTAGATTATGTATGTAATTAATATTTAGATTAGTAAATGTAATTAGAGTAAGTAGAGTGTTTATTCCGTTCGAATGCATTAGTTAAATGGTATTAAGTTGATAAATTAGAGTATGTAAATTATTTGCATAATTTATGATCTTGTAATAGTAACTATGATCTCGTAACAGTATCTACCATAGTGTAACCGCAATTATGATCCCGCGATAGGCATGATAACTGGAGTTACGATCCCGCCACAGGCATCGTAACTAGAGTTACGAACCTACCACAAAAGCAGTTATGATCCCGCCATAGGCATGATAATAGGAGTTACGATCCCGCCACAGGCATGAATTTATGAAAGATGAGAGAAAAATATAGCTTTAAAGCAAATTAATAGAACTAATTTGATTAATTAGCTTTATCACTTAGGTTAATGTATGGGGTGTAATTAGCTATTTATCGTACGTACATCTAAGTAGTTATTTACTTATTTACGTTTGTTTAGTAGAGACGCTATGACTATCCATATTTATTATAGAGAATGTCCCACTATTTTGCATGGGAGGCTCGTATCAATTCAGAACTACCAGCACATAGAGAGTATGGTTAAGCTACCTATTGATCTAGATGGCTTAGGCCACAGCTTGTGCCAAACAGCTTGGTAATTATCCATACGTTGTTCGATTTGAGAAGGAACAACGTATGGACTTTGTACTCACGCAAGACATTGGAGGAGAACTTTGAAATAGGGGTGTACATAAACATAGTATCATGACTAGTGCAAAGTGAAACGGTGACTAGCGTGGAAGGATCAGACCATCATGTGATGCATAATGAGGAGGGAGTGCATGTCGGGGAGGGCAGTTCTGGTACAGAGGGACCTGAAGTGGACCCTACTGAGGTAGATGCAGGATGCATGGATGATGAAGCCGGTGGTAGCGGGGATAAAGAAGGTGCAAAAAACAATTTTGTCAGGAAACAGGCATTTTCGGCACACCGTGTGCCGAATACAGGTGATTTTCGGCACACCGTGTGCCGAATACAGGCAATAGTGTCGTATTCGGCACACGGTGTACCGAAAATACCTTTTTTGGTACACTGTGTGCTGAACACGGATGCTAAATTTGTAAATACCACTACATGTTATCTATTTTGATAAATACGCTCATATATGTTATCTAATTTTGAATTTTTGTTAGGTGCGAAGCATCAATGTCGCCATGTTTGAGGAGTTGGATGGATGCGTCGTACGTGAAGGGACATGAAGCTAATCTATCTTCGACTCCAAGGTGAGGTGGAACTCGATCCATATACCAACACTTTGAGCATTGGCAAAATGGGTAATAATGTGCTCATCCTTTTGCCTGCTTCGACATGTAGTATGTCAAGTTCCACTTTTCCTCTAATTGTTTGCAATTTCTCACCTTAGAAGCTCGAGGCACTCCTTAAGTCCCAAAAGCTGGTTAGTCCGAGTAAGACCATCTTCAACAGACCTTTTATCATACCGTTTATCTCATTCTATAGCCAAATCGAGCAAAAATTTGTCTCTAACAGAGCCTCCATCCTCCACGCTATTATGACAGGCATGTTATCTCCTTCCTCCCGCATGCCAGATGTGGCGTTTCTCTCCGCCCATGCCATTCTCCAACCATCGCTCGCCCATGCACTCCCGCCACCATCTAAATGTCCATCCTCCCCACCATTGTTGCTACTACTCCTCCTTCTCCTCTTGTCATCCCCTCTCCAGGCGTCTCTCCCTCTTGAGGCTCGACGGTGCGTCGGGCTATGGCGAAGTGGTCCGCGGTTGCAGCCCACCCTGGAGGGGGAGGAGCCGGCGGACGAGGGCGGGAGGGAGAGGTAGTGGCAGCGGCAGCATCATCAGGAGGAAGGGGAGGGCGTCGAGAACCGCGGTGGAGATGCTACGGTGCCATCCACAATGGCGGAGGGGAAGGGAGTTCTTCTCCACACGCGGCAACTGGTCTAAACTGTCTTCGCTGCTAAATTCGAGCAACTTGGAGAGCCAACTCGATTCCCCTTGTGCATGTCCCCTAATCGAGCTTGAACACCTCTGTGACCTCATCTTGGTTCGTTTCTCAGTAGGGCCGGGCCGCCATCGTCATTTTTGACAACCGGCCACCGCCGTGCGGGTCTTCACTGCTGACAACACAACGCACAGCCTCTTCGACCAAGCCAAGGCCATCACGAGCTCCATAGTGCTACCCTGAGGTTCGCAGGCATTGACTCATTTCCGCAAACCTTTCCTCTCAACCAAAAAGGAATCGAGTCGTATCCTCCTTACGAGATAGCGGAAGTAGCATTAGAGTTGTTTCCTCCTTCCCCATCCCCAGCCGTGCCCCCTCCCTATCCACGCCAAGCTCCATCGTTATCATGAGCACCTTACCGTCGATATGGCTCGACCGCACAAATGCACAAAGCTGCTGTGCAATACTCTTCTAAAATTCTCAAGAAAAATCCAGCATAATTCTCATAACAAAATATAGGCTATAAATTTTCTACAAACATAAAAATTTCAAGATCAAACTCAATAGCATTTATGAGATACAAGAAAAGGGCAGAAAACAGAACGGACAATTGCAGCGAGCAAAATAAATATTAATCGATAAACAGTTCATAAACTCTTCAAGACATCTAATTAATTTATGAAACAACAGTCAAGATATCATCAGTTCATCGTTCACATGGGGAACGTTTCCTGCAGGGGAATATGTTAACACACACTGATACTCCACACAAGGGTTACACCGAGCAAGTCAGCAACATTCTACGTTTCTTGACTTGTTTCCCCGCCTCAAGCAGTTGATCATGTCGGGCAGCGGCGGAGAATTAATCTACCCATGCTAATGTCTAAGCTACAGGAGAAGTCCCCAAGATACAGCAGAATGATAAGTCACACAATTGTCCTACAAATGGCCTGGCTCCTCTTGCAGCGTACATCTCCACATCTTGAATCTGCACCAGCATCGAAGAGCCGAAGCCCTAAACAGTACGTTCCTCACCAGGGATGGATCCTGTTACAGCAGTCACCTCTTCCTCCTTTTTGGTTCAAGCTGCAGTGGACGAGACAGGATATAAAGCTTATAAGGAAATAAGTCTCTTGAAAGAAGCTTATGATTTTATAAAATTCATATGCAAATGCATCTGTCGAAAGAAGCTAGTGCAATTTTATTACATTCATATGCAAATGCATCTGTCGAAAGAAGCTAGTGCAATTTTATTACATTCATATGCAAATGCATCTGTCAAAAGAAACTAGTGCAATTTTATTACATTCGAGAAAATTCTAGTAGAAGTTAAAATCCTGTGTTTATTGGCCTCATGGTCTACAGCAAACAAGATCTGGCCACTTATGTGTCATGTGATCATAGCTAATGTTATCCAGCATGTCATAGATTAGCTGTAGTTTACGGTGCTCAAAATGTACTAGGAGGTACTTCGATCCAAAAAAAATACTGACCGTTGATCAACAAAAGAGCTCTTCAGGTATCGGAAGAAAAGCTTGGAAATCAAGGTTTACGACTTTCTTTGTCAATGAAAGATTAATGACCAAGAACAGCATATGTAGGATGCTAGGCAGCAATGTAACTAACGTTCTACAGTAGAAACATAAAGAATCTTCTTGAGAATGCCAGGATCAATTAATAAAGAAGGTGCAATAGTGCAGCTTTAAAATAAGCCAAAAACATCAAACAGAATTAAGAAATGGATGTTGCATCAGATAAACATGAGCTGATTTTGCTCTGTGCAAGATATATGAGAATGCAACACACCATATGCATGCGTAGCTTCGAGGAGATGACAGCAGCAAATTTTGCCAATGGTAAGCATCGTTTAGTCAACACTAACTCTAAGCACTGACCATGAAATGATTTAGGAACAGAGGTAATAACCACCAGTTTCTTAAGAAATCACACCTCTTAGAAGACATAGCCTAAAAATTATCTGATATTAGGAAGGAAAGCTATTTGCAAATAAAAGATCTTATAAACTATATATCCAGTCAAGTGATAAAGAGAAAAAGGCACATACCTTAGAATCAGAGTTTGGTGAAACTGAGTATGAATTTGAAGGTCTCTTTCCACCATTTTCTTTAACACAATCTGAGCACATATAATGATCTATCTTTTTTGCCTGCTCAATGGTCATTCCCATACAGGAAGGATGGAACCTAAACGAGTTAAAAAGTGGATAATTAATAAAAATGCAAATAAAGAACAATAACAGCATACAAATAACAGAAATGATGCAGACACTGAAAAGACTAAGCATCTACAGAATAGCAATATGTTATCAAATGTTGAATGCTTTGCATGAATTATTTAGAAAAGACGAGGCTTTATGTTCATATCCTACTCGTGGCACTAGGATGTAGTAGGAATTAAATTACTAGAAAACCTGATGGTTGGTGAAATAAGATGAGGTTGCAATGCAAAATTAATTGCAACAAACAATCTTATGCATACATGAATAAGTCTCGAGGCATCCTTTCAGCAGAAATCCAAAAAAAGAGAAACATCATAACTACGACAGCATGGCAACCTGTAGCAACAAGTACAATGAAGTTTACTTTGTGTCTTTATGTAGCATTATATGCCATACATTTATCATGTTCCCTTACATCATACTCTGTAGGTTCGGAGTTTCTTGCTGCATATGAAGGGAAAGATATTGAGATGAAAAAATACTTCATATTTTCTCCAAAACTAGGGATAGCAGATATGCATGGTGTACAGAAGTTCTTAAAGTAATCATAATCGTACAGATCAAACATCATCATAGTTTTTTTTCTCCCTAAAGGACGACAAGGTTAGCACACACAAATCCTAAAACACTGCATGGTGCCTTCAGTTGTAGGTCCAAGCCAATAATAGTTTCCCAAGTGTTCCAAAGGGAATGGCACCACAGTCAGGTCAATACAGTTAGGATAGCTGCTTCTCAAACAGGAAAGCCAAATTGCAACAGATATGATACAACAGAGCAAGTCGGACTACATGAAAATGCTACATTTCAGAGAAAATCAGTCTATTCCATGATGATATGTGCTTAAAATCAGTCTTTGAACTAGAAATATCTTTAAAAGACCAAACATTTGACATCGGTTCATACTATATATCTTTCAAAGGGAACAAACAAATACAGGAGCATCAGGCTCTAAGAAACCTCAGAGATATTCATCAATTGTACTTCAATAAATGTTCAGTCTTAGTCCTGACCAAAGTAGATGTCCCAAATGCTTTATACTTTGCACCACAGTCAAAACAAGACTGAAAACTAGATAAACTAATTCATTCTGTATGACGAATTAGAAGGGCCAGAAAGCAGCTCAATGTAACATCTAAATGAAACGCAGCTCATATAACGACCACACACACTGATTCGAGTCATGCATTTATGGGCGAAAGGTGGAGTTTTCACAGGGATTTACCAGTCTTTGCATCCCTCGCACTGCACCATGAGGTCATCCGGGTTGTACGGCATCTCACACTTGCAATACCTTCACACAGAAGCCACAACCGCACCATAAGACAAGCAATCCCACATAGCATCACAAACACACAATACAAATCGATGACCAACGACTCGAGATAAAAGAAAAGGAAGAGCACGTACACGGCGACACGGTCAGGGGTGAATGCGCCGGTGGCAGCCTTGTAATCGAATCGGCAGTAGAAGTCCTCGAGCCCGACGTTGTCGAGCTTGGTGTAGTTCTTGAAGGAATGAACGACACACTTCCCCTCGATGGTGTGCGCGCTCTGCGTGTCGAAGTGGTCGGAGAGGAAGAGCTCCTTTGCGCCGTGGAACGGCCGGCGGCCGCCCTTGGCCTCCTCCGGCCGGTAGTACCACCGCACCCGCACCCGCACGCCCCCGCGGCCGTCCGACTCCATCGCCTCCACCCGCGCCACGTACGGCGGCTTGTCCGTGTCCGACGGCCGCATAAGCACGCAGTCCCCCACTTCACCCACAGCAACCAAACCCGTCGAAAAATCAAATCTTGGCACGAACCCGCGACGGCATCGATCAAGAGCAACGGCCGAGGGCGCTTACCTCGGACGACCTTGTTGGTGCCCTTGATGGTGTAGGTCTCGACGTCCCTCTTACCCTGCTTCGTCTTGGCCATGGCGGAGGGATTGGATTGGGAGGAAACCCTAGCGACGTGGTTGGGGATGAAGGGAAGGGGAGGAGCCGAGGAGGGGAACGACCACGGCTCCCGTTCCGACGGACGAGGAGGAGACTGCGGAGCGAGGGGTGCTTCGGTAATTTTGCATTGGATGGAGTAACGGCGGCCTGACGGGGTTTTGAATCCAAGTGGCGAATGGCCGCCGTCCGCCGTCCGATCGGTGGCGTCTGCCTGTTTTTGGACGGTGGATTGATGGGTTTTCTTCGCCGTTGACGCCACTAGGGACCAGATTGTTCTTTGGTTGTGGGTTGTGAGAGTGCACCAATGAAGATCTTTTTTTAAGCGCTTTCTCGTGATCTTCAAGAAACAATTGATGGGAATCTCCTTTTCCACGCTAAAATGTCGGTGAATATTTATTTGTTTGACTTTGATGGGAACATGTGGGATTAAAGGTCCAATTGATGTGTTATGTATGGTTTTTCTTGGGGAATAGGGAAAAGTAGTTGAGTATTGACTCGTGCTCCTCATACTACAATAGTTTATGTTATTGATACGGTCTATAAGTTGGTATTTTGACTAATAATTTTTTAAAAATATAACATTTCAAATAAAGTTGATTATTTTTTATGTAATACTTTTCACAATGAATCTCATAACATCTATCTCATGTTATCAATCTACAAAATTTGTTTGTGAGTAATTTGCTATGTATTGATGGTCAGTATATTCACAGTCAAAATAATTTCTATATGAAATACTCATCCATGTGTGTTGGTCTTTATGTCATTGTACCCAAGGATAAGTAAATCGGTCAAATTGTCTACTGAAAATTTGCAGCATTGAAACCTTTGTTTTCTATTTTTCTATTAGTTAATCTGTTTACAAAAACTATCTCCTATAGATGTTCTATAGGATCCTTGGGTTCTGCGACTGCCAATATACTTCATGTTTTGTTGTATTTTAGTTCTTATATATAGCAGTGGTTACACATGTATTGAGGCTCACTGTGAGCACGTTGATCCTTATTTTATCTAACTCATGTTCAGGTTTATTCTTAATTCCATAGTCATGCACAAACTTCAGTTTTTTCAATCCTTACCTAACAAATATATTTCAATGAGTCAAACTAGACTATCTTTGAAAAAAAACTAGAAAATGTCACCCTTAAAATTTACTATATACATTTTTTTTTATCCAAATCTTATTCATACTATATGTATTGAGTGTGCCTTAGCACATCCATGAAAAATATGTAGAAAAGTGAAATCTCATCGGGTATATATGGTAGTGATACCTAGCTTTAAATGCAGAAACTTAACCAAAACATGTGATGGAATACTAACATGGAGAACGCTTAGAAATCTACACAAATAAACTTGACAAATTTGAATTAATGAGATAATAAAACAGTTGGATGATGGATAAGACAATCAAACCTATATGTAGCAACCAAAAGGATGGCTTAAATGAGAGGCAAGAGGAATGCATAGATGACATTTAATGTAACATCCTGAGTTTAAACATGCTAATTAATTACAAAATTTACTCCAAATTAAAACCTTTTAGGATTAATTAAGCTAACTAAGGTTAAGAGAAAAGGCATATGGATGTGTATAGATACCAGTATATACACATTCATATATATTAGAAATGCTAAGTTGAATAAGTGTTACAAAGTGCACTAGAATCGGTTTTAAAATAAACTCTACATTAAATTGGTTAATATGTATTACTTGAGGTTTTTATGGTTCTTTGTGTGGATATTTGAAATTGAATGTCTCTCAATTTTGAATCTACTCTTAGATTCTATTCAGCTCAAATCCAAATACGAATTCGAATCCTTTGGATTCAAATCATCTTCAAAAGTCTCGAGATCCAAGTCCAAGATATGATTCAAATATGTTTAATTGAATTGATCATAATCCACAATCAAAACCAAATTCAAATTTCCTAATTGAATTATCCCAAAATACCTTTCCTTTCTCTCTTTCTTTTTCTCTTCCATTTTCCCACAGGTCCAAACTACTTTCCTCTCTCTTTCTTGGCCCGGCCCTTTCTCATTCTCTCCCTCTCCTGCAACTGGGACGCAGCCAAGCCGTTGGCCCAGCCTCTCCTCACGCGCACCAGCCCACTCCACCGTTCCCTCGCGCTGGATGTCAGCCCACTCACGCGCGGGAGCGCTTGCGCGCCCTCAGCCATTCACTGGGCCACATGTCGCTCATCCGACCATCTCCCACGCGCCTCCTCTCCCTCTCCTCCCTCCTCCCCTTTTCGGCGCATCACGCCCACCGCCGGCCGCTATTTCCCTTTAGAAAAATCTCCCGACTGGCTCCCCCTTTCTCCGCTCTCTCTCTCTCTCTCTCTCTCTCTCTCTCTCTCTCTCTCTCTCTCTCTCTCTCTCTCTCTCTCTATTGCCCATGCCTTTGCGACGTGACTTTCGCCGCCCACGCGCTTGGTCGATGCAGAGCATGCCCATGCTCCGGGAAATAAGGTGGGTGCCGGCCGCCACCTCGCCGCTGACGTCTCGTGACACCAGCGCACCGCACCGCCTCTCCAGTTCCCTCTCCTCTCTATAAATAGTAGGCCCACGCTCCTCTCCTCCCCCTTTTCCGTTTCACGGCCGCCGCTCCCATTTTTCACCCCACTACCGCTCGCCATCGTTGACTCATTGTCGACTTGCTGCCAAGGAGCCTAGGAGATTGACGCCGTCCCCATGCAGCCGCCCGTCCACCGGAAGCTGACGTGAGCCGCCTGCACACGGAGCCGAGTCGTCTGCCATCACCTCTTCGACAAGCCGCCGACCACCGCGAGCAACACATCATCGTTCACCTTTTTGGTGTGCCTCTTGTCCCCTTAGTACCGCGGAGATAGCATGTAGGCGTCCCCGTGCCCCTCTCTTAGCTTGATGACGCGCGCCGCCGTGAGCTTTGCCCTTTGCCGCCCTGTAGCTATCACCACTGGTGTGTTCCTTACCCTGTGTAGTCACCGGTAATCGCGCATTTTTCTTGCAGGTTGCACGGGGAGGTGCTGTCCAAATTATGCCGCACCGTTGTCTCCTCTTCGGCCGTGATCTAGCACCGCATTCACCGCCGGCCGCAGTTGAGATGCTCCCAACCGAGTCCACCATGTTGAGTAGAAGCCCGGCGTCGAACTCCCGTCAATGAACTCCGACGAGAGCCTCCCTCCGGTAAGCTTTCAAGAGCGCGCCGTCGTATGATTCCTCGCCGCTGACCAAATCTCCTCCCCTCTGCCACTCTCGCGAGCCCGCACGCCTGCGCGCTCGCGCAGACCAACCAGTGGGCCATGACTCGGCCTGGCTGAGTACCTTGGCTCGGCCCAGTGGCTGGCCCAGCCGCTAAACGGTCCACTTAGTGGATCAGACTACCTCCGTGACCCGTTAGCCAACAGCCCAAGACTCATGCGGGTATAGCGAAAATGGCCCTGTTAGACCGTGATTGTGATTTTGGTAATTAATGACAACATAGTCAATGAGACTAACATGTTTGTCAAGAATATATGTTAGTAAGTCTCATGGATGTAATACATCAAGAAGTCACTGCAGCCGTGACAAAGTTTGATTGAATTGAAAAAAGTCCAGAGAAATTATTCTCATTGGAAGGTCCAGCACTGGAAGAATTGCACTCACCAGAGCATTATGTCCAGAGGCAGTTTGCCTCACCAGATGATCCGGTAATAAAGAGTGTACATGTCAGAGCAATTCTGTCAGAAGGAGTCGGAGTGGATTGCACTCACCGAAAGGTCCAGCGATCAGAAGAGATGTACACCGGACTATTTAACAGAAGCTCGGTAGTTCCAGAGAAAATGGATTATAAGGCACCGGATGATCCGGTGATGAGATGGATATCATACCGGAGCATTTTGTGACTTGTGTCACGGTGCAGAAGACTATAACTAACCGGATAGTTCGGTGATGAAGTGATGCATACCGGAGGCTTCACCAGAGCATTTAACAGAGTGTGTGGAAAACCCAGAAAAGAAGAAGTTTGTCACGTCCCAAATCCTTAATCATGCAATTAAGTATGATTATGCTTTTTAAGCATTATGTGTAATTTTGCGTAATTGTAATTGGGAATACTAACGCACTTCGTTAAAAATCAATTGGATGAGAGAAAACAAATTCGGGAGAGAAAATAGTTGAATTCGTAGTTAAAACGGACTCATTTCTCTAACACGTGGGCCCCACACCTCACCCACTCCCTCTCTCAAGTGGGCAGCACCCCACCTGCCCTCTCTCTCCTCCCTCACTCTCCCGTGCTCTCTCTCCACCCATGTAGCAGCTGGGAGCTCCCCCTCTCACCCCCTCTCTCTCAAACTCTCTCTTTCTCCCTCAAATCCGAGCTCAAGAGGAGGAATTAAGGTATGCATGTAGTACCATTGCATTCTCGAGCTCATAAGCTACTCATCCATCCAATTTATTTTCGTTTTGGACTAAAATAAGGATTTAGATGAGATTTCAGTTGGGAATCGAGTTACTAGATTGATGAGTGAATTATAGATTCTATAAACTATCTCAAACATGTTCCCCTTTGGATTGGAGAGGATGGCAAATCGATTTGGCAAAGTTTTCCCCTAAAATGGAGTTTTTCTGGAAAGTCCAGAATTTTCGGACAATTTTCCGGAGGTTCCACAGTGCGGAACTTCCGTAGATTCGCGGATCTGCCGCAAAAGTCCGGAACTTCCGCAGAAATTCACGGAACTTCCGCTGTTACTATTAATCAAGCGGTCCAAAAGTTATAAAATTCATAATAAATTCTTCGTAGCTCCAAAAATTATGAAACCAATTTTGTTGGTTTCATAATAACCTAATCTACCTATTAAAAATGTCTGCAACTATGAAAAAGTTAATTAACTTTCTGAGATAAATTAATTAAGTTAAAGCTTCATTAATTCACTGTTGGTTCTTTGCGAGTCCAAAATTGATAAATCCAATTTTGCTAGTTTCCTTCTGACTTGTTCTATCTAGGGAAAATATTTTCAGCCATTATATGCATGTTTTGGCATATATTTGCACTTTATTCATACTCATTGCATTGCACGGGTTGATCCTTTTTTAAAGAACGACGATCCGTCGATCCCGGAGGCCGAGGGCGATCCCGACGCGCCCCACCTATTTGAGTCAGTGCATCAAGGCAAGCAACTAAGTATATTAATCCATCTTGTGTAATTGGATAAGTCTAAAATTGATGAAATATGCTTATGTATGTATGCATATTTAGTGAGTTAGTGTCGGGTACCAATGGGTAAAATCTATACCGATTGCATTATTTTACTTTGAATACTTGTGTATTTACATTCCTTGTAGCCTTGAGATGTTATCAATGTCTAGGTATGAGTTCGACTATGCTTAGCCATGCTTAGGTCATTCGGTAGAAGTCGAACAACGACGCATCCAGTTGTTCGCGAGCATAGGACCTTCTTATGATTACATACACTTGTTCAGGTTGAGATGGTTATATGAGTGATGAGTATGAGACGAGGTGTGGGTGGTGCTAAGAGGTGTTTTATCTTGTCCGGATGTAGAGTTCCCCTAGATAGGTCGGTAGAGGAAACTGGACATCGTAGACCGCTTTGCGCCAGTTAAGCACCGATCGTCGGTGTTGTTAGCTTTAGCACATACCTTACTCACCACATGCCGATCTAATGGTAAGGCAAGCCATATACCTTCACAACTGCAGCTTTTTGGGCGTGTCGTGGACATCGACGATGTGAGCGGGCGGGCTTGTAGCGGTACTAGTTTGCTCTGGGAGTAGTTATAGTATCGCCGCGCTGAGCGATGCATGATCCAAACAGTTGGGGTTGATCGGGAAAGGTTATCACGAGTACCCCCTTGTGTGCACTTTAGCCAGTGGTACAAGTCGAATGGTCCTCGTGTCGTGTGGGTCCAAGAATATCCCCCTGCAGGGTGTATAAACGGTTCGAACTGCCGCGCTCTCGGTCATGAGCATGCTTCTGTCCATCTGCATCGGTCGTAGAGTTTCGAGTATGGTTTGTGGTTCGATATGTGGGAGATGGTGATGTTGGTTCTTGTTACTTATTGATACACATGTTGGTTATAGTTACACTTGTTCAGTGGTTAGTTGTAGGATAGTTTTCATATGTTTTGATTTAGTTTCAGTCGCTCACACATATGTCTAAGATGCTTAGTGCATATGTTTTACCTAACCTATGGCTCATCCTTGTTAATGATCAATGCATAATCCTTAGAGTCGAGTTATGTATATGTGCTCTATATGGTTTAAATCTTGCGAGTACCTTCGTACTCATGTCTGCGCTTTCAGGTACTCCTGCTGTTGAGGAATAGGCTACTTTTGACTACTTCGTCCCTGCCGATCTTGGTGGCGGGCAAGAGTAGTGCATCCTACTCTAAAAGTGGTGTTTTTGAGATGGTGCCTAAGGGCATGCGGCACAGTTGTCTTTTGTTGTTTATAAGTTTAACTTTTCGCTGCGTAGTTGTTTTGTGGTTAGGAGTTTAGAGGTTTTGTCTCCTCCTAGCTCGCTTTTGTTGTAAATTGTTGAAATCAGTTGCATGTTTAATACTTGTAATATAAATATTTATTACTCGCTCTTTATTAAGCTATGTTGTGATGTACATGTTGGAAGGCATGTGTTCCAATCCTTGGGCACAAAACATGTGTCGGGACTACCGGAGCGGTATTCTGTTTAATCGCTAAAGTCATGATCGTGTCAGTGATCGACTTAGTGATTAATTAGAATACTGTTTGGACGGTTCCTCACGAAGTTCTACACACTGGAAGGTCCGGTGATAAAGATAGTGCACACTGGAGTATTTTGTGTAGAGAAGAAGTTTGGCGCGGTCTGGCTCAAATGTACTCATCGGATAGTCTAGTGATGGATTGAAGATTACACCGGATAATCTGGTGTTCATAAGAACTCTAAGTGGAGTTCCAACGGCTAGTGTCTAAGAATGTACACACCGGATGGTCTGGTGCTTATACCTCTGTTAACACCGGATCATCTGATGTTCACAGAATATGTGAGCCGCTGGGGTAACGGCTAGTCCACGGGGTTGAGGCTATAAATACCCCTCCACTCATTCATTTAGAGTTGCTGGAGTCCAGAGAAACCCTTGTACATCTAAGAAGACATCCAAGCCATTCAAGAGCATAAAGTGTTCATCCAAGGCGATTAAGCACACCATTAGTGAATGATTAGTGCTTATAGGCCTAGAGAGAAGAGTTGTTAGGTGCTGCAACCTAGAGTGTGGATCAAAGAGTGATCCAAAAGTGTACCGAGAGGTACGCCAGCTTCTTGGAGTCTTTGTGACTCGCCGGTAACTTGTTGACCCTCTAACTTAGTGTGGAGCGGCACAAGAGGATTGTACGGGGATGCCAAGGCCCTTGTCTTTGTGACTAAAGCTCCAAAGTGAAGACGACGTACAAGTGACCAGAAGAAAGGTTAGTGGTGAGACCTCGTCTTGGTGGCTTTGTGGCTCATCGTGCTTGAGGCCTTGTCTTGGTGATTTGATATCTCAAGAGCTATGACCGGAAAAGACTTGACGATCAGGAGTATATCCTTTGTGGAGCTCCAACGTGGACTAGGGTGGCTTGTGTGCTAACGATACCATGGGATAAAAATCCCTCGTGCCGAGTTTGTCTCTCTACCTCATTTACGTTTTCGCATTTACTTACTTGCAATTCTCTTAAGCGGTAGAGTAGATACACTAAATAAGACTAGAGTACATTTGGATAGAAATTGAGATAGGCTTATCTTGTGAAGTTTTGGAGCCAATAATTTTAAGTGTCCTAATTCACCCCTATCTTAGAACGTCATCGATTCTCTTCAATTGGTATCATAGCCTCGTGCTCTTCAATTGGGCTTAACCGCCTAGAGTTGTGACATCTGAGGTTAGGGATGGATATTAGTAGTTCTCCACACTTTGACGGCACTAATTTTCCCCGTTGAAAAATTCTTATGACATGTTATTTGAAAGCAAAAGGTCTAGATGTTTGGAGGGTCAACGAAGAGGGGATGAAAAAACGCATCACCAAAGCGGAGAAACAATTTGATGCTTTAACGAAGAGTATCGTTTTATTATCTTTATGTGTTGATGCATTCAATAGAGTATATTCTCTCACTAATTCACATGATATTTAGACTAGTCACATTGAAATACATGAAGACATAAATGATGTGCGCAATAAGAAATATCATGTTCTTGTCACTAAACTTAATAGCATCAAACAACTTGCCCATAAAAATGCTAATGACATGCACTCACGTATGAATATTCTTGTCAATGAGATCAATGGGCTAAGTTTGACAAAGATTGAAGATGCTCAAGTGGTGAGAAGAATACTCCAAGCTCTTCTTACAAAGTACAAGTTAATTGTCTCTATCATCTACAACAACTATGACATAAGCAAGATGACTCCAAGCCAAGTTTTAGGTAAGATCACCGCCCATGAGATGATCATGAATATGAGGGTTGAAACTTCTACCTCATCTGATGCCAAAAAACTTGCCCTCGCAAGCAAGCAAGCATCATGTTCACATATGAAGGCGAAGATGAGGAGACAAGAGACAAGAGCAAGAGTCAAGGTCAAGTGAAGATGATGAAGATCAAGATGAAGAGAGCGAAGAAGAAGATGATCAAAGAACCTCAAGTGATGAAGAGATTGATCCCAAGATGGCAAAACTCATACTACAAGTGGAGAAGAACAGCAAGAGGATCAATGCAAAAATTGATCATCTAATCTCCTTAAAAGATTTGGTCAAAACAATTGATCATATCAAGAAAGAGAAGAAGACTAAGAACATGTGAGTGAAGATAGGTGAGTGAAGATGAAGATTCAAACTCAAGTGATGAAAGCTTCACTATCCACTCCTCCAAAAGAAGCTCTTCCTCAAAGTCATTATCACACAAGTCGTCATCGCGCAAGTCATCTCACAAGTGTCTTATAGCCAAAGGTATCGAAAGCGATGTAAGTGATGATGAATCCGATGAGGATTCACCCTCTCAAGAATAACTTCTTTATTTGATAAATGAGCAACAAAGGGCCATTTAAAAACAATCAAAAGAATTTAAAAAATTCAATACACTTAATGACATTCATGCTACCTTTGTTTCAAATTATGAATAATTATTGTGCAAATTCAATTTTCTAAACAAGGAGCATGAAGAGCTTACGGTTAAATTTGAGTGCATTGAATCTCAACCTAAGGTTCCTTTGAAGCAATCTACCTCACTTTTTAATTATAATCCTAAGATAGATACTTCCATTTCTTGTGACAATTTAATTGCTTTATCTAGCTCACCTTTTTGCAATGAGATTTGTGTTGAGAATGTTGTCGTAGAATCATCTGACAACCTTATTGCATAAGAAAACGATGAGCTCAAGCAAGAAGTGGAAAACCTCAAGAATGACTTGGTAAGACTAAAGGGCAAGAACCATATCCAACCTCCTCAAGATAACCATGTCACCATGGTGAAGAAGTTTGCGGAGGGGTCCATCGTGACATGCTTCAAGTGCCATCAAGAATGCCACAAGTATTTTCAATGCAAGCAAGTCAAGAAGGAGACCAAGGAGAAGAAGAAGATGATAAACCTCTCCAAAAAGACCTTCAACATCTACACCAAGCCTAAATACAAGAACAAGATCAAGAGCAACCATTACAAGCTCAAGAAGAAGAACAATGATAAAGTGGTTGCACATATAGTTAGGAGAAAAGACCAAGGGTGGAACCAACCTATTTGGGTGCCCAAGGAGGTCATCACTAACATGAAAGGGCCCCAATTGGTTTGAGTTCCAAATAATATTTAAAGTTCATAGGTCTTCGGGGATTTGGAGACTTGGCACACAAGATTAAGTGAAAATTTAAGCAAAGAGCCAAGTGTACAAGATTGGGCACATTGATGAAGATCATGATCATCATATACTCAAATCCTCATCCAAACGTGAAAGGTACTAGATATAAAATGTTTTCAATTGGTATCTTTGACTTGTCTAGGATTGCATGTGCTTATTTCAATTTATTACAATGCCTAGTGTAAATCTCATATGGTAGGTTGCTTGTATTTCGTTCTTATCCATGAGCAACCTACATAGTTTATTAGGTTTAGGTTTCTGTCATGGCACTAGTTCTTCAATTGGTAATCTCTAGCTCTTCAATTAGTATTCCTTATGTGCCATGAACCAATTCATAGGCTAAATTCCTCATTGTTATCAATAATAAGTGCATATCTCTTACAAATATTCAACACTTGTATGCACACTTTTAGGGGAGAGTATATCTTATGGGTTGTGATTTTGAGACTAACATGTGTTTGAATTGATGTCTTTTGTAGTCTTATAAAGTGATCAACAAGTCCCTGTAGGTATGCAATGCTTAAAAGATTCAATTGATAGCATGTCAATTCATTTTCTACATTTAAGCTAACTCCATGCATGATATGTCTTAAACTTCTATCTTTTCATATTGTCTAGTTGTGCATATATTTTACTCTCATCATATGAATGCATATCTATAGGGGGAGTTTAGATTATATCATGTGAGTTTCATAATTTGTGATCCTTGTTTGTCTTTTGTAATTGGTATCAATGCCTCCTATTCTTTCAATTGGTATATCTTTTCAATTGGTATCAATACCTCATAGATCATAGCTTATGAAGCTCTCTCCCAAAATGCTCTAATATTTTTCCCTTGAGTTCAACATGTGTTTGTAGCCTTTTTTAAAATTGTTGACAAAGGGGGAGAATTTTTTAGACCAAAGAAAGACGCAAGAGAAGCAAGATGCATGAACTATCTTGAGTAGAGTGTTGATAAAGGAGGATGCATCTTAAGTTGACAAAGGAGATGCAGAAGCTCTTGCATGGATCGATCGAGGGAGATATAAAAGGAGGGGAGATTATAGCAATAAACAGGGGATATAAATTGGTAAGAATATGATTGCCTTACAATTAGTATCATAATTTGTTCTTACCATGCATCCAAGCAAAGAGGTATGGTCTTATGAACTTTTGAAATCATGTATTCTCTTAATTGGTATAAATTGGTATCATTTGCCTCTTGCTTTGGTTGTGTTGCCATCAATCACCAAAAATAGGGATATTGTAGCGAAAATGGCCGTATTTGACTATGATTGTGATTTGGTGATTAATGACAACATAGTCAATGGGACTAACATGTTTGTCAAGAATATATGTTAGTAGGTCTCATGGATGCAATACATTAAGAAGCCACTGCAGCCGGGACAAAGTTTGATTAAATTGAAAAAAGTCCCAGAGAAATTGTTCTCACCGGAAGGTCCAGCGCTGGAGAATTGCATTCACCAGAGCATTATGTCCAGAGGCAGTTTGCCTCACCGGATGATCCGGTAATAAAGAGTATACACACCGGAGCAATTCTGACAGAAGGAGTCAGAGTGGATTGCACTCACCAGAAGGTCCGGCGATCAGAAGATATGTACACTAGACTATTTAATAGAAGCTCAGTATTTTCGGAGGAAATGGATTATAAGGCACCGAATGATCCGGTGATGAGATGGATATCACACCGGAGCATTTTTTGACTTGTGTCACTGTGCAAAAGACTATAACTCACCGGATAGTCCGGTGACGAAGTGATCCACACCAGAGGTTTCACCGGAGCATTTAACAGAGTGTGTGAAAAAACTGAGAAAAGAAGAAGTTCTACACACCGGAAGGTTCGATGATGAAGACAGTGCACACCGAAGTATTTTGTGCAGAGAAGAAGTTGGCGTAGTCTAGCTCAAGTGTACTCATCGGATAATCTGGTGATAGATTGAATATTACACCAAACAATCCGATGTTCAGAAGAACTCTGAGTGGAGTTCCAACAGCTAGTTTCTGAGAATGTACACACCGGATGGTCTGGTGCTTATACCTCTGTTAACGCCGGATCATCCGGTGTTCACAGAATATGTGAGCTGTTGGGATAACGGCTAGTCCGCGGGGTTGAGGTTATAAATACCCCTCCACTCATTCATTTGAAATTGCTGGAGTACAAAGAAACCCTTGTACACCTACAAAGACATTCAAGCCATTCAAGAGCATAAAGTGTTCATCCAAGGCGATTAAGCACACTATTAGTGAGTGATTAGTGCTTATAGGCTTAGAGAGAAGAGTTGCTAGGTGCTGCAACCTAGAGTGTGGATCAAGAAGTGATCCAAAAGTGTACTGAGAGGTACGTCGGCGTCTTGGAGTGTTTGTGACTTGCCGGTAACTTATTGACCCTCCGATTTTGTGTGGAGCGACGACAAGAGGATTGTGTAGGGACGCGGATCCTTGTCTTTGTGACTAAAGCTCTAAAGTGAAGACGGCGTACAACTGACCAGAAGAGAGGTTAGTGGTGAGACCTCGCTTTGGTGGATTGGTGGCTCATCATGCTTGAGGACTTGTCTTGATGACTTGGTATCTCAAGAGCCGTGACCGGAAAAGACTTGATGACTGGGAGCATATCCTTTGTGGAGTTTCAACATGGACTAAGGGTGGCTTGTGTGTCACCGATACTACGGGACAAAAATCCATCGTACCGAGTTTATCTCTGTACCTCATTTACATGTCCGCATTTACTTATTTGCAATTTACCTTGCAATTCTCTTAAACGGTAGAGTAGGCACACTAGATAAGCCTAAAAGGATCTAATGGCCCTAGAGGGGGGGGGGTGAGTAGGGCACTAACCAAAAACTAAACCAACTACCGAATTCTAAAACAAAGAGCAGCCTTAGCCTAGAATGGATAAAAGCAATTAGACGACCTAGCAAGCTAGAATGATAAGCACAAACATGCAAGCATATAGAACATAAATAAAGTGCGGAATTGAAACTTGCATGAAGAAAATGCTAGAAGCAAAATGCGGAATATAACAAAAGAAGGGAAAGGGGACACCAGTTTTTCCTAAGGTATCAAAGAGTTGGCACTCTCCACTAATCCTCGTTGGAGCATTCACACAAGGATGTCGCTCCCCCTTGAGTCACCAAGACTCAAGTGTTCACTAGTGATTGCCACTTTTCTATCTTCGGATTGGCAGGTATCAAACCAAGTACATGAGCTTCCCGTAGCTTCCACAAGACCTCTAAGAGCTCACCGAGAACATCTCTAATCTCCACAACCAACTAGGTGTTACCAACCACCAATAGTAATAAGCTAACTGGTTCACTTGATCCCTATCAAGCCTAAACAATAGCTACATGCACACTCACTACTCTTGAAGCACTAATGAAGTCTTTAATCTTCAATTAAGAACTTTCAAATCACCTTAAGTGCTCTCCCTTGTCTCTAGATGATACACACTGTGTATGAATACTTCTGGGTTGCAAGAGAGACGAATGAAACCAAGTGAGGTGGTATATATAGGCTAGAGGTCCAAATCTAGCTGTTGCCCAACCACTCACTTTTTCTGTGAACACCGGATAATCTAGTGCACATGCCTCTATTAACAACGGATAATCCGGTGACTTTACTTTTTCCACGCGCTGATCTGACAGTTGTCAGTAGCCATTGCAAAATGCTCTGGTGTTCTTCCACATAGCATCACCGGATAGTCTGGTGAGTTATAATCAATTTCCTCTGAAAATACCAAGCTTCTGTTAAATAGTCCGGTGATAACTCTTTTAAGTCACCGGATAATCCGATCAGTTCAACTCAAATTTTCTCTAGAAAAACAATCCTTCTGTTAAATAGTTCGGTGTATGTGTCCTTCATATCACCGGATAATCCGGTGCATGTAACTTCAAATTTCTCTAAAAAATGACTCTTCTGTTAAATGCTCCGGTACAAAATTCCTTCCATCACTGGACAATCCGGTGAAGTCATTTGAAATCTTCACAGAGAAGAAAAATAGTCTGGTGAGTATAATCCTTCCCACACCGGACAATCCGGTGAGAACAAACATTCTGGAACTCGTCCAATTTAATCTACTTTGAGTTCTAACTTCTCAACTTCTCACCTATGGATTTCTTTGAACTACCTAGTACTAGAATTTCGCAAGTGTGTATCCAAATATATCTAGACTCAACTAGGTCAAGCTACAATACTTAGCCCCCCTTTATAGTATGGTCAAAAGACAAAAAAGAGATCTATGTCTACTTTAAGTATCCTCATCACCTTGTGATACTTAGAACTAAAAGATCCTTAATCTTGATGCAAATGTCATTTGATCGATCAATAGAATTCCATTAGGGACAAAAAAACCCATTTAATCATTGTGAACTAAAGAATTTTGATTCACTTCAAAACATACGCATTAGTCACAATGATACGGTTGTTATTAATCACCGAAATACTTACCACTTACTTAGTGGCTAGATGCTACAAAGCTTAGAGCACATTTAGATAAAAATTGAGAGATGCTTATCTTGTGAAAGTTTTGGAGCCAATAATTTTAAGTGTCCTAGTTCACCCCCTCTTAGGACGTCATCGATTCCCTTCAGCGGGCCTGCAATGTGCGGGCCCAACACTGTGCAGCCTGGCCCATGCAGGCCCAAGTTGAGCCCAAGTCGACCCACCAGGTACTATTCACATGGGTCCCACCATATCACTGTTCAGTGGGCCTCACTTGTGGGCCCCAACAATGAATAGTGCATTTCATTTTTTTCCAATTTAAATCTTTCGGGAGCCGTAACTTCTCCTTTTGGCTCCAATTTCGACGATTCTTTCGCTGAAATTCATCTAAAATCGAGATCTACTCATCTGTCACACTATGACATCCATTAGGGCTCATTTGGTTTTCCATTTGATGTTATTTGATTCTTCTCTAGTAAATAGTTTGTTGTTGATCGTAGTCGTAATTGCAGAAAAACACAACTTCTGCGAGTTCTGCGCAGGAAGCGTCAGAATCGAGGAGAATCATGATTTCGTTCAAGACTTCGAGGAAAACTCTGACAAAGGCAAGCCCTATTTCCTTGATCATATTGAGCCTATGTTTTCAAATAAACTACATGATTAACTAAAACCGGACTTATTATCACATGTGCTATCTATTGCACTTCTACAAACTACTTGTAATAGTTAATCCCATCAAACACATGCCATGTCTTGAAAATTAACATCCAGAATACATATCACTCTAGGATTACCTATTGTTATATATATTAACGATGGACGATGCCTTGATATCTAACATGCTTAGGATTGAATATGTCTTCGCAGAGACGTCGCTTTTAAAGTGCATCTCTTCGAAGATGATGATTTACTGTTACCAATGTTAACTCATATACCATGAATCATTGATGGTTATGAATTCCATGATGGTTGTGAAATCCTTGATGTGGTGTGGGATATGGTGGGTGGTGTATAAAAATGGGTGAAAACTGATTTGGCGGGGGTGAGCGGGGTAGTCCTCTGAAAGTTGGAGGCTATCTCATACGTTAGGGGCTTAAGGTGTACTCATTGCCAATGCAGAAAATGTTTGCCCCGATCGTTTAAGGACCGAGTCAATTACCTCGACACGCCTAGTCACCTCATGCAACCATGCATCTTAAATGGGCAGAACTTGATTTTCCTTGCACCAGACTGGGTCGAACATCATACCATGGGGCTGAGAGTAACGAGCAGTCAAGTTACCGTATGTCCCGTTGTTTGAAGGATACCAGAACCGGCTTAGGCTTAAAAAAAGGGAAACTGGCCTTCGGAACATACAGCTCTGGTGCTTACGGGAAACTCGTGGAAAAGCCTGACAAAAAAGGTGTTTGGAGAGTCTCAGTATGATTCGCTCCTCCGCCTGCAACGGATGGAGGCTGAGCATATCGTGTGGGTAAAACTGTACAACCTCTGCAGAGTGTAAACCTATTCGAATAACCGTGTCCACGGTCATGGACATGCGAAGCGTGACCCCATTTGACTAGACTCAGGGTTCGTGTGTCTTGATGAGTACGTATGTGGACTAGATGTCCGTGAGATAAGGTTCCTGACTCGATCCGTCAGAAGTTGTGTGGTACTAAAGGTACACCAAATATGATAATAGAGACTGCGAAGTGAGGTGTAGCCCCTCCCAGGACCAAAAAACCCCAGATACAGCTGGCTACCTGTTTTGAACTATTAGAACTGTTTTAAAGACATTAGTTGTTGATATAACTGTACATCTGTATAAAACTGTTTTACGTTAAAACTAAAACTGCAAAGCCTTATCCTTGAAATTACCCCATCATGCATCTGTCAACACTTTGAAAGTAGTATAGGGCTTTGCTGAGTACCTTCTGTACTCACTTTTGCTGTCATTCAGATGAAGAAGCCGATGCCGACTTCGTCGGAGGTGAAGCTAGGGATGAAGAGTAGTCTCTAGAGTCACGTTCACACTCACGCTGCTTGTGGCTTGGGCTTTTTCTTCCGTTGTGTATTTGATGGCCGCTAGGCCAGACTTGTAATATACGGTATGTGATGTAACCTTTTGTACTTAGAACCTTAATATTTATGTATGAATTTTGACTATGATACTACAACTATTATACTGTACGTATCAACTACGTAATCTAGAGACTAATATAGAAGACACAGGAGATCCCGGCAGCGAGGGTCTTACAAGAATAGTGTACACTCAGTTGTGTAGACGTCTATGTAGACAGAACTAAAGTGTCAAGTGTTCCATGTAGCAACCAAAAGGATGGCCTAAATGAGAGGCTAGAGGAATGCATAGATGGAAATTAAAGTGTTGAGTGCTCCATGTATGCTTTTAGCCATAAACAAATGTCCCAATAGTCCAACTAAATCATCATTTAAAGTAAATAATTCTTTGGTGAGAAGAACTATGCACGACTTAGTCACAACTTTTAAAACATACTAACTCATGATAACAGCTTTATTAAAACAATTTCTAATATAAGAATGCTTATATTTTTATTGGCATGCTAGTTTTATTACTAATGTCTTGAAGACCCAAACCTCAGTCTTGGGATTTGAACTCGAGGAAATTCAGGCTTTTACTTTAAAATTTAAACGTTAACTCAGTGGTTCTAACTCAAAGAATTTTGATCTTTCATTGAATTTTAAATTCGAATCTTTGCTCCCCGATTTTCAATGTGAAACACGAAAAATGTACTTGTAAACTTAAAGTAGAACTTTCAACTTGACGAATCAAGATTTTCCTTATAAAATTTCGAAAGTTTCAACTAGAATTTACAAACTTCTTCGTGTAGAAACTTCATAACTTTTATCTAAAATTCTTGAAACTTTTGCCTCAACATATTTGTGGCTTTTCACTAGGATGTTTCTAACTTTTGCATCCTCCCGTACGTGGTGGTGTGTGAAAGAGAGCAAGGGACGAACGTACGGCCCGTGCTAGGGGTGCTTTAGCACGGGCTTGGTCTAGACAGCCCACGTATAGCACCCCTTCTTAGCCAAGTGAATTATCCCTCTTCTCGATTCTGACCCGTTAGCCCGAGTTCCGAGTCCCGTCCTCGAGACCCATCTTGACTCTCCATCCCCAACTCTGTGTCTTGGTTACTCGGGCACTCGGCTACTCCCCGGCAACACATGCGGCACAGTAGACCCGGCGCCCGCCCAGCGAGCAGAGCAGCCGAGCAAAAGCAGGAGCTGTCGAGCCGAGTCGCCGGTCACTGACAATAACTCCTAAGTAGAGATTAGATTGGGATTGGTAAATTAGTAAATGGTAATTGCCTAATTGAGTAATTGGTATGCACGATTGGGCATGTCCGCATGTGAGATATATTCATGTAGAGATTTAGCAACGGCCAATGGTAATTGGTAATTTAGCATGTGAGATGTTTATTGCTCTTCTAGCTGTATGATTTAATTCTGATTATTTGATGTTTTAGAGATTTAAAGATAGACAAATATTTTTCAAAAGAAGTACTTTATCTATGTATGATACAATTTTTCATGTTTTTTTTATCTATTTTTAATGATGACACTATACTTTAGTAGTATAACTTTAAATTAAAAATACTGTTACAAGTTAGCCCCTTGTTTCAATCTTGAATCCGCCACTGAAAGAGAGAGGCGTTCCAATTTGATAGTGAAGTAGTGACAATATCATTAAACGCTTGTCAAATCTTCTTCAGTTCTATCCAAGCTCACTTTTGACCGAATCTTTGTCCAAGAAGAAGCTATTCGCCAGCTTCCTGCTTCATTTGGTTTGTAGCCATACCGTGTACAGTAAAAAAATGACTCTCTCTTTTGGATGCGGCGAGATTAAGCGAGCATCTTATTAGGATGGACCAAAAGCTGAGCTCACGAGTTGGCTCGGCTCGTTACTGGCTTGACTTGGTTCAACTCGGTGTATTCTATAGCGAACCGAGCCAACGTATTAGCTCGAGCTCGAGTTGGCTAGTGAGTCGCTCGTGAGCCTGACAAGCCAAGTCCTCACAATATCAGCTGACCCACTTGAGCGGTGCACGGTCTATGTTCTTATCGGTCTCTTTTCAGTTCCAACTTATATTTCTAGTCTCCTAGTTACAAATCTTGTATACATCCGATGTCCTATGCCTTGGTCGCTATCAATCATGAGTGGTCTTGATGCGATGCTGCTCAACAACTCATTAGATCCACCCTCACCAGCAGGGCTCGCCCCCTGCTTCAAGGCTAAGCATGTAGATCTCTTTCAAAAAAATAGATAGGTCTTGTTGATGCGTGTGTAGTTTCTTATGCCGAAAGAGTAATTTATCGAGGCAAGCAAATGATAATTAAGTGAGGTTTGAAGCTCTAGATCTAGACGGCGCTAATAACCTAAAAAAATATGGGCAAGACCTGTTTTTATAATAAATATAAATTATAAAGAAATGGTGAATTTCTTATGCTTCTTCTTTTGTAAAGAAAGATGAGCTCTCCGACCGATAATTTTTCTTGGCAAACAGAATTAATTAAGTGGTGTTAAACAGTTTCAAATCACATTTGGATATGAGTTTTTCTCTATCGTGCTGGAAATTATGTAACAAACTTTTTAAAACTCCTAAAATTTCTTACAAATCAAAGAGACTCGTAGCTTCTCTACTGGTAGCATGGTAGAAATAAAAATATTTTTTTATTTAAAAAGTGTGTCTGGTTCGTGAGCCTAACGAGCTGGCTCGCGAGCTTAACGAATCAAGTCAAGCCAACTATCTGACCTGTTAACCTAACGAGTCAATCTGGACCTAGCTAGCTTAGTATCCAGGCCTACATCTTATGCGAACAAAATATATATCATATTTCTTAGTGATTTTATAAACATTTTTAATAATTATTGCTCGTCTAATCATTGATTAACTACAATTTGCATGAGGTATATATTTTTTAAAACCCCATAGGAAAAAAGATGAGTTTGCACCATCCATATAGATAGATGTGAACATCTCACAAAAATGATTAATCTTTATCTTGTTTATTAACTAACATATAGATCATCTCTTGATTTGCACGACCAACTAGCTATATGGTTCCAACGTGTCCTCTATCATACTTTTAATTGGTGTTACCATCCTTGTTAATCTCAGCACTATTTATTTCTCACATTTAATAGTTAAATTATTATTGAGGATTTTTATTTATAAGTATTTAACCCTCCTACGTTGCAACATAAATATTAAGTGATTGATCACGGTGCAAGGGATTCCGTGTTGCACGTCGTCATAGTGATATGGGAAGAACAACCTCATATAACAAGCACGTGTTACGAAGCAGCAAAAAGATCTTCTGACAATGGCCATATTTATTCTGAGGCTAGTGGGGAAATGTACTAAGTGTTCCAGTGATTCGAATGTTGGACATTCTGCTTAACATTTTGGTAAATTCAAGGAAGCAATATGGTTCAGTTTGCTCTTCAAGACAAGTTGAAGTGCTAGCCACCACAGGCCTCTAATCTGAAGCATCGATTTCTCACTCGACGGCCAGGATTGCTGATCTCCACCACCCTTCGGAAATCACTACTCGCCAATCGCCACCGGATCGAACCCATACCGGCTTCTTCCATCCGCCGCCGCCGCCGCCGCCGGCCCCGAAACCCCAAACCCCCAACCCGCCGCGGCCCCGCCCGAGATGGCTGCGTACCTGAGCATGGGCGAGGCGCACCGCCGCATCGCCGACTACCTCGCCCGCGTCGTCGACGCCATCTCCTCGTCTGACGGCGCCGCGCTCGCCTCCCTCCTCGCCATCTCCTCCGCGCCCGCCTCCACCCCGCTCTCCGACGCCCTCGCCGCCTTCCCGGACTTCCCTCGCCTCGCCGCAGACCGCTTCCCGAACCTCTCCGACCTCCTCGTCCCGCTGCTTCGTACCATCCACTCCCACTCCCGCCAGCGCTACGCCGACGCCTACTCCTCGTTCGAGAAGGCCGCCAAGTCCGTTCCACCTCCTCCCGATTCGGTTAATTCATTGGAGTTTTGGAAGATTTGACGTGGTTTTGGTTGCAGCGCGTTCCTGCAGGAGTTCCGGAACTGGGAGACGCCGTGGGCGATGGAGGCGATGCACACGGTGGCGCTCGAGATCAGGCTACTCGCCGAGAAGGTGAGCAGAGCCCGGAGGGGGGGGGGGCGATCTGGGTTTGTAAAGTTGTGTTTCAAGCTCATGTGTGCTTGTGGTTGTCTTGGTGTAGGCAGATAGGGAGCTTGCGACGAGTGGAAAGAACCCCGACAAGCTTCAGGCATCTGGGTCCTTCCTGATGAAGGTTTTCGGTGCATTAGCGGTATGTCATTCTGAAACCGTTGTTCGATGTTGTTGCTTGAATGATAATTTGGACTGTTAAGCATCAATTCGATCACTAGCACTGTTATGACCTGTACTTGTTGGTTGTTTTGTTAATCAGCTTGCCTTGAACAGTTAATGTTGAAATTAGAGGAGAAACCCTGGCTTGTTGCAGTTTATTATCATTTTCTGAGACATCACATCTCTTAACAACCTAAAGTGGGTTATTTTGCACATAAACTATTTGGAAGTGTTAGTAGCTAGCCGTTCAGCCTGTTTTTTGATGCATCGTATTTGCTTTTATCATGTAATGTGATGTGATAAAGATTTTCTCTCCAAACTGTCAGGTAAAAGGACCTAAGCGTATCGGAGCACTCTATGTAACTTGTCAGCTATTCAAAATCTACTTCAGGGTAAGATTCTGTAACCTGTGTAGTTGAATCTGTTAATCGAACGTAATGCAATGCATGCAATATGTGGAAAGCACATTATGTATGAGTAGCTAAATGCAGTATATGCACTAGCGCATTGGTTCTGTATTTAATATAAAAATGGTTAGGAGCTGATGACGAAATTATGCAGCTTGGAACAGTTAACCTCTGTCGTAGTGTTATAAGAAGTATCGAAACTGCCAGGAATTTTGATTTCGAAGATTTTCCAGTGAAAGATAAGGTGAGACGAGAATAATTTATGGACATTTTTCCCTCTCAAAGACTTAATCAGTTACCTTTGATTCTATCAAAATTTAATCGTGTGATGGTACAGGTCACTTATATGTATTATACTGGGCGCTTGGAGGTGTTCAATGAGAATTTTCTTGTCGTAAGCTCCCTATCTCTCTCGCAAGCTTGAACATATTCATGGTTAATAACTAGGATGCTTTGGCCTACAAAAGTGAAGCTGCTTACACCAGATTTTGTTTGATCGAATCAGGCAGATCAGAAGCTAACTTATGCTTTGATGCATTGCAATTCTCAAAGCGAGTCAAATTTGAGGTACTTGTATTGTATGGGGTTTTGTAGCATGTGATTTGTGATGTACCTATTTGTTGAGACTCTAATTTGTGTTCTATTTTCTAGGAGAATTTTGAAGTTTCTTATTCCAGTAAAGCTTTCAATAGGAGTATTGCCAGAAAGGATCCTCCTGGAGAAGTACAATCTGCTTGAGGTATGTCTACTCGTACTCTTAGATTCTTGCTTAACAGGAAGGAAGTTGTAGTATGCGATATATGCAATAGCATTGAACTGTCCACCTTCTCAACTACAAAACCATGCAATGCTATCCTTCGCAAGTTACTTCCGTAACGGCGTAAGCACAAAGTGCTTTGTTACATTTGAAGGAATCTACGTGTGACAGCATATCAAATTGGTTTGACTGAAAGTCTACATTCCGGTGCAGTTTTTGATGTATAAGTTAATTTTGCAAGGGGCAATATCTAGAAGGATTAGTGGCGATTGTGAAAATTTCTATATGGTATATGACTGAATAGTTTAGCCACACATTGGTTACATCTTGAAGAAATCTACATCTATCTATATATTATTATTTGAGTGTTAAAAGGGGCCAACATATTCGCTCCAAAGATCACGAAATTACTACGTTAATCAGAAAAAAGAAAAGGATCTAGATCACTCATTGTTATGAACATCAAACGGTCTAGATTAAACCAAAGAGTCATTATCAAATACGATTAATAAATAGCTAAATTTGTAATTAAAACTTATGGAAAATTAGCAGTTCTATTTTCATACGGTTTGGAAAGCAAAATATCTAAATAAAGAGTCCAAATAAAATAAAATTAATAATAATTGAAATTGGGGTTAGAATAGAAAAAAGAAGGATCCATATCAAATAGTCTTAGAAAAAACAAATTATTATAAAAATAAAATACCTAAATAAAGAGTCCATGCAAAATACAATTAATCAATAGCTAAATTTCATAATAAAAATAATGATTTTTTTTCAAAATTCTTACTAAGATAATCGATTAAGAAGCACTGTGCTGCTTAAGGTCGTTGCATCGAGCAGGCAGCAGGCAAGGCACAACACTCAAGCAAAGCAAACATATTCTAATTTTGGTTGGACTGCCTACACCTGACGCACCATTTTGGAAATTATCAAAATGTATACGAATTGAACCAATACATGTATATGATTCGAGTACAAGTTTTGGAGCATAAATAATTTTCTCTTCCACTAACATAATTTTATCTCTTCTAATTTTATGCTTTTCTAACTAAATGACACTAACTCATAAAAAAAAGCTAAAGAGACTAATTTTTAATCAAAGGTTATCGTGACAAAATATTGCAACGAGACTAGCCACGCTATTAGCGTGGACCACCTTGCTAATTTGTTGATTATTTGACAGTTTACAAGAGTACACCTATTCTTGTTAATTTTACCTTAAGTTCTATATGGGGGTGTTTAGAAGAAGTGTTGTGCAATACACCTAAGATCCGTGAGCCCTGTGAGACCCACTACATGCATTTCAGAACGGGCCCTTCTCCCTCCTACTGTTGTTGCTCAGTGTTTTAGAAACGGGTCTACCAGGCCATATACTTGGTCGTATACAAGGAACGGGTGTCCCTACCTGCTACCTTATAAATGTATAGTCAACAATTAGGCCACATAATGGCCCAATTATACCCAAATTATATTGTATAATCACTACTAGGAGGGTTGACCTGTTGAGTATCGGTTACCGATTTTTTTAACCTAGTCACTCTTGAGGCCCTGACTGCTCAACCTTTTTCACAACACCCCTTAGAACCATGGTTTGTGAGTTGTGCTGGTTATAATGAATATACTGTGTCTAGCTGTCATTGATCAAACATGAGGCTGTCTCTTCTATGAATTGCCGTAATGATGAATATACTATTTTAAATCATGATCAGCTCTGTTAGTTGATTTTGGAGATGAACAAGCCAAGTCGTGAAGGGGGAAATATGTTGTTTTAATGTGACACCTCAGGCTGAGTGTTGCTTAGTGACTGCTATTTTGAATTATCTTGCTGACCCTTCTGTTCTTCTCATTAACAGCTACTAATGTTTTAGTTGCTATCTATTTGTAAGCTCTGTTTTGATGGAAAAGCTTTGTTGTACTTATTGCTTTTGCTAAATATGCCCTTTTCCACTGTTGTTTTTTATTCGGTTCCATGAAGATGTTTGCCTTGGTTTTATGATTCTATAGTTACTCATCTGTGGTCTTAGCCTCTGACTTCTAGGGAGATTTCCCCTACTTCTTAATTGAGATTTGCACAAGTGGTAATATAACCTTTCAGTATGCAGATGTTGTGACCTCACTCAAGAGAGGAGATCTCAGGCTTCTCAGGCAAGCCCTAGACAGGCATGAAGACCAGTAAGTTCATCTGTTCCTCTACTCAAAAAGTTTCAATCCTTTCACTGTTTCTGATAGCTTATTTGTTTTGCAAGATTTTTGAAATCTGGCGTCTACCTCGTATTGGAGAAACTCGAACTTCAGGTCTATCAGAGATTGGTTAAGAAAATGTGAGTGCAAAATCAAAGTTGTCGCTGTCATGCACATTGCTTTCCATTATGACCAAGTCATTTTTTGCCTTGCTATTCTTTCACAGCCATATCATTCAGAGGCAGAAGGAACCAGCCAAGGCACATCAAATTAAGCTAGACGTCGTAGTAAAAACTCTCAAATGGCTTGAAATCGACATGGATGTGGATGAGGTGGTTTGAGAGTGCAGTAATCGAAATTTTCCTGTTGGTATATGTTTTTCTACGTGTGCTTAACCTAGTTTATCACCTTGCTATCAGGTGGAGTGTATCATGGCATGCCTCATATACAAGAATCTTATAAAAGGTTACTTTGCTCACAAAAGCAAAGTTCTTGTCCTCAGCAAACAAGATCCCTTTCCCAAGTTGAATGGGAAACCCGTTTAGCTACAGAATCATAACAGACAATCTTGTAGTCCATTGAACTTTCTCATAGTTTTGATGTGTTGGACACAGAAGTTCCTTGTTTTTGTAGTTACTGGAACGCTTTCCTGACAAGGACACTTGTATTTAAGCACTCTTGGAAGTATCTTGTATCAATGTATCATTATTGGCCTTCATTTTCAGACCCGATGTTTGTCTGTATGATCCTTCATTGAAATTTGTCCGCTCGGGTGGTCTTCCGTACTTAGGGCATTTGCATCAATTTTGGATTCTGCACGAGTGCATTTCCAAAGATAATCTCAAAAGATTCGTAGTTGTAGTTCGTGCTAGAGCTTGCCAACTTGCAAAAACTGTCTGCAAATTCAACCACTTGTGCACTGGGGAAAGACAATAAGTTTCAATTTTTATTTTTGTTTGCAAACACACATTCTAGCGTGTTCGACATATGATTTCATTTTGAGATTTTTTGACATGCACAAATGTACCTTGGGTGCAAGTGTACCCACGGACGCTTTCTGATCCAAAAGCTCTTACTGCCGCTGTACAGAGCAATTACCGCAGTACGTGTACGAACCGCATTGGTATTTTGGTACCCAAATACACGGTACACCTCATGTACTATACGTACATTCATCGCCGTGTACCGTAGCCAGCTCATCAACATGTGTACAAGATAGCAGCGGTACGGGTGAAGTAGTGAATGCATACGTCGTCACATCCGTATCCTGGATGAAGTAGTGAATGCATCGTATACAAGCATGTATGTACCATGGACTTATCGGGCCCGGATCACTTAATGAATTTCCAGGGCCAGTGCAGGCAGGCCTTGCGATTGCAGTGCCAATTTTCGGGTGCGTACAGCTTTCTAGTGCTATTTCCAGGCTCTTCTATCTCCTTCTCTACAGTAGCCAAGGGCGATTGACAGATGATTCGGGTTGCGATTGCAGTGACCAATTTTCGGGTGCGTACACCTTTCTAGTGCTATTTCCAGGCTCTTCTATCTCCTTCGCTACAGAGCCAAGGGCGATTGACAGATGATTCCGTTTCCGGCTCTGGTGAGCATGGAGAGATCATAGATTGACGCTGGGTGTATATATCTTTTCCGCGTAGTTTAGGTTTAAGTAGGATAAGGTTAGGCTTACCTACTGTGGCAATGGAATCATGTGGGTTCTTTTGCTTCGGCTCTAGCAGAGGTGAAGGTTGGTCGTGCTTGTCATCTTTGCCGCCTTCTTCGAGATGGAGATCATGGATTTTGGCCCTACGGTTTCCTCCGGCGATGACTTCAATTTTGAGCCCTTCACCAGTAAACTCGTTAGTTTTCTGTCCCTCCAATCTGGTGCTGTTGAAGTGATGGCGATGGCAACGGAGTCACTGGTTTCATCATTGTTGTGATGTGGAGGTTAGTCTACCACAACCTAGTGAGGATGGGTTGTTGATTTCAGTGCCTCTTTGTGGGTCAATCTTCCTCGCTAGTGTGTTCACTGGCGTTGGTGTCTGCACTGAGGTTGCAGCTGGAAGCGTCGGTTCGCTCCTTATCCAGCGAGATAACGGCCGATGGCTGTCTTGCATTGCTTGTCAGTTCAGCGATGTCAAGGCTCGTCTCTAGCGGATTATCCCTTGTGCAGAAATTTTTTTACGCATCCTCGTTTGAGGGAACAGCTTCCGGCTGCTACTTTAGTGTATTTCTCTGTCCAACTCTGGCGGGGCTATGCCATACACGGATTGTTCGACCATTGATGAAACAGAACTTTTATCTGTGTAATCAGAGGGTTGTAATTTCTATGTTATATCGATGAAATCCCAACCTGGTTCCTCTAAAAAATTGCAGTGTAGCGTATCATGCAGATTGCAGGGTAGAGCTGACTAGGTGCTGGATCATTTAGCAGCAGGGTTGACGAGCAACTCAACCTTCTCCACCTTTATATATGCTCATTGCATTGCATCAGCAACGATTGTTGAGCCGATCTCATGTTCTGCTGACACAGGTCACTCGAGAAATCCAGAGCCTGAGCTGAGGGGTGAACTCAGGTGTGGATGGCCGGACGCGAGCAGCGAGATGAGAACGGAGGACGGGCAATCTGCCTCTTCCAGTTCAAGGTGGTCTCCGATCCTCTCCTGCACCGTGCGCCGCACATAACTAGCTAGCTCGGCCGGGTTGCTTCGACGTCCAGCTCTCCGGTGCGGTGCGGTGCGCCTGTGCGTCACATGGTGCTCACCTCGACGACCCTAGTGGCCTCCATCCAGTGACGATCGACGACGACCCTAGTGCATCCAATAGTGCACGACGCATTTGTCAGTTGCACACCTGCCTCGCTCATGGCTTCTTCCCTGCCACTGAAAATATTACAGAGCGATCACTCTGCGGAATTATGTGCTCCGATCGAGTGGGATTAATAAAGCTAACGGCCTCCTGTTCTGAAGGCATCACAGCAACCCAAAAATCGTGCCGCCTAAACAAAGACAGGGCTCAGCTCCCTCATTATCGTTGCGTTCGCATCGTCTAAAAACAAAGACAGGCTCCCGATGTCCAAAAAACAGAAGAGGAATACGGCAAAAAGACACGGAGCCGTGTGGGAAACTAGAAGAGACCTTTTCGTAAAGCTTGGCAAGCATCTTTTTAACAGCGCCGATAGTTTGCTAGCTATAAGTGTATATATATTATCTATAGATTATATTAAACGTACCCTATTCAATTGGTTATTTATAAAGTTGTCTCTTTATATTTTTAATACTTACATATTATGTCTCATTTTCTTTCTGTTATAGACGGTCTCTTTAACGAGAACTAGCTGTGTTCTCTCTTCGCTCTATTTTCTCCACATCGGACAGATGCTGACATAGACCCGTTATAGCAAACTGGAAAGTGGTTCTCCCCGTCTGGTCCGAATCGCAGGGTCTGTGTTCTGTGGCCTGTTCGACGTGCAGTCAGTCGTACATGGTGCCTTGGGCCAAGGCATATAGCGATGCACCAGCAGGCGCGCGGGCGGGCCGGTGGAAGATCAGAAAAATCTTTTTAACTTAGCACGTGGAGAATAGCGCTAGTAACCTCACTGTAGCACGTTCAAGCTCATCTCGAAAGAATATTAGCTACCAAAGAAGCCAACAATACTTTCTTTCTAGTTTCTAGCCTAAATACGCCCAGACATGTGTGATGTGTCCTTATATCAGACGTTTCGTTGATGAAAGTTAAGGGCGTTTTTTTAAGTTTGGTCCTTTCCGAATATAGGATGGAATACAAATAAGATTTAGAAAGATACGTGGTTATGCATAAAATAACTTAGCGAATAATTCCCTCATTATATAATATAGTAAGGAAAAAGCAAGATACTATAGCAAATATAATGAGTTCAATACCTCTAAATATTTCTTTCCGTAGACGTATTGTTGATGACAGATTAATCTTCTGGTATAGTTTAGTGGCTAAAATAATACATATTGACTTAACAAACCAAGCATGTAAGTTTTGATGGAGCCTTCATGCCAATGGCCTTTTTTAATACAGTCAATATACAATAGGATGATTCATCGACCCGTTTTCTTTCCATCACGTTGACTTTGAAAGCTTAAGATATCGCTCAAAATTAAAAAAAAAATCTTATGGTATTTAGCTGGAGAAGTATTTTTTATCAAAGATAATTTGATCAAAAGAAAATGGAATAGGAACCCCAAATGTTGCTTCTATAACTGCAACGAGAGCATTGAATTTGGCGAATTGTGCAGATTGTTTTAGGTATTACTATACTATGGAATGTAAACCATATTATAGGTGGTTGGTTATGGACATGGATGGTAATAAAAAGAAGCCGATACTAATTGGGGTAGTCGTTTTATTTTAGACGATTTAGCTATGTCGTAATGAGATGGTCTTTAATAAAGTGGTAACAACCTTTTTTTTGCAATCACTCTTCAGGGCACATATGAGTTTAGATTTTAGAGAATGTTACAAAAGGAGGATCAAAGAGAAGAGATCAGACTGGTTTGTCAGAATTTGGAGGTGACGATTATGGAGTTTTTTGTCAAGAATGATTAACGGTTCAGTCATAAGTTATAAACTGAATCATATCATGTAACCTTTCTAAAATAACTACTCTTTTTATTTCGCTTTCAACAATAGACTAAGATGATATAATAATGCAGCAAGGACTGATGCAAAAGGTCGGAAGTTTTTCCCTTTGTCTCGTGTCCAAATTCTCACTTCTTTACTCGTATATATGTTGCCCTCATGTACATGTAACATCACTTTTTTTTAGTGCGAAATTAAAACCACTATAAGGTGCATGATTGAAGTGCTCGAGGCATTTCCAAGAACAAGCGTAGTAAAGCCAAAAGAAACCGTATTCTGTGGTTATTATAATTAGGATTGTGGAGTTAGGAAAAACATTTGTGTCCATATCGATAAGGCTTTTTCACTGTGACTAGGCTGACAATGATTCATGGATGCAATTCGAGGCGCATCTGTACACCCAATTTTTATCACAAATGATTGGAGTAGAAGAGGCCTGCTCACATTGTCTTGCGTTTCCTTTCTTCTGTTTTCCCCTAGAATCCATACACAAGGGCAGCAGGGACTAAACGTCCACATGACTTACATTCATCGCCATCTACCGTACCCAGCAGCACATCGACATCCGTACAAAATAGCGGCCGTATGGATGATCAGTTCGCATCCGATGATTCTGAGTTTCTACCCGGTTATGCGCCACGGACGAGGTGAACGAATCACAGGCCTAGGTGTTCCATGCACGGGCGCATGCATCGTCACAGTGCCACCATAGTGATGAACAAATCATACTACTAGTAAATGAGAACCGTACTAGCTTAGCAGTATCAGTTGCCGGACCCGATCTCATCTATTATTATAGGATATGGTTGCAGTTCTAATTATCCAGAGTCATATTCGAAGGCTCACGAATGCAAATATCTTATGAGATTACGTGACGTGCGTTCGAGACCAGACAAAACGACCCTAACTGTTTATCGTGTATCATACTGAGGTCTCAGGTCAGAGGTGACGTGCTTGAAATTAGGTCATGTCGGATGCTGGGCGCAGAGATGGACGACAACCAACGAGCAGCAAGAGTGACAAGGGCGCTAGAGCTAGATGGTGGTGAGCGTGTGACTTCCGTTCCAAGGCGGTCGCGACTGTCGAGCAACGTGCGCAAGAAACGAGCCGCACGCGCGCATGCCCACATGATACCATTTGTTGTATAGAATGGAATGATGTTGGATAGGATGATGCTAGATTAGGTAATACAGGTAGTTTGTTTGATTGGATGTATGATATAGTATGAAAATATATTTAGTTGGCTCTATGAGATGTTACGGAAATGTATTTGATTGGCTATATAGGATTATATGGGTACATGTTTAGTTGTCAAAAGTCATATATTATATTTATATATAACTTAATTATTTTATAGAAATAATAATTTTTTATTTGTTATTATCATATAAAATAATAATAAAATATATAGACAGAGTATTATATAGGAATTTCACTTCTTCACCGTATAATCTAGGGTTAAAAATAATTTTAAAAATTAATCTATCACATTATAGAATACGTATAAATTCTTTTAAGATTTTTAAGTAACATAAGCTTACTATTTTGATTTTAGGAAATTAAAGTTAGTGTTTATTCGGCTACTGTGCGGTCCCGGATGGCTTCGTGTTCGGCCGATTTGAGCGAACGAACTCGTACAGCATCCGGAGAGAATATGCCTGGAATCTGAACGGGAGCTCATCCAGGACGATGGCTCGTACGAGCATCCAAACGCGCGTACGCCGGCCGATAGTGCACCATCCAGGTCCTGGACGGACCCACGTACGAGCATCGAAACACTGCCTAAAGCACCCGAAGCTCGCGTTGAGGTCAATCGTCCACGGCGGCCGGCGCACTCGCGGCGACACAGGAGAAATGCCGTCGGCGATCGGTAGCAACAGTGTCAATCTAGAACTATTTTTTATTTTCTTCTTTTTTCTTCCATACTCAAATATCGAAGGAGAACCTTTATAGTACATCATGATACTAGATGATAGAGATTATTATTGTTGTGATCCAACCGTTTATTTTAGTAGGTATTATTGTAATTATCTTAATACTCTTAGGGGTAATTACGTCATTGACTGACCGGATTTCGGACCTTCGCCACCCATCATCAACCGACCGACGGAAGCTGGAAACCCTAATAAATGAAATAAACAGAATAAGTGAAAGTTTATCCGAAGAATAAACTAATATTTTGATCTTCCCTAATTAAACATATAGTTTACAAGTTTATCATGGTTTTTTTTCCAATCCTACACTTATGATACCCATGATACTCTTTAATGATATCTATGATACTGATGGGCGATAGAGTATCATTGGGCTAATCTAAACCACCGGATGAAAAAAATGGACGGCATGCACTCATTTAGATGTACTGTAAAAGTCCTCTATTGAAGAGGAAGGGATTTCTCTGGTACACCCAGAGGTAAAGGGGATTGAGCCCTCTCTATCTCCACGATGGATCCATCCATAGGTAGCAACTAGTAATGTGTATTTACTTATGGAATAGTTTAATTTTTAAAATAAAAATATTTATGATAAATTAAGTCCGTATAAAGCAATTTAATTCCTATGAAAATCTTTGATCTTCGACAGACGTTATGTGCATACATATGTGATAATGTGAGTGTGTATGTCTATAAGTTGTAACGGTGTTTAAAAAAAAAAAACCCCGAAACCTAGGCCTCCTATCCTCTTTCATTTATGAAGACGACAACTTGAAGTTGTGGATAACTTCCCCGGTTTTCTCTGCATTTTCGTCTCAAAATGATGCAATCGCACCCCGAAAATAAATTAGAATGTGACGAGTACAGCAGAGACATGGAGACGTGCGCGAAGTTAGAAAGAGATCTTAAGCGGAGCCAGCCGCTAGCTAACGCTCGATAGAACAGTCCTAGTGTTTGTATGACCTGTAGTATGTGAGAAACTAAATTGAAATAAGTCTTAATTTATATATGACAAGTGATTGATAAGTGTGTTGATTTGATTTGATGTTTTTGAGATTATATAGGCATATTTGTATACTGAAATGTTGATTTTGACTAACCAAAATCGCTAAAGAATTAGAGTCGACATTTCTTGTTTCTGAGTACAAGAAGATTGTACACGTCAGATGATTTAGTGCTGTGGAAAAATGAATACGTCAGATGGTTCAGCGTTTACACCAAGTACACACTGGAGGAATGCAACTTAGAAGCAATAATTCAAGTACACATCGGATGATTCGGTGATGAAGAAATATGAATACCGGAGTATTTCTTGTAGAGAGCATGTAAGATTAGCTCTGGTGGGCCAAGTGCTCGCCAGATGGTCCGGCGATATTGTGTCGTCGGAGTGATCATCGTAGTAATTCTTGCAGAGATTGTGCAAAACCGTGGTTCGAAGAAGTTGAATACGCCGGATGTTTCGATGATGGGACGAAGAATACGTCGGAGCATTTTGTGCAGAGAGGTTGCAAAACTTGCCGGTTTGATAAGTTGTACACGTCAGATGGTCCGACACTCAGGGGGTGCGCATGTCGGACCATCTGGCCTTCACGATTTCTCTGAGATGTGCTTTAATTGATGATTTTGATTATGGAGTAATCTATAATAGAATTGAAGATATGTGTCTGCTTGTCTAAAGTTGTGCAGGTAATGGATGCAATTTGGCGACCGAAGATTGGATGATCGGGGCCAAACGAGGTGCTTGGTCCTAGATGATCCAGGAGGCCGGACGGAGTCAAAAGTGGCCCTAGCTGTGCACATGTAAGTCAAGCAAAACTTGAAAGGAAGGATGAAGATGATATATTGATAAAATCAAGCGAAAGGGATATTGATACAAATGACAAGGCGGTCCGAGGGATCAAGAGCGGGAGAGACTTACCAGCGGTCAAGATCATAAGACAGAGGACACGTGTCAATATCAGGATGCTTGCTTAGGGTCAAAGCAAGCTGCAGCGAGTCACGTTTTGAGAAACATGCTAGACGGTTTCATAGTTTGGTCTGAAAACCATGGAAGGGTGGAGTGCACATGGCATCATCGCAAAGTTTGTATGAAGACGAAGCTAAATCATAAAGATGTCATGGCCGTCCGATGGATGGGGGAGAAAATGAACCAAAATACTTTCCGTGGTAAGTAAGAGTGTACTACAAGAGACGAATATTTTGAAAAAATATAGAAAAGTTAGGGATCAAAAAATCTAAGCCTATAAATAGAGAGGTGGGTCTATGAGAAAGGTGAAATCAACCACTTGAGCCTCTAAGCTATCCATATGAGAGCATTATGCTAGAGTTGTAGATGAGAGAAAGAGAAGTGCCTAGCTTTTGTATTATGTGAGAGCTTTGTAAGAATTTTTTTAATTTGTTTGAAATAGGACTAACATTTGAAAGTAATTAAGTTTATTTGTCTTCTCATGCTTGTATTACCTCTTTCTAGTTTTTCTCTATTGGTTCTCTTGAAAGTTTGCAAATTTTTCGGTTTTTAATTGTGATTTTTGTTTTTGTGCTTATGCTGAAAATTTTCATCTTGCTGGAGTTATTCTTCTCGTTACCAGAAATATAAAATTTACGTACATAATTGGGTATTAAATTCCATTGCCTATAAATCATCAACTTAGAGAATTTCTTCCCTGGTGTCTATTCCTTTTTATCAAAGTATTTCTTGCTTCAAGTTGTAATCTTTTATAGCTATAAACTGTGGAATTGATTTTAATGGAACCTAGGGTTCATATACAACCATGATAGCTATGATTTAATTTACATTCTTGATTGTAACTTGCTACTTTCTATATTTTGCTTCCGTTTAAGTTTTCTTAAGATGGGTAAGATTATATATTCTTAAGAATTTAGTAAGATATTTATTCATTTTTCTCTAATCATCCTTCTCGATTCTATAGTATGCATAGAGCATGATGGCTGTACCAAGACAGCTTTGCATGGAGGGACAGTCCATGCTTGCTCCAAGTGACTTCCAAGACAGCTTTTAGCATGGCCCTGATGAAACTCCTTGAGCTCTGGCTTTTTCACACGGCTCAACAACGATACGTATATATTTTCTGTGCTGTGTCTCTCCTTGGTTAAATAAACAAAAACATAGTCCTGCCAAAGTCCATAAAAATAGCCCTGCCAATCAAATATCCAGAGATGAAATGGCCACACATCTTCCTGAAAAAAATGAAGTGCGGGGGGTGACTTTTTTCTCATTAAACACGCGTCACAGTTCCGAATAATTTTCGCCGAATCGTCCATAATTCTCAAAGCTAATCCGATCCAGTCGCCCGGAAAAAAGAATTGTACATTCAGGGGCGGATCATGGGACTCCACGCCAATGGAAATCCCCTTAGCATCCCTAACAATTTTCTTTTGTTATGGATGAGTAAGAGGAAGAAGAAACGGAAAAAGAAAAAAAAAGGTAAATAGTGACGGATGAGATCCTCTAACTGATTTCTCTATATCCGTCACTATTTATATTATTAAAGATCAAGTCAGCATGTAAATGTGAAAGGCGTGCGTGCTTTTTTAACCTATCACGTGGTGTATCACTGAAGCACGTTCAAGTCCATCTCAAAGAATATCAGCTGCATACCTAGCAAAGCAACCAACGGTAAAATACCATACGTATCCTTCACTTCTTTGCACCAGATGTTTCAAGCAAAAATCCAAAATTAGACAATATACATGTTCATATTTACCGAAATAAACAACATATCGTCGTATTTACAATTTTAGCATTCGTATTCGGCACATTATTTACCAAAAATGCCATATTCGGTACACAATATGCCGAATATGGTACTGTAGCACCGTATTCGGCACACGGTGTGTCGAAAAGGGGTTACATTGCCATATTCGGCACATGATGTCGTGTATGAACAGTAACATCAGCGCGTTTGAATTTCTCTTTCGCTCTTTTTCAAAACGGTGGTCTTCTGTTACTCCAAAAAAATTTTAAAAAAATTTATATGTTCCATAATCCATGTGCAACCCATTTTAATTGTATTCACCCATAAAATCATTTGTATATTTTAAACTAAAATTCTCCAAAAAAAGACTACTTTTATAACTTGTAATAATTGTTAGTGTCTTAAATAAATTTTCAAAAATCTAGAAAAATTCACTAATATTCTTATTATGTGATGAAATAATTTCTAAAATTATTCCGAGTACTAGGTTATATGATTAAAAAGTTAGTTACTTTGTAATGCTCCATTTATATGCATTTTATATAAATAGAGAATTACACAGGAACTCACTTTTTTATCATATAACCTAAGCCTCGGAATAATTTTAGAAATTATTCCATCACATAATAAGAATATTAGTGAATTTTTCTACACTTTTGGGAATTTATTTGAGACACTAAAAATTATTACAAATTATAAAAGTAGTCTTTTTGGAGAATTTTAGTTTAAAATATACAAAGTATTTTTCGGTGAATCCAATTAAAATAGGTTGCACATATATTATAGAATACGTAAAAAACGTTTTAAAATTTTTGGAGTAACAGAAGACAACCGTTTAGAAGAAGAGGGAAAGCGAAATTCAAACGCGCTGATGTTACTGTTCATACGTGACACTGTTCATGCCCGGCTATACGTCACATGGTGTGCCGAATATGACACTGTATCCTATTTTTACACACCGTATGCCGAATACGAGTGCTACAGTGCTATATTCGGCACACCGTGTGCTGAATATAGCATTTTCAGGGTATGGTGTACCGAAAATCAATTTTCGGTAAATAAAGTGCCGAATACGAACACTAAAATTATAAATACGATGATATATTATCTATTTTGGTAAATATGGTCATATATATTATCTAATTTTGGATTTTTACCGTGCCCAAATTCACTTCTTTACTCGTATGTTGCCCTGATGCACGTACATGCAACATCACCTTTTTCTATCCACGAAAAATCAAATGGTTCGAAAGTGAAACCACTATAATAAGGTGCATGATTGAAGTATTGTAGTATTATTACAGAAAATATCATCCACGTTCCTTTTTCACTGTCGGTCTTTAACCTTTAGACGAGGAAAAAATCATACCAGCAAGAACCAGTAGTGATAGTGATTATCATTAATGGTTCGTAACACGAACTAGCAATAATGTTCAAATTATCATTGCTGGTTCTTGAAAGACGTGTCCTTAATATCCAGTCGTGATAATATTTATCTCAACAGGTTTGTATTTCAAATCAGCAATGATAAATATTTATCGTTATTAGTTCTTAAAAAAGATGTGCCTTTAATAACCTGTAGTGATAGTATTTATCTCTGCCGGTTCGTATTACAAACTGATAGTGATAATTTTTATTATTGCCGGTTCGTAAGCTACACTGGCAGAGCAATAATTGAGGACGACGAACCAGCGGTGTTAATTATTATCATTATCGGTTCATATTCTCAACCAGCAGCGATAATTTTTTTATAAATTGAACTCGTTTCCCTGAGCTGTGCCTATCTTTCATTTCGCTCTCTCCGAAGTCGCTCTTGAGGGGTAGTGACGGTCAAAGTGGAGTGTTAGTTATTGAGCATCTTCACTGTGACTGCCTCTACCCCTATTGCATCGCTTCAACACCACTCACACGAGCTTCTCGCCGTAGTCACTGTTCGTCGAGCCCGACGTCTCCCGAGCCAACGCACGCCTTCATAGTCTCATTCCTCTCACCGCAGTCTCCTCTCACCATCTCCTGTCCGAGTAGGTAGCCACCGCGCGTATGTTCGTCGAGCCTACCATCTCTTGAGCCAATACACAGCCACGCGCCTTCTTTGTTTCCTCATCTCCTCTCTCCACATCTCTATTGCGTGAATGTTGTGTGAAGATATTTGTGGCAATAGATAGATCTAAAAGAATGGCAAAAAACACAGTCGCTTCAAACTAAATTTGAACGTTAAATATTGTGCTTTTGCTATTGGTTTAGGTTTACTATTGTCATTCTCTCGGACAGTAAATTCAGTCGGCTAACACGCAAGATGTATAACAAATGGGGCATGGTTGCTGTATCAGTAGCTTTTTGATGTAGAACATCTGAAGAGCTCTTGGTACAACATCTTCACAACATTTATTTCTATTTTTAGATTTAGCTACACAAAATACTCTATCACGAACATTTTGGCATGGAGTTTCTGTCTTAAGTTTGACATCAAATTTAAGACATATCCACATGCTGAAGAGTTCATAGTAGATTATTTTTGCACATCTGAAAGGATTATCATTGTCAGTTTATGACTTGAATCAGCAGTGATAGTGGTTATCATGCTAATTCATATTATTAACCAACAGTAACAGTATGGTTATCACTGCTGGTTCAAAGCTTAAATCAAGTGATATTTATTATCATTGCCAAATCGGTAATGATAATTATAAATTATCACTGTTATTAATTCACTGTCAGTTTAAAAACCGACAGTGATGTTAATTTTGAACTGACAATGATGATTTTTATTATAGTGTAGCTAGGCTTTTTCCAAGCACAAACCTAAAAGTAAACCAAGAAACCGTATTCTGTGGGTATACACAGGATTGTGGAATTAGGAAAAGCATTTGTGTCCATGTCGACAAGCGTACCTCTTGTATCTAAAGCAGATGTCGCAGTCCTCGCTTTGCAACACAAGTAGAAAAATGCACGGCTGTGTGCTAGTATTCCTGAACAAATTAGAGCACTGGTTATATATACATATCATCTAAAAAATATATACATATCCTGTTAGGTTCTTGCTTTTTCCAGAAGCGACAATATACCTTAGTTTCGAAAAAAGAAGTGATGACCATATATATATATTAGATATGGCTTAATTCTTTTACATGCACTTGGGGAATAATAATGTGTTGGTGTGAAAAGGAAAGAGAAAAGGTTAAGAGGATATGTAGATGTTGGTGTGAACTGCTGAAACTTTTGAACTATATCATTCAGCGTGCACCTGGCTTGCAATAAAGCTCTGCCTGCTTTTGGGCTGCCTTTGCTGCTGCCTGCCTCATCTGGCAGCCAGGTTCAACACATGCCATAATCACCGGCTGTGGTTGCTGGAATGGCCCAGCAATGCGTGGAATGATTTGTGCTGCTCGCTCCTCGATCCGTGCAAGGCGCATGTACAGTGGCATGGCTTCAGCAACTGGATGGAATCTGACGGATCCCCTTCACCAGTTACCTGTGTGCCGCAAGGAGCCAAGCCATGATGGGAATCTCTGCTCGACAGAGCCATGCAATGCTGCTGTATGAGCTCGATGGATGCATCGATTGGACGCGCCCTTTGCGTTGGCGCGAAGAACGTCGGATGATGGGTATGCATCAAACACAGAGGCAGCCCTTTATCATGACTTCACTGGAGAATATATGAAGTCATGTCGTCAATTAAGTTGTTCGATGAATATGTTATTTTGAAGCAGGAGCCCGATCGATATACTGTGCAAGTAGGGGCGGATCCGGGGGAGAACAGGAAGAGGAAGAAAAAGAAGAGGAAGAGATGGATGAGCCCTTATCTGATTTCTCTCGTCCGCACTGTGTACATGGAAGGATTATCATCATCAATTTGATGTGGTCACGTCGAGAGCCGCATACTTGCACAGTATATTGGGGGCATCTCCAGCAGCAGTGGAGGTATCCCGTGCTACAGTACCTCGCAAAGAAATTGGTTCCCAGCAGATCCCCAGTGCTACAGTACCCCCGCAAGGAAATTGTTCTCAGATCCCCTATCTGGTACAGTACTGCTACAGTGTTGCGGAGAGTACAGTGGGCAATCTCGCTGGATACTGTAGCTGTACTGTTTATAGGGTTGCCAGTGGATCTGGAGGGAGGAAAACATTATAGCAATACTATAGTAGTACTGTTTACAGATGCTGGCAGTGGATTTGGAGGGAGAAAAAAAGTAGTAAAAGATAGAAATAGGGTAGTTGTTGGAGATGAAAAAAATAAAAGATATTATAATAATATTTTTGAGAATAAAATTTTGAGATAGCTACTGAAGATGAATTTATGCTGTTTGGCTGAGCTCTGCAGCCAGCCTTGTCAGGTAAGGCTCGACCTCTCGGTCCCCAGTGGACCTAAGCTAGTACTGTAACACGAGAAGCATGAACGGTACCTCCAATGGCTCCAGGTGCCTTACGAGGAGGAATTCTCGATATTACACGTTGCTAAAGAGAGAGAAAGAAATATGGCCAAACACCACGATTATTATTAGCTCAAGTGTCAGGTTATTAGAAGCAGAAACCAAGGTTTAACATGTTTGTGTTTTTTACGTGATACGCAGCAAGATTGCTATAATTGGTGTCCTCGTGGTTCACACACACGTTTCATTTAGAAAAAATACTTTGCATGCTCAAGGCACAAAGCATTGGGTATATAATGTACAGCCTCGTTACTGTAACGGATTTCTTTGAGCATAGTATCAAGCAGAACACATGGTTGGGTAATACTCAAATGAACAGGAGACCAAGTGGAATCAGGAGCCTTTGTTTGTGAAAGGGAACATGTGCTACTGCCATTCCAAGGAATAAACCCTGAACGCCCTTAAGCAGAAAGAGATCGACCAAGCCCTTACTTAGTGCTGGTATAGCACTGTTCTACAAGACAAGATCCATTTTCAGTGACCACAACTCCACAGGGATTATGATACGGAACGCCTTTATTTTTTAGAATACGACATGTAATGCTATTGACAACAAGAGACAAGGGGGAGCTGGGAAAAAGAATCCAGACGAGAACCTGCCTTTGCAAGTAATTGGGGGTGATTATTTAGCCCCAAAGTACTACCACCACTAGTCAGCTACCAACCAACGGTGGTAGTAGTAGTAGTTAGTAGTTTTATACCGGGTTGGTAAAGAGTGATGGACTAAATTATTTAGGGCCCGTTTGGAACATAATGATTTTACAGTAGCTAGCAGAAATTTCATATGAAACAGTACAATATTTTTTAGAAATCATGTGAAATTCTCACGTTCCAAGCAAAGCCTTGGAAGGGGTTAGATCTTGATGCGGTACAAAGTCGAACACTTCTCTTGTGATAAAAGAACCAGGAATCTGAAACTTGTTTTAACCTTGGTTCTATTGCAAGCGAACATGGTTTAGCCCCTTGTAACTTGATGGTCCTTTCTTATGCTGGATACAATCCCAGTTCACGAGTCCAGTTTGTAGCAAGAAATAAGCTCATACCAGCCGTGTCGAATTAAATAAGTGGTGACGACCATCTCTTAATATATTCTCTTTATTTCATTCCCTTCTCGATTCTTTTCTTCGTTTCTATTTTTTTTATTTTCTCTCATTTTCAACAGCTTCCTTTCGAGAAGAATCTTAAAGAGAAATGTGAGAGAATCCCGTCCTGAAGAAAATGAGCTTAAGAACTCCTTCGTGACGGGAACCATAAAAAAAAACCGTTGAAACGCTGAAAAAAACAAAAATCCATGATAAAAAAATTCTAGTCCTGAAAAAGAACCATTAGAGATGATCTTACTACTCAATGCCACTAGCAATCACATTCCGGGCCCATCGTAACATATACCAATCAGCACAGGCAGAGCGCTCAATGGCTCAAAGTGACCTGTCATCTGCATCGCTGGTTGTAGCCTATCACGCTGAACCAGGTGGACTAACCTCCAAAACAACAATTCAGCGATGACAAGCGATCGATAGTGTGCGTGCATTGACCAGGCGGGCGACGAGCACACTTGAATCGCAAGAAACAAAAGTGCCACCAAATCGCTGCCCACATTGACAGCAGCCGGGTCTAAAAAAACAAGTACGGAGTACAGTAGGAGCTACTCCAGTGTACACTGCATCCCTGATAGTAACCGCCGCTGCTCACATGTGTCAGATTCCCTGACGCACAGAGACGGGGCTACGCGCCAAACTGGTGTTCGGACTCACTCGGCTCTTCGTTCCATTCACTTCACTCCTCCGGTCAATTCCTGCCAGAAGCTCTTGCTGCTACAGGGTAGCTGGGGGATTTTACTAGGGAATTCCTGTCCTTCATCTTCAGAAGTAGGCAGGCAGACGAAAACAATCTCACGCAATGACACTATTGCTGCTGAGACGTTGACATCTTAAAGACATGTTGTTTTTCACGCACATTTACCATGTCAACGTAGAAAATTATGAACAATGTATACTCCGTACGTGCATATCTACGGTACCTAAGCTAAGCGGATTCTACCGGGTCAACCAGCGAGCAACAAACCAGATGACGAGGTCCATAACTACTTGGCTCGGCTGAGCTCACTCCCCGTCCCCAGCCCCCGACATGGCAACCGTATTCCACCCGTCTACCTGACTAAACGACCCCCGTCCAGCCAAACCGATTCACCCAGGTCCCAACCAACGCGACCGCACCGCACCAGCCAGAGATCCGGATCTCCTGACTTTACAGGCGTAAAGTCTGCGACGCACAGTGAACTATGAGGTGCGCTAAATCTGGTCTATCCATTTTCGATCAATACTCATAGTGGAGTAAAATCAGAGGATATCCGTTGCTTCACCTCGGTGAAATTATTGCGAGTGGTAAATAGTAGTATCAAATCATGTCCATCCATATACGATCTAACGGTTCACGGCGTACCTTTGAAGTCAAAGGATCCATCACGCACGCACCGAAGCGAAACCGAGCCAAAACCGCACTCCCGGCAGTGAGTGTTGAGTGAAGCTCATCGCGACCGAGCGATCCCTTCCAGGCTAAGGCTCCAAAAGGAGGCTCCTCCCCCTCCGCCTCTCGTCTCTCTCCCCCGGCGCATAAAACCAAGCAAGCGCGCACCTCACTCCCAGTCCCAGACAAGCCACAAAGCACCCAAACCCCAAAAGCAAAGGGGAAGAAACAAGCAAAGACATGGCCACCGCAGCAAAAGCGCCCTTCTTCCGCCGCCGCTGAGCTAGGTATACATACTCCCTCGCGACCACACGCCGGTCCATGGGTGCGGCGCGTCCGCGGCGCTGGAAGCTGCCATTCCACCGCGCCGGCAGCGCGCCCTCGTCGCCGTTCTCTTCCGAGTCGTTGCCCGCAGCACCGCCTCCCTGCTCGCCGGCGCGGCCTGAGGCGTGGGCGGAGGAGGCCGTGCCGCCGGAGTTCGTGTGCCCGGTCTCGGGCGCGCTGATGGCGGACCCGGTGATCCTGCCGTCCGGGCAGACGTACGAGCGGGCGTGCCTCCAGGCCAGCGCGGAGCTGGCGTTCTTGCCCCCCGGCGTTGAGTCCGGGGGTGCCGACACGATGATACCTAACTCGGCGCTCAAGGCGGCCATCGGCACATGGTGCGCGCGATCCGGCCGGGCGGTGCCGACACCGCCGTCGGCCGAGGCCGCCCGGGAGGCCGTCCTGCGCTCGATGCCCCCGGCCGCCGCCAAGTCTGTCAGGACAACTAGGCGCGCGGCGATGGCCAGCTCGTCCAACTCGTCCTACTCGTCGCCGGCGTCGACGTCGTCGTACGGATCGTCCTCGGAGATCACCGCGGCGGAGGAGGAGGTGGACGGGAGGCCCGTGAAGGAGGCACCGCAGAAGAGGATAATCAAGGAGGTGGAGGTGGAGACGGCAGCGGTTGACCCGTTGGAGGACGAGGTGGTTGCCAAGGTGATGGAAGCGGACGAGGAGGGGGTGGTGGCGGCGGCGATGGCCTCGCTCCGGGAGGCCACGCGGGAGAGCGCTGAGCGGCGGCGCGCGCTGTGCAGTCCACGGCTGCTCGGCGCGCTGCGGCGCGTGCTGCTGCTCCCGCGGCACGCCGCCGCGCGGGTCGACGCGACCGCGGCGCTGGTCAACCTCTCCCTCGAGCCGGCGAACAAGGTCCGCATCGTGCGGGCCGGCGCGGTACCGGCGCTCGTGGAGGTTCTCCGCTCGGGCGCCTCCGCGGCCGAGGCGCGGGAGCACGCGGCGGGGTCGCTGTTCGGCCTGGCGCTCAACGAGGACAATCGCGCCGCCATCGGCGTGCTCGGCGCGGTGCCTCCCCTCCTCGACCTCCTCACCTACCCCGGTAACCCCGCGCGCGCGCGCCGCGACGCCGGGATGGCGTTGTACCACCTCTCCCTCGCCGCCGTCAACCAGACCAAGATCGCGCGCTTCCCGGGTGCGCCCAAGGCCCTGCTCACCGTCGCGTCCAGCGCCGCCGAGCCGACCCCGATCCGCAGGCTGGCGCTCATGGTGGTCTGCAACGTCTGCGCCTGCGCGGAGGGCCGCGCCGCGCTGATGGACGCGGGCGCCGTGGCGGCCGTCGCGGGCATCCTTTCCTCTTCCCACGACGCCGCCGCCAACCGCAGCGGCAGCGGCAGCGCGGACCTCGAGGAGTGGTGCGTGGCGGCAATGTACGCCATGAGCCGCGGCAGCCTCCGGTTCCGCGGCCTGGCGCGCGCCGCCGGCGCGGACCGGGCGCTCCGTCGCGTGGCCGACGAGGGCGCGCCCGGCGGCGTCCGGCGCGAGATGGCGAGGAAGACCCTCCGCGCCATGCTTGGCGACCTGGACGAGGACGACGGCAACGACCTGACCGGCAGCAGCCTGGAGTACGGCGAGGGCGACGACTGCGGCGGAAGCATCGTGTCGGACGGGCTCATGTCGTTCCGGCGCCGGCAGCGCGAGGTCGGGGTCTCGTCCTGCGGCAACACCGCCGAGTTCTGAAACGATCCTCCTCCGCGATCGATGATCCTATTCCATCCCGCCATGTTTTGTATGTAAAATTGCTTGCTTTAGGTTCACAGCGTTACTATCTGTAAGACATTTGTGCCGTGTCAGACGATGAAAAACGCCCTTGGTTTTTGGAACTGTGATGCGTGAAATGAAGCATTCGTGCTCGTGCGATCTCCGAACTCGCGTCCTGGGACTAATCCGTCGAAAATGCTCTCTCATCTGGTGCTAAAAATCGGCTCTCATCTGGGGCTAAAATTCGGCTGTTGCAAGATCAACTCTCCACCAGTACTGTAAAATCGGCTATTGCAAGATCAATGGATTTCTTTGCTGTACCTTGTTCGATCAGCGCTGGAGATGTCGATCTTGGCTGCTGGTGGGCGGATCCAGATTCCAGACATGGAGCTCATCCTTTTCCTTAATCTTGAGATGGACATAGAAGGCCATGCCTGTGCCTTTTGTGTCAGTCACAGTGTTCCACCATTCTTTGTAGGTCCTCCTGTGCAGTGCAAGCTTGACCTTTTAAGCATCGTCTCCGTCGCTTGCGTGATTCCTAGATGTTGCCTGTGACTTCACAGAGAGTATGTAGATGATTCTTTTTTTTTTTTATCACGCTTCCTAAATTAGTGTGAATCAAGCAACGACGGCAGGGAGGTTTAGGTTCCGGGAGGAGGTTTTAAGGTGGCCGGTATGCTACGTTTGGGGGAGTAGGTTCTGGGATCGCTGATGTGCTTCGTGAGCTGAGATGAATGTTCAGGGAAGCATGCCGGTTCGATGAAAGAGGTGGACATAGGGGTGGGACGGCGAAGGATGGCCGGTAGGACAATGTTGATGGTGGGGAGGTAACAACACTAGGTTAGCGCGGATGCAGACAACGGCGGAGGATCTGGCAGGCAGGGGCGAGTTGCGGCGCTGGAGCTATAGCGCAAGCGAGGCTGTGGGTGGAGGTTGGCAATGGCTCATAGCCACCAGTTGAATTTCTTTTCGAAAAATAGACACCTATCTTTTAGCATTCGTCTTTTTTTATTCTCCTATTGTTCCTGACTACTCTGGATCTTAATCAGTTAGTACCGAGTTTAGCTTTGATAGATACCATTGACTATAATCATTTCTTTTGAATTTTTGTTTTTTTAGAGGGTTTAGTTCCTAATAATGATTTCGGAGTATTTTGGACAGTGGGTGCTTGAATGGTATTTCAAGAATCGATATGTGCACGTATGATGGATTCAGGACACAGGGAGTTACACAAGTTCAGACCTCCTAGAGGATAATAATCATACATCATGTTTGTTGTGTTATGGAGGATTTCAATTAGTTACAGAGATAGTTCTAGATGACTGTCAGACTTCATCTTTCTTTTCTTACAAATGGGATCTTCATCCCTTTATATAGTAGAAAGGAGAAGAACTTACGTGTGGGTCCAAACAGAAAATTTTACTCATCCTAATATCTAACCCAAGCTACCATTATGGAGGACCGTCCCCAACTACTTGCTTGATTGGCCTGCTGACAACGTCTCATCTGTCATGCTGCACCGCATCGACCTGCAAAAGTCTCACTTCGTAGTATTTAATGCTACGAGACGGGAAAAGACCTCTCTACATCGTTCATGATTTCGTCCACTGGAGTTTGCATATGGGAAAAAAAACACTTAAGTAGATGTCAATAATTGCGATATGACATATTGTGTCAGATCCGGCCATATGACCAGTAAGATTGGTCGCGGGTTTATATGATCGTGCAAGAAGACTGATCACATATATCTTATACCAGTTATAAAAACTATAACCTAATTGTGCGACCAACCAATTTTTAAAAAATACCTCCAAACTGTTATATCTTTGGGAGAGTCTATTTGCTAGAATATCTTTTACTCAATACACCACAGAGAAGGCCGTGCCAGTGCCTTTTATGTCAGTCAAGTGTTCCACCTTTCTATGTAGGTCCTCCTGTGCAGTGCAAGCTTGACCTTTTTAGCATCGTCTCCGTCGCTTGCGTGACTCCTAGATGTTGCCTGTGACTTCACAGAGAGTATGGAGATGATTTTTTTTTTTATCACTCGTCCTAAATTAGTGTGAATCAACCAACGACAGCCAGAGAGGTTTAGATTCCGGAAGGGGGTTTTAAGGTCCATAGTGTGTTAGGTTAGGGAGGAGGGTTTAGATCACTGGTGTGTTTTCTAGGTTTAGAGAAATGTTTGGGAAAGCAAACCGGTCTGACGGAGGAGACGGACGTAGGGTGGGGCAGTGAAGGATGGCCGGTAGGCCAATGTTAGTGGCGGGGAGGTAAGTATGCTAGGGTAGCGCGGATGCAGGGTGTTGAAAGATCCGACAAATAGGGGTGAACTGTAATGTCGAAGCTGTAACACGAGCAAGACTATGGGTGAAAGTTGGCAATGGCTATATTTTTTTTTCAAAAAATAAACACCTATTTTTACTATTCACCTGTCCTTTCTGACTACTCTGTATCTTAATCAGCCGAATTTAGCTTTGACAGATACCATTGACTATAATCATTTCTTTTGATTTTTTGTTTCTTTGGAGGAGTGTTTCTTGCCCGAGCCCATTTCTGAGAACAATTTTTTTTTGTGTGTGTGAACTAACGGAACAAATTCTTTTGAAATTGGAAACCAAAGTCTTCTCATTTTTTTTTATCTCGAAACCAAAATCGTTTACTCCATGTTCACACGAGAAGTCATTGGCTCAGATAAACCTTTTAGTCAGACAGTCACTATCTGTTGATAACCACGGCTGGTAACTAGAAAAAAATATAGCATACCTGAAGTACTTCTAAGAAAATGGTGTGCATTTTGCAACAGAAAAAGGTCGATTGAAATCTAACACCTGAAAGTTTAAGAGTAAATCACACCTAACCATGGAGTGCAACAAACAAATCCTTTTGTTTCTCGGACAGCTGCCGTGCAATGTCCACGCTAGATGCGTTGCCGCCATGCGAGGGGGTCGTGGGACAGAGTTGGCAGGCCGGACCGGACGAGACGTGATCGTCGAAAGAAGACGCTGACCAAACTAGCCGGGATCGAGCTTGCTCGCAACAGTGTTTGGCCGGCCGGACCCGTTCGTCGCCATGCTTTGTTTGGAATCTAAGTATGCCATTGCTACAAGCATGCCATTGCTACTGTTGCTTGGGTACTGTACTTGGGAATACATGGATTGGATAGCCACGCCTTGAGCGTGTTTGCAAGTAAGCGTTTGCGATAGGGCCTTGCATGTGAGTTGGTGGCAAAGGAACATTTTTGGTAGGGCTAATTCTGTGTCAAGTGATGTGGTGCATGCAGTAGTGCTGCACTTTTGTTTGTCTGAAGCCAGGTTGTTTAGTGTACTGCTACTGAACAGAAGCGGGTAGGTTGACTTTAGACTAAAGAATGACAACGAGCTCTGGCCAACCTCTGCCAGCAAACGTCTCGGCCACTTTGGACGCCTGGACGTAGACAAAGACCTCATGGTGAGACTAACTCCAACAGGTGCGGTTTTGAGTTCTACGGTTGCACTACAGTGAAGAATACTGATAGAATTCACCGCAAATCAGTTCCAACAGATGCCGTTTCCACCTCTACAGTTGCGCTACAGGGATGCTGACGGGGGTAGTTAGCCGCAAATTTGTGGAAGGAAACCGGCTGCCACAGCACTGTTTCTAGAGATTGACACGTGAGTCTGAAAGGAGGAAGAGAGTAATAGAAAGTAGGAAATATAGTAGTTGTTAGAGATAAAAAAAATAGAAAATACTGTAATAATATTAAGAAATAATATAATAGTATTATAAATGATAAATTTTTAAAATATCTGTTAGAGATAACTTGTCCCCATGCACCTGCAATTTCTTGACGGTCAAAGGATTCATATGAAACGCTAGGGCTAGGTTGTCTGTTCATCGTGCACGACCATCGGAGTGAATGCACTAGAGTACCTAACGTAACGATTAGGGAAAACTTTCTAGTACTAGTAGTACAAGTAGTAGTGGTATTACCACTTGACTGAGCCTGCAAGGACCGGCCGTACTCTTGAGCGTCGAGACCACTCGAGTGTGCGTGCCCTGGTCTAACGATGCGCGCGTCGGCACAAGCAGGATGCCGGGGCATGCAAAGCCACATTAGTCAGCGGATGCGTGACGCCAGGGGCGCTCCGTCCTGTCGTTGGCGCGCCACATGACACAGAAGCTTTTTCACAGCTCGTTTGTCTGCAGGTGCATGCGGTTCCATTCCATTCCAGGCCGGGCCGGGCCGAGCTGCGTGCGCGTCTGAGAGTGGGGTCCCTGATCTCTGCTCCATGCCCGAAAGGTGAGACGGGAACCGACTGATCATCGTGCACGCAGCGGAGTGAGTGAGTTCGGTTTGGGTTAGCTGCAGGTGATCCATCGAGCTCGCCACCGCCGAGCACCGAGGGACCAAAAAGGACTCGCGTAGCAGCGCGACGGCGTTCGAGGAGCCTTGCGTGTACGAGAGAGAGAGGCTGCATCAACAATAGATTCAGGCATTCAGCGGCGTTTCAAGCCGGCTTTTGTCGTAGCTGCAAACGCATCCTATTGAAAGAGGGACAAGTTCAGCAGGGGACACGGCTTTGGTAATAATGCCGATGGGCGACGGATGCACGCCAGCAGAGCGGCCGCGCGGGGTTAGAGGCGCGTCTCTGTCCGTCGTCAATCCCACCGGCGGCATGGAATTGAATGGGCCGATCCATTCCTTCGTCTCGTTCACATAGGCGTCCTCAAGGATGGCTCCAGTGAAAGCAGGACTGCTACTCTGCAAAGGATGCCAGGTTTGCCAGTGCCTGATCGAGGAATGGATTCAAGTGCATGCCCGTTGGTTAGCCCACTCGATGCCTGCCACACGTTTACAGCATCAAGGTCCGTAGAATAGCTGGAACCTGCCTAGCAACTATGTGCTCCATTTGATAATGGTTGTCCGAGGATGGAAAGAACAATGCAGTTGAAAGAAAATTAACATTATCAGGTTACACGTAGCAATGGCATGTGCCGCTTGCATATACACCACCACTACTTTTTTTTTTTAAGCACAGGGACTGTATTACTCAACTTGTGCAAGAATCTCACCTGCAACTATTACAGATACACACCCTGGTACCTCAAATTCTCAAGAGCACAAAGGGTTTACATCATTACTCACTCCAAATTTAGCTAGCTGATGCGCAGCGGCGTTACAAAGACGATTACAGTGCTGGATTTTGCACTTTTGGAAGCAGGTGTTCATCAGAAATTTTACCTCCTGGACGGTGACTGCCACAGCCGAAGCATCTGTACTTCTTCCTTGAAGTGTCTGAACAAGCACCAGGGCATCGGATTCTATAACTAGATTACCAATTCCCAGTTGATTAGCCAGACTAATAGCTTCTCGAACCGCATGTAGCTCCGCTGTGAATGCATCTCCAACATTCTGAACTTTCCCTGCTCTTGCTGCTATGATCTGACCAGATGCTTCTCTTATGATAACACCCCAGCCACCAAAGTCATTTCCCACAGTGTAAGCTCCATCCACATTAGCTTTAAGTTGATCTTGCTGAGGTGGTTTTCACTTTGGACAGGCTTAAGGATAACTGACTTCTCCGGCTTGAAAAGGTTCAAGTATTCCTCCGTGTAGCTTTGAACTCTGAATACTATATTTTCACTAGAGCAGGCTGGGTCACCCTCTCTGATCTTGTTTCGATTTTCCCACCACATCACCACGATGAGCATGTATTGTTTCACTGGCAGGCACCAGATTTTGTGAATCACATCAGAGGTTGAGCTGCAAGCTTCTAAATCTCTTACTGTCTCCAAGTTGAGCAATCTCCAGCATTGTCTCACTCTTTTGCATTTTATAAACAGGTGAGCTCCATCTTCATCAAGCCTATGGCATAGGAAGCATCTGGTGTCCTCAATATTGACCCTTTTCCTCTTCAAGCTCATGTTCACTGGAAGGCTGTTATGAGTCACCTTCCAAATGAACATTTTGATTTTACTAGGACACGGGAGTGACCAAATATTGAGCCAAAAACGATCCTCTGAGTTTTGTAAATTTCCTATAGAGTTATAGCTGGACTCGGCATCTCTCATATGCTCTCTCTCTGAAATTTTCACATGCAGTTTATAAGCTGACTTCACTGAGAAGATCCCTTTGGGTTCAAAAAGCCAGGCCAGAAAGTCCTCCATCCCCTCGCACAATGGGATCTTGGCTACCAGTTTAGCATCAATTTCATAGAAAGTTTGGTGGAGCAAACCTTGGTCCCACTGGCTAGTGTACGAGTCGATCAACTCGGACACTCTAGTGAGCAGGGATCCTCTTCTTTGTGATACTACTCTCCGTGATCATTCTCTTGGCACCCAAGGATCATGCCAAATATTGATAGTGCTTCCAATACCAACTCGCCAAATCAGGCCTTCCCGAATGAGCTCAAATCCATACAGGATACTTCTCCATGTGTAGGAAATGCCCTGTTTTGTTCTTGCATCTAGCAAATTGCCATCTGGAAAATATTTTGCCTTTAAGATTCTACTGCACAGACTATCCGGGTTCAGCAAGAGTCTTCATGCTTGGCCGGCTAACAAAGCTATGTTGAAGCTATGGAGGTCCCTAAAACCCAGGCCTCCCTTCCCTTTTGGTTTTCTCAACTTTTCCCAGCTTAGCCAATGAATTTTCTTTTCCTCATCTTGTTGGCTCCACCAAAAATTGCAAATCATCTTACTCAACTCGTCACAGAAACTCTTAGTAAGGTAGAAACACGACATTGCATATGTAGGGATCGTCTGTGCTACTGCCTTAATCAGTATCTCCTTTCCAGCTTTAGAGAGAAGCTTTTCCTTCCATCCCTGTATACAGGTCCAGATCCTATCCTTCAAGTAAGTAAACTCTTTTGTTCTTGACTTTCCGATATAAATAGGTAAACCCAAATATTTTTCAGTGCGGGCCACATTTACAATGTTCAGCACTTCCTGTACCTTGGCTTTCATCACTTCATTTGTGTTAGGACTAAACATGATTGAAGATTTCTCGAAGTTTACACTCTGCCCAAAGCAGTCCTCATAAAGCTCCAAGATTCCTTTCAGAGTATCAGCCTCAGTGGTCCGGTCTTTCATCATCAAGAGAGAGTCATCTGCAAAAAATAGGTGATTTACAGTAGGTGCCTGGGAACAAACTTTGATCCCTGAGATGCTTCCATTTCTATCAACTTTGTGGAGAAGAGTAGAGAATGCTTCCACACATATCATGAACAAGTAAGGGGAGAGGGGGTCACCCTGACGAAGCCCCCTCGATGGAATAAAAATTTCGCTGAATTCTTCATTCACCTTGATTTGGTACCTTGTTGTAGTAACATATTGCATGATCAGATCAACCCACATGCTGGAAAAACCGAGTTTCAACATCATGACCTGCAAGAAATCCCATTCAATTCTATCATAAACCTTCCTCATGTCAATCTTGACTACAGCCAACCCGTCACGGCTAGTTCTCTTATTCTGTAAGAAATGCGTGATCTCATAAGCCACCAACACATTATCCGTTATCATCCGGCCCGGTACAAATGTGCTTTGATTTTGTGAGATCACATTCAGTAGCACCAATTTCAGGCGATTAGCAAGAATCTTGCTGACAATTTTGTAGAGTACATTGCATAAGCTTATAGGCCTCAGATCCTTGATACGTGCTAGGTTCTTTACGTTGGGTATTAAGACAACGGTAGTATCATTCCAGCCAACAGGTATACACCACCACTACTACTAAGCAAGTTACCTTCGTTTTGTAATAACTGGTATACTTCAATCGTTCACTTTCAATAGATAAATATACGGATACTAGTTCTAAGGCTATCTTCATCAGATACTTAAAAATTTATCCTCTCTAGCACTATTATAGTATCCCCTAATATTATTATAGTATCACTTATTTTTTTTATCTCCAACAGCTACCCTATTTCCTACCTTCCATTACTCTCCTTCTTTCTCGGACTCATAGACATACTCAGGAAACAGTGTTACCAGATCTCCATTCATCCGTAATTTTGCCGATGCTCCTTCCCTGCCAAGTTGTTTCCGCATCACTGTATCGCTGAAAGCGACTCCGCTGGAAGACGAATGCCGGATGAAAGCGATCGAAAAAAAGCACCAGGATAGTGACTCCGCTGGAGTTGCTCTTAGAGATAAATATGCGGATACTAGTTCATAGTACCTTTGGCGGCAAGTCTTACAGTACTATTTTAAGCTTCCACTTCATAAAATAGTAGTTAGAAGCTCGTGCGTTACAATAAAAATATAAATATTGAATGAGGTAATATCAAGTATAAACTTATGGTACAGAGACGTGGATGTGTCATGAGAGCACTACTGACCGAATCTATCAGGAGCGATGCCGTAGTTTGATTTTAGATGAGATTAAAAAAAAAGAGGATGAGATTATCTGCTAATATATCTCTTAATTTATTTATTTATTTTTATTAGTAAAATAAGATTTATATCTGTAGCCGGTAACAAGACAGAGAGACTAGAGAACGATAGTAGATGATAAAAATAGGTAAATTATTCAAATTTTAGAGGATTTATTAGATAGGAGAAAAATAGGAAAAGATGTGATATGAGAAACGGAGTGAAAGGTTTTAATGACGGGGTGTTAATATTTCAGTTATTGGAAAACGGAGTGAGTATGAAGCATGAATAAAATCCGTTAAAAAAAAGATATGAATAAAGGCCTGAGCTACAACTGGGCCTGCACAGCGCAAGCACATGCGATCGAATAGAATTGGCCCGTGCTCTTAAATCGCACAAAACGCATCAAGACAATTGGCTAGGTGTAAATTAATTAATCTAAAGGTATAATTTTTTTTTAGTTTAATTAATAATAACAATTTTTTAAAATTATTTAATTTGAAAATAATAATAATATTATTAGTTGAATTAAGCCGGGTCAGTGAATACATTTGATTTAATTAGTTTGCACCGGACCCTGGTAATTCGTGCACGCGCGAGCAGGTGAACTCGTGTCCCCTTTTGATAGCACCATCCTTTCCTTTTTTGAAAACTTTTTTCCCTCCACATATTTATATTTTTGGAAACTTTTCTAAAAAACTTTTCACTCAAAAATTTTAAGAAAAAATTAACAAGAACAAATTTTAAAAAAATTAACGAGTAAAGCTTTGTATCAGAATATTAGTGGGTTTTATGAGTCATCTGGCTCGAACGCGTGACTTGAACCACTAGCGCGTGCCCGCGGAACAAGATCGGGACGACCCGGTCCACCCCAAGCCTCCGAGGCCGCGGCCGCCACGTCGATGCGGACTCTCGCTCCCCATAACAAAAACTAATCCAAAACGGAACCCACCCGACTAAGAAAAGGCGCCTCCAGACCAGAGTCACGAGACCCGACCAAAATCACGAACGAGAACGCCATATGCCAACGCGACGCGCGCCACCTCGGAAACCCGCCTTCCTTCCTTCTTGCACCGTAAGAAAGAAAGGGAACCCCAAACCGCGTCGTCGATCGGCAACGGCACCGCCCCTAGCCCAACCTATATCTTCACCACCACCTCGTCGTCGATCGCTTCATCGATCACACAACCCAATTCGGACGCAACAAGAAGCCAAAGGATCCACAGGAACGACCAGATCGAGGCGGCGATGGCGCGGCGGGGCACCGAGGCGTTCCCGGACCTGGGCGCGCACTGCGACAGGCAGGACTGCAACCAGCTCGACTTCCTGCCATTCCCCTGCGACGGCTGCGGCAAGGTCTTCTGCACGGAGCATCGGACGTACCGGGACCACGGCTGCGCTAAGGCCGCCGACCAGGGCCGCACCGTCGTCGTCTGCGAAGCCTGCGGCGACGCCATCGAGCGGCTGCCGGGGCAGGACGACAAAGGCATCCTGGAGGCCCACGCGCGGTCGCGCCGCTGCGACCCGGCCAGGAAGCGCAAGCTGCGGTGCCCCGCGCGGCGGTGCAAGGAGGCGCTCACGTTCTCCAACACCACCCAGTGCAAGGGGTGCGGCCAGAAGGTGTGCCTGAAGCATCGGTTCCCCGCGGACCACGACTGCGCTGGAGCGGGCAGCCAAGCCGCGTCGACGGCGGCCGCGAGGAGGGCAAGGGAGTGCGGCCGCGACGCGCAGAAGAAACAGGGCGGCGGGTGGGCGCTGCCGGTGTTCGTCAGGAACCTGAAGATATTCTGAAGCTTCGATTCACAGCTGTGGCGTATCGGCATATCGCAACCAGGCTTCCGGCGTGAAAAAAGATTTGTTCGTGAGTCGGGACGCAGAAATTTCATAGAAAATCGATTGTTTCTCACAATATTGGGAAAAAACTTGTGTTGGAGTCAATCTTTTAAGTGACAAATCATACATTTATTTATTGTTTTCTTTTGGGTAATTGCTCGTTGGCTTGAAATGCGGTTTGCGACATTTCCTTCAGGTCGATGTGATTGACTTCACATGTATTCTTATTTGAGATTGATTAGAGAGAGATTTCTTGTGTGTGAAAAGATGAGTACATAATCAACTTTGCCCACGTATCTCTTGATTTCTTCTGCGATAAAACAAGCGCATACTAAAAAATTGCAGAAAACAAAGGAGATCCAGAAATAGAAAATAGAGTATGGCACATACTTGCACACTCACCAAAAAAGATGAACAATTGAAATCACAAGTACAACCGGAGTCCACTTAGGCTATCTCCGGCAGCTACCTCAAATTTTTATCTTTAAAAATACTATTACAGTAATCTTTATTTTTTTTTTATCTCCAGTAGCTACCCCATTTCCTACCTCCTGCTCCTCTTTTTCTCTCTCCGGTCCCGCTGTCAGCCTCTGTAAACAGTACTTCTACAGTAACCCCGACCGCGTTTTCTTATTCCGGGCCCACTGGCAGACTATATGGACAGTACTGCTACAGTAGTTGCTACAGTGTTCTGGGCGCTACAGTAACTCCGCAAATATACAGTAACTCCGCAACATGTATTCTTATTTGAGATTGATTAGAGGGAGATTCTTGTGTGTGAAAAGATGAGTACATAATCAACTTAGAGGGAATTCTTTGTCTTCAAGTTGATATCTTAGGAGCTCTGTATGCCTAAGACAAAATTTCTCAAATTCGATGGTGAACATCGAAGAAATTTGGAAGAACAATACTGGAAATATTTTTGTATGCATAGATGCCTGAAAATTTGAACAATGGCTGCAAACTTATGAAGAACAAGACACCATTGACAGCTAACTACAGTTATAATTTTATTTTTGTAATGCAAATGCTGTAATGGAGTAAAACTATGTATTAACTAAAAAGCGAAATTGTATGCAAGTACATTATAGGACTATGTCAATTTCTGAAATTGACCCAGATACTATAATCAACTTTTGTAGTCTCCCAAAACTCTGATGATTCTTTCCGTCCCAAGCCACAAGTCCATATGCTCATGCCACATGCACCACCGCCCTGTGCCGCCGCCATCGTAGAGTCTGGTACAAAGGCCAATTCGCCTTCCCTGTCAACAATGTCAACGTGGACGGTCTCTGGCCAATCGTATAGCCTCGGGACAAAGATCTTGTTCTGCATCCACTTAATGTCGGTCTTCACCATCATCGTTGTGAGCGTGCCGGTGAACAATGCCCATCCCTCCAAACTCTTCACCTTCTCCCACTTCATCCTCTGTTAGTTGAGCTTGACGACGTGCACTGGTGAACCAAGGTGGCCCATGAGCACGGCCATGAGCTCGCCTTTATCGGACTCGAACAGGTAGCAGCCATCGCATTCAAAACCAAAGCCTTTGGGCTTGTTAAGAACCTGGGGTCCTTCCTCGTGCCGCCTGTCGTCATGCACCGCCAGCCTCCCGTCGACGCCCAACATGTAGAGCAAGCCGCGGTGGAGGACCGGGTTAGTTACCGGTGATGCTGTAAACTTTGGCTCCTCGGGGCCGAGCTCCGAGAATTTAAAACCGTACCACCCACCACCGTCGCTCCGAATGGCGCGGGCGATCTGGAGGATGCCCATTGCGTTGATGCCGAACATTCTCTTACCGTCGTCGTAGATGACGAAGTCGAACCAGTTGAACTCCAACGGGTATAAGTTGTAGATGACGCCGGTCGCGAGGTTGACATTAACGACCACTGTTTCATTTTTATCCGAACACTGGCACAGCGTCAGGTGGTGTCCGTTGGTGCAGCAGATCCTGGCGTTGGGGGTTTCTAACATGCTGGAGACCTGGAAATTCTTGTGGTAGTAGTGGCTGTAGTAGCGGAAGTTGTTGGAGCCGATGTCGTCGACGGAGTTTAGGAGCATCGGGGTGAGCCACGCCGGGTAGAACGGCGACACGGCGGAGTACCAGTGTGTCGGAGGGTGAACTCCTAAAGCAGGGATCCGGAGGGACCTCCTTTGAGATTAGGCCGGGTGGATGATTCTGAATCTGTTTGCGGGAGAAATAAATGGGCGTAAATGCGATGGCAGGTGGAATGGAATGCTCGAATGCAGAATGCAGTAAATGCACTGGAGGTTTTTAGACAGGTTCGGGCTGCACTGAGCGTAATACCCTACTCCTGTGTGGATGCTATAAATGCACTGAGAATGTCTCTCAGGGATGTTGCTGGTTACAAGAATGTTTGTCTATCCTAGAGCTTCGGGCTCCTTGTTCTTCAGTGGTCTCAGCTTCTGTGCTTGTACTGGGGTGCTCTTCTGTCTTCGGTCTTCGTTCCCGTCCGAGAGAGAGAGAGAGTCAGAGAGCTGGATCCGAGTCTGTCTTTGTCCGTGCCCACCGGCTCTCTTAAATACTCGCCGGCTGTAGCGTGCCCCTAAAGGGAGGGCACGAGTTCCAAGGCGTCATAAATGGAAAAGCAGTCATTATGGGCTGCTGCGCGAAGTGACGGCGGGGTTGAAAACGCGCCCCCCGCCCGGTCTCGGTCGTCATGATGGCGTTGGCAACGGGTGCCACGGAGAGGGCCCACCGGGCAGCCACAGAGCAGTCCGGCGTGCCCGCCCGGTCTTGTTTGCCTGACACAGCAGGGCGGCAGGTGGGGTGCCTTGGGACCCGTGCATTAAATGTCCCCACGTCCTCCTGCCAGAATGTGGCAGGGACTGACACCGAGCGTGGCTGGAGCAGTTGGAAGTGACAGGCTATGCGCCCTCTTAAATACGGCATCAGGCCTTTCATGGGCTGACACCTCACCGCTGGACCTCTGTGGGGGCCACCGGCGAAGGACTTCTTAGGCCGTCGGGGAACCGAGTGCTCCGGGATCGCTGTTCACAGCCCCGAGCACTCTCTCCCGGATATGCCCTTTCTTGGTCCTCGAGGAACCGAGTGCTCAGGGGCCACTGTTCACGGCCCCGAGCACTCTCTCCCGGAACTACCTTCTTTGGGTCCTCGAGGTACTCGGGTGCTCGGGGGCCACTGTTCGCAGCCCCGAGCACACCCTTCCCGGTACTCAGCTTTTCTGGTTGTCGGGGGACTTGGGTGCTCGGGGGCCACTGTTCATGACCCCGAGCACTCTCTTTCTGGCACTTGGTCTTCACAGATCATCGGGGAACTCGGGTACTCGGGGACCACTGTTCATGGCCCCGAGCGACCTCTCCCCGGACTTAGTCTTCTCGCACTTTGGGGAGATCATCCCCGCGGGAGGTCACCACGTGGCAACCTGCTGGTCTGACCTCGAGACTCGGGGACCCCTGGTTCCTGTGTCACCGACACAGTGCGTGCACGCGGTGGTGAACCTGGGGTGGCTCGACCACAGCAGCCGTTCCTGGATGATATTGAGTAGGACGGTCGGGAGGGACGACCAGTCCCGTTCCTGCGCCGCCGTCGACGACGTGTCCTCCATCGATCTCGTTTTCTCACTTTGCCAAGTCGACGAGTAGTCATGATCGACGTGCATGAGCGTGGTGTCCAGACGGTAGCGTCTTGTGCTGCTTTGCTTTTCTTTTCTTGCGTTGATCTGATCGCTTGGGAATCAGATCCGATCGGTTATACGATGCTACGAGTACGGCACGCGATCGGATTCGATTCAGCCACGAGTTCTTCCCGACCCCGTCTTTTCACATCCAGGTACATGCAGCAGGTGTTGTGTTCCCTTTGGACTCGTCATTGCTGCGATGGTCAGTTCTTTTTCTACGATGGTCAGTTCGGGGCGTCCATGTCTGCAGACGAGGTTGGTTTGAAGGAAAACTGCATCTATTTCATGAACCAAGATGATAAGGGGTTGTACGTCTACAATATGGAGCAGGGAACCACTACCTTGCACAACCTTAGCCTAGAAATTCCAGATTCTATGGAGCCCATACTTTTGATGCCTGCGACTTGAATCCGATGTATCGTCCAAGGATTACATTGTGGCTGTCGTGTTGTGCATGACAAGATTACACTAGGTGTACCAACTGTGATGGGTTATGTTGTTAGGTTTATTATGCGGATGGTCTGTCTTCTTTTTTATGCATACGACGCCTAATGTATGTAGGGTAGGTGCTTTTGATAGGGAGAGTTTCCCCACCCGATCTTACTTTAAAATTATGTAAAATCTAAATTTCGACTATGCATACGTTAGATTTTTGGTCGACACACTTCCAGGATTGTGATTGATTGGCTTCGAACTGAAGTGGATTACTATGGTGACAGAGACATCTATTTTTGTCACAACGTGCAGAGGACGAGTCACTTTCCACTCCCGTCTCTCTCCCTCTCTCATCTACCAGCCTGCTGCCCTATGCGTGTGGTGGTGGCTCATCGGAAGCCCGGATGTTGCATGCTCATATCGACAGGCTCGCTTAGGCGACGACCGGTACGTGCGGCGCAACAGACACTATATATATAAATACATACATACAGACACATCATTGACGCGATAGCGGATGCCAGATGGGCTGGATTAGTAATCGAGCCAAGCATCTGTCGCGCACTCCGGACACAATAACATGACAAGGCAGCGAAATCGTCTGGGTTTACGAACATACACGTCCGTGGACATAAGCTGTACTGTACTCGAACACAGTTTTTCAGGCGTGCCACAATTCAGAATTGGACTGGGATTCGAGTTCTTCTACCACTGTGTTTTACTCCTATAAATAAACAGGGAACGAACCCAATCGATCGGCTGTCGTCGCTAGTACAGGAAGGTGAACCCGACGCCAACAGAGCTTGGCGCTGAATATGGAAACAATAGAACAGCAAGATTCGCCGCCACTGCTAGATCCTAGTCTGGCTCCACTCATGCTGTTTGACGCCGGCCGCGACGGCGGTGAACCGGAGGAGGAAAACGGCGGGGCCAGGCTGGTGTACAGCATACCCAAGAGGCGGCTGCTGCTGGCCAGAGAGTTGGACCGCTTCATCGACGATGTTACCTGGATTACTCCGCAGGGATGGATGCTCATGCTGGACCCGGCAACGCGTACTGTGTCTCTGCTCGACCCCTTCACCTCGCGCAGGGTGCACCTGCCCCCAGACCTAGACAGCCTCGTCGCGAGCAGCGACAACACCAGATGCGTCATGTCGACTCACCGGCTGACGGACCCGGGCTGCATCATGCTAGTGATACATCTCACGGACCCGGTGTTGTGCTATTGTCGCCCCGGGGGTAGCTGGTGGTTTAGGCATGAGTATCGGCTTGAGCTGCTGGTCGTCGATGACTGCTTCGACCGCGACAGCATCATCGGTGCGGTGGTGAGGCTCACAGCGGTGGGGGGCAGGTTCTACACACATTGGGATGATAAGCTAGGGACCCTTGAGTTCTCGTCGGATCCGACATTGTCTTGCTCCCATGTCGTGGATAGGTGGATACCGGCGGGGTACTACTTGCGTGCTTTCCAGGTGGAGTCCTGCGGGGACTTGTTCAGGGTGCGGTTCTGCTATATGTAGCTCTGCGACGACCCGAGGATTTTGCATGTTGGAGTGCACAAGCTAGACAGGTCCAAGAGCGCCTAGGTGAAGACAACAATGCTCGGTAGCAACAGTGTGTTCTTCTTCTGCAATGGTCAGTTTGGGGTGTCCATGTCTGCAGACAAGGTTGGTTTGAAGGCAAACTGCATCTATTTCATGAACCAGGATGATAAGGGGTTGTACGTCTACAACATGGAGCAGGGAACCACTACCTTGCACAACCCTACCCTAGAAATTCCAGATTCTATGGAGCCCATACTTTTGATGCCTGCCACTTGAATCGGATGTATCGTCGAAGGATTACACTGTGGCTTCGTGTCGTATTATGCTGATGGTCTGTCTCCTCAAATGACGCCTAATGTATGAAGGGTAGGTGCTTTTGATAGGGAGAGTTTTCCCACCCTATCTTACTTTAAAATTACATAAAATCTAAATTTTGACTGTGCATACGTTAGATTTTTGGCTGGCACACTTCCAGGATTGTGATTGATTGGCTTCGAACCGAAGTGAATTACTATGGTGACAGAGACCATGTTTGTGTGCTCCTCGACAGATTCGTAGTCCTATGGTGAGTCCCCCCCTGAATTTCTACCTTAATCTATGCAGCTTGGCACATTGCTCCTAAGAAGTTCACTTGATTACTTCCTATACACCAAGCATAGAAGACTTCTCTTTCCATATCATCTTTATTTGGTTCACCACCAAGGTATAAACCGCAAATATCAAGTATATAAATTGTCCACTAAGCTTGTCTTGATCTTGCTCTTCCAACTTGGCATATTGAATATCTCAATTCAAATCATGTCTTCTTATGGAATCTAACTCCAACTCACTCTCAAGCACAAAGCACATGAGTTAATTCATAAAACCTAATTGACAACTTTATACCTTAAGTCACTTGATCTTCACAAGTAACTTATTAGCCTTCACTCTTATTATGACAATACATATGGACTAACAATATTGTTGAGAATTGTTAGTAGGTTGTTCTATAGGTGATGCATGGAGGAGAGATATGCATGAGCTCTAGGTAAATGGGGAAACTGAAAGTGCATCAACATGAATGAGCTCTTAGTGATGCTAGGTGATTCTCATGAGGAGAAAAAGAAGCTCAATAAGGATAATATGCATGAAGGCTAATAAGTTACTTGTGGAGATCAAGTAACTTAAGGTATAAAAGTTGTCAATTTATTTTTATAGACTAACCCATGTGCTTTATGCTTGAGAGTGAGTTGGGGTTAGGATCCATAAAAAGGTATGAGTTGAATTGAGATATTCTATATGCTAAGAGTGAAGAACAAGATTGTACTTCATATATGATAAAGTGAATTTATTGAATATGTCGAATACAAAGTGATTTTCTATGGCAAGACGGTAAAGGACAAGTAAGACTCGGCTATGATGGACCATCCAGTAGTGAAGGTCAAGCAAATAGCTTGGCGCTAAAGGACCAAGGCAGTGGTGAAGATCGAGTGAATGCTTTGTGCCTATACCGTGCGAGGTCATGTGAAACTACCGATGATTAACATCAATCACATGAAGAATCAAGAAGAGATAGAGTGACGATGATATAAAAGGTGGCAACCCTCTAAGTTTGAAGGAAAGAAACGGTACTTGAAGGTATTCGAAGGCTCAATGTGATTCAAACGTGTTTTATCTTTGAAATTGAGTATAGGTTTGCCGCACTATTAAGAGGGATGCAACTTGAGCTATTTATCATGTCTCAGTGCTCAAGAGTTTTCTAACCAACCCAAAGTGAGAGTTAGCTTAAAGAGCTCGGTGCGGAAAGTGTGGAAGTATTCGAATTTAGTTTTAGAGTGTTCCTAGTTTGATCCATTGTGTTTGAGGTTATGAATTCAGTTGGGATGCGTAGCCCTCTGAATAAGCTTTCCGTAGAATCCAAAATTGTCAAAATCGGATTTCGAGATCAAAATTTATCACAATTTTCAAAGGGCCAGCTGTGCTGAACTCGGATACTCCGGGTTGTCTGGAGTCCCAGGTTGAGGTTCCGAGCCGAGTGGTCTGATAGGGCCTTTTTGGTGAACCCGGATACTCCAGGTTCCGAGTACCCCAGGTGAGGTTTCGAGTTGGGATCTCGGTTTGGGCCTTTTTTGGTTTACCTAGAGACTCAACACAAAAAATGTTGTAATAGCTAGTTTTTAAGGGTTGGGTATAAATACCCCCTCACCCCTTTCCTTTGTGCAGCTGCTGGAGCACGGAAGAGAATACTTTTTAGAGCTAAAAGAACTCCCTCCCACTCCGATCTAGTGTGTGATTTGAGAAGAAAAGTGAGTTGGGTTGAGAGATTGAAAGATTGAGTGCAAGTGAGCTAAACTCTATTCTTGAGTACTTGAGTACGTCGGCAAGAGGTTCGTGAAACATTTGTTACTCTTGGAGGAGAAGCCTCCTAGTCGGCTAGACGTCACCGACGAGCTCCTGTGCTTGTGGTGAGTTGCGGGAAAGTCTGTGAAGGTCTATCTCACCTATGTAAGGGAAGAGATCAAGCAAGTGGATCGAGGAAAGCGGTTGAAAGAGACTCGGCTCTTTGGAGCTTCCTCAACGGAGACGTTGGATTCACGGTGGTGAATCCGAACTACGGGAAACAAATCTTTGTGTCTCCACTTCGGTTTGTTGTGCTTGTGTTCTTGCTCAATATTTATGCATATTGCTTGATCTACTTGTTCGTGTGAAATTGATTGTAGGTTCTTCGTGGATCTGCTTGGAATCATCATTTGGAACACACAACTTCATTTGGTTTGAGCTAAAACTCTTTAGTCGTTCTTTAATTTCAGTTTTGAGCTATTTCCCTGTTGAACCCGGAGGTTTCAGATTGAACCCAGATACACCGGAGTCTGTATAATCCGTTGCAAACACTCTGAACCCGGATACTCTGGGTTGACCTGGATACTCTGGTGAACAGTGTTTTCAGGATTTTTCAATTAATATTTTCTTGCATATCTTTTGCTAGATTTGAGTAATTTTTGTCACCATAGGATTGTAACATCTACACTTATTTAGGGTGATTGTGCACTAGTTGAGCCTACATATTTAGGATTTTCACTTGTGAAAAATCCGTTAGTTTATTTTCCGTTACAAATTTAGACCAACGGTAAAAGGAGATGATTTTTTGTAAAAACGCCTATTCACCCCCTCTAGGCAGCATCATTGTCGTTTGAATTGATATCGGAGTCAAGCCACTCTTTTCAGGCTTTACTGCCTATAGAATAAAGATGTCGACTAGCGGATCAGTGCACATAGAGCCACTCCTATTAGATGTTTCTAATTACTTCGAGTGGAATACTCGCATGCTTAATATCTTTAGGGCCATGCGTCCTCAAATAGAGTAAGTTGTAGATGTAAGCATTTCTCCTCCTAGTTACACCGTGCTAACACCCGAAGAGGGCAAGAAATGTATACATCACAATGCTCAAGCTATCAATGTTTTATTTAATACTTTGAGTATAGATGTGGTTGAATCCATCATACCGCTTGAAGACGCTCATCTCATTTGGGCCACTCTTAAAGAAAGATATACCAAGTCCAAATATGATGCAGAATAACTTCTTCCGGAGTCGTCATTTGAGAAATGCTCTACTTCATCATTACATCATGAAGAGCACCAAATGACTTCCTCCCTTGTCTAAGAGGATGTCACTTTATCATCCACCTCACCAATTGACAAATCCGAGCAAGGTAATGATATGGTGAGTGGAATTAGTAAGTGTTCAAATCTTCATTTGGACTTTGACAACACTAGTAGTAAAAATTCTATATCCACTAGTGTTGTTAACCCTTGTATATCATCTAGTACAAAAATACCTATTTATCATGATGATATGGTCAATTGTCCTCATTGTAATACATCTATTTCCATTAGTACTTGTAAGACTAACATTTTGAAAGAAATAGAGGTCTATGGGAGACAAAACCTAAGTGGAGAAGCTACAACAAAAATCAACAAGAAAGCTTCATCTAGGAGAAGATCAAAGACAAGTCAATCTTGCTACATTTTGTCACCAACACGGACATTATAGCATGGATTGTCCTCAACTTGAAAGTGAAGCATCTACTTCTCCAAGGTGTTCATCGCCTCACATCGATTCTCTATTGTGCCTTATGGCAAAAGGTTAAAAAAAATCGGTAAGTGAGATTAATAATGCTAATGCTAGTTTTAGTGCTAGTGATAGTGATGAGCTCGAGTTTGATCTTTTGAGCAAAAAGGATATGTCTAAAATGATCAAACTCATACACATAATACAAGGCCACGAGAAAAGCCATGAGAGGCAAGAGGAATTTTTCATTGAGAAAATTGAAGAGCTTAAGGACTTAAATATGAAATATGAAACACTTCAAGAATCCTATAATTCTTTATCTAATCTTTATGGGATCTTAAAGTTAAGCATATTTCTTTGATTGATAAATTAGATGCTATGCCTCTAGTGGATTTAGAAAAGTCATGTCCTAATTGCAATATTTTATCTAAAGACAAATCCAATATTTCTCCTATTGATGATGCTTGTGCTACTAACTCTAATTCTTATGTAGAATCTTTAGAGAAAGAAAATATTGAGCTAAAGGCTTGTCAGGACCTCGAACCCGGGTTCCCCTGTGCCTCCTGTATCAGTCCCTGGATCAAGTAGCTGATACGCACCGAATTCAACAGAATGATATCAAATACATACTTCAAATACAAATAAGTAAAATAAATACCTGAAAAGAGAAAAGATGGTCCAGTGGATAAGAATCCACAGCAGACCAGCCAGGCAGAAGAGCCTACAGCGCAGCGGAGCAAAACGACGATGCAACCCAATGCCACAGGCAACTCGAGTACGGACGTGACCTTAGACTTCTTCTCTTTAGCTTCATCTGGGTTGAGGATGATCTTCAACTCAACAATCTGAAAGCAACAAGACTGAGTACGAAAGGTACTCAACAAGTCTTATACTACTTCAAGGGGTTGATAGATGCATAATAGATAGTTCAAGGATAAGGTTTTATGGCATAGTTTTAAGTGTAAAGCAGGTTTTATGCAGGTATCTAGTTATATTCTCCACTGTTAACCTTTTAAAATAAATATAACAAAGCTTTTGAAAATAACTACAGGCTTCTTCTGTTGGTACTGAGTATCACCTCAAGTCCCCAACGTATTAGAAGGTAACCTGGTAACAAAGCTGTCAAAATAGTTTTAAAACCAAAACCAGGGTAACAAGTTGTATCTGGGGGTTTTTATCCTGGGAGGGGCTATACCTAACTCCGCAGTCCCTTTTATCACATCTGGTGTACCTCTAGTACCACATATCTTCTGGCGGATCGAGCCATGAACCTCATCACACGGACATCTAGTCCACACATTCACTCATCAAGACACACGCTCCCGAAGTCTAGTAAAAAAGGTTATGCCTTCGCATGTCCATGACCGTGGACACGGCTATTCGAATAGATTTACACTCTGCAGAGGTTGTACAGCTTACCCACATGATATGCTCAGCCTCCAACCGTTCCAAGCGGAGGAGCGAATCATACCGAGACTCTCCAACCACCTTTCCTGTCGGGCTTTTCCACGAGACACGCCAAGTCTCAGAGCTGCATGTTCTGAAGGCTAGCCTCCCTTTTTAAGCCTAAGCCGGTCCCTGAAACCTCCAAACAGCGGGACAGATAGACCCTTGGCTACTCGTTGCTCTCAGCCTCCTAATATGAGGCCCAACTTAGTCCGGTGAAGGAAAAGTCAAGTCCTGCCCATACAGGACGCATAGTTGCACGGGGTCGCTAAGGCATGGTGGTGAAATGACTCGGTCCTTAAGCGACCGGGCAAGGCATCTTCATGGGCAATAAATACCATAATGTAACTCAAGCCCCCAAGAGCATCCTCCCTAGAGGACCACTCTATCTGCCCGCGCCAAAACAGTTTTCACCCATTTTTACACATCACCATCCATGTCCCACATGGCATCAATGATTTTACGACTATCATGGAATTCACAACCATCAAGGAGGCATGGTATATGAGTTTTCATTGATAACTATAACTCTTGCCTCCGAAGAGGAGTGTTTTTAAAAAGCGACGTCTCTGAGGAGATGTATTCCATCCTATGCTTGCTAGATATCAAGGCGTTGTCTATAGTTAATATATTTAACAATAGGTATTCCTAGAGTGATATGTATTATGGATGATGACATGTATGGCATGACAGTGTTGATAGAATTAACTACTACAAGTAGTTTGAAAGAAAACAAAGTATATAACACATGCGATAATAAGTCCGGTTTTAGTTGATCATGTATATTATTTGAAAACCATAGGTTCAGTATGATCAAGGAGATAGGACTTGCCTTCTTGAAGGGTCGATTCACGATTGGTCTTATTGTTCGAGTTTCCCGGGGTTCTTCTTCATCGCTGGACCTTGTCTTCAGTTCCTTCCTCGCACTCTGGCTTAGAACCATGACTTCGAGCCTACGCAGATTAACGACAAAAAACGCACAATGACTAAGCAAATGAACACCAGAACAAAACCAATGAAATACCAAAGCGGAAGAAGAACGACGGAGAAAACGATGAAAGCTAAACCTAGCGGAAGACGATCGGTAACTCTAAGCAACATGAAGATAATACATAGAGAATAATGGGACAATCTACTGAAGCTAGGTTAAGCTGTTAACCTAGTTGTTTTACCAACTTAAGAGAAAGCCTAAACAAATCATGATTAACTAGGTGAATTTTTATTAGATTAACTGCCGGAAGGCGACAGCTAGAGATTTTACTTGTAGGTGAGTGCATGTGTACGGACATAAATGTATGTGTAATACTTACGTCTATATGTATGTGAGCATGTATTCATATATACGTAAGTATAACTCTAGAAAACTATATGTGCTTAAGTGTGGAGATTAAATATTCTAATCTATAGCACTAAATATGGTTATTTAGTGATTAATCTTAATTACTTAGTGTTGTTTAATTTCCACACTACTTAAGTTATATTTTATTTCTGTCATAAAAGCATACATGTAATTAATTAATTAGATTAATCTATCCTTTGAACATAATTAATTAATTAGCAAAAGGTTATTCAATTAATTAACTATTAACGTGTAAATTATTCTATCATATTTTATCAACATGTATTTATTTATTTAACCGCTACACCGGTTAACTTATCATTAAGTATACTAAGATTAATCCTATAGCTTAACGCATGAAATAACGATCCACTCCAATTAAATAAAAGCAATCTTTAGTTTATTCTAATTAACAGAAGGATTAATCTAAGATTAAGCTAGTTTATCACATGTGACATACTACGATCACAACTAAACAAAGTTATTGAATTATCTAACTAGGCTCTATTTAATAAAAGACTAAGTCGAATTCTAGGTTTAAACACCGCGACACGAATTAATACTGGATGAGAAAATAAACAAACTCTAAAATTTACAAGATTTGGCATGGAGATAGATTATGATTTTAGAGGAATATCGGTGAAAGAATCGCCAAAATCGGAGTTAAAACGGAGGAGATATGGCTATCGAAAGATTTACCGAAAAAGGAAAATCCTGGAAATTAAAAAGGAGCACTGTTTTATGGACTTGGTCTATGGGATGTGGACCGGACGGGGATGGTGAGTGGAGTCCACCGTGGACCAGAGTTGGTGAACTCGGTTCATGGTCCGTGGGCCGGTGTTGGGCGCGGGTGTGCGGTCCACCGTGGACCGTGGCGGTGGACCAACCCATGGGCCCACCTGTCCGTGTGAGAGAGGGGGGCTAAAGGTATAAGGCTTGGCCTTTTCCCGTGTGGCTCACAGAGAGAGGCGGAGGAGACCGGATAGAGAGGAGGAGGCGCCGGCGGAAGGGAGTCCGGCTGGAGGGAGAAGCAGCGGCGCGGCCAGAGGGGAGAAAAGGGGTGACCGACCGGGGTTGGTGCAAGAGGAGGCGCGCCAGGAGGGCGAGCTCGGCGGCGGAGTGCACGATGCGATGCGCGCGGGACGGTGCGGCCGAGGGCGCGAGCGGCGCAGCGCGGCTGCTCGAGTTGGGCGACGATGGGAGATGAAGGCCGGCGGAGTGGGATGGAATCGGCGGCCGAAGAGAAGGAGCCGGAGAGGGGTGAGCCGAGGGTGCTTGTGAAGGTGACTCTGGGCGGTGGGGCCAGAGAGAGGAGGCCGGGCACGTCGTGCACGACGGCTCAACACGGCGCGGGCCGAGCGGCAGCGTGGAGGCATGTGTGCGAGCGCAGAGGGTGGCGCGCGGGGAAGGAGGAAGAAGGGCCGGGGAAGACGGTGGCGGCCAGAGAATGCGCACACACCAGCGAATCAAGACGGTGTTTAGTCTCTTTGTGAAATAAATATCCTCAAGGATGTCAATAAGAATTGGGATTCGAAACTTGGCTATTTATTTGAAAAGCTATCTAATTGTTTAAAGAGTTAATGTCATTCTATGAAGGTAACATTCTATCACAATACCTTAAATTCATATTCTTGTTTATTGTGTTAGATTTTTGTTCTACACAATTTCCTGGAGTGCTCCAAAACTCAGAGGTTTCGGGTCAGGTTAGAATATCCGAGTGCTCTAGAACTCAGAGGTTCCGGGTCAGGCCGGAATATCCGAGTGCTCCAGAACTCGAAAGTTTTGGGTTATATCTGAAAACTCCAGATCCTAAAAGTTTCTAGCTCTTTGCATGTGTAGGTTGTGTATATATGCTTGTTTAGAGCTTGTGTAGCATGTATAAACCTTATTGTAATCTTATCATGTCTATATTTTCATATCCATATATGTCTTGATTGTTTGCTAAGTGTGATATGAATTTATTTCTTATGCATCTAGCTTTCCTTGCTAACTAGTATATGTAATTCATATAACTAGTATGTGTAGGATGGATTGCACATTCATATGTTGATTGTGGTTTTGGAGCCTTATTTGATTTTATCTGTCTTATTGAATTCTATTTTGGCTCTCTTGGAGAAATTAATGAAATATCACATTATGGGAGAATATTATGCTTTGTGCATCTTAAATACTCATAAAGTGTGAATATTTGAGCAATATGACTTAGAATTGATATCATTGCATATCTAGTTTCTATGTGGTATGTCAAGCTCATATAAAGCTCAATTTTGCAAGAATCCATTAATTAATCCATATTTGATCTTAAATTCAAACTTGAGATTCTTGGTACTTCTTCAGTGATCTTTTTAATATCAAGATTTTAATTTGAATTATTTCTCATTCGGATGAAATCAACTTTAGTTTTTATGTGTTTCTTGTAATAGTTGACTTTGTAAAGAATGTGTTTGAATCATGATGTTTAATTTCTAAATTCTTTGTTCTCATGCTTTTTGAAAGAAAGTTGATCATGCTTTGTTGCAATTATAGACTTGTGAAATCTCCATATACCATTATTGTCTTACAATTGGTAGTAATATAAGTGGTAATCTTTGTTGATCATCTTTATTTCAATTTTTACTTCTTTGCGACTTCTTTATTTATGAAGGATTTCATCTAACTCCTATGTTAGGAATATTGGTTTTATTGGTTTCTTCAAGAAAACTTTCCTCTTAGAGTTTATAGAAGCTTGTTATCTCAATGCTTGTACCATGTTCAATATACTCACTTGAGATAAGTTTTTGAGCATGTTTGGAACTTTTTCAAGTCTCTATATGCTCAATCTTCACTTAGTTTATTTGTTGAACTTTGTGAATACTTTGTGAATGATCGTTTGTTGATCTTTTGATCTTAGATATAATTTGGACAACTTTTTGATATTTGTCTTTTATTTGGTATCTTCAAGTCTCATATGTCATTTTTGTTCAAATTATATCTTTATCGGATCTTGAAAGTGACGAGCATGCTTGTTTAACCTAAATGTTAAAATATATAACATGTTTGCTTTATTTGATCATATATTTAGAGTAAGCCTCTCTCGAGTGCTTTTATTGTCTAAAAGGTGTGTAGAGCTTTTATTTGATTTTAATTGGTATATACCTTTATTATGTATATATTTTTAATTGGTATCTATATATTAGTATGAATTTTAATTGTTATCATTTCCATGTCATATCAATATAAACAAGTTTATGGGACAGTTTGCTCTATATGGTGAGTGTTGCTAACCTCTTCGGACTTAATGAGTTTGGGACAAAATTGTACTTGAATGAGTTTAGGTACAATGAAGATGCATTGGATGCTTGAATTAATAATAATGAAGGTCCCTTCAAGTAGAAGATCATTTCAATTGGAATTTATGAATATGATCTTTACCTTTCAATTGATATATATAAAGAAGATCATCTTCTTCAACTTCAATTGGAATAAAAAAAAGAATCATATCAAAATAATGCCAAGCAAGAATGAACAAGTTACCGAGATGAATAAACTACTGAGATTAAGTAAGTTGTTCTTAATTCATGCATTTAATTTCAAAGATTTAATCTTATATAGATTGCACCATAGCATGAAAATGACTTACAAAAATTTGTTTTTCATGAAAATGTTTAAAAACCTCTATATTGCAAATATAAGTAATTTGAAGTAGCATATTTTTGTAAGATCTCTATAATCATGTTTATGATTCATCCAATCCCAAATATGCAAAAGAATCCATATCAAATATTTGAGTTGCTCATATATGCAATATTGATAAAAAAAATTAGTCCGGTTTGATTGGCTCTATTGAACATATATGCTTACGAGATATTCGTTATAATGTCAACTATTTTGCTATGTTCAATTTTGAGCCTAGTTTTGTGTTCTTATACTTTGATTTTTAATTGGTATCTTTTGTAGGTATCTAATTGATATCTTTTGAAGTTTAAATTGGTATTTCTTTTTGAAATCTTATTTGACATCTCTTTAAACCCCTTTGACCTTTTATATAGCTTGATTTCCTCACATGAGTCATAATTAGATAAGTGTATTTGGTTTAACTCAAATTATAAGAAATACACATATCATGAGAAACTTACACTATACATGGTCTTGCACTAGTTTTCGATGATTCCTTTTGTGGAATAGAGCTAGCGTGTTTTGAAAATTTTTCTCTTTTGGAGAGTCCTCTATAATTCTTACCAATTTGACGTCAATTAGGGGAGAATTCATTTTGATGTTTCTATTTTGGCATTGATGTCAATTGATGAAGAATTTGGACTAGATATTATATTTTGTAAGAGGGTTTTGCTTATGGGGGAGAATTATTTGCTCATGGAGGAGAATTTGTAATCTCTTATGTTTCAAAAGCAAATACATGAAACCTTTTTGAGAAAGTTTTGTTTTGCATGAGCATATTCATTTTTCATCTTGATATATACTTGGTCATGCTTGCTTCATATGTATAAAAGAAACTTCGTCCGAAATTTGAGATAAATAATATATGCAATGATATTCAAGATTCATTCACATATGCATAGATTGTGGGGGAGTTCGCTTTAGACATGTTTAGTTCTACAGCATCAAAACCTTTGTAGTGTTTGATGCTAGTAAAACTAGTTTTGGTAACCACAAATATCTTTGTGATGTTTGATGTTTCTAAAATTTATCATTTGTATACATTCATCTTCGAATTATATGTGTACTTAGAACTTTAAATTTTTCAAATATAATCATCTAGAGATATTGTCATCAACTACCAAAATGGAGGAAATTAAAAGGGTATCTAGCCCTGATGTGTGGTTTTTGTAATTAATAACAATACCTATGAACTAACAACATTATTGAGAATTGTTAGTAGGTTGTTCTATATGTGATGCATAGAGGAGAGATATGCATGAGCTCTAGGTAAATAGGGAAATTTAAACAGTATTCGTGTCAACCTTTTTTGGTTTACCCGGAGACTCCGGGTTGACCCAGATACTCCGAGTTAGCACAAAAAAATGCTATAACGGTTAGTTTTTAGGGGTTGGGTATAAATACCCCCTCACCCCCCCTCCTTTGTGCAGCTACTGGAGCACGAAAGAGAACACTTTTAGAGCCAAAAGAACTCTCTCCCACTGACATAGTGTGTGATTTCAAAAGAAAAGTGAGTTGGGTAGAGAGATTGAAAGATTGAGTGCAACTGAGTTAAACTCTATTCTTGAGCACTTGAGTCATCAGCAAGAAGTTCATGAAACATTTGTTACTCATGGAGGTGAAGCCTTCTAGTCAGCTAGGCGTCGCTGGCGAGCTCCCGTGCTTGTGGTGAGCCACGGAAAAGTTTGTGAAGGTCTATTTTCACCTCCATAAGGGAAGAGATCAAGCTAGTAGATCGAGGAAAGCGGTAGAAAAAGACCCGACTCTTTGGACCTTCAACAGAGACATAGGATTCACGGTGGTGAATTTGAACTTCGCGAAACAAATCTTTATGTCTCCACTTTGGTTTGTTGTGCTTGTGTTCTTGCTTAATATTTATACATATTGCTCGATCTACTTGTTCGTATGAAATTGATTGTAGGTTCTTTATGGATCTACTTAGAATCATCACTTAGAACACGCGACTTCATTCGGTTTGAGCTAGAACTCTTTAGCCGTTCTTTAATTTCAGTTTCGAGCTATTTCCCTGTTGAACACGGAGGTTCCGGATTGAACCCGGATACTCCGGATTCTATATAATCCGTTGCAAACACTCTGAACCCGGATACTCTGGTTGACCCAGATACTCCGATGAACAGTATTTTCAGGATTTTTCAATTAATATTTTCTTGCATATCTTGTGCTAGATTTGAGTAATTTTTATCACCCTAGAATTGTAACATCCACAATTATTTAGGGTGATTGTGCACTAGTTGAGCCTAGCATATTTAGGATTTTCACTTGTGAAAAATCCGTTAGTTTATTTTCCACTGCAAGTTTAGACCAACAGTAAAATGACACGATTTTTTTTTGTAAAAACGCATATTCACCCTCTTTATGTGACATCATTGTCCTTTCACACGCCTTTAGGTGTATCTAGAGTGCTCCGGGAGTAGCCCTAGTGGGCCTCCACACCTATAGGTGCATGTTCAAATGGTCGGGGCTCAATTAGAAAAGGTTGTCATGAGTATTCCCTCGTGTGTACTTTAGCGGTTAGCATAAGCCAAATGGTCATCGTGTCATGTGGGTAAAGATGTACCCCCTGCATAGTATAAGATCAATTCGAATTGCCGCGCTCTCGGTTATGAGCATGCTTCTGTCTATTTGCATCAATCGTAGAGTTTGATATTGGGATGATTTCATGGTATGTTGGGGATGGATGATGATGTTGATGACTTGTTGAGATGGTTCTAATGATAGATGTGCTATGTCAATGATTTCAGGATAGAAGGTTGCTTATGGTTAGGTGTAAATACTCACATCTTAAGTGAGTACTTTCGTACTCACGCTGCTTTGTTTTTCAGGTGAGAAAGAGTTAGTATTCGGTTACTTCACGCCCGTTGACATTGGCGACATGCAAGAGTAGGGCTATCTACTCAGGAGATGTCTTTTGGGGTGGTGCTTATGGGCACACAACACTACCATCTTTTGTCGTTCAAGTGTTTTTCCGCTGCGTAGTGATTCTAACCCACTGGGAGATGAAACTGTCTTTTATCCTCCTATTTTGTTATGTAAATTATTATGAAATTGTAATCACTTGAATATTTGTAATCTAATTTTATTACTCGCTCTTTATTATATCTTGATATGGTGAATCATGTTGTAAAGGTATGTGTACTGGTCTTGGGTATAAAACACATACCGGGACTACCGAAATTAGATTCTTGTTAAGCATCATGGTCGTGATTGTATAAATGATTGCCCTAATAATTAAGTAGAATAAAATTTGGACGGTTTCCCACAACTCTGGATCTGAGATATGGGTGAGTTGGGGACAGGCAGTCGACTTGGGGCTGGCAGCTAGGGTTGGAACTGGGGTGGGCGCTAGCGGCTAGGGTTGGGACTGCAGATTATATAAAAAATAGGAAGTGAGCTCATGAAAGGACAATGATATCACCTAGAGGGGGTGAATAGGCATTTTTATAAAAATTTGTCCCCTTTTACCGTTGGTCTAAACTTGCTACGAAAAAAAAACTAACAGATTTTTTACAAGTAAAAATCCTAAATGTGCTAGGCTTAACTAGTACACAATCACCCTAAATAAGTGCGGAGGTTACAATCCTAGGGTGACAAAGATTACTCAAACCTAGCAAAAGATATGCAAAAAATATTAATTGAAAACCCCTAAAAACACTGTTCATCGAAGTATCCGGGTTGAAACCGGAACCTCCGGGTTCAACAAAGAGTGATCTCGAAATAGAGATTAAACAAGATCTAAAGGTTTCTAGCTCAAACCAAGTGAAGTCGTATGTTCCAAGTGACGATTTCAAGCCTCTCTTCTGGTTCCTTGCCATCGTGATCACTTCGAAGCTTGAGCCACCAAGCCAAGAGTCTCCGCGTCCCCGCATAATCGCTTTGCCGCTGCTCCACACAAGGTTGGGGTCAACAAGCTTGCCAGCGAGTCACCATGACTCCAAGGTGCTGGCCTACCACTTGGTACAAGGTTGGATCACTTCATGATCCACTCTCTAGGCAGTAATCACCTAGCAACACTATCTAATGGTGTGCTTAATCACCTTGAATGATCACTTTAAGCACTTTGGTGGCTTGAATATCTTCTTAGGTGTACATAAACTTCACTGGACTCCAGCAGCATGCCACACCTTCAATGACTAAATGGAGGGGTATTTATAGCCTCAAAACCACACACTAGACGTTAACGCAACGACTCTGAAAAGTCGTTAACACCGGATGATCCAGTGAGAATAGCAGTACTAACAATGGATTATCCAGTGAGTACACTCTCACAAACTAGCTGTTGGAACCTCACTCAAGCCTCTGTGAACACCAGACACACCGGTGTATACTTCATCTCCATCACTGGACTATACCGTGAGTTTTCCTTAGCCATTCGAGCCTTTCCTTCTTGTAAATTGCTCAGATGTATGTATCCAGTGCTCATCACTTCCTCACCGGTGAGTTCTCTCCTTTTGTCAACTTTGGTATTCCTAGATGTCTTGCTTGTTGCTACAATCTCCTCGCATATTCATCTCGCTTTCATCTTACTTTGGTTGTCAAACTTCTCCCCCTTTGTGAATAATCTTCTAAAAAGGACTATAAATACATGTTGAACTCAATGGAAAGACATTATAGCACATGGAAGAGAGCTTTACAAATCATGATCCAATAAAAGAACACTAATTATATGGATATCATTACAAATGAATGATCCCAATTTTAGGCTATGAAAACACATGGATCATAATTTATGAAACTCACATATATAGTCTAAACTCCCCCTATATGGGTGCATATATATGATGAGAAAGAAATATATGCACAACTAGACATATATCAAGATAGGAAGTTTAAGCTATATTATACATGGAGGTAGCTTAAATGAATAATTTTTTTGACAATGATACCAATTGAAGCATTTAAGCATTGCATACCTTCATAGACATGTTGATTACTCCATGAGACTAGTGCCATGAAAAGAACCTACAACTAATAAACCATGTAGGTTGCTAATGGGTTAGAAATAAACACAAGCAACCTACCATATGAAAACCTACACTGGCCATTGCAATAAATTGAAATAAGCATATGCAATCCTAGACGAGACAAATAAGCTAGAAGAAAAAAAAAGCATGAACATAAGTCTAGCTACCATTTAACTCTGTTACCTTTGGATGAGGATTTGAGTATGTGATGATCATGATCTTCATCAATGTGCTCATCTTCTATATTTGGCTTTTTTGCTTGAATCTTCACTTCATTTTGTAAGCTAAGCCTCCAAATCCCCAAGTTGACTTGTGCTTCAAGTCTTCTTTGGAATCCAAACTTATTGGGGTCCCTTCATATTGATGATGAATTCCTTGGGCACCAAAATGGGTTGGTTCTACCTCCGGTCCTTTCTCCCAATCATGTGTGTAACCACCTTGACATTGTCTTTCTTCTTGAGTTTGTAGTGGTTGCTCTTGGTCTTCATCTTGTAGTTAGGCTTAGTATAGAGGTTGAAGATCTTGTTGAGGAGGTTTTTATATTCTTTTCTTCTCTTTGGTCTCCTTCTTCACTTGTTTGCATTAGAAGGACTTGTGACCTTCTTGATGGCAATTGAAGCATATCACCGTGGACCCCTCCGCAAGCTTTTTCACCATGAAAGCACAGTTATTTTGAGGAGGTTGGACACGTTCTTTGCCCTTTAATCTTGTCAAGTCCTTTTGAGCTTTTTGACTTCTTGCTTAAGCTCATCATTCTCTTGTGCAATTAGGTTATCAGATGATTCTACAACAACATTCTCAACACAAATCTCATTACAAAGCGGTGAGCATGATATATCAATTAAATGATTGCACCATCGAATGACCCTAAGTTGTATTTTCAATTGGACAATGTGTGGGTGCACGTTGCGGGGGTATCATCTGTGCTTCGCCATTACCTGAGTATATGGGCGATTGGCGCAATCCTTGGTGCTTCGCATGAAGTTAATATGCAATGCTTAAGGAGGCGGGGAATAGTTCATCTCCATATAGCAATCATGGATGCAAGTTTAAGTCCTCTCAGGTCGGATGTTATCTTCGGTATTGATGGATACGATATATCTTTCTCCCAGGAACCTTCCGATTTCAAGGTGGACGAGGATCCGCTCAATTCGCATGAAGGGGAGCTGGATTTCAATGAGGACGACCTCCTGGAGGAGGAAGATAACCATAGAGAGCAGGAACATTGGTGATAACAAAATAAAGGAATCGTAAGGGGATGCTAAGATGGTCATCCCGTATAAATAGTCCTTGACCACGCCCTCCATCGCCTCCACCAGCTAGGCAATTTCCTCTTTTGTCTCATCCGAGAACTCGTCTTGGAAGACGTTTATGTCCACCTTCGGGAATTGGGTCTTAAGGATCGACAACACCTAGGTAGCATCCACATGCGCCTTATTCTAGACCTGGTAGGTGGTGTTCTTGGTAATTGTCGGTCATAAGTCGTCAAAACCCCGGCCAGCTCTGCTACCTGGCTGGCGATGCTGGCGATGTTGTTGTCCTCCCAGGCCTTGACCTGTAATCCCAACCCACTCAAAGCGGTGTGGAACAGATCCAGGGCGGAGTTGAGGGTCTACCCGGCGGTGGTCATCCGAAACCCCGCTTGGGCCAGGGTGTCCCGAGCCTCAAACAGCTCTGCAACCAAGCTAGACAGCTTGTCATAAAGACATACAACACAAAAGTAACAAGTGCCAAAGATAGATCACCTACCATGGGACTTCGCATCCAAACTAGTTTGCAGCTAGATCTTTTCGAACTCCTGCTCGGTCACTTGCTCCTTCAGGTGCATAACCACAAAGCTCCACAAGGAGCAAGCCTGTGAGGCTGCCACCTTCACCAAAACCCCTCCTCTTGTCATTGTTGGTCTTGTGGCCTACATGAAGACTCCCCGTGGTCTCCGCACATTCAATTCTGTTTAAGCTTAGCATCTTAGTAAAGGAGTTTCGGGAAGGTTCTACAAGAACTGGTGCGAGAGTAAGAAGAAGGCTTTCACCAAGCATGGTCAAAAGTATGACAGTGATGCAGGCAAGAACGAAAGCGGTGTGGAACATATCCGAGGTAGAGGCAACCAAGGCGCGTGAGGGGATCACCTCGTGGCGCTTTAGCCGGGCCAATACCTCCTTCGACACTTTCGATGATGCCCATGCCGAGATCACGGGGTCGTCGGAGGAGGCGGTTTGCTTTCCCAACTTCTTGCGGCCCATTGAGATTCAAGGAATGTGAGGGGAAAAGAGAACTCGGAAGGATTCAACAATGGTTGTAGCAGCAAGGAGGAAGATGAAAAGCCAAGAGCTCAAGTATATAGATGACTGGGGAAGCTAAAGTATTGCTTGAGTTGCCCTGGATCCCTTTTATACAGGCGCTCAACAAATCTTCAACTAGCTTCGCAACGATTCTTAGTACTACTCGCAGCCACAAATTTTTGTGACAAGGTCCTGTCGCATTTAATGCTCAGAATCCCTTTCGACGCATGCGGTGGTAGTTGACACGAAATCCCAGGAAAGCAGGCACACTTCTCAAATGAATGTGCTCTGGTTTCCAAATGTCATCATGATCTGTTGCCAAAAAAAAGAGAAAAGATTCTTTCACCACCACACGAATATCCACTGCGACGTTTCAAATCTTGAAAGACCCGTTGTACAGAGAGCCAGATTTTTCCATCCTTATCAGGATTCTGAGAAATCAGCATTATATTTACAGTTGATCCGGAATTCCTACTCTGATGGGGGGACATTTTCCCGGAGCTACACGAAATAGGACTACTATTCCGATTAGATTACCCGAGGACAACCAAAAACCCGAGTTATCGCTCGGAAAGGCAGCCTTCCAAGATGCCTTCCTCAGCTATGCTAAGTTTCTTGATCCATCATTGTCGGAGGGTGAACTCCTGTCGCAGGGATCCTGGGGGACCCCTTTTTAGATATTCGGCCAGGGGGATGATCCTGAATATGTTCGCCTGAGAAATAAATGGGTATGAATGCGATGGCCGGCGGTGCGGAATGATCTAATGCGGAAAGGAGTAAATGCACTGGTGTTTAGACAGGTTCGGGCCGCACTGGGGCGTAACACCCTACTCCTGTATGGATACTATAAATGCCCTGAGGAAGTCCCTCAAGGATGTTGCTGGTTACAAGAATGTTGGTCTATCTTAGAGCTTGGGGCTCTTTGTTCTTCAGCATGTCTCGTGTTGTTCACTTCTCAGCCGTTGTTTCTCTTGTGCTGTGTTTTCCCACACTCCTTAGGCCCCTTTTCTTTTGTGCCGCCGGTGGCTTTAAATACCCGCCGGCAGCAGCGTGCCCCGAACGGGAGGGGGAGCACGAGTTCCGAGACATCATAAATGGAAGGGGTGTCATCATTTCCTCTGGACGAAGTGACCGGGGGTGGAAAATATGTCGCACGCCCGGTCATCCGTCACCATAAATGCACTGGCAACGGGCGCCGTGGAGAGGGCCCACCGGGCAGCCGCAGAGCGGCCCGACGTGCCCGCCCTGTCTTGTTCCCCTGCCACAGTAGTGTGGCAGACAGAACACCTCGGCCCTTACGATGTTATCACGAGACGGGCCGGATGGCACGGGATGGGACGCGTGCAATTAATAACCCCACGCCCCTCTGCCAGAACGTGGCAGGAACTGACGCTGAGCGCGGCGGGAGCAGTTGGAGGTGACAGGCCACGCACGCTCTTTAAATGCGGCCTTGGGCCTTTGACTGGCTGACACTTCATCGATGGGCCCCTCGGGGGCCACTGCCAGGGGGCTCCCTGGGTCGTTGGGGTACCGAGTGCTCGGGGGTCGCCGTTCGCCTCCCCGAGCACTCTCTCCCGAGAATGCCCTTTCTTGTCGTCGGGGTACCGAGTGCTCGGGGGTACTGTTCACCTCCCTGAGCACTCTCTCCCGGGCACACTTGTATGGATCCTCGGGGAACCGAGTGCTCAGGGGCTGCTGCACGCAGCCCCGAGCACTCTCTCCCAGAACTTCCTTCGGTGGGTCCTCGGGATACTTGGGTGCCCAAGGGGCCACCGCTAGCGACCCCGAGCATGTTTCTCCCGGTACTTAGCTTTCCTGGTCGTCGGGGGACTTGGGTGCTCGGAGGTCACCGTACACCTTCCCGAGTACTTTCTTCCCGGTACTTAGATTTCGTGGATCATCGGGGAACTGGGGTACTTCGGGGGCCACCGACTGTGGCCCTGAGCGCCCTCTCCCGGGACTCGATCTTTTTCACCTTGCGGGAGAGACTCCGAGGGATGGCGCCATGTGGCGGATTGCTGGCCTGGCGTCGGGATTCGGGGACCCTCGGTTCCTGATACACCGACAGTCATCGCCTCATTTCGCGTATTGATGGGGGGCTTAATGATGAGTAGTATAAATCTACTGTATACTACACACACACACACACACACACACACACACACACACATATATATATGAATCATTGGTGGTCTCCTAGGTACCCGGAGCATACAATTGTATTGATGAAGGGAATTTTTGGACATATGGAAACCTCTTGCAGGTGCCAAGATATCCCTTAAACAAGAAAGTACATCCCTAGATTTAAGGATGACACAATCATACTTGGAAAGAAGTTCAAATGCTACACGACACCCCTATATATGGAGCTGGGGGATCCTACGGAGGAGGAAGAGACAACCAGATCCATCTAGACGCAATCAGAAGCGCAGTTGCAATCCACATCGCCAAACAACGCACAATGAACCTTTGACTAGCTGTAGATCCTATCTAGGCTAGCCACGACCCCTCTAGTAATATGTCTTAAAAATCAATACAAAAACATAGTGCACAAGGTTATTATCCTCTAGGTGGTCCGAACCTGTATAAATCTCTGTCTTTTGGCGCTTGATTTGGCAAGAGCGAGTATCCCATACTTTCATCACGTATGTGTTGTGCATGTGATGAGCAAGAGATAGAGGTCAGATAGGTTAGGGTTCCACCTAAAGAGCTGCAGCAAGCTCACGACTAACGTGTTACACTAAAAATACGATATATAGATATATATTGTCAACATCATAGCACGTCCAATGTGTTCATAATACCACGTGAACGTTCCATTTAGCATTAGTAATAGCTAAAAATCTAAGGTATTACACATCGGCAAACAACATGGAGGTAGCAAGGCGGAGGGTGCACGATATCGGGCTAACTGTCCCGTACGCAACATATAGCAGGCCTCTGTACGGTCAGCCCAACCAACTTCCTCGGCCCTAGGCCATGTTACTTTGCTTTTTTGCCTTTTGTTTTTCTAACTTCCTATCTCTTGCCCATGTGTATCTTTTATTTTTTTTCTTCTTCTTTCATTTATCTAAACAGTAAATAATTTAGTAATGTCATGGTCTTTCAGAAGAATTTTCATGATTTTTTGAAAAGAAGAATTTCCATGATTCAAGAATTGCTACTCGCCAATTGAAACAATATTCTAAAACTAGTAGAACATCAGATTTGAACTAGTGGTACATTAGCTTTGAACTTTTAGAACAATATGTTAGAACTGGTGGAACGTTAAATTTGAACTATTGTAGTGTAGATAGTAATTGAGAGAGACAATAGAGTAGCAAATGAACTCTCTTGTATTCATTGATCATGATATTTACATATTTATACATGGTGAAAAGACATGATGAGAGGACATGTCTATTGGGAAGACATCTCTTCTTAATAGACACAACTCTTAGTAATTGATCACATGGTTATATCTAAAAGTGTCTATTCATAACACTCCCTCTTAATCAATTATCTTGAATGTAAACTTCTTGTTAGAACTCCTCCAAAAATCCTGTTGGAAAAATATGAGGAGAAAATAATATATTGATATGCCATTAAAACTCCTTTAAAATCCAATGGAAAAATATAAGGAGAAAATGAAATAGCATATATTGGTTATTGCCTTATCATAAGCTCATATGACAAACTTAAGTAGGAAAAACTCATTTTGGTAAGCTTAGAGAACAATAAGTATAATCTATAGATTATATTAAAACCTCCGAAAACCTCTTGGGAAAATAGGAGGAATACTAGTGATATGCTATTAAAACTCCTTTAAAACCCAATGAAAAAATAAGGAGAAAATAGTACAGCATATATTGATTATTGTCCCTTTGTAAACTCATATGAGAAAACCTTTAAAAGAAAAAACTCATAAGCGAGTTTAGAGAACAATAGATATGTCTTACCTCCTTTAAAAACATTGAAAGAAAAAATAAAGGATATGCCATATGATCTTGTGTAGATATTACCTCATTAAAAACCTTATATGAGAAACCGTATAGGAAAACCTCATAAAGGAAAAGAGTGCAATATAATTATGAACAGGTTATCGTTCAGGGATTAACTCCCCCTGAACCTTACAAATCTCGAAGTTGCCGCATACCAATTCCGTGAATACATTTTAGAATGTGAAAGTTGGTAAGGACATAAAGAATAAATCAGTGAGATTATCACATAATTTAGTTTTCAAGATTTCTATCTCCCCATTATGAGGATAAAACAATTTAGGAGCAATATGTTTTATGATACTGCTCTTTATATAATCCGTTTGCATTTGAGAAATACATGCAGAATTATCTTCATAGATTTGTTGGTGATTCAATAGAATCAATATCACATGATGTATGTGTTTTATCACTTTGCAAGGCCATACACATGTACGTGATGTTTCACAATGATAGGTGGAAGTAGCCTCTGTAATCTGTTTTGATGACTCCAATGAGAAGGCTATATCACCATGAAATTAGTCTGTGATCTAGCGTTATGGGGATCAGGTATATAGCCAGTATATAGATATCCCACTATGATCATATATTGATTTTTCTGATAGAAAAATATAGATCTTTGGTACCATAAAGATATCTATAGATATCCTCTTTGACTCCCGACTAATGGTGTTGTTAGAGATGCGCTTATTTAAGCTAGCAAGTTATCTGCAAATGCAATATCAGGCATGTTGCAATTTGTAAGATACATGAGTGCTTTGATGGCACTAAGATATAGAACTTTAGGTTCAATATCTTTTCATTGTCAATCCAATGTATGAATGGATCTTGATTCATATTTAGGGATTAAATGACCATAAGTATTTTGATGGATATGATTGTCCAATATCATTTGGATATTGATGGACTGATGGATAAATATTCCTGAAGGAATATGCTTAAGTTGTAGACTTAAGCAAAATTTGGTTTTACCCGAATCATTCATCTCAAATTCCATCATAAGATGATTACATACTTTATCGTGTGTGGTTTGAAGATGATATAAAATCCAATTGAGACTTTATTATGAACACACATATGCAATCATTGTGTTTGGAGTAACCCTTCTATGGAAGGAACTCATTTAGTAAGTTGTACCACAATCAACTTAACTGCTTGAAATCATGGAGTGATTTTGAGCTGTACAAAATATATATTACGATTTGTATTTAGATTCAGAATGCGAAGTCCATTAGGGACTTATATGTCTGAATCTATCCAATTCATTTGATCTGCCAATGATATTGAATATGAGAACATAATTTCCACACATAGCATGGGGTATGTAGCATCATAATTAATGCCAGCCTTTGCGTAAACCCATGTGCTACAAGCCTCGCTATTTCATCACCTTATGGATTAAAAATCTATTTTACTTCCGTAGGGAAGACATTAGAGGTGTAGGTATTACTTTTGTGAATACCTCTCTTTTGTGAGCGAGTGCAATTCTACCTCAATTGCTTTCTTCTATATGGTCCAGTCCGAGTGCTTGAGGCACCCTGCCATGGCCATGGACTTTGGACTGGATCCAATTGAAGATCTTTTGCAATTTTCGAAGGAGAAATATTTGTCGACAATTTGTAGTCTTTGATATTGATTGATTTGATGGAACCAATATAGTTTGTGGAAATATTATCCCTTTTAAGTCCGTGTATTTCCCAAAACAATGGAGTTAGGGTGTTCCCATGACCCAGCGGCTGGATTTGTGTACACATTTGTGCTGGGCGTTTGGATGTTGAACATACATAGGCGTTTGGATAGTGAATATCCATAAGGTGTCTATCAACTAGATGTTGATTTGCATTTACTGTTTTGGATGAGGGATTCCTCTGTTTTCGCGGTAATTTGCAAGAAGCTTTATCCTTTCTGACCGTACTTCTCCCCCTCTTATTTTGATTTGGAAGTTGAGTAGTTTTGATTGGTACCTCCACTCTTTTCGGTACATTCCTAGTATGAATATAGGATTTGGTGACACCTTTGTTGTCAGTAAATGCATCTTGGCATGTTATTTGCAATATATTGTAAATACAAGATGGTCTGAATAATGATTCAGATCTCAGATACGTGGATATGAGGACTGAATGTGAACGTGTATGACATTCTCTTATGATTTTTGGTATTCTTTGTGGTATTAATCTCCCCCTAATGCCTGGAATTATCCTCAAAATGTTATGAGCATACAGGCAATGAATATGTCCTCTGTGAGGGACTTGAGGTATTATATGATTGACGGATAATTATACCTCATATAGATCCCCAATGCCCTTTTATGTATGTTGTATTTTTGTGATATCGGTACGTGCAGAACGTAACCGATTTGCAGATGGGAAATACTTGGCTGAGGCCAAATTTCCACGTATTAACTGCAACGGATGGAGCCATATGATTGCAATTGGATGAATTTGGTATAATGATACGGTGTGTAAAGCCGCATGTCACCAACAAGTTGGCCAATTACAATTCTTTGGTCGATCAGGCAAATGATTTGATTCTCTTGATAGAGATTCAGCTAGACCATTTTGAATGTGCACATATGGTACTTAATGCAGTAGTACTCAAAACCAAACAATAATTGAATGCATGTTAAGGAACGGCATTATCCATGTGAATGGATTTGATCCTGCATCCAGGATTATTTGCTCTAGTTTTGATAATTTGAGCAATGGGTTTGGTGTAAGTGTGGTGCCTTATGTATAAGGGACACATATGGGATTATTTTTAGATGCATCAATCAGCATTTTAAAGTACCTAAATGATTCATAAAATTTGTTGAATAGAGCCACATGTATGTTCTTGAATGTGTTCAAGAAATTGGGTGGCACATTATGAATTTTAAGGTAAGAGGGTCTTAACATTAAATTCCCTGTGACACATGCGGTACACATAAATATGAAGATTTTGGGAATATTGTGACCAAGAAAATTGTTAATAATTTTTCTCATCATCTCTAAGAAAGAGTGACCAAGGCAATCATGCCAAGTCTTGATTTGATCAAGATAAAAAATTTATTTTGTACACAATATATGGTACGGGATTTGATGTATGTATAGTACAATCCATATGGTATATAGGGAAGCTTGCTATATCCGTTGATTAAGAGAAGAAATTCCTCTTTTGTTGTCATCATGGGTTTCGATATGGAAATCATTCTGACAGATATCTCTGTAACTTATAAGGTACGGGCTGAATCGAGATACTAGAGCATCATCGATTTTTACTTGAGTACCCACAGGGAGAGTAATTATGGCACAACCAGAGCCAAAAATCACTACATCGCATCCAGCGATTGTCAAAATATTTCCTTGTCTCTTAGTAAGTGTTTGAAAATATTTTGATTTCCCTAAGTATAGAGTTAGTGGTACTTATGTCCACAAAGCACATATCTTCCACCATCGGATTGATTCCCGTAGTAATCTATATATAAATTTGAAGAATTTGATATAAAATTCTTTATCAGATATATAGAATACATACATACTTTATTGTAGTATCATAATACCACAATATTGTATTACAATATTTAATGGGATGTAGATAACATGTTATCTAAGGAATTGGGAGACTAGATAGGGTCTCCAAACATGTTGTGTGAAAAAATTTGACAATCATGTTTTTTGTGCTCATGGGATCTTCTGATTGCATAGGAGTCTGGTTGTGACTTGATTCTTGTAGAACTTGTTGTGAACAACTAACCTCCTTGGTGAAGTCAGTTTGAAGATTGAAGTATGCTTCAAATGTTTTCCCTGAGCAGGTCGGTTATATCCCATAGATTGTAAATACAAATCAATTAAATGTTTGGAGGTGCGACATTTCTTAGTGGAATGCTTGTAGCATCCGTATTTGTGACAAATATTAGATTTGTCAAGTTTGGAAATGCATTGACCCTAATTCAGTGCACGTGGCTTCTGATTTTTTTGTTGCATTTTCGGTTTACCATTGAAGTTCTTTGGATGGTGTCTAAAAGAGCCATCGAACTTGCTTTTATTCTGGACATTAGCATGTACTTCAGGTAATTGAGCAGCATCGATTGGACACTGAAGATGATTCCTTAGAAGGAGTTTATCATGTTTTTTGGCCTGAAGTAATCCATGTATTAAGTCAGAATAGACTTGGCATTCTTGCACGGTATTGTTGCTGTAAGATCCTATCTACAGGAAGCATAGTAGATCTATCTTTTCCACATTTGCAGGTTCTTTTTCGCAAAAACGCAATTTTGAGCAGATTTTATGAACATGATTGTATTCTCCGATTGAAAAATCCTGGAGTCGGAGATGTGTCCATGACTTGCTTTGGGCAGAATGACTACCTTTTTGCAGTTCATATCTGCTTTTAAAAGCTAGCCATAAAGTGCTCGGATTTTCTATCAGATACTCAGACTTGGGATCCAAATGGATATGATGCCTTAGGTATAATGCACCATATATAACATGATCTTGTAGCGGTGGTTCTCCCTCTTGGGGAGGTAGTAGTGTCGCTATTATTCCGCGGGACACAAGACTAATCTTGACGTCCATTGTCCATGTTGGATAATTGTGACCGTCGAGTGTAAGTTCATCGAACTCTTTGCTGATCTTTGTATCGTATATGGATTTTGACCATAGATTTGATTAATTTACATTAGGTAAATTAAAAATTGTTATGGTAATGTTGTAATAATAATGCAAAATTTGTAAAGTCAAGTTGAAACTTGAATTACATAGTGTAGACCTCAAATTATGTAGCTAACATATTGAAGATAATCACCAGATGTGGTGTATATCTCACAGTAGTATGATGCATAATCTGACATTTGTCAGTAGATGCCTATGTTCTTATTACCTTGTGTTATACAAATCTTGTGTTAACACTTTAAAGGTAATCAGCAAAATGGTGTAGACCTTTATTTAATTCATATTCAAATTAGGTACGTACGTTGAGGATAGTCACTGTGTGCTAAACATAGTGTAAATCCCACAGTAGTACTTAGGTACTACATCGTGTATGGCCAGGCCAATATGAGATATGAATTAAGGTAATCATCTGAAAAGGTGCAGACCTTTGTTCCAAATTTGATATTGGGTACACACTTTAAGGATAGTCACGATGTGTTAGACATAGTGTAGATCCCACAGTAGTATTAGAGTACTACCTAGTGTATGGCCAATATGCAAAGGTTTGAAACATTGTGTTATATCAAGTGGAAGAGGTAATCATCTGATTTGCATTAATAATTTTGCAAGAAATAGAATTTCTATTGCAAAATTAATACGATCGTTAATTCAACTGCATGTCGGCGGATCCAATTAGATCTAGGCAGAGTGGCTATGGGAAGTAGCAGCGCGATTGGTCGTTGTCTTGAGGACAAGAATGAAGATCCGACCTCGCTGATTGTTGTGCAGGAGAAGAATGAGAAGAATACACGGTCTCCAACGCCATCAAGGTTGAAAGTATGGCATCAATGAGTACCTGATGGCCTTCGTGCCTCTGTTCTAGATGGCCGGAATCGATTTCTTCTCTGTGTTGATGCCAATGAACGCCTTGTAGAGTGCGACTGCATCACCTTTGTAGTACAGTGTAAATCGTCTGTCTGTGATGAATGACGAAGATACGCACAGGAGCTCTTGAGGATTGGTTGCAACAGAAGACGATGGAGTTTATAAGGAGAGTGGAATCACAGCCCATCTCGCTGTCCATCTCTGTTCTTGCCGTCGATATTCTTCTATTGTGGCCGTTGTCTCGATGGAGAACATTCGTGCTAACGTATTGTAGTGTAGATAGTAATTGAGAGAGACAATAGAGTAGCAAATGAACTCTCTTGTATTCATTGATCATGATGTTTACATATTTATACGTGGTAAAAAGACATGATGAGAGGACATGTCTATTAGGAAGACATCTCTTCTCAATAGATATAACTCTTAGTAATTGATCACATGGTTATATTTAGAAGTGTATATTCATAACATGAACTAAGTACAACATTAGCCTTGAACTAGCGAAACAACATTCTAGAGTTCGTGGAATATTAGCTTCACAACATTTTAAAGAGATGTTGTAGCAGTGGCTTACGTAAATAAAGGCGAATGTGAGTGTTTTAGGAGGCTTCATAGCCCGAATTTGTAGCCACCAGATTGTATTATACTCGTGCTTAATGGGGCTAGGGATTTTGTGCAAGGTAAATTCATGTCTTTTTTAACCCTACAACACGTGATTTTTTTTCCACGCCTATAGTTACAGTCAATTTACATTGGAGTTATAGTTTGTTAATATTGGAATTATATTCATTATTTTTTTATTTTTCGAGTAGTGTTGTTATGAAGGCTTAAAACACACGTTCATTTGGGCCTAAATAAACACAAAAAAAAAAACAAAATCGGACATAAAAAGGAATATTAAAAGTAAAAGGCCTTGTGGGCTGTATTGGCGCTAGCTCCGGGATGGACGAAGGCCCGCTCGCTGGGGATGGATGCCGCTGTCTTAATGGGCGAACCTGCAGTGGATGCGCACTCCCTGATGGGACTGAAGCACAACTAAACATGGACAGATGGACCAATAGCAACTGGGCCTACCCAAAGCTCACGAAACCAGCCCACGCAGGCCTACTGTAGCCACCGGAAGCCCAAAGCTCGCGAGACCGACGCTTTCCCGGTGCTCACCTCCGCCAGATCTAGCGTCGGAAACCTAGGATCACCACCGCCGCCAGCAGCATGGGGAAGAAGAAGCAGGTGAAGGGGAGGAAGTAGGCGAAGGAGAGGAATCAGGGGAAGGCGAAACCGAGCATGGTCCAGAGCACCACGATCTGGAAGTGTGACATTTGTCGCCAGTTCTTCAACCTCACCCTCACCAAGGGCGCGGACCACAGCATCTGATGCATCAAGGACAGGGCAGAGAAGGCCCGTGAGGCAGAGCTCGCACATAACACCACTTAATCGGCGCGCCAGAACACCCGTCGGAACTAAGGTAATCCATTTCTTGTACAGCATTAATTTCGGCAGGTGGTACCCTGTTCATCCAGTAGCCTTGAAATGGCATTTAGGTAGCTGTTTGGTAAACTATGTACAACGTTAGAACACCTTTTGGATGGCTCTCCATGATGCAATATCCTTCATATGTCACTTTGGCATGACTAGTTTTGAGTGATTTGCCCATAGATCCACTTGTCTCTGAATATGACCACAGATTTCTGTTAGAAGTGCCCACACATACTAGTTTTATGGACTAAATGAGTAATGCTTTAGTCTAACAAAATTGGCATCTAGAAGTTCCTTTGCAGCCTGGTCAATATTGTCTGAAAAAAAAAAACTCGATCCATAGGGAGAAGCTGTCCGCAGATATTTCACTAAGGTCAAGAAACCCCCAAACGCGACACCCGACCAACACTTGTCAACCTCTCAAGGGAGCACGTGCAGCCAACGCCTGCGAGTGAGGATTTTTTAGTGGGTAACGTGTCAACCTCTAAAGGGAGCAACACTTAGACCAACGCTTGTCAACCTCTCAAGGGAGCAACACTTAGACCAACACTTGTCAACCTATCAAGGGAGCAAGTTCACGACTAACGTGTCACTATTCATTAAGTTATATATTTATTTTGCAGGTACCATTGAACAAATAAAAAAAACAGCAGGCGGAATTCCTATGTTTACTTCTGTTATGTTAAGATTTTAGCTCTAAGTGAACTTTTGTTGCCGGATTTTTCTTTTTTTGTTACTACGAGCATCGAGACATTACTACAGCCGTGCAAGTTTCTTATTTGAACAAGAAATACTACAATCCTACGTGAAAGACAGTTCTGATTTTTTTTTTTTTAAAAAAACACTAGAATAGCTTGTGATGCTATCGTGTTTTCTTTCCATCTCATGTCCACATTTTACTTTCTAAGATTTCTATGAAGATCTAACATTTTAATCCAAAATATAGTTCCATTGATATGTGCTGTGACGCTATGCTATAGAGACTAGTGAATCAAAAAATGTTTTGTAGTAATAGACGATGTGGATAAGGAGAAAAGGGCTAGACCACATACAAACACCAAGCAGAAACCAGGTGCATCATCTACAATGTCTGATAAATCGAGCAGCACAAACAACAAGGAACTGTAGTGTACCTTGATACATACTTCAATGACCCAGACATGGTGAGGCCATAAATCTGTCAAGAGCTGGAAACGCCAACAGCAGCCAGGCCCCCCAAACCACTGATCTCAACCTAGAGAAAGATGGCAAGGGTGAAAGAGGCACCACTCCTGCAAAAATGATTTTGACAGTTAACGTTAAAAAAATGTTTCTGGAACTTCAATGGAACGAAGTCATCCACTAGCTGAACAATTCCACTGCAGAAAAAAGATACAACAAGAACCACAAATAACATATCGGACTAAATTGATAATCCAATCAATTTGAGGGTAAAAAAAACAAAGATCGATAAGATAACCTTTTCAACAGCTGGGACACCCTGAACCTTCCACCGTTGGATCTATCCTTGCTGGATGCATGGTTCACTGAAGAGGAAATCCTCCGAGCCATCACCAAAATGCCACCAGATAAGGCACCAGGCCCAGACGACTTCGTTGGAGCCTTTTTTTCGCTCCTGGTGGGACATCATCAAGCAACATCTCATAGCGGCCCTCATCTCCACCTATAACCTGAGATGCTCGAACCTTCAGCTCCTTAACATGGCGAACATTATCCTCCTCCCAAGACATAGACAAGATCACTAACTATAGGCCAATTAGTGTAATCCATAGCATCGCCAAAATTTTATCCAAGATCCTCGCACTACGCCTGGCCTCGGCAATGTAGAGTCTCATATCCCAAAGTCAAAGCACCTTCATCCAAAGAAGAAGCATCCAAAACAACTTCTTTGTGTTTGCATGGCTAGACGATTCCACATAAACAAGATTCACATGGTAAACCTATACATCTCAAAGGCATTTGACTTTGTGAAATGGGACTTCCTCCTATAGCTTATGTAGCAAAGGGGTTTCCCAACAAGATGGTGAAGTTGGATCACAACAATCCTGACTGCTTCCACCTCAAAAGTCCTCCTAAACAGCATCCCCGGAGACCCATCCACCATGGCCGCGGTTTGTGCTAAGGACACCCTTTGTCCTCTCTCATGTTCATCTTAGCAATAGATCCCCTTCAGAACCTACTCACATTAGCAACATAAGCTGAGCTCATCAGCCACCTTGGAAGACAAACCCTGAGGCTCTGCACATCAATGTATGCGGACAATGCCATAATTTTTCTCAAATAAAAAAGAGGATGTCACCGCCTTATCGTGCATCCTTCGTTTGTTCCGAAATGTCACAAGCTTGAACACAAACATCCAAAAAACCTCAGTAGCCCCAATAAGATGCGACAATATTGACCTACAGGAAGTACTCGCTGATTTTCTTGTAGCCAGAATGGCCTTTCCACTAAAACATTTGGGTCTCCTGCTTGCTCTTTGGAGGCTTCATCTTGTCAATTTTTAGCCTCTAGCTGATAAGGCTGCTAGATGCCTCTCAAATTGGTGGGGCAGGAATTTATCTCAAGCTGGTCGAACATCCCTCGTCAAGGCGATCCTATCCTCATAACAGGTCTAGTTCCTCACACTGCTCAAAGTTCCAAAAGATGTGCTTGAGACGTTCAATAAGAACATGAAACATTTTTTATAGGCCGATGATGCCAACTTAATGGGTGGCAAGTGCAAGGCAAAATGGCCAAGGGTGTGCCGTCCATCGGACCATGGAGGGATTGACATCCTAAATTTGGAAAATTTTGCGAGAAGCATTGCGCCTACGATGGTTGTGGCATGGGTGGACATCGCCGGACAAACCTTGGGAAGGCTTGGGTATGCCTTGCGATGACACTGACAAACTACCCTTCGTGGTGGCAACCAAATTAAAATAACCATGGGCGATGGAAGCAAGGCCTCATTCTTTCTAGCATTCATCTTGGGTAGATGGCCGGCGACCAAATGATTTAGCTCAAGGCATCGTTGCTATGTCCATGAAAAAGAATAGAATGGTGAAATATGCTCTCCAAAATAGAGAATCATTACAGTGCATTATACTACTAGGAAGAGAATAGTTTTATGGATGAAATCACACTGTTGATTGGGGAGGTTAGGTTTGTAATTACCTAATTTGTCTTAAATTTATGGGAACTGCGACCGAGGGGCAGTTGTGTCTTTGTTCCAATCGAACCCAATGAGCCTTTTGTTCCAATTGGGCTTTAGCCGCCACCAGCAACTGAGTTGCCCTTATCGATGCCGTGCGCTCCCACCCTATGGGGTCAACACACCGTTTCCCTCCATGCCGGTGGCTAGGGTTCACCAACCTGACACGCGCAAGGACCCTAATGAAGCCATAGACACCTGATACACCCCATCCACCCCAACGAAGCCACATCTGATTTTCCAAATCATCACTGCCGAACCCCCAAATCATCGCTGGCAACCGATTCGTTGGCCTTGAAGTTTGCTTAGTGCCATCTGCACCTAAGGCGGCAGCATGACAGGCAAACAAAGTGATTATTTTGGTGGCTGCGTACGCGGCAGCCCTCCCCAGCATGGTCGTTTGGATCTAACCCGCTGACGCACCATCGACATGCACATCTGGCCAGCAGGCGTATCCTATGTGTAGGCCATACCGGCGTCACGTTGGTTGCCTTCGTGGGGTGGAGTGTACAACACTTTTGTGTGGATCACGACTTACACAACATCAGTGCCCAAATATGGCTGGCAGCCACCGCCGAGCAGCCCGTGTTGACACCACCTTGGTGTCCCTACAACCTGTGCCAGCGTTGATCCCTTCTTTGTCGCCTACGTTCGATGCGGATCCCGTCTTCATCACCCATGTCTGACGCCTCCGTCGGCAATGCACGTCGTCGCAAAGTTAGGAGGCGCTGACGCCACATACTTGGCTGTGCACATGTGCACATCGTTGTGGAATGGATGCAGGGCCTCCCTCAGCAACACGATGTGGTGCAGAAGTAGGACACATTGCAAACCCGTATCGTCATCCAACACGGCTCCATCGCTGGACAATGGTGGTCGTTGGCACATTTTGTCGGTAGATTGTCGTAGCGTGACATGACGCGGCCATCAACCAAGGAGAGATGTTGTTGTGTTTCTATTTGTGCAGGTAAATCAAACGACAATTGATGCATTTAGAGGGAGTAATGATCCCGAATGCATTGTTCAAACACTTGAAGAAATACGTACAAGAGGATAGGAAGAAAACTAAAAGCAATATGACATCTGATTAGCCAATTGTGAGGTAGGTTGTATAGTTCAAGTAGTTAATCAAACATGAGGAGCAGTCATAGAATCATCATCGTCTGTATAGTTGTGCAGATTTTGAACAAGTAACAAAGGAAACAAGTAGAAACTGGGCATAATACAGACTAGTGGTTCTGATATTGGAGAAATCAATATAGAGAAGTCTGAACTGCAATCTAATATAGTTATTAGTGGAGTTGAACAATAGATATCAAATTCAGTTATGGTCATATACCAGCTAGATTGAAGATTTACAATAATTTAGCTCTCTAGGATTTGCTTTGTTGAGGGGGTCTTCAGGAGGTTTAACTGAAGGATGACCGGGAAAAAAATTTTAGAATAACATGCCTAGTGGTGTGCCCTTTCATTAAGGTAGATAAGCATCAGAGTTAGGGTTTAGATCTAGGTAGCCTTGGCTGATCGAGGTGCTTAACAGTAAATGACATCAACAGGAAACAAAAAAAAGTAAAGAAGACTACTAAGGTTCCTGGACATTTGTTGTTGTTGTCTAGGTTTCCATTATTTATCATGTGGTTGTGACATTTTTGTTTTTGAATAGGTGCCGGGAAACATGGATATGAAAGAGGATGCTACACTGGAGGAAATCGAGAAATATAACTTTGTTGCAAATCTGATGTTTAGGAGCGAGGACGAATTCTATGTGTTCTACAATAATTATGCAAGAGGGAAATGCTTTAGTGTTCGAAAGGACAGTGTGAGGAAAAGGTCATGTAACAATGAGGTGATATGGAGGAGATTCGTTTGCTCATGTGAAGGATTCAGGTCTGTGGAGTACTTTGAAAGAACAGATCGACAAATGCAACCACTTGCACTCACCCGGTGCGGATACCCTGCTAGGCTCGATGTCCAGATGAGTGAAAAGGGCAGCATCTGGTATGTCAAGGATTTTGTGGATGCCTATGATCATCCACTTGCAAAACCTGAGCATGTATTTGTATTGTGGTCGCACCGTGGGCTTAATGATGCTCAGAAAGCCGAGGCAATTGCATTGGGATTGGGTGGCCTTCGGCCATGTCAGATCATGGATGTCATGGAGAAGAGTCATGGTGGTCTCGAGGATACTGGATTTCTACTACAAGACTTGTACAACTTTATTGCTAGGGAGAAGAAGGAAAAAGTTAAAGAAAGTGATGTAGAATATGTCCTAAACTATATGCGAGCGAGGGAAAAATGATAATCTAGAGTTTTATTTCAAATACAGTATGGATGATGAAGACCAACTTCAAAATCTTCTGGTCAGATTCACAGTCCCATATAGACTTTGGTGCCTTCGGTGACGTCGTCGTATTCAAAAATACGTACCACATGAACCGGTACAACCTCCCATTTGTCCCTTTTGTAGGAGTTGATCATCATCGCAGTACAATATTGTTTGGTTGTGATATCTTATCCGACGAGACTGTTTCCTCGTATGTTGGGATGTTGTAAGCATTTCTAGAGGTGATGCGCCATCAACATCCACGGTCATTGATCACAGATGGGGATGCTGCAATGGCAAAAGCAATTGAGATTGTTATGCTAGAGGCGGATCATCGGTTGTGCAGTTGGCACATAGAACATAACATGGTTCAACGGCTTCGAGGTCATAAGCTTAGGGAGTTTAGAAAGTTCATCTACCATCCTATGGAGGTTGATGAATTTGAGAGATGCTAGGTGGAGTATAAGGAAAAGCATAGTATCACGGAAAAGAACCTATGGATCTAGAGGATGTACGAACTGAGGATGAAGTGGTCCATGACATACATGAAAGGGAGACATTTTTTGGGCATACAGAGCAATCAACGGAGTGAAAGCCTGAACTCAAGGCTTCACAATCATCTAGACCGGAAGATATCCTTAGTGGAGCATTACGAGTTTTATCTGTTAAGCATCTGCAGGAATGAGGTTGAGCTTGATACAAAAGCCTCAGTTGTATCCCCTTCACTGATATAACTGCCAACATGTTTGAGAAGAGGGTTGCACATATTTTCACACCGACGATGTTCCAGAAGGCGAGGGAGCAGGTTCGAATACTATCTAAATGGGAGGTTGTAGAGGTGACATGGAATAACAGATCTATAATGTATGAAGTTGCATAAAAAAATTAAGAGTGAATGTCGGGTTCATATGAAATGTATCTTTGAGGGCTTTTCGATGGTTACTGTTGCCTGCCAATGCCGAATGATGGAGAGTGAAGCCATTCCATGTGCACACATATTGTGTGTTATGCGGTCAGCCCATATAGACAACATGCCTCGTTGTATCAGTCGTAGGTGGACAAAGCAAGGGAAGAGTGCATTCCTGTCTGAGATAGATACCAATATGCAGGTGTGGTTAGAACAAATGGATTGTTTCCATGCGCTCCACAACAAGGGTAATTGTGCTTTGTTCAAAGCTTCAAGGAGCGTGGAGGAGACTAAGAGGGTGATGCAGTTCTTTGATGATATTATGGGCAAAGATATCAAGAACTATGAGAGGACAGAGACGACATCCTTTGGGCCTTTGCCGGTTTACTTTTCTAGGGTGAACTGACCATCTACTGGCAAAGTCTTCGATCCAAAGAAGATTGTTTCAAAAGGTGGAAACCATATCAAGAATCATAGAGGACAAATTAAGTGTAAGGAACTTCTCTAGGTGCAAGTGAGTAATTTTTGAAATAATTCACCTATCTGAACTTTGGATGTTTTGTGTGAATGTCTAGGCATATAGAGGCTAATAACCAAGTGCCATGAGGCATATGTGGTTCGTTTGTAGGATGACTAATGGGTTACCATCATATTGTGCTCATTTGTATCCTGAGACCACGAGGTTCGCCTCCGCCATCGCCGTGAAACGGCATGAAACCCTCCGCAGGATATGAAGAACCCTCCATGCTCAGCCTGGCTCGACACGAATTCATCTATGGCTCCGCTGGCCATGGTTGTTGGCCTTGCCGTTCTTCTTGCTCCACCCCCTGTTGTGGACGTCGTCGTGCCTCCTGTGCCAGCTTGGGTCGCCGCCATCATCACCTCCAATCCGCATTAGGGAACCCCATGCCACAGTTTTGTTGGACACCGCCACCCATCCCGCGGACGATGCCATGCCTCCAGCACCGTCCTAGGCCATCGTGCCTCCCGCGTCATCCTGGTCTGCCGCCACCTCCCAAGCAATGCGTCCAGATCGACGCTTTGCCCTGACGCCCTACACCCCAAATGCCGCCGCCGAGGGTCGCCATCCCTCCTGCCCTCCTGGGCCACCGCCACCACCCGTGCCATCGATGACCCAGACCAAGCCGGCACCACACACACGGGCCCTGACACCTTGCGCCCCTCCCGCTAACCTTGAGGAAGGCGAAGGCACCCCTCCCTCCCAGCTTACACATCGCCGATGCGAGTGCGACTGGTGGCATGCTCCAGGTTGTCGCAGAGGGACGATGTGGCCATCTACTCCGTGCGGGGATCGGTAGCCATCTACGTCTTGGGGGGATCGACGACCATGGGAGGTGGCTTCGACGGGATGGACACCTGGGTGCGGTGGCGGTGACCATGGTGTCATGTGAAGGGCGTGGAACAAAATGAATGGATGGCTTCGTCGTGTGAAACGGAAGAACCCAAGTGGAATGAATGGATCTCAAAATAAAAAGAAGAAACCATCTATTAATACGTTGCCCTAATAAATACACGAAATTACTTACACACCATTTACTTTTTCTACCGATAATACTCTCAAACTGCTAATAATAGTCACGAATACTAGTATACTACTGGTGAGAGCTTTCACTGGTATATAATACATCTTAGCTATTGGATCGAAGAAAATGGACAGCTCACGTCCATTTAAGGGCACCGTAAAGGTTCTCCCAAAATAACACATGGATTCTTGACATCAACCGCCAAGCTCACCTCACGGTAATACACCTGCAAGAATTCGTCTCCTGTAGAATGTTGTCCAAACTGTACAATCCAAATAGCTCGGACGCCATTACCTGGAAGCTCACACCGCATGGAGAATACACGGCATCATCCGCATAGGTAGCACAATTTCTGGGGTCGACAAAAGAACTGGGCACCACCAAAGTGCATGTTCTTCGTATGGCCGGTCATCTAGAACCGCGTGTGGACATCCTATAGACTTGCAGGCTTGCAGCCCGGGGATGAACGCACAACCCTGCATGCCCTCTCTGCCTGCACCTTTTGTCGGACTGTAGATACGCCAAGAGGTTGTGGACCGGAGATGTACGGCTCCACAGAAAATAACCCATTGCCTTCCCTTGGGGGATAAAAGGAGGATGGCAGGCATGGGCGGACCCACCATGATGCATGGGTATTCAATTGAATACCCAACTTTTTTGCAAAAAAATTGAGTATATAGCACATATACTACGTATATATATCTTTGCTGCTTCAATCCATCAGACCACTCAGCAAATTGTAAACTAATTGTTTTAGTAAACTAATAAAAGTGGTTTCACTAATTTTGGGGGTGTTATGGATTAGTTATGAATTAATCTATCTGCAACACATTTACTCAATACTGCACGTTACAGTAACTATTTCAAGATTTCATGTATTTTTACAAGATAGAGGATCATGTAAGAAGACTAAAAAATTTTGTTTCATAATTTTTGGATTAGTAAATAATTAACTATGCATTTAACTCAAATTAATAAATGAGTTGCATGTTTTTCTTTTTTTTCAAACTTACTCTCCATGTAATATGATGCAAAGGATATTATTTTTGAAAACAAATTTCACAAAAGGTCTTATAATTGTCTCTAGTTTTTTTAGAATTTTTTGTGATTTTTTTAAATTTTTTAAATTTTTGGACGTGTTTTTGCAACAAAATCAAACCTTTGGGGGTTTTTTTTGCAACAAAATAATTTTTGGAGGGGAAAGTTAAAATCCAAGTGACTTTTGGGGGGGTTTTGCATTTTTCTCTAACTGAAAAGAGCCCACATAGCAACAAACATCAGGTATTTATGATCTTTATGTTGTGACTGCCCAGTTCGGCAATCAGCAGTTGAGTGTGAATTTTTTATGCAAATTAAGTATAGTGGCATCATTAAACGCTTCTAAGCTATAAAGGAACATAAAGTTAAATTATAATTTTCTTTAAATGCTTTGTAATTTCTTTTAATTAGTTGAAACTTCTCTACTATGAACAATTTATACTTTAAAATTTACGATACTATAGACTTCTCGTATTTTGGATTGAATATTTTTTTTAATATTGAATACCCAATCGTCAAATCCTGGGTCCGCCACTGATGGCAGGGCCGTGTTTCCCTGTGTATTTGGGCTCTGGTCAGAGCACTTCGAGTCATTCTAATCGGTGAAGCTTTCATTCAATTTGCAGCAGCTCAAAGTTATCTTATTAAGAAACATTCCTCACAAGCAATAAAGGGTAGATATCAAGAAAGCCGAGCTTGAGCAGGACAAGACGATGAACTATCCCTAGTACTAGCTGTTTCTCCTTTTTCTCAAACATGGTGGGTTACAGTATCAGAACAATACTTTAGCCCTTTGCTTCTTCAACTTGTTGCGGAAGCTTCTTTTCCTGCTGAATGCTCCCTCCTGTTTAAATATACAATTTTCAATTTATATGTAAGCATGATTTCTAGAAGGGGATTATCATCGTTTCAAATAATAATGAGGACGGGGCAGAGGCTTACCACTGGCTGGGCCGACTCCTCTGCTTGGCGGACTGCTCTTACAAGATCGCGATTCGCCTCTGTGTATAGGCTGGTTACTATGCCAGATTGGCCAGCTCTGGCCGTGCGACCCACCCTGTGCAAAAAGTCAACAGCGCAGGCAGCAAACTCCGCCTACAGAGTTGATAACAAATAGACCTTTCAATGAGATGACACACAAAAACAGATCTAATGAAGCTGAGGTTAATTAACAAAAGTCTCAAAGAATGACATAATAACAATTCCATATGGATCTTCGACACAGAACAGATAAGCATTACTGCATGAATTGCTAATGATGATGTGAACAAATTTGAGCTGTGTTGTATTGACAGGAAAAAAGGAGGCAACATCTCAAAAATGCAAAGTCAGATTTTCCTGAAAATGGCATTCTATCAAATTCAGGTGATTAACAGCAACATACATTTGAAAATGCAAAGTCAGGTCATACCTGAATGATATGAGAAACATTCGGTACGTCAAGCCCGCGAGCTGCGGCATCAGTGCATACAAGCACTCCACCATTTTCCCGAAAAGTTTGCAAATTTTTTGCCCTTTCATCTAGGGAACTCTCACGGTGGTATACAATGCATGGAATACCAACTCGCTTCAATATGTCAGAGACCGAATTAGCAGCATCAACAGTGTTTGTGAACACCATAGTGCGTTTTGGAGCAATATTTGGATCCTGAACTTCACTCTTTAGGCCATATTTTACAGCATCCAGAAGAGCATCAACTTGTGTATCAGCAGTGACCTCTATCCATCTTCGCTCTAATCTGCATACATGGTGCGCTACATATCAAATACGTGAAAGCTAAGATGGGAATATAATGTGAAGAAAACAAAATAGGATTATATGAAAAACAGCAAGGTAAATTGTAACGCTGGTCAGAAATTCCCTATGCTCATGCTGAACAAAATGGCCAAGCAAATTAAAAAGAAGGATCTCCACCATGCAGGGCATTCAGAGGCTTATTAGTTATAGTAAAACAGAGTGCATACCTAGGGTTATGGCGGTGCAGATAAGTGCCACTAACCCATACAGCATCAGGAAACATACGTTTCAGAACACCACCAGCAGTCTTTTTGCCACTCTGAGGAAGGGTGGCAGCAACAAAGACATACTGCTTGCTCCGGCTATAAATTTTTCTAACCCTCCTCCAGTCCTTGCGTCCTCCAATGTGACCATTCTCCAACTTGACTGGTCTATCATTAACATGACTGTCTTCAGTTTCATCATCAACACCACTAAACTCAGCACTCTCAGAGTCGGAATCCTCATGATATTCATCGGCATCCCCAAGTGATACTTCCTCTCCAGAATCTTTCGCTCTAGACAGTAGCTTTTCGTCAAATCTCAGCATATGGATGAGACGAATGACCTGGTTCTCAAAACTTCCACAAAGTAGCATGTCTGCCTCATCAAATACCTATTCCAAATGAACTACTATAAGGATTTTTTTTTTCTCACAGCCCTAATATCAAATATTGCTTTTTTACTTACTTGCTTTAAAACAAGACAGACACAAAATGGGAATGTAAGAAATGCTACCAACGAGAAAAACTACACAGATATTCACATCTTAACTCGAAACTACTTGAAATATTTTCTTATCCAAGTGACAGGAGAAGAAAAAAAGAATATTGCTACCCTAGGTAGATTCAGCAAATCGATGGTTAAATAAAACATAGCACACCAAGAAGAATTTCTAGTGTAACCAGCCAAGCAGCTTCATCAAATCACTTGATTAAATAATAAAACACAAATATCAGTACAAAAAGATGTCTCACTCAAGTACTTACTATGAATTTTACACGACGCAGGAATCTCTCTCTTCGCCTCTTTTCTGGGTCATAGTCAAATAAATAATTTAAGAGAGCAGCTGGAGTGGCTACAAGAATATCTGGCTGAGCAGCTGGCCAACCCTGCCATGAAATATAAATTATGAAAATACTAAACGACCACACGTTATACCAGAGTAAGTTTTATTACTGCATGGTAAGAGTACTGCAGCAAATAGGAAGCTACAAGCCTAAACAAAGTCCCATGTTGATCACATAATTGAAATTATTAAAATGGGCATTCAGTTGTGGAATGTGATGTGGTTAATTTATATTTCAATAAGTAGAACAAGGATGAAATGAGTCAATTAGCGAAAATGGTGTTCTGATAGAACATACCTTCGGCCCACAAACAGCAGCAGCACTCTTAAGAGGTTTACCAGACTCATCAAGCAACGAATTAGCCATGCGAACAACTTGCTCACAAAGCATAACATTGGGACAAAGGACTAATACGATATTATGTGCCCCTGGGCCAGTGTCCTGGGAATTATCATCTTCTGTTGGAGAAGATTTGGAGCACAACTTTTCAATCAACGGAACAAGGTAACCATGAGTTTTGCCACTTCCAGTCTCTGCTGCAACAATTACATCATTCGTCGTGAGAATATGTGGTATACAGGCTGCCTGCATGACAACATTTGAATCTTTATGTAAGTATTCTTTATGCAAAACCAAGCTCTGAAGGAGGCAGTTAGGAAAAATGCATATACTCTACTAACAGATAAGTCCCGGAGAGAGTATAATTACATCATCATGTCATTGAATAATCTAACCGAAAGGTGGCTGTAAGCAAATACTGAATCCAATCTCATCTGAGTCAAACAACCATAAACTCAAATGTCTTGCAAGATGACAACGCCAGTAAATTTGCAGCACAAGGAATTGAAATAATAACTGTTTTGCAAAGGCAAAGATGGTCATTGGTAAAGTAGTTCATTTGATCAAGACATTGTAATCCTATAAAGCAAAAGAAAAAGGAAGCATGCCAGCTGAATTCTCTACTGCTCAATTACTTATCTAACTAATAAACTGCTTGCAATTTAGGCGTTTGATATTGCCCAGCGAGACAAACGGATGAGAGACGATTTAATTATTGCATTCCAAGAATAGTCCACCATGACAAACTCGGTCACTTCACATGAACAGACACGACTAAATGGTACTGCCTACACAGTCATGTCAGAATAATTGAGTATACAAGTTACATCAACCAACTAAACAGCTGATGCTAAACAGGTATGAAACGTTTACGCGAGCTCTGACATTTCCTCGAGCACGCGGTGTGCACTGCAGCCGTGAAGCGCAGCGAGCCGTACCTGCACAAGGGAAGGCCTCGCGAGCCCAGCCCCACGCAAGGCGAACGCAAGGCGGTCGGATATGCCGAGGGACCTCCACGACGTGCTCTCCTCTGCGAAGAAGCCGTCACCCGAGCCTGCGCCGGCGTCGTCGGCCTCGGCCGCGGCGGTGGCGAGCGCGCGCGACCTCGCGGCGGGCGAAAGGATGCGCCACGGCCGAGGCGGCGGCGCGAAGAGGAGGAGGTGGTGGTGGTGGTGGCGCGTGACGAGACGGGAGGGGGCGAGAGGCGGGAGGCCCGCGAGGCGGAGGAGCGCGAGCGGCGCGAGGCGGAGGTGGTGCAGCGCCATCGCGATGTCGTGGTGTGGTGGGGACGGGCTCAAGGCGTTCGGGTAGGGGAAAAGGTTCCTCTGACGTAGCTCGTTTTACGTCAGAGGAGCACAGTAATTTGTGTCTGGTGCTACAGTTCTCTGACGTAGCTACAGTGCCGAACAGTATTTTTAGTTACTGTTCACATGGGTACTGTATACCTTTTACTGTTTATCGTGGTACTGTAGCAGACCATCTGATCGGTCGGTTCCAGATCGAACGTCCAGAATTGATTGGACTGCTCTCTGACGTAACGTCAGGGAATCCCATTCCTCGGGTAGGGTACTAGGGCTGAGCGCCTGAGTCGTTGCGATACCTTTTTTGCAGACAGGCCCTCCAAAATATGTTCATTTACGTAGAAAGGTCCACTTCTTCAAAACTACTCCCTCCCGATGCGAATATAGATCGTTTTAGCCTCCTCTACTGTTCTGCAAATATAAGTCCTTCTATAATTCCAAGCTAACTTTAGAGGCAATAGTAGAAATATTGAATATTTGAAGGCAATTGATCATATATACTGAAGGTGATATACCTAGAGACAATCATAGAGATGATTGTATCACACGTCTATGTTCATGTAGTACCGAATAATGTATTATTCTAAGAATAACTATTGTTTACATTGATTGGCAAGTATGTGACTTGTTCATGAAACTTTTTGTTTATTTCATGATGTTATTCTTAGTCGATCCCTGATCGTATATCATTGTGATGATACATAAGACCAGCATATGTATTGATTGATGATCACGCTTCATGTATCATAGGTATAGAGATACTAGATCAATAATGTAGACAGTATGTTAGAGAATATGATGTTGGATAGACCCATCTTGAGATACTGTTGGAATTGTTATTTATGATGTGCCATCAGTCGTTATCTCAAATGGTGTATCGATAGGATCCTTAGACCTGAAATCGTCATTGATTCCCAGAATGTGTAGTGGTATATAACTGGGTAGTCATAAATGTAGTTTTCAGGTTTGTTATGAAACATATCGTGGGGTATGAGCGATCAAGATCGAATTTGCCCTTCCTTGATAACTGGAGAGATATCTCTGGACACCTCGAGATAGTTGTATTGAGAAAGTGCATGGCCATGCCAATATGATTAAAGAGTTAATTATGATGAATCCACTACTTGATCGAGTGAATGGTCGAGCTACCACAAGGGTAGTACGTATCTCGCCTTGAGCTTGACTGGTATCGTGAGACGAATGGATCAGTGCATGTGTATATCAAGGTTCAACCGATATGATCTTTTATGTATACTCGGGAGTCAACATGTCCTGCTAGGGACCACTATTGATTTCGGTTTGAAAAAGGTTTTCGAGTCGTAGCCGTTTGTATATGAACCTAATGGGTCACACACTTAATGGGTTAGAACAAAACATGCAAATTGGATTCGTATATGGGTTTTGATTGGATTGTAATCTATGAGAAGTTAGAGTCCTAAAGGGCTTCCAACGTGAGAGCCCATTACACGCACACCGCACAACCTCACCCATCAAATACTACAGCTAGATCCCACCAGAAACACAAAAAGATCATGTAAAAGCAACCAAAATCCAATCTCGTCCCAAGCTTCATTCTCAACACTCTGTTCTTGTTCTGGTAGTGGTAGTCATCCAATGTGCATTTTCCTCATGAACGGGGCTCCAAACTCTCCTCCTCCAATCTTGGTATAAGTCATAAGCTCCTCTAGTTTCTTGTATGAGTCATGATCCATCGTCATAAAACCTGCAAGGACAACCAATTTTCAAAGTTAAAACACATGTTATTTCTGGTCTTCCATAAACTCCATAGAACTAAAGCACAAATAGTGTTTAATTTTTTTTGTTTTTTTGTCAATAATCTAGAACCAAGCCACAGACCCTATATCACACACAATCTTCTTTCCTTGAAGAGTGAATTCCACCGGTGGTCTCTAAACTTGTCCCGTATTCCCATCCAGGTCCCGAAACTCTCAAGATGTAGATACATTAAACTTGTTAATTGTATCACCGAGGTCCAAAATCATCCTGATTAACGCTAACTCACCTACGTGGCACGCTGAGTGTATATGGCTATATCTTTCTTCCTCTCATTTCTCTTCCCTTCTTCCTCTCCTCCATCGACAACGACACATATCCTCATTATCTCTACACCCGACTTTCCAAGATGAAAAGGCCAGCCACTCCTCTAATTCTATCCCCTTCTCGCATGTGTAATAATGGAAATCCCCTCTCAGCTAACAAAATATATTCTACCAAGCTCTAGACCCCTTGCATCCTATGGGACCATGAGGCGAGAGGATTCGAGTTCCCATGTGCCCGAGCTTGGCGGCGAAGGGGTGTTGATGCTTTCCTACTAGTAAATAAACATGATGGTGAAGTTGGTTGATGCGGACAAAAACTAGGACGATGCAACAATGACGACCAATAGAGGAGGAAAAAGGGCGGTGTAACAGTGCTCTGGTGGCTGTATCGTGAAACGAGGTGACATGGATTGAAGGAATTGAGCCGAGGCTCAATGGTGGAGGGAATCGACACTTGGAGGAGATCGGGACCTCATCTTTGTTAGCCACCTACAGCTCATTTGTAGCGAACATGGCACTCTTAAGATATGTATGTGATTTTAGTGATTAATGATATTTTGGTGATTAATGATAACATAGTTAATGGAACTAATATGTTTGTCAAGTATATGTTTTAGTAGTGTGGGGAACCGTTCAAATAGTATTCAAGCTAATCATTAGAATGATCATTTTTCATAATTATGCCCACAATGATTAACCAGAATACCATTCTGGTGGTCCTGACATGTGTTTACTTACAGGATCAGAACACACGCCTTTGCAATAAGCACATCGTCATAAGACATAATAAAGAGTGGGTAATTAAATTAAGTTACAAGTCATTGGGTAGACTAAACTTTACAACAAAATACATAACCCAAACATTTATTAGAACAGTTACGCAGCAGAATAAGTTAAATAACGACAAAAGATGGGTAAGGTCATTTGCCCAAGGCGCCACTCCAAACTAACATCACATGAGTAGAATTGCACTATTCCAGCCCGTCACCAACATCGGCGGGTATAAAGTAGCCAAAAACTAAATCTTCCTTACCTGAAAGCAAACAAAGCACGTAAGTACGGAGGTACTCGTAAGACTTAATCCATAATTAACACTTATAAATAGCCCGACTTCAAGGAGAATACATATGAGTAATTAGCAAGGACTCAACCACAAATGTTAAATAAATTTATAATGCAAACGCGATTTGGACTCAAGTGTAAGCATCTACACCTAACCAAAAACACCCTAGTATCCAGATATCATCAATATGTCTTAATTGTAACTTGTACCATATCAACTCTTCATCAACATTACCATCTATGTCCCATTATTCCATCACAACATCCCATAATAAAACTCTATGATTGATGTAAATGGACAGAAACATGCTCATAATCGAGAGCACGGCAATTTGAATTAACCTTATACCCTTCAGGGGTACATCTTTACCCACACGACACGAGAACCATCCGACTTGTGTCACCCGCTAAAGTGCACACAAGGAGGTACCCGTGTAAACCTTTTTTCAATTGAGTCCTGACCATTTGAACATATATCTATAGGTGCAGAGGTCCACTAACGCTGCTCCTGGAGCACCCTAGTTACGTCTAAAGGTGTGGAGGTAGTTAGAACTACTCTTCGAGGAAACTAGATACCTTTACAAGATTATTATGCCCACGACACCATAGACCAATAAGCCAAAAGATCACAGCTACAAAAGGTAGTCAACTTGTCTTACCATTATATTGATATGTGGTAAGTACAGAAACTACCAAAGCCAACTACAACAACGATCGATCCTTAAACGATTCAAACAGACCTATAGCATCCGAGACTCCCTTCTTGAGCCATCCCTATTGCTCGCCCAAACCTCGCCTCATCCTTACTAACTTACATATCCCGCTATCATCATTGTCTTTGTGAATAAAAGTAAATCCTAAGCTTGCGAACGATGATCGAACCACCGCTCGACTTCTACCGATGACCTAAGCCTTGCTAAGCATAACATATTCATTTTAAATTAAACCATTAAGTGCTATTCCCAAGGGTTATAATGAATCAAAGGATAATAATATCAAGGAAGGGTAATGCAAAAATTATGATCTACTCTTAAAAACCCAACCTCGACTAACTATCATACGTGACATACATATATCATACTTTATTAAATTAAAGGCAACATATGATCCAAAGTAATATGTGCAATATTCTTAGATGTCTGCCTTGCTTAAGTGCTTCACACACAATATCACAATCAAGTTCCACCTCAAGAATACCCTCATCGCTCTCCGGTTTTTCGATCACTAAAAGAAAGAACAATGCATCACAATTAACGTGACGAAATGTTATGATACATGCACCAAATACCATGAAAATATAATATGAGATGAGTTACTGAGTAATAACATGATGCAACAAGAATCATATGAATTAAAGTGTGAAAGATCATGTTATAAAAGATTTATTTAAGGTATGTTAAAAATGATCGTAATTAAGCTAGCTATCAAAATTAAATGATCCTCACAATTTAAACAGAAGTTTCATACCGAAGTATATTTTTCCTATATATAACTGATCATAAAATGAAATTTTCAAGTAGTTTCATAATTTTAGGATATCACATTAATTAACTGTGATTTATTAAGCTAAACATATTTAAATAATTAATTAATTATAAAAAGTATTTATGGAGTTATAACATTTTTAATATATAGTTCACACTCATACGAAACTAACGCAACTGGTCTCATGATTTTTGAAGTTCGTATAAATTAACTATGAAATTTACAAGCTATCAATAAAGTAAAAAAAAAAAACCTCTTGTGAACAGTAAAATTCGGATGTTCCGGTTGAACTCAGAACTTCTAGGTACCAGAACCTCTGAGTGTGGTCCTTTGCTAAAAGTTGTTTGAATTAACCCGGAACCTCCGGGTTGTAGCAGAACACGAGTTTTTTGACGATTGTTCGACCTATTCAACCTGCATATTAAAGTCTAACCCACATAAGTATATATTAGCACTAACACTTGGATTCTAAACCTAATATACACACTCTACCTACATAAATCACTAATTATTGCTCATTGAAACATCTCGTACTAGCTCCATTTCATAAAAAATGAAGCGGTGTTTCACAAAAGCAAGAATTCCGCTGCAAAACCCATACGAAGCCAAACTAATTCATCCATTCCCACCATGGGAAACCTAGAGAACTTACCCAATGTTCTTTTCAAGGTTGGTGACTATCGGTTGGGGAAGAAATCTGAGGAAAAAGGGCTTAGAGAAGAGGTCCAAGCTTTGCTGAAAATTTTAATGGGGAATAAGTGATGAAATTGGATGGGAAATCACCCAAATCCTCCTGCATTCAGCCAACACTTGGATAAAAGGGAAGCTAGAGATGTAGGTAAGCTGAAGGTGTGACATGCATACCTCGAATCTTGCTCCTTCAAGGTTGATTTGAGGGAGAAAGAGAGAGCTTGTGAGGGGAGAAGAGCAGCAACTTCTGCTGTCTTTGGGGCTGCTCGGTTGGGAGAGGAGAGGGAGAGTGAGCACGTGGGTGAGAGTGAGAGAGAGGGAGAGGGAGAAGGGCTGCTGCAACACTTGAGAGGGGGAGGGGGAGGTGGTGGGGCTAGCTGGTGAAGTCGAGTGGGAGAAGGAGAAAAGGGGTGGGGCCGGTTAGGGGGTCTCACTCGCTAGAGAGAAGCTAATTTCAGCTGTGAACTTTTATAAAAGAAACATGAGCATCGATTATAACTTCTAAGCGAGACTTAACTAAGCCAAAATTCTAACATCGAGTATTTTCAAAAATACAAAGCCATTATCAAACCACCATTTTAATTAACAAGTAAATCCAAAATACTTAACAATTAAACATGTTACTTATGATGCATAATTATGCTTAATGACATGATTAAAAAATTGGGGCATGACAAGTAGGTATCATGGATGCAACAAAAGAGAAGTCACCGAAGCCAGAACAAAGAAATGATTAAATTGGACTTGTTACACAAATTTTAATGTGATTAAATAGGATAGATTTCTGTACAATCTTGTAGAGTTTTTCACAAGCTTTCCATAGAGTTCAAGATCATCAAAATCGGAGTTCGGAGCGAAAAATTATGCCCAAAATACATATTGATGTTTTTGCTGAAATTGTATACGTTGAATATTCCGGCGCTCATAAATAAAAATCTCTGGCATTCACAAAAATACTCAGGCATTCACAAAAAGTTTACAACGAAATCTAATACACGCTAGATGTTCCAGCGTTCACAAAATAAACAAGCCATACTATTTTTTCATAGGGGTTGCAAATGGCTCGGTTGACATCGTATACACGTAGGATGTTTAAGTGTTCAAAGAGGACATCACACCAGACCTTCTAGCGTTTACAAAAAAGAAAGTGGAGTTCTAACGGCTAGTTCATAGAGAGTACACACCGTGGTTTAGCGCTTGTAATGTTGCACACGCCGAACCTTCTGATGAGTACAACGAAATGTGATAGTTGGGGCAACGGCTAATCTGCTATGTTAAGACTATAAATACCCCTTCAGTCGGTCATTTGAAGGTGCTAGAGTCCAGAAAAGCTCACATACACTTCAGAAGACATCCAAGCCACCAAAATACTTAAAGCGATCATCTAAGCCAATTAAGCACAAGATTAGAGAGTGATTAGTGCTAATAGGTCTAGAGAGAATTGTTGCTAGACGTTGCTGGCTAGAGAGTGGATCAATGAGTGATCCTAGAGTGTACCAAGTGGTACGCTGATATCTTAGAGTCTTGGTGACTCACCAGTACTATGAGCTTTGGTAGCAACACTGGCACTGTGAGCTTTAGTAGCTCATGCTTGTTGACCCTCTGATTTGGTGTAGAACGGCGACAAGAAACTTGTACGGAGATGCGGAGACTCTTGCCTTGGTGGCTCAAACTCCAAAGTGAAGACGACGACAAGTGATTGAAAGAAAAGCTAGCGGTGAGACATTGTCTTGATGGTCCATTCGGCTTGAGGTCTTGCCTTGGTAACTTGGTGACTCAAGAGCCATGACTAAAAGGGTTTTAGCAACCGGGAGCATATCCTTGATGGAGCTCCAACATGAGCTAAATGTGTCATTCATAGATACAAATTAATATAAATTTATATTATAAAGTTTTTGAAGCCGAATACTTTTAAGTGTCCTAATTCATCATTTTCTTCTTAAAACATCACCGATTCTTACATTGTCGATTGCTCCGCAGCCTTTACCACTGCTTATATAGACATTCCTGAAAATCACTGACCTTGCGACGGGATTGATTGTGGGAGGGAGAGGAAGAGATAGTGGCGGAGTTAAGCTGCCTAAGCTGGGCAGTGGAGAGAGATTGCAGAGAGGATGAGAGAGAGAGGAGAGAGATGGGAGAGAAGATGAAACAGAGAGTTGGACCGCATAAGCGAGCCAACGCTCATTAGGACAATTTGGATATCGAGTGGTACAGTTAGCAAGTTTAGGATAAGGATATGTATTTTGAGAGTTTGAGGACTTAAATAGAAATGCAAGAGAAATTTAGAGACCGTTGGTGGATTTCTCTCTTCCTAAGATTATAGAAACCCAGATTTCTTTAGCAACCACACGATAAAAAAACATGTGATGAATAGATTCATTTTCACAGCAAAATAAACATGACTTATTTGTCACACGATATCTCTTACTCAAATTATCTCTAGTTAGCAACTTGTTATTTGCCAATAACCAAAGAAAAAAATGAATCCCAGGTGGGAAAAAAAGATTCTAAACGGCAGGAGCAAAAACAGACTGCCTCCCCTAAAATCGATAATAGCATTACACATTGGATTGAGTAAGTACAAGAGGATTAAAATTTCTAAAACAAGTTATCTTCCTCATCATTCAAACTAATCGAACTAGCTATCTGAACCACGTCCAGTCACAAAAATTCACTAGTCTATTGTCTATTGTCTATTGTTTGCCTGAAAAATACACAAGGTCAGAATCATTCCAGTGTTCATCAATTGTTTAATTGTTTTCATTCACAATGACATACACCTCCGAGTAGTAAATAGCTAGACTAGAAATTCCGAAGCAGTTGTCTTCCCAAAACTTACTTTTCCCATTACATACTGACCATTTATAACCTAATTTAGCAGCTTGGGTTCCCCACATCACACCTCCCCAAAGGAGACACTTGCCATCTCCATAGCTGAGCACATTGGGATTATCAGTCTTAAACTTGAAGTCAGTTAGCTCTCTACAATTTGTGTCCATATTTAAATTATATCTCTTGATCCAAGAGGCTAGCAAGCACATGTTTAGACAAGAATGCTTGGAGTCAATTAGCTCTCCAAAATGAATTTAGCTAGTATTTTTCCCAAAAGGACCTAAGATTACAATCAAGTAAGCTTTTTCTTAGAAATATAAAGAACAAACTAGATTTCACTCAAGAAGCGTTGCGTTATGGCTTATGCACTGATTAGCTAGCTAGACTCAAGCGCAAACAGTGACACTTTAAGCCTGCGACCGGGTATACCACAAATCTGCAAGAACTTTATTAAGCATTGTTTCTAATTGAAGTAACGTGCACAGTTGATTGAAAAAGTCTGAACATTTCAAATAGTAATTAGCGCTAACAATGAAACCTAGAGGACCTAAATTCTTGCTCAAGGGCATCTCAACTCATGGGTGGATTTAGGAGGTAGTAAGGGTCTGGAGGCCCCTACCATCCCTGAGCTCTCTCTCCAAACAACTTTTTTTGCCATAAATAAGAAAGAGAAAAAAAGAAAAGAAAAAGATGGAGAAACAGGTAGACGAGCCTCCATATCTGGCTCCTCTGCATCCGACACTGTCTCGGCTCTCGATGAAATGTAGCTTTCAACATAAGACTGCCTCTTCAAATGTTCCATAAACCATACAAGTTATATTCTTATCCGGTCTCATTTGACATAATTTTACAGAATTTGAGCTCTTTTTATTGGAATCCATGTAAATTCAAACTTTTTAAACAGATCAATTAATAAAATGTGGAACCCAATTTTGACACACTTCAAACTTTCAGACTCCACTCCCGGCTAATCAATGCGTCCACACACTGCACACTAAAGCCGAACCATTCCACTCCCGTATACCCCCTCACTAAGAATATCTTCAAATCATATTTCATTTATTTCGTTTTCTTCTTGTTTTTCCTCCATATTTCTATATCTTTTATTTTTTCTCATCTTTAATAATTTCTCTTCAAAGGTATTCGTAACGTGAAATAAAAGAAAATTATGAGATAGAGAAAATATAAAAGAGAATCTCTTTATAAAAAAGTGAAAAAAACCGTTAAAGTGATAAAGAAAATAAAAACTCATTTATAAAAGTAACCGGACTCGCGAACAAAAACAGTGGACATAGTCTACCGGTCGCGAGGAGGGGCACCGTCCTTCCACGGCCCCACAAACCCCCAAAATTTCAAAACCCCGCACCCGATAGCGGCTTCTCCATCCCTCCCCGATTCGATCCATCCTGACGCTGCCGACGCGCGCCGAGCCCTAGAACCCAGCCATGCGACGGGACGATGCCGGCGGCGGCACCGGGTTCCACGAGCTGTTCGACTCCGTGCGCCGGTCCATCTCCTTCCGCACCGCCGCCGCGGCGGAACCTCCCGCGGGCGCCTTCGGCGCGGGGGCCGGCGGCGGGATCGGCGTGCGGATCAGCTCCTGCCTCCGGAAGTCGCGGGGGATGGGGCTGCTTGGGATCATCTCCAAGAGCCCCTCGCCACCGCGCCGCCTGCTGCCGCCGACACCGGACGAGTCGAGCGGCAGCGGAGGAGGAGAGGAGAACCCGCCGATTCGGTGGCGGAAGGGGGAGCTAATCGGGTGCGGCGCGTTCGGGCAGGTTTACCTCGGGATGAACCTGGACTCCGGCGAGCTCCTCGCCGTCAAGCAGGTGCTGGGGTTTTGCCGAGTGGGATTAGGTCTTTACGGTTTGGCGTTCTGGAGGCGTTCGGCGTAGTGACTTTCTGTTTTCTGTGATCTCTATTGCAGGTTTTGATCGGGAGTAGCAACGCGACGAGGGAGAAGGCCCAAGTGAGTAGCATTTCTTCCAGCCACCTGTTTGTTTGCTAGCGCTTTAGAGGTTCGAAGCATTTGCCTGATATGAGGTGCTTTTCGGTTTCGGGGGTTGTGGTTAGGCACATATTAAAGAGCTCGAAGAAGAAGTGAAGCTGCTCAAGAACTTGTCGCACCTCAACATTGTTGTGAGTGGATGCAACATGGATTAGAAATTTTGCTTTCGTTTGTTAATTGCTAAGACATTGCTGTTTGATTTACTCTGCTTGGTCTGAAAAGAGGTATCTTGGGACTGTTCGAGAGGAAGACACACTAAATATTTTGCTGGAATTTGTCCCTGGAGGGTCCATACAGTCACTTTTGGGAAAGCTCGGCTCATTCCCAGAGCCAGTAAGTAATCATCAATCTGTGTTGTTTGCATTCTGCTGAGTTCATTGTGGAAAACAAACTTCCATTTCATCTGTTGATCAGGTCATTAGGAAATACACTAAGCAAATTCTGCAAGGATTGGAATATCTGCATAGCAATGCAATAATACATAGAGACATAAAGGTATAACCTCTAAAATCTGAACATATAATGGCAGATATTTGTCCTTCATTGTTTCATTGTTATGCTTATTGTGGTGAACCTGGGATTTTGTCAAATTTCAGGGTGCAAACATTCTTGTCGATAACAAAGGATGCATCAAACTTGCCGATTTTGGGGCATCTAAGCAAGTGGCAAAATTGGTAAGATCAAAATACCATGCTCAGTGTGCTGTTAAGGTCGAGTACAATTGAGGGAAGTCATCAAACTTGAACAATAAGACTGGGTTATTCAGAAGTGAAACTTAGAGTATTCCTTTTAATCAAACATGAAAAAGCGAGTCCCATGCAGGCTTATATTCAGGGTGCCACATTTTTTATCTTTTGCTAAACCACTTGCAATTTGTACAACAGAGAAAAAACAATATGTACGAGGAGGGGAATACAAAGCAAAAATAAGGTTCTTTTGCACCTCTAGAATACTGTAGGACGTAATAGTCTCATGGGACCATATGAATGTAGCAGGGCCTACAAAACAAAGTATGGATGCCCCTACATTGAATTACAATGTTAAATTACTGAAAGTAAGCAGCTTGGTTTTGTAGCTGGTATGGTCTATTTTCAGTATAAATGTTGAATGACACCCACCGATTGTCATATTTTCTAATTCTAGTCTTGTGGCCACAATTATACATTCTTGTTTAGTATCAGGACAGTTAGCATCTGCCAGACTCGGATAAATATCCTCATGTTCTTGCATCAGTCGCGCATTAACCTATCTATCTGCTGCATTTTTTTTTATTGGAATGTCTGATGTCACTGTATATTTGCTTTGTTCAAGTTATTCCTTATTTCCTATGGCAATGCACTTACAACAATATGCCATGCTTTGTCAGGCTACTGTGACAGCCGCTAAAACGATGAAAGGAACACCATATTGGATGGCACCTGAAGTCATTGTTGGGAGTGGGCATAGCTTGTATGTCAAGAAACTCTTACAGTGCCTTGTTTCTTGCCTTTTCAGATTCGAATAAGCCAATAAGGCCCAAATTTTGTCTTTTTTTCTTTCCTTTTTGCTATATTTGGTTGCTCTGGAATACGTTTTTCTAGTTCTACTTGTTTGTAATGATTTAAGAAATATGAACGTTTAAAGCTTCACTTCTATCTTGGAAACTGATGTGCAAATTTTTTGAAGAAAATTGTGGGCCTGATTTCGGACTATGGTACTGCAGTAATGCTTTAAGTTCTGTGCAATTTATAGTTTTCTGGGACCGCATAAAGGCACTGCTCGAAGAATAATATGTGTTATATGTTCTTGAACTTCATAGATTGCCCCAGTACAAGTTGAATATCATTTCCAATCCCATTTGCTAAATGGCTAGTTTACATCATTTATTGTCCGAACACAGAAATGGAGTCAGGAAACAGTAACATTATTTCTTACTTTAAGATAATCATTTTTAAATAATCTTTTAATGATTTCACCTGCTGCTTTCCTTGATTAACTGTTATGGATGTATAACTTCTAACAAGGTGTAAAGTATATACCCCCTCTGGTCATAAATACACGACGTTTTGGACAAGGTTCCGGTCAAACTTTTAAAACTTTGACCATCAATATCTTTAAAAATATTTATGTTGGGAACACTAAAATCATATGTACAGGTTCGATTTGAAAAGTAGTTTCACCTTATCACAACTTTATTGTGTTTTATAAATATATTCAAATAAAAAATAGTGGTCAAAGCTACACTTTGTAGACTGCCTTTGTCCAAAACGTCAAGTATTTGTGACCAGAGGGAGTACTGTAATTTGAAATTTTGCTTTTCAGAACTGTCCTATCTTTATTTGTTCTCATTTTTGCAACTGGTCCTTACTGTTCCATTCTCTCAGCTCTGCGGATATATGGAGTGTCGGCTGCACAGTCATTGAAATGGCAACCGGTAAACCACCATGGAGTCAGCAGTATCAAGAGGTAAGTTTCTATCATCCTAAGCCCTAAGAAAGTTATAAAAAATTGTTATTTGCTGCACTAATAAAATCTTTTCAGGTTGCTCTTCTATTTCATGTTGGAACCACAAAGTCACACCCACCTATACCTGAACATCTCTCGCCAGAGGCCAAAGATTTTCTGCTGAAATGCCTGCAGAAGTATGCCTATTATTGTCATGTATTCCACTTAGCTAATATTTCCTCCAAAGCATCAGGAAACTTCCTGCCAATGAAAACTTTAGTTCTCAAATGTCTTGTCTGATGCCTTGATTATTTTTTTTCTTCTTTTAGGGAGCCAGAGCTGAGGTCTACTGCATCAGGTTTATTAAAGGTACGTATTTGCACTAATTGCTGAATTCTAGCTAGTGGTGTTCCTGTGGTTCTAACTGTTTGCTGATATTGATTTGTAAATGTGACCTCTTGAAACATTTTCTTGCAGCACCCATTTGTTACAGGAGAATTGTACAACCTGCAGCCACTCAATCGCGCTGCACACAAGGTTGGATTACTAGCATAGTCTGATGTTGCTTTATCTAATTTTTTTTTATCTAATAACTTGATTTAAACAATGATGCAGGAAACTTCTGTTAATGAGATTCCTGCAAATGATGTGCCAAATGGCTTGTAAGTGAATTATGTAATTCCTGACTTCCTGTGATTGCCAGATTACCCATCATCTCATTCTTGTTTCTAATTACGGCTTTGCAACTTATTTAACTGTTTCTAGGGGTTTGAATCATTCTTCGAACCGGTCGACCATTAACTCCAACAGATCGTCAAAAATCAAGCCCTTATGGGAGGGTAGCTGTGATGATGACATGTGTGAGTTTACTGACAAGGATGACTACCCAGCAGTTGGATCTGTAAGAATTTTGCTTCAGCTGTTGAAATTTCATTTGAGCTTCCACATTGGTTATTCTGTCTATTTAAAAAGTGACTTTGTGAATTTGTCTACGTTATATCCTTATGCTCACTTTCCACTCTGTCAATTCAGAGCTATAATCCTATGTCCGAACCATTTGATAACTGGGAAAGCAAGTTTGACATGAGCACAGAGCAAAGTTCTCACAAATCAACGGAATTTGGTGGATTAGCGAATCATGCTGAAAGCTGCATAACTGAAAATGACTATACTTTCCCTTGCGAGGGAAGTTGTGAAGATGGCGATGTACTTACAGAGTCAAAAATAAAGGCATTTCTTGACGAGAAGGTACCTACTATTTATAAGAATGCACAAATTCAGTAGTTTACTGCTGATGCTTAAATGCTGTTTACTGTTTTCTTGGCAGGCCCTTGACCTGAAAAAGCTACAGACACCTTTATATGAGGAGTTCTACAACACAGTGAATGCAGGGTGTTCTCAGGGAGCTGATAAAATTTCCAAGGGAAAATTCACAAATAGTCCAAAATTGCCCCCTCGAGGAAAGTCACCTCCAAGTAAGATGAGAGGAGGTGCATCGCCAACATGTGATAATTTGAATAATACAAGTCCCGAAAGCTGCAGCAAGCAATTCCCAAGAAGCAGTGTGAAGAGCAGCCGAATTTTGAGGGAAATAGCTTCTCCTCAACTCAATGAATTTGGGGATAAAATACATCTTGATGTCCCAGATAGCCCAAGGTTCGTATGGTATTCCTTGTTTTGGAACTGAAATTATATTATGCAAAAACCTAACCACCTAACCAATGCTGAGGCAACTATAGGCTCATTTATTTTCTGCTATGACCAGCACGTGATCTAATTGGGGAACTATTTCTATTAACAGCAGCAGCTTCGCCGAGAGGCAGAAGAAGTGGAAAGAAGAGTTGGACCAGGAGCTTGAGAGGGAAAGAGGTAAGCGGAAGCTTTGATAATCTATGCACTCGTCATATTTCATCAATGTTGATTTCATCTATGAATTCACCAACAGTGATGAGATTAGCTGGCTGTGGTAAAACACCATCTCCAAATAGAGGCCCCAATGCGAAACGAGAGCGGCATCCTGCCAATTGAACAGACAACAGGACTCCTTGTTTCTTTATTTCATCCCACAGAACAACCTATGGTAACTATATAATGTCAGGGATTGGTGGAAGTGACAGTATAGTCTGCACTGCCTTATCAATGGCAGTATGCGGTGAGCTATGGCTGCAGAATCATCTTGGTACAAGTAGATCTACTTTGAAGTGGATTGGTACAGACTACAGACGCTGTCATCACGACTCATGATCAGGATTATTGTTGCCACTGCCTGGAGAACGTTGTGCTGACAATTTTCTGATTTGAAGGCTGCATTTTCCATTCTGTTCAGTGCCAAGCGCTTTGGCGCTTGATTTATATCGAGAATATGTTGTACAAATTTTGGGTTTGTAAGCAATATGAGTTTGGTGGTCTTGGTTTTGTATGGTGCTTGTTTTTGAAAGCGTGTAATAAGCCAAGGAATGCAAATTATGGAAAATTCTGTTTGCCGAGTGAATCTGAGCTTTTCAGGCAGTGCATGTGCGATCATCTGCTGTTAGTACGTGCAATCAAGTGCTGCATCCTGTAAGACACTGTAGAGTTCTATAGCTACATGCTATTCGCATGTTATAGTTTACATTTCTGGTCAGCAACAGTCAGCGTTCTGAACTGCTGGTGGTTTTCCTTATCTGCCTTCTGCGTCGATCTGGTAGCTTGTAACCTGGTATTGCGGATGGATCCTTTTTATATCGTCGTGCTTGTGAAAATTGTCTAAGGTGTTATGAATTGCCATGCTTTTCTTGCATGTTGGCACTGTTGTTGCTATTCTCTGTTTTTTTGGGAAGACAGTAGGGGAATCCTCTATTGTGGTAGATATATTATAAATATAGAAAAAGACAAAAAGAAAAACATTGTACAAGAGAGAAACAACAAGGAAACACAGGTAAGCAAGCTGAGGCAAGCCCGAAACAAAGAGAAGCTAAACGAGTTGATTAAGCCAATTGTAGACTGAACTATGAAGCTGAGACTTATATCTATGAAGTTGCAGGTAAGCTTCTTCCCTGAAATCTATCAGCCAAGTCTGAAAGGAAGGCTGAATCTGTCTAAAGATGAAGATCTCCATGAAGAAAGAGACTTGAAAATCAGAGCTTACTTTATGAATCATCATGAAGAATTGAAGCTGAGTACTCCATTGGACGTTCAAAGCTTGCCAACATCTCTTACTGAAAGAACATTCAAAAAATTGATGGAAGGTTGTTTCTTCAATTCCCTTGTTGCATAGAATACAATTATAGTTGTTCCCTTCAATCTTGAAATTCTTTCTTCTCAAAATATTCCTTGTATTTAGTCTATCCATGAAGATAAGCTAGAGAAACACTGTGAGCTTGTTGTTGCATTTTGATTTCCAGATCCATAAATAGGAATTGGTGGAGTGAGATACTTGAATGGAATCATGTAAAATTTTCTAGCAGAGTACATATTTGAACCCGAAGAGTAATGCCATTCATCAAGAGAAGCTGATTGTTCTTGTAACATTTGAACTCTGCTCCGAAGAATCTCATATTCCTGAAATGCTTGTTCTGACAAAGGAATATGAAAGTTACTTTGAATTAGGATTTTTTTAATATTACTTTTTTGAACGAATATTACAGAAATAATACAGGAAATGAATAAATTCCAAAAATATTACCTATTCATCCAACGGTTTGGCGAAAATAAGTTTTCGCCCTATCGTACGGTGAAAACTCTATTTTCGCCAAACCGTATGGCGAAAATATGGGCTCCATGGTGGCTGAACCTTTTCTCACCTATTTTCATCTATTTTCGCCAAACGGTTGACGGAAAATTGAATTTTCGTCAACCGTATAGCGATGTAGCGTTTTTCCACTGTACCATTCGGCAAAAACTGCCCGTTGAACTTTTGCATAAATTATTTTATATTTTATTATATGCATGGAAAAAAAATTACTTATTTTTTTCGATGTAAATTTGTGGAAGTACGTGTTTGATTGCATACATTTTTTATTGTCGCGCCATAGCTCGTTTATTTGCTATGTTTTATTCAAATTAAACTTTATGGCACATATTGAAATACATGTAGGTGGAATGATAAAACCACAATAAATGTTAGATAGAATGTGTATATGAGATGGGTATATGGAATTTAAACATTACTAATGGTATATAGGCTATATCTAAGATACATACACGACTTAGGTAATAGATTAAAAATGATAGAACCACTTTGAATTCAACAACTACAACAATTAGTAGCATAAACATTACAGACGGAATGACCCTTGAAGGCAAAGTTGCCTGTGCCTTATCTCCGGGTCATTAAAGGTTGTTTCGTCAAAAGGTTGTTTTGTCATAAAAGATTGTTTTGTCAATCTGAAAAGCCATTATCATGCTGTCCGGTTTTGTCAATTTAAAAAGCCACTAGTAACATAGTAAAATAAGATAATATGATCATAGTAACTAAACTACTCTCTAAACTAGCAGTTACGAATAGAAAGCTGAATAAATTATATTTATTAAGCAGGAAAGCAACACAGACTACTCCTAACCCCTACCTCGACCCCTACCCTGGGCCCTGCCTTTGGCATGCGTCGGAGGGTGAACTCCTATCGCAGGGATCCAGAGGGACCCCTTTGATTCGGCCGGGGATGATTCTGAATATGTTTGCGGGAGAAATAAATATGTGTAAATGCGATGGCAGGTGGGATGGAATGATCGAATGCGGAATGAAGTAAATGCACTGGAGGGATTTTAGACAGGTTCGGGCCGCACTGAGCGTAATACCCTACTCCTGTGTGGATGCTATAAATGCTCTGGGAATGTTCCTCAGGGATATTGCTGGTTACAAGAATGTTTGTCTATCCTAGAGCTTCGGGCTCTTTGTTCTTCGGTGGTCTCAGCTTCTATGCTTGTACTGAGTGTTCTTCTGTCTTTACTCGGGATTCTTCGCCTTTGTTAGCCTAAAAAATTCTCTTCTTGTCCGTGCCTACCGGCTCTCTTAAATACCCACCGGCGGTAGCGTGCCCCGAAAGGGAGGGCACGAGTTCCAAGACGCCATAAATAAAAAATTGGTCATTATGCGCTGCTGCGCGAAGTGACGGCGGGGTTGAAAACGCGCCCCCGCCCGGTCTCGGTCGTCATGATGGCGTTGGCAACGGGCGCCGCGGAGCGGGCCCACCGGGCAGCGACAGAGCAGCCCGGCGTGCCCGCCCGGTCTTGCTCGTCTGACACAGCAGGGCGGCAGGCGGGGCGCCTTGGGCTTTGCGATGCTATCCTGAGGCGCGCCGAATGACGCGGGATGGGACCCGTGCATTAAATGTCCCAACGCCCTTCCGCCAGGATGTGGCAGGGACTGACACCGAGCGTGGCAGGAGCAGTTGGAAGTGACAGGCCACGCGTCCTCTTAAATGCGACATCGGGCCTTTCACTGTTTGACACCTCACCGCTGGACCCCTGTGGGGGCCACCAGCGAAGGACTTCTTGGGCCATCGGGGAACCGAGTGCTCGGGGTCACTGTTCACATCCCTGAGCACTCTCTCCCGGAAACGCCATCTCTTGGTCCTCGGGGAACCGAGTGCTCGGGGGCCACTGTTCATGGCGAAAACTAGTTTTCTGTCAGTGGTTTGGCAAAAACTAGTTTTCACGGTTTAACAAAAATAGCCTCGTAACTACCATCGTGTATGTGGGTAAGGCAGAAATTACTACCTCACCATCTGAAGACGACCCACATAAGTGAGAAAGTTGGAGATACAAACAGATCTTATCCTGACTAATATTAATTGGAACCATGCAAGACTTTGAGAAATTAACTTTTAAACCTGTGGAAGATGTGAAGGTCCGCAATAAAATTTTTAAACAGAAAAGTTCTATATGTGAACCTTTCAAAATTAGAATAGTATCATCAGCATATTGCACTATAGAAAAATCACTTTCACCAGTACCTTGGAGAGGTTTTGAAATAATTCCCAAATTTTGAGCTTTATAATCAAATATTGAAGAAGGTCAGCGAGCAGGGGTGAGAGGGGATCACCTTGCCTAACACCCCTTTTGCACTTATATTTTTTTTCAGGCACTCCATTAAGAAGAATTGCTGAAGATCCATAATTTAGAATATTTTTCATCCACTTTACCCATCTTTGATTGAATCCTAGTTGCCTAAGCATACTTAGAATATAATTATGTTCAATAGTATCAAAAGCCTTTTCAAAATCCAGCTTGAGAATAACTAGTTCTTCTTTTATTTGATGACATTGATGCAAATACTCATAAGTCCATGTGAAGCAATCTTGAATAATTCTGGTCATGATGAAACCATATTGACTCTTATGCACAAGAGATAAAATAACATATTGAAGTCTATTTGCTAGCAACTTGGTAATCACTGTCAACACTGAATTGAGTACAGAGATGGGCCTATAATCATTAACTCCATCAGGATTGTTGTTTTTAGGAATCAAAGTAATGAAATAATTGTTGATGGCCTTCAAATCAATATTACCATTGTAAAAATCATTGCATAGACCATATACATCATTTTTTTATAATATGCCAACATTGAATCCGTCTGGATCAGGAGGCTTATCACCGTGAAGGGATCTCGAAGGAACTCTAAATTATCATGAGATTGAACCAGCTCACCCAAATTAAAATTCATACACAAGTTAGCCAAATTCCCCATTCTATTCTTGGAAGTCCATAAAAGAGTAGAGGCTTTTTCAATATGATTAGTGACAATCCTTCCATTAGGAGCTTTCAGATGAGTAATAGTATTTTCCCTATATCTCTCAGTGACAACAGCATGAAAAAATTTGGTTCCTTCATCCCCCAAAAAATAGTCATCGGATAGTACATCTTTTCCTCCAATACTCATTCTTGAATTTGAGTAAATTTAAGATTCAATCCTTTAAAATCTTTCTGAAATTTCACTTCTGGATGTAAAGATTTATGTTGTCCTCCAACTTATCCAAGACAGCTAGAACTTCATTGAAACTTTCAATCAGCTTGTTAAGATTAGAAATCCCCTTCACGCCATCTTTTCAAAATTCTCCTTAGGAGTTTGAATTTTGCAAATAATCTGGTGACACTATTACTTGCTCTAATAGGAGCTATATTTATGAAACTGGGTTGATCTGTCAAAAAATTCTCAAACCTGAAAATTGGAGCTTTAGGTATTTTAGTACCAATTTGTATCATACCAGGGATGTGGTCAGAAGTGGGCTTGGCAAGAGGTGAAAACAAAATATTTGGATAATCTTGTATCCAATTACTTGAGGTAAAGCACCAGTCTAATTGCTCAAGAAGAAGATCTTATTGCATATTACTTCATGTAAATTTTCTTCTTTTAAGTGGAATCTCAAAAAGTCCTAGATTGTTGATTACTTCATTGAAGATACAAATGTCATGCATGTTTCCACCCGGTTTGTTTCTATCCTCCAAAGACCTATAAAAATTGAAGTCTCTAATAAAAAAAGCCAGTTTGCTTCATCATCAATAGGGATATTATTAAACCAATTAATGAATTCCTCCCTTTCTCTTCCATGACATGGCCCATAAACAGTGGTGAAGGTCCATTGTTCATTATTCAATGATGAATTGAAGACAACGGCGATGGGCAAAGACAACGGCGATGGGCAAAGACAACTAAGGGTTCGTTTGGATAGGCTGTGGTTTCAGAGTTTCTGGCTAGCTGAGGAAGCGACTGTGGCTGTTGAATTTTGGTTATTGGCTTTTATAACAAATTTTTAGCTTCTCAGCACACCTAAAAGCCAGAAAAGTCAATCAGAACCTGCTTCTCAATTTTTAGTTTATTTCAGTCACAACCACTTTCTCAGCCAGCCAAAAACCACCAGAAGCGAGGGCCAGAAGCCAATCATTTGGATAGCTTCTGGTTTTTTTAGGAAAAAAACTAAAAAAAAACCTATCCAAACGGGAGGTAAGAAAGTAACTTGTCCACTAAACAAAGACCCATTCCATCAAACTAAAATACCACTAAAACCCCAACAGAAGGAACAACAACAAATTTATTGAATCTTTTGGGGACAATTTTCCTCACAAAGGAACTATAAATCGTTTCCTTGTTTGTTTCTTGCAAACAAAAGATGGCACAAGCACTTTTCTTGATTTTAGATTTAACTGCTAGATATTTATCTTTAACATTCAAATCCCTTATGTTCCAATTTAAAATATTCCGGTTTCTATTTGAATTTCTCTTTACTAACTGAATAAAAACGAGAGCACGTGTCTTGAGTCACGTTGGTAGTCTGCTGGTTGGTTTTGTGTTTTGGTCGATTAGAATCTCCTGCTGGGATTTTTATTGGGCTCATAGCTTGGTTGCTATTCTCTGTTGACTTTGTATTTCCCAGAATGTGATGTGCTAGGAAAGCTGACCCTGCCTTCTGTAATTCTATTCCCTTAGTACTTATCATTTTGGAGCCGGTGTTTGTGATAGAACAACCTACATGGATGTCTCGGTCACGGTTTGGGTTACTGCGCATGCGTTCTCCTAGCACGTCTCCAAGCTGAGCCCGAATTTTGGTGCAAAATTTCGCAAGATAATTCGTGAACTATTTTTAGAAAGGTTCACAAACCCAATTTATTGTGCACGAAATGAATGAAACTCAAATAACATAAAATCTCTTCAATTTCCATCATTTTATTTATTTATTGGTAAAAAAGATAGAGGGATACTTTAGATTAACATATATAACTTAAATTTGCAGGAGCTCGTGTAAATATGCAGATATTAGACCGGATCTTTGGATTAACACGAAAATTATTTTTTTTCCTATCATTTTTATAAGATCTCTACTGTATAAAACATGAATTAGTTCTTATATCATATCTTCCTCTACACTTCTCTCATCTAATAAACCCTTACAAAATTTGAATAATTTACTCACTTTTGTTATCTATTTTTATCCTCTAGCAACACCGTCTCATTACTGACTATGGATATATGATTCATTTTACTAATAAAAATAAATTAATTAATTAAGACAAAAATTAGCAGATAACATTCTCTTTTTTTCATTACATCTGAAATTAAATTACGGTATCGCTCCTGACATTTATTCGGAGGCACTCTCCTGACATATTTACATCTACATACCTTAAATTTATACTTAATATTATTATATTAAATATTTATATTTTTTTGCAAGGCACGAGCACTCAGCTCTATTGGTCACCTATTCAAGCATTTTCATGAGAAGGGGCTCGGATCCTTCTCCTTGAGAAAACGCAATAAACCAGGGACCAAATCGCGAAAATAATAGCCCTGGGTTAGTCGCGTCAGTCTCCTCGCATCAGACCACCATCGCCGCCGTTGCCCTCCCCTCACCCCTTCCCCGCTCCGTTTCCGCCATGGCCCAACCCGCGTTCCTCTCCTCCCTCCGCTCCCGCCTCCGCTCGCCGCCGCAGCACCCTCACCTCCAGCCCAGCCGCGGCTACCACGTCGAGCTCGGCGCTCGCGAGAAAGCTGTAAGCCCCCACCACTATCTATCCCTGTCTCCTTGATTCGTTGTCTCGACCGCGCGGTTGTACGGCGCGCTAGGGATTTCCGTTGCGATTCATGGGTTTGGGAGTTGGATCGCGCCTGCCGGTCTGATCTGCGCGGAGTCGAGAGGTGCGTCGATTCGATCTGAGGGCGACAGGTGGGCGTGGGTGCTGTGATTTGGGGATTTCCTTTGGGCGCGGGGTGGTTGCTGGCCTTCGGAGGGACGGTCGTACCGCGTAGGGAAGCTCCTGCTCGCCATCTGATTCAAACGGTCGACGTCGTGTTGCTTTAGCCATGGTTACGGTCCTTACGGACTAGGGCTGCCCCCTAGTTCATGGTGTTACACTGTTACTACGCGTGTGAGAATTGTCCAGATGTGTGCTTTGTTGGTGGACTGAGCTATGTAGAAGTCGTAGCGTCTTATGGTATGCATTTCGCAATAGAGAATGCATCAGATGTCATCTGGATTAATTGGTTTAGTGCCTTGGTTTGCTGATATCTTGTGAATGATTCAAATGGATTTGAGGAAGAGATGCCACACTTCATCTCTTGCACGGGTGTGTCTAGTCACTGCAGCTTAATAATTGTGGATACTGTCTATTTTGGATTCTGGGAACTTGCTGTACTTATTGCTCAACTGCAACTTTTGTGATTATGTCCAATTTCGCCTTTCTATTTCTCGAGATAATTTGACCGCTTTCTGTAAATATGAATATATGATAATAGGTTTTAGTTCTTCTGCACCTGGTATTCTTCTGTGGAAACCAAGGTTCTAAAACTAGGTTTACTAGGCCTTGTACAAGGACTAGGTCACTAAACCTGGTACTAGTAGGCAAAACCTAGTATATACTAGGTCTACTGGGAATAATAAGCCGATTATTAGGTAAATCGGTTAAGAGGCCTTGTACAAGGCCTAGTATCGCCCATCCTAGCCCACATCGGTAATGGCATAGCAGCCTAAAACATAGCCTTAGCTGTAGTCATATGAAGAAAATGCGGTTGGAAGTTGAAACAATATTAACATATGAATTATGAGCTTTACTTTGTTGCAAAAATAGCCTTTCACTTGTTGAGTGCTAAACTGATGATTTATAATTACTTGTTATCGTTGAATGGTGCATTGAATTGCATTTTTATTTATAATTACTTGCTTGTGTTGAAAAAAATGATGATTTTTAAACACCTATATATATATTAAATAGAAAAAGAAAAACCTGTTAAAAGGTCTAGTAAAAGGCTGATTACCTTATACTCGCTACAAGGGGACGTGATCTAGCGAGTACCTATTACCTAGTTTTAGAACCTTGGTGGAAACTATGCTCTTTGTAACTTTCAATCTCATGTGACATCTTTATGTATTTTGTATTCAAATTTATGTTGAAATAGACCTTGAGACGATCTGTGTTTCTTTTTGGGGGGATCCGGAACAAAGTTGTGAAACTGTTGTTACTGCTGTTAAATTTGCAGCACCTTGTGACGTAGTGTTTATTTTCATAGTTTGTTATATTTACATTGCACTAATGTTTGTGTTGGTATAATTTTTTATTGAGTTTCTTTGTGATACAGTTGTTTTAATCTCAGAAACATGTTGTTTCTTAATTCAGTTTTTTAACACTTAATCATTGAATTTGCAGCTTGTGGAGGAGGATGTTGCTTTAAAGAGGTTCAAATCATACAAGAATAGTGTGAAACAGGTCTCGAAGATTGGGAATGTTCTCACTATCGCTGTTGTTGTTGGTATGTCTTCTTAATTTTAATTTTTCTTACCTTCTAGTTTTGAGCTTTTCAAACCTGTGGGACCATATGGTGCAGTTATTTATGCACCTTGTGAATGCATGTTGACCATTTGAGCTACTGGTGTAAACCTATTATTTTGTTAGGTTTTTTTTATGATGTAAGAATGTTGTTGAAAGTTGTTTGTAGTGAATTCTCTACCTTGAAGAAAAAGAAAATCCAACTTGGTATTGATATTAGTAGGAAAGTGTAGAATTTCTTCGTTTCTATGTCAACAATTAAATTCTGAAATTCCACTCTTTTTATTAATTGAAGCTGTGGTGTATTATCTTTTGTTAATGCGTTGAACCATGTTAAGGCTATGTTGTTTGATGTTGCAAGCAGTGCAATATAGGCTATGTTGCTTGATCTTGTAAGTAGTGCGCTATAATACATGGCTCCACATGGCAGCTCCTTTGGTATGATTATTTGCTGCAAACCACTACTTCTATTGTCCCTGAACTCTTATTCGCTGCCTAAATTTCCACTACCAAGTGTTTCTTTTTGCTAGTTTCTGATGTCAAGGTTTCCAGTGCTAAGTTAGTACTCCTATTTGACAAGTCAGTTTCTGTTGATGTATGATTAGGTTGCATTTACATACATTTGAAATACAATATTGTTATTAGTTTCCCAACATAGTGAGCAGTGTGTGTGGACATTGCATCAGGAGGTTATATCATTCTGCATGATGCCCATAATCCTTCAGCCAGCGAAAGGTTTCACTGCAGATTTTTCTTTTACACTACTTGACGAAGTCTACGTAACACTTGCAGTAGTTTCTAGACTGCAAACAGTAGGTTTGAGTGGAGTGTTATCCTTTATACTGCCTGATTGAATGTACACACTACACGGTAATGCATCTCTACAAGCAGAAAGCTGAATGTTCCAAAGAGGAAACCTTATGCACTGTTACAGAATGCTTACCGGAGCTACTTTTCTGGAGTAGAGCAAATACAAAGTGGCTACTTCATTTCATCCATGCCGCATTTGTAGAAATTTTTATCATTCAATGAATGTGTTCCACAGTTAGGCTGATTTGCTGTTTTGTTTTTATTATCGTGCAGCCTGTGGCTACGAGATCGCTGTATTGGCAACAAGCACAAAATGAAGGGAAGCACAATGCGGGTGCTCAGATATCCCAGAAAGTTGATTCATCAGCATAAAGTGACATTGTGTCACTTCCTGTTTTTGAGCTTCCTTTGTTGATCGTACCATGTAAAATAAAATAAACTAGGTTAACCTTGTCTGCGAATAACTCTATGGTTTCTATGCCAAGAATTACTTGTAAACAAGTGATCCAAGCTTTACATCTTGATGATTGGGCGTTGCTTGACTTCATTTCCCTGGGCGACCATTGTGCTGCAGATGATTTTCAATAACCAGTTCCTTTTTTAATCTAAAACGAAATATTAACTGAACAGTCAACATTAGGGTTGTCATGTATAGCGCTTTAACTCTTGAGATGTATTGAGTTATCTGCAATTAATTGTTCGTCTGAGCATCGATCAGATTGATTGGAGGTGCTATTTTGGCAATTTCCACGCAAGGTTGTCTTCGATCGTGTTTCAAATTGGGCCGGGTACTGCAACTCAACGGAGGTTTCCTTTCCACAATCTCAGCCCTCCCTTTCAAATCGGACGGCACACCCCAACCGACATCGCGGCACATGAAACCCTCCGAACAGATAAGGAGGCAGCCAGAGAGTGGAGAAACTCAGTGAGACAACACGAGCACTGAGCCACTGACCCGACCGGCAATGGCGACGAGGGCGTGGGCGTGGGCGGCGGCCGCGGCCTTGAACCCTCCTCTCCTCACTCTCCCCTGCTCTTCTCCCGTCCAAATCGGTGCCCCCGCGCGGCGCTCGGCGCTGAGGGGGCTCCGCCTCCGCAGCCGCCAGCCACGGCCGGCGAAGTTCGTGTGCCGCCGCGCCAAGAACGCGGGCTACGACGACTACAAGTTCCCGGACCCCATCCCGGAGTTCGCCGAGAAGGTCAGCCTCTCTCTCTCTCTCTTTCTTCCCCCTTTCGACTTGGGGCCTGGAGCGTCTTGCTGCTGCTGTAGCAAGTAGTTGTCTCACTCGCTCTCATCGTTTGGGGTGGTTTAGGAGACGAGCAAGTTCAGGGAGCACATGGCGTGGCGGCTGGAGCAGAAGAAGGAGGACTACTTCGGGGAGCACGTCGAGGAGATCGTCGACATCTGCACCGAGGTATGTATCCGCACCTAAGTCTACTCACCTTCGTATTCCTTGGCGGGTAATCTATCATCATGGAGTTCTTGGGATGGATGGTGACTTGGTGATCGGGATTTTATGATTTTAAGTCGAGAGTTGTAGTTGCATCAAAGTTAGCGAGAACGAATTAACATCTAGGAGGACGAATGTGTTCGGGAAATTAGTGAGGTGCCACTGTAAGCGAGATGTCCTGAATCAATTGTGGAATGAGGACTGAGAAGTGAGAAGTGAGTGTCTCATCTCTGAAGGATGCCAATGTTTTCATGATGTTTCCGGATTCAAACATCGGAGTTTATAACTTTACATGCGTATGTTCCTTGCTGTTTTGTGTTGGAGGTTGGTAGCAGGGTTCACAAAACCGATGAAAATCGTTCGGTATTCGAGGTTTTCAGTCGATTCCCTCTGGCTCTCATCAAGAAACCGTTCGGTAAACCGGTCAAGTTAAAAAAAAAATCAAACTGAAATTCAAAATTTTTGGCAATTTTTTTCCGAATTTTACCGGTTTTCGTCAGTTTTCGAGTGGTATTCACGAAAACCGATGAAACCGCTGGGACCAGTTTTCAATCCAAGTTCAGTTTTTGAAACCCTGGTTGGTAGTTTGTTACATTCCGAATTGCCAAAAATTTAAATATGTTAGAGCATCTCCAACCGGCTACTCATATTTGACCTTTTATTCCTCTAAGTAGGGGGCTACTCATCCAAATTCCACCACCTATTTCTCAGCACGCTCCAACCGATCTTTTATATTTGACCCCTTATATGCCATGCACCTTTATTCTATTAATATCTTGTAACTAACAAGTTCTCTCTCACTTCTCCTTTGCTCTCCACCTCTCTTCCTTCTCTCTGCTGACCAACCTCCCTCTCTCTCCGACCTCCTCTCCCCGAGCTCCCTCTCTCCACATGGGAGAGCTTGGTAGGGGGTGACGGCGCGGGCGGGGCAGCACGGGCATGAGGGAGCAGGCCGTGCGGGGCTGTGCGCGGGCAAGGCGGTGCGGGAGGGGGCCAGCGGCACGGGTGCGGCATCACGGTGTGGAGACGGGGAGGTGGGCATACCTGGCGGGAAGGAGAAGTCTGTGGCGACCGTGCCTCGGATAAGGGCTCGCTGCAACCTCCTAGATGTGGGGGTGAGGGAGGAGAATGAGGGTGCCTCAAAGAACGGGGGCTGGATGAGGGGTCGGTTGGAGATGATTTTTGATCTTTTTTTCCTCCGAAATAAGGTAGGGGGTTGGATAAGAGCTCGGTTGGAGTTGCTCTTACGAAACATCTTTACATAGGTTCCATCAGGCTCTATTGGGGTAGGAGTTTCTGCAGACTGCAGAGACAGAGCACTGTGCAAGTTATACAGATTAGGACTGAAGTGTTAATTCTAGGAAAAAACTAGGGATTATGAAATTCTTGCGAGAAATAATCAGACTTGTCACCAATTACAACCTTGCTTAGGTTGAACTGTATTATTGTGTGTTCATATGCTCTGCCAATCATCAATTGAACCTATGGTAAGTTGGGAAGAACATAGAAGCTTGTTACTCTGATGCAGTTAAGAGGCAAGAACAGGCGATGGTTCTTTTGGATTGTTTATGTAGCCAATAGTTTGATGTTAGATGAGACAACATTGCGCTTCTCCTTAACCAGCATTTCTACAAGATTTGAAATCTGGTGAAACACTAACATATGGCTCTCAATGGCAGATCTTAGGATCTTTCTTGCAACATGATTACTGTGGACCTGGGACGCTCCTGGTTCACCCATTCTTGGACATGAAGGGTGAGATCAAAGAGAAGGGGCTTCCCGGTGCACCTCAAGCTGCACGCGCGGCTATCGCATGGGCTGAGAAGAATATCGACAAGGATTGGAAGGCCTGGACTGGAGAATACTAGGGCTGGTTTCGCATCTATTTCTTGTGTTTGTTGTACCCACTGTTGTATTAGTAGTTTCTATCTTTCAGTTAGACTTGAAGCTAGAACTCTAGATTAGTCATCAGATCATCCGAGCTCTTGAAACACATAAGATTTTGATCCTCCCATTTTAATGAAAGTGTGACCTTTCTTTTCTGAAGTATGACTAACTTGTCAGCCACTGTGAACACTTGATCCTTTGCCATCTCATGGTTGCAGGTCACAATCTTGCAGATGGTGCCACCAACCCCAATCCATGTCGCCCCTTGGCCCTTCCTGCACCTGTCCTGCTCTAAGGGACCGAGGGACGAACGATGACCGGATCAACGCCTGCGACGGCTGTCCAAAGTGAAAAAGGACCTTGTTCACAGTTCGTTCAATGGACTGATGGAGAGATGAAACTATGGCGTGCAATCAATGTTCACCGCCACGCAGGGGCCCGGTGTCCCGGGTCCCATACCGTTCAAAGGCCTGAAGCTGAATGATGCAACGTAGAGGAAGAAGCAGAGGTGTGTTTCTTCAATGGCCGCCTCTCTGCTCTGACGATCGTCCGTGCATCGGCCGGAGCTTCACGATCCATCGAGTTATGGTGCGTGGAGTGGCTGTCATCTTCAGCTCTGCCGCTGCAGTGATACGACCCGTGACCGTGAGCGTCTCTAATGGCAGCTTGGGTCCATGTACATGAAGGTAAGATACATTTGCAGGTATGCATGGTCCCCTCCTTTTTCTTTTTGTTTGTCCCTCTTGTGTGTACTGCAGATCACGCGCTGTCGTGTAGGCAGATCGGACCCCTTCTCTGCTTCCTGGTCCGTCGATCCGGTGATAGACGGCCGGAGCCTGTGGCAGTGCAGTGGGGAAATACAACTCCGTGTGTTACGTCCAGCTTTTCAAAAGAATAATTAAGTATATTTCATATGTATATTAAGATCAGTTTTATTATATATATATAGTGATATTATAAGTGATATATAGTTTTATATTGAATAAAACAATTTTATTGAAATAAATACAAGAGTTTTGAACAGCAGTGGGAGAACACTTCAATGAGACTTCAGGGTACACAATAGACAATCGACTGAAGGCAACGCAAACTAGGATGCTCCATCTTCATTATAGTCTTTAGCTTTCTTAACCTCCGCGTAGTATTCTCCAACTAAGCAATATTTATTATTGAAAATATAGCAAGTGTGAGTATATATCATACTCTACAAGTGTGAAAAAGTATGACATGAGAGCTTAAGACAACAAAGGCTTGACTCAGATTTACTGTATCTATGTCATTCTAACATAGGACAAAAAAAATATAGCAACCCTATTTACTATATGTGACAACACTGATTTTACAAAAATAAATCATCGGATCCCATCCGACTACCAAACTCACCAGATATTCCATATCCGGCTACCAACTCATCAGGTTAGCACCACTCGACTACCAAAACCATGCATCTAAGATTCCTGATCCTAACTAATCAAGAAGAAGTCCAAACAACTCTGGATTGTGAGCACGGCTGATCGATCAGTTTTATACTCTGCAAAGTTTGCACACTTTACCCATAAGTCGTGATTTCATCACTCGCATTACCAGGTGATAGTCTCCGTATTGCTGTGCTGATCAAGCACTTGCATACTTCCTATATTGTGCTGCTAGGAGATCACTATAAGGTCTTTACAAAACTCCCGTTGACCCGTAAGCAGCTACTAAGGTTTCACCACTAACAATGATTCCATCACTATAGAGGCCCCATCTTGTGCCACTCAACCGTCTATTGATGCCTACAGAATCAGATAGGTGGCTAATTAATTGGTCAGGTCATACCCATATAGACCTCATGGTTCCACTGTTCAGCCAGGTTACATGCTTCAAGAACCAGTCTTTAGGATCCCAAGCAAGTACTACCACCAACCCACAGTGCATACCCGCATCTGTGCATACCACCTCCTACTCCAAATCCCTATGTTCCACATTGCTACAAAGATTACCCAAACCAGTTCATGTTGCATAGACCATTAAACAGATTAACATTTAAATAATCTGACTCGACAACACAACTAAGCATTTCTACTCTCGACACCCAAACTACAACACATGCGACAAGGATAATCATGGAAGTACCTAGTAAACCCTAGCAATGGGATTCATTTTGACAAGCATGCAACTAAAAGTAAAAGACACACTTTTTTATAATAAGGTCAATGTGATCAAGGACATTTGCCTAGATGCTGTTCAATGATCTTCAAAATCTTAATATTGAAGTCCCTCGAACTGTTCCGGAACGTTATCGACTAATCGCGGGACTACTGACAAACAAAAAAAGTAAACACTAAGAAAAACATATAGCGGAAAGTATTCATTACTACGATCGCGTGAGCGCAAGAATCACCTAAAACAAAACTCGTATGAAAAAGTTATAAGGAATTTAAGCTATAAGGGCTTTTCTGTAAAAGAACAAGGGCTATTTTATAAAAATAGAAAGCTTCAGGGACTAATTTGTAAAATTTTAGGGAGCTATATGCAAATAAACAAAACTACATGGGGCTAAAAGTAAAATAGCAAGGGCTGATAAGGGCTTATTTGTGAAAATAGAAAAGTTTGGCGGCCGACGGTGATAGGGAAGCGGCGGCGCCGTCTCGAACATGGACGGAGCATCGCCGGTGATGCTCGATCTAGTTCTACAGGCTACCAAAAGCGACGGGGAACGGCGCAAATGAACAAGGTGGCGACGGGGATTCCCACCGGGAGCTTCACGGCGATCGGAGATGGCTCGACGGTGGTCAGCGATGGCGAGAAGGCGACGTCGCGGTCAGAGCACAATTGATGATCAGGAAGGCTGGCCTGCGGTTCTGCGATGCCGAAGAGGCGGTTAGTGGGCCTTGGGGTGCAGCGAGGAAAACCAGCGATGGTGAAGGGTGGAAATGCTCACCGGAGCTCGGCGGGAAACAGCTTGCGGTGGCAGAACGACGACGAGGAGCGGCAGAGAAGGCTTCCCATGCTCTTGCGTTGTCAGCGGCGGTGGAGATGCGGGGCTCAAGAGCAACATGGAGGGTGACTCCATGGCACAATGCCAATGTGAGGGCGTTGCAGGTGGGCTTAGCTTTGTTAGAGATGGGGCGGGGCGTGCGCTCAGCAGAGGGGACGACGATGAGGTGGCGCTGTGACAGCAATGCTGGGTCGGGTGCGGCGTCAGTCGGCTCAGAAGAGGTGGCCACGTTCCGTGGACTCGAGGAGGTGCTCGTCCTTAGTTGCGACGTGTGGAGGCACGCACACGGTGAAGGGGATCGACGACTGCCACAGTTGTACGGTGATGACAGCTCTCAGTGGTCCATCGCATTAGGGGAGATGCACCGGGTGTTACCGTGGTGCACTGAAGCTAAGGGTGGCTTTGCTCGGGCTAGAGACCGAGGGAGGAGGCGGCACAATGACACTAGGTGGCGGCCGGAGAAGACGACTGTCACGGTGGTGCTCTGGGTTTGGAGGGACGATGAGAGCAACGGGGTGGGGTGTGGAACTGCAGGGCTATGCGCGGGACCGACCTAAATGGAGAGGGAGCGAGCGATGTGGGGGCGTGGTGGAGATTGTGGGCGCGACGACGGTTAGGGAGAGAGAGCGGGAGGTGGGGGATGTGTGGGAGAGAGAGAGAGAGAGGAGGGAGGGAGTGTGGGCCAGGGGAGAGGCTGGGTTTCGGCCGGCTTGGCCCAGGAACGAAAAAATGGGCCTCGGCTCAGGTTGGGAGTGAAGAGTGGGGCTGGGTTTAGATTAGGATTTTGGTCGGGGTTTGGTTAAGATTCGTCCCAAGAGGATTTTCGGGTTTTAGGAATTAGAGAATTTTTATAAAAACAATAAAAGCATAAAATAAAATTCAAATAAATAGCAAATACACTCAAATAGAATCCAGAAAATTTCAGAGAGGCATTTTGGAAAGCTTTGAATCCAAATAAAATATTTTATCACTAGAAATAAACTCATTTTTTAAATGCCAAAAATTAGGAAAGACTTTTAAATAAATAATAAAATGCTATTTTACTGTTTTAAAAATATTCACATCTCAATTTTGAAATTTTGGGGTGTCATAGTATGTCCTTGCGTATGTACGGATTATCTCGACCGTCCATCTCTCCCTCCCACTGATCTGTTGATTCTATCACCTATCTTATGGTTATTTTTCACTTATCTTTAACATAAATCTCAATATAAATATAATTCCATATATCCTAGTGAAATTTTCGTATTCCAATACAGCGTTGGATGTTCATCGCGTGCGACTTACAACGTGAGCTTGTGGGGATACTGTAATGGCTTGTGAGGTATGCATGTAGTGCTAGGGTACAACGTGTCAATTTATGCTAGCTCCGACAGGGCTCCATCGTTCATCCTAGAGATGTAAATGCGCAAGCAGTACACTAGATATCAACATTGTATTGTGGTCACCTAGCTTGCCTTTTACTAACTATGTCCATGTGGCCACCTTTTCGGCATAGCCCTACAATATCTTAGCTACATAGTTATAGCTAGTTACCTTGTTCATTTTACCACTAGTTATATCACAACTTGTGAATAACAAGGGTCTATTTGGTACACGGCCAAACACTGTCACATCACAGTTTAGTTGCGCCATAGTTTCTTAGCCTGTTGTTTGGTTCACGGTTAGAATCAAGGCTTGCCACACTTTCTTATCGCTATGGCCCATGCGTCAGACATATTCTTCTGCTTAACTTTGTGAGCTTAAAACATCAAACATAAAACAAACAGAGGGAGCATGCAACTTTCCCGTTGTCTTAAACATTCAATAATGCATCTTTGATATAAACACTTTCGCCGCATACAGTTGCACAGGGCATACTTATACAACTGCCGTCGATCAATCGGCCAGTCAAATTACACACCGACGTGACTGCTCATATGAAATCCGTGAGGGTATATAAAGTACAGAAGCCGTTCGTTCCCATGTCGCCATGCGTGATACGCCTGACGGACCAGACACCACACGACGAGCCAGCAGAGCAGATCACTGCCTCCCTGGTTTCTTATCCTCTCCTTCCATTTCTGAGCGGGAGACACGAGCCTGACCTCGTGCACCACCGGAGCAAGCACAGCTCGGACGGGATCAGCATGGCGAGTACGTACACCGTATCGACAAGCCCAACAGATGGATCGGATCGGATCGGATCTCCCCCTGGCTCGAGTAGATCTTGACCATCCGTGCCCCAATCATGGCTGCCAGGCATGACCTACTCTAGTCACTTACGCTTCGACCCACATGTCAGCATGCCCCTTTCTTAGGTGAAATCCATTTGTCTGACTGAGAATGCTGTTTCCTGTGATAATCCCGCCGATGCCCGCATTAGTGACGGACCTAGGATTTAAGTAAAAGGGTGCTAATTTCTATGTATTAAAATGACAGTACGACTCACCACAGGGCCAAGGCAGTGGGCGGCGACCAGGCGGCATCAGAGCTGGGAGGTAGGCAGCCTCTATGTCGGAGCGGTTCGGTGTCGTGGGCGTGACGGTTTTGGCCGGCAGTTACTGGTGCAGCGAGCGGGAGCGAGCGTGAAGCGGGCGCGAAGGGAGCGGGAGGTTGGAGCTGATAGGCAAACCTGACTTACTGGTGAGAGAGAGTGAACTAAGGAGTGGGCTAAGCCGGCAACATGGAACAGGTGCCACAACCCCTAACATGTATCCATTATCCAAGTCGCAAGAGCGATCGCACCGTCCACAAAGTACTTCAAAGTCTACTACGATTGAGTGCATCACAGACATATAGGCTAGGATATTTTAAAAATAACCAAGTCTACTAAACATTTATTGAGAAGAGAAGTTATAATTACTTTTGTTGCCATTTCGACATCTGCCGCACAGTCTCACTGACAGTGGGTCGTCGAGTGGCAAATTCTCGACTCTCGAGTGACCAGAGACGATGACATGCCCACGTGTATAAAAAGACGAGACGCAACACCCTTCCATTTGCCAATCATTCCCCACTTATCAGTCACGGAACCATTTTTTTTTCTTTTACTACACCATACAAATTAAAGATAGTTAACCTAAGCTCATATATATACCTCATGGTGAGCACTTGCACACACACACACACTAGCTAGTAGTCTGGTGCTTGTAGCTCGGCGAGCTGGTATTATATATCCTCTAGTGCTGTCGCATCGATCGCTCACGCTACGCTATTAGCTGCCACACCACCGCCTCATCACTTCCACGACCGAGCCTGCCTGTCAGTTTCTGCGCCACTAGGCCGCGCACTCTTTCTCCTTGGCGACAGCAATGGCCGCCCAGTGACGGCCCCACACCGGCCGGCGGCATGCCGGACGACGCGTACCTCCTCTGCGCCGAGGACGTCTTCTTCGGCGCCGCGGCCGGCAGTGCCTCCTGCACCGGCGACGACGACGAGTGCTGCTCCGCCGGCGAGGAGGAGCTGTCGGCCTCCATCGCCGAGCTCATCGGCGGCGAGGCCGAGTACTCGCCTCGCCCCGACTACCCCGACCGGCTCCGGTCAAGGTCCATCGATCCGGCCGCCCGGGCCGAGTTGGTTGCATGGATTCTCAAGGTGACGCAACTCGCGAGGCCATACGCACATATGCTAGGCTGCTAGCTGACATGCACCGTCCTGACGAATTCCTTTAGATGCACCATGCATGTTAGCTTGTGTTCTTCCCAGTACTAATCGTATATGTCGTCATGTCTACATATCTCATACTGTTCTTGCTCTAACTCCAATTTTAGTTTTCAGATGTATTAAGTCAGCGAGCAGTCTCATCTTATATATGTTGTCATTTTTCTCTCCTCAATCATCATCAGGTGCAAGAATACTATGGATTTCTTCCCTTGACAGCCTACCTCGCCGTCAACTACATGGACAGGTTCCTCTCCCTCCACAGTCTGCCGGTAAGCTCGCCGCCGCCGCCATCGCTATTTCGCTATATACCAGCTACTCAGTCACATCCATATATATGAGCACCATGTGTGAATTCTGATGGGTCGATTATAGTTTCCTCTTCTCAATTCTTTTCATATGATGAGTATGGTGGTGGCCATCGACGAAGTATGGTGCCATAGCCATACACAGTGTATGGTGGCTGTCAGTGGGAAGTCATGCTCAAAGTGCAGTAGTGCTGATGTTGGTGTGGAAAAAGAAAAGATTTGGAGGAGCGTGTCTGTGTGGATTAATCAATTAATCACCAAGCCAAATTACCTCTCCGCCCTTACACGGAATGAGGGCGGCAGCTGCAGGGGCTGTGGGGATTTGTTTATGCACTCAAGACAGAGGGGTCTTTTGGTTTGCTTTGCGCCATGCTTTAGTGCAAGCTGACGCTTTACTGTGTGGAACTGGAACAGACCTTATCATTATGCTTTGCTAATGCTACCTTGCTCCACACATTTATTCCATGCATCTCATCTCCCAGCCTCTGTGACTGTGCATTGTGTGGGGTGGGGTGGGGTGGTAGTTCATCTGAATCTGAACCAAAGGAAAAGAACACAAGCTGCATGCAAGCTAGCTAGCTGTTAACACTGCAAAGTATCTCATCTGCACCAAGTCATATGCACCACCTGCCCTGGTTGAAATGGGCAGCAGCATTATTTTTCTGACTTTTTGTTGCCTTGTGCTGCTGTGTTTCTCTGAACACAAGCTCTTGGATTTATATATGTTAGATGAAGATGAAACAACCAACCATATAATAGAGTAGGACCTCCTTCACTGTAAAAGCAAAACAAAGCAAGAGCATGGCATGCTGACGTCACTCTCTGAAACTTCAGGGATTAATGCTGAGGTAATATGGTTCTCCAGACCGTGCTTTGACTGAAGACCAACCTCACCAACCTTTGCTGGAACTTGGAAGCAATCTTTAAATTAAAATCTGTGCACATCTTTCTTCAGGACGGTAATATTGATTATTAGAGTGCTAATGCAACAGTGTTTGTTGGTTGCTCCTCCTAATGTCCTCTATCTCCTTCCTCAGAGCATAACTCTTGAGGTTGAAGACCCTTGTGTATATGTAGGTAACAATCAATGTATGCCCCAGCTTGTCTTAGGGTTGTTTGTTTAGATTTCTGCTTCTAGTTTCTCTGAAAAGCTGTGCTTTTGGTTTTTTTAAAAAGCTGCTTTTGAATTTTAGCGGTTGAATTTTACAATAATTTTTTAGCTTCTCAGTACACTACTTCTAAAAAAACCACTCTCAACTAGCTTCTCAGCTTTTAGTTTATTTCCTCAGAAGTAAGCTTCTGGTTTCTCTGGAAGCCACTTTTCAGCAAACCCGTTTGTTTAGACTTCTGACTTCTGAATTTCTAACAGAAGCAGAAGCCAGAAACAGCCTGAAACAAACAGACTCTTAAAAAATAACTACTTGTGTGCTTGTCATGTGAACTGAAGATCTTTGTTAAAATCTCCATGGTCCTACACCTAAGTGGCTTGGCTGCCTTGTGTACAAATAGTTTCAGAATTTGAAGTTTGATTTGTCATGTTGCTCATAAAAGAACAAGAGATACAAGAACATAGTAGATATTATCCGACTGTTCTTGCTTTGTTGGATACTTACTCCAGTATGTTTATTGCGGTGTCTTTGTGCCTTTCCCCCTCGATGCACGCAGCAGGAAGACGGATGGGCGATGCAGCTGCTGGCTGTGACCTGCCTCTCCCTGGCTGCCAAGATGGAGGAGACCGTGGTGCCCTCACTCCTGGACCTACAGGCAATTACGCCACTATCTTCCTCAACCACTGTGATCAGCCTCATGAGCTCTGAGATTAATCGTCAGAGGGTGCTGTGATCATCAGAGTTGCATATATGAACATTGTGCATTGACAGGTAGACGGCACGAGGTACGTCTTCGAGCCGCGGACGATCGGTCGGATGGAGCTCCTCGTCCTGATGGCGCTGAATTGGCGGCTCCGGTCGGTCACGCCGTTCACCTTCATCGACTTCTTCGCGTGCAAGGTCGATCCGGGAGGGAGGCACACGAGATGCCTCATTGCCCGGGCCACACGAGTGATTCTGGCTGCAATACATGGTAATGTACCGGCTGGAGTGTGTGTGTGCGCTACACACGCGACTGACACCGGTAACTAATGAACTGCAAAAATGTGAATTTCCACAGACATCGAGTTCCTGGACCACTGCCCGTCGTCGATGGCCGCAGCGGCGGTGCTCTGCGCCATGGGTGAGACGCCGTCGCTGGAGTCCGTCGGCCCTGGGGCCGCGGTCAACTGGTGCATTGGCCTTGCAGAGGTAACTCGATAATAAATGCTACATTATAACAGCAAAAGATTCAGCTGACCATTAGTCCCAAGCTGCAACTTGCAATGCGTACGTTGGGAATATGTAATAGCATTTTGTTTCTCTTTATAGGAAGGGATCAGCAGCTGCTACCAGCTGATGCAGCAGCTGGTGATCGGCAATGTGCAGAGGATAGGCACCACAGAATCACCAGCAGCAGTGAACCTGTGCTGCTCTGATGAGGTGCTGTCCTCACATTCCTCTTCGTCCTGCCCTCCCCCAACAAAGAGGAGGAAGAGGTCACCACCAGGCACATGAAAACGAAGAACGCAAGTAGATAGCATTATTTACATGGGGTTTTGCAGATTAATTTGATTTCTTCTAGTTTGTTGTGTTCTTGTGATTCTTTCTCCTTTTTTACCCATTTGTTCTCTTCTTTTGGGTTTGGTTCTTTACACCTCGGTGTGGGGGGGGGGGGGACTCTGCCTGTTCGATTGGTCCTATTGACATACGCCATCATGGCAGCCTCTGCACTGCCAGCCAGTCTGTGAAGCACGGAGCTCGATTGGCAAAGCCTCAGGGAGAGGCCAAGCCCACCCGGGTTCGATCCCCAGGTGTCGCACGCCCCCGTATGGCCTCCAAAGAATACTCCGGGTAATGTGGGGCCGGTCCTTAAAAAAAAGAGAGAAACTGGGAAAGAGAAAGATAGGCAGCAGACACATTTGTGTTTCTCTGTGCTGCACTATGTGGGTCTTCACCCGCAATGCAGAGTTGCTGAGAAACCATTCATTGGTCAGTGAGGAAGCCATGGGATCAGGAAAGAAAAAATGGAAAGAAGGCAGTGCAATTGCAATGAGATGCAGTGGATGAATGGTAGGGTTAAATGAGGTGGTCAAAGAATGGTCAGGGCTCCTGCCAAGATGCGGTCCTCCCTGCCAAGCTCTGTTCATATTCATGAGGGCAAAATTTGTTTGTTTCCGAGTGGTTTGTTTGCATTTTGTTGGTGTTTGTTACTGAAGAGAGAGAGAGAGAGAGAGAGAGAGAGAGAGAGATAGAGACAGGGGTGGCATATGTGTGTTGGGAGGCACATGCATGCATGCCCTAGTGTGGTGATGCTCTGGAGTGAAATATTTGTCCATCTCCAGGCTAACAGTGTCCAAGCATGAGGCTTTTGGGGGGCCCTTGCTGTTTGTTACCATTTGTATCTCTTTTTTGTGTATCAATAAAGATATTGCCATTTAAATTGGCTTGAAAAAAAGGGGAGAGAATTTATGTGCTTTATTTGCTGCTGTGTGATTTAACACTGTGCTCCTGCTCTTTTGTTCTCAGTCAGAGGTTGTGTAATTGGTCAGAGTGACACACTGACATTTTGTTATTTGAGTGAGCTGCATAGTTGTCACTTCCACTGTCATCCTATAACAGAAACTGCCTTGCTGCGGTACCTAAGCCCATCACCAACATGCTGATGGTGCCCCAAGCCCTGCACGATCGCTAGTGGGTGGAGGACATCCGTGGTGGTCTATCAACCGAAGCGTTGATCGAGTTCTTGTAGGTTTGGGACGCCGTGGAGGAGGTCGATTTGCTACCAGATGAGGATGGTCTCCACGTCTGGATGCACACAACCACGGGACAATTCTTCACAAGGTCTGCCTACAAGGCATTCTTCTCGGGTTCAATCGGCTTTGAACCTTAGAAGAGATTGTGGAAGTCGTGGGCTCCACTAAAGTGCAAGATTTTCTTATGGCTTGTAGTCCGCAACCGGCGCTGAACCTCCGACCGCTTAGCTCATCGTGGTCTGCCCCACCTGGATCGCTGCCCACTTTGTGATCAATAGGATGAGACCATTCAGCACCTACCTACCAACTGCGTGTTTGCAAGAGAATTTGGTTGAGTATTCTTTCCAGAGTTGGACTGGCCTCGTTCACACAAGATCAGGAGGATACGGTGTTTGTGGAATGGTGGCATAAGGCCCACGTAAGTGGAGAAGCAACACCAGAAGGGGTTCAACTCCCTTGGTGAGTGGTGGATATAGAAACACCATAACAGTTGTGTTTTTAATGGAGAAGCTCCAAGAGTTCAAGTGGTCCTCTGGAGATCGCTGATGAGACTAATCTTTGGTGTTTAGCAAGCGTGCAACCCTGTGGCTGGCTTAGGGTCAAATGTTGGTCGAGTTTTTTTATTCAGTGGCGCGTTTGTAATCGTTCCATGCTATTAGGAGTGTGTTGTTGTGTTCGGGTGGTGTTGGGTCCGCTAACAAGGGTACATCGGTACTAGTTCGTTTCTTCTCTCTTTAATACAAAGGTAAGGAACTCTCCTGTGTGTTCGAGAAAAAAAAATAGAAACTGCCTTGGATAGCAAGGAATATAAAGTCTCACACTTTGAATTTACTTGCTAATGAACGCGCAATGTCAAACAAACAACTGTACGTGTTGGAATATGTGTCAAATATGTGTACATGGTAGATTACAGATAGACTTGAGTTGTAATTAGGTGGGGCTAGGATTAGAGTTATAGTCGAACTCCTAATTTCAGGCTTTTAAATAGAAGGCACCACTTTTGTAACTAAGGGCAAGACTGAAACAGTTGGGGAGGAACGCCCGTAGTCATGCCCCGAGTATGTAGGCAACTTGGCCGAACCTCGTTAAAAAACATCGTGTCTTCTGTGTTGATCTTGTGCTTTGCTTGATGATTCTGGTGATGCTTCCGCTAAAATCCTAACAAGTGGTATTAGAGCTATGAAGAAAGATCAAGGAAAGACACGAGGATATGTTCCACACTGTGCAATGCTTGCACGGGTCTGGGAAGGACGACGCAAGGTGGAGCATGGCGGCGATCGACAATTTGGTCGGTAGATTCGGACACTTTGAGCGCTGCAGCTTGAACCGTCTGATGGGATGCATCAACAGGGATCCGTCCAGATGTGGAGATCGGGTTGATGGCGGCTGATGGCTGCTGTTCAATAAGGGTTGGTCAGACGTGACGGACAGGTTTGACGGTGTGGCTAGAAGACGTCGCGGACAAGGCGGCGACTTCGACTCACGGTCTGATTGACGGGCAGTCAATCCAGATCGGAGCGGATGTTGTTTTCTCAAGGTGGAGCAGCGACTGCGGTGGCGAAAGCCATGGTGGACTTCGGAAGTTGTGAAGGCGTTCGGGAGTTGCGAAGGAGGCGTGGCCAAGTGGACGCTTCCTTGTCGCCTGAACACGCGCGTGGAGCGGCTGGTGGGGTTAGGATCTGCATGCAGCGGTCTCATGCATTGGTGGATAAAAAAAGATACGTGCAGTCATATGCAGCGGTCTACATGCATAGGACTACTTGGATTAAAAAAATCAACCGCATGTTTGGCAGATTGGACTCAGCTGGAGACGTGCGGTGGCGGGGATTAATCGAGTTACAGTGCGAAGCGCCAGGTGGCTGGGCAGGGGTCGGTCAGTTGGACATTAGAGTCCTAGTCGGTCACGGCTCTGTGGGCACCAGAGGAGATGTGTGTGGACGCGCTTGCGTGGAGACCGAATGGGACGCGCGGGGAGATGCTCATGGATGAGGCCCAAGCTGGGGGAGCATGTGAGAAGCAGGAACGTGGAGGACGCTGGCAGTCGGCTCGGACGGGCGTCGGTGGCTCGTGTGGAGGCATGGGTCCCGTGCAGCGTTCAGTGGGTCCCATGGGGTGTTCGGCGTGTCGAGCAGATTGGTTCAAAGGCTGAGTCCGACTACTGCCGGCGTACGAGTACAGGAGACCGATTTGTGTGCGTACAGGAGTCGATTTGATTTCCTGCTCGAATGATATGGTGTTGTGGCCTGGGAAATAAATACAAGCGTGCGAACGAGAAGTTGTGGGTGCAACAGAGCGTAGAGAAAAAAAACCCGAAGAAACAAAAGTTCACGGGATTACGGGAGAATTGCAATCGAGCTATTCGTGAACCGTTGCTTGTGGCGGTTGACGGCGAACAGCGGGTGGCGATCGAGCAAGTCGACTTTGTCGTGTGCAAGCAACATGGTTGTCAACGGGGCTCGAGAGCGACAGATTGTGCACGGGTAGTGTACGAGGCAGTGTGCGCGCAGTTCGGCGTGTGCGTGGTGGTGCATCTAGGCGGTGCGTGGGGACAAGCGTGCGGAGGCACGTTCAGCACATGTGAGGTACACGTGAGCGGGATTCGGCGGTCTGCGGCAACAGGCATATGGCGTCGATGGGGTCCAAATTCGAGGTGACGAGATTTGACGGGACTGGCAACTTTGGGCTTTGGCAGACGAGAGTCAAGAACTTGCTGGCGCAGCAGGGTATCTTGAAAGCTCTCAGCGACAAGAAGCCTACCAAGGTAGATGATGACAAGTGGGAGGAGATGCAAGCACAAGTGGCAGCGACAATAAGGTTGTGTCTCTCCGATCAGATCATGTACCATGTCATGGATGAAACATCACCTAAAAAGATTTGGGATAAATTGGATGATCAATTCATGTCCAAGACATTGACTCAGAAGCTGTATCTGAAGCAAAAACTGTATGGGCTGAAGATGCAGGAGGGATTGGATCTTGCTGAGCACGTAAACATCTTTAATCAAGTTGTCGCTGATCTTGTGAAGGTGAAGGTGACAATTGATGATGAAGACAAGACGATTATTCTTCTGTATTCCTTGCCAAGGTCTTATGAGCACTTGGTCACAATACGGACGTATGATAAAGAGGCAGTCAAAGTGGATGATATTCTTGCGGCCTTTTTTTGCTTATGAACAAAGGAAGAAGAACAATGCTGGTGAGAGTTCATCTGGAGATGCTTTTTTCATCAAGGTGATTGAGGCAGGGAGACTGACAAGAAAAAGAAGAAGAATGGGCCACAGTGCTATAAATGCAAGGATTGGGGACAAGTAAGGAAAGATTGTCCATAACTGAAGAAGCGTGTGGCAAATATTGTGGTTTCCATGAAAGATGACTCAGATAGCGATGGTGATCTTCTCGTGCTATCAAGTGAAAAGTCTTGTGGTGAAGCATGACTGTTAGATTCGGCAAGTTCATATCATGCAACATCAAACAAGGAGTGGTTCTCTTCATACTCTAAAGGTGATTTTGGTCTTGCTCGTTTGGGAGATGACACGGGTTACCGTGTTATGGGAGTCGGCAATATCAAACTGAAGATGTATGATGGACAAGAAGTGCTACTTGAGGGTGTGCGGCATGTGCCGGGACTTAGAAAAAATCTAATATCGCTTGGATTTCTGCATGGAGAAGGTTGGTTGTATCAGGCAATGTCAGATAAGAAGACCTTGAATGTGATGCAGGATGGCAAGACTATGATGATAGGTGAGAAGACGGGAGGTCATCGGTACAAGATGAAAGGTGAAGTCATGGAGGTGGGAGCTGCAAATTTTGCGGAATATGTTCCTGGCGGTGAGGCATCCTCATCGGGCTATTCAAGATGAGCAGCGGAGATAGACGGCTCAAGTCTAGGTATACGGAGGTTCACACATGGTGAACTCAAGTTGGTGTGCATATTCACCAAGGTGGAGTTTATTGGAATATGTGTTGAATATGTGTACATGGTAGATTACAGATAGACTTGATTTGTAATTGGGTGGAACTAGGATTAGAGCTGTAGTCGAACTCCTAATTCTGGGCCTTTAAATAGAAGGTACCACCGTTGTAACCAAGGGCAAGACTGAAACAGTTGGAGAGGAGTACCCGTAGTCATGCTCCGAGGATGTAGGCAACTTGACCGAACATCGTTAAAAAATATCGTGTCTTGTGTGTTTATCTTGTGCTTGTATTGATGATCCTAGTGATGCTTCCGCTAAAATCCTAACAGTACGTACCTTATTATCACATGATTATTGAAATTTGAAAGACTCACTCAATCATTTGAAGGTTACATGTTCTCTAGTTTTCTCCTTGTTAATAGCTAAAACCATCTTATATTCTACACATTGACATTACTATCTCTCCTTATTTTTTTTCATGAGTTTGATTAGGGCAAAATTTAATTAGATTTTGAGTCATTTTGAATCTCCTGCTAGATGCTTGGGATCTCCAATATGCTATCATCTAAGATGAGAGAATTAGCAATTTGAACTGATCTGTACTGAATACAATATCCACAATCTCATAGTGCAGGGTACCACTCTATCCAAATTCTGTAACACACTGTGTTTTGCCTCATTCTAAAATTTCATTAAAAATTTGAAATTTTTTAAATTTACAACATACTAAAATAAATTCAACGTGATATGGGAAAAGTATCCTAGAACTATTACAAATTTAAATTTTCAAATCTAAAAACATGCATGAAGTTCACCATATTGCATTTTGGTTTTTCTGGTTTTCTTGGATTTTATTTATCTGTTCAAATTTGAATATAATTCAAATTTGAACTCTATTTCATTCTCTGTAAATGTTAAAACATTTTCACCCTCCTAAACCTAATCAGGCCGAAGCCCACACCTTAATCTCTCCTTCCCAAGCCTCAGTCTAGCCGAGCCATCATTTCTCTTTTCTTTTTTGCCATTTACTGACCGGACCGATTTCTCCTTCCCCTCTCTTCCAGCCCACCTCAGCATCAAGCCTAGTCCACCTTCTCCCGTGTGCATTGGCCCACGTTGGCCCGTTCCGAGCCACCCTCGATCTCTCACTTACGCACTGGCCCCACAACACCACCGTCTTCAACCTACGGACGAGAGCGCCCATTCCCTACTGTCTCATAACTGTCCCCTCTCTCTCTCTCTCTCTCACACACACACACACGCACGCACGCACGCACGCACGCACGCACGCACGCACGCACGCGCGTCCTATCACTAAGGCCAATGTTACAACCTCCCCATTCGATCCCATTGGCCAGAGCGTCCTGTGGATGGCATCATGCAGCTTTATTGACCTGGAGTTCACCTGCTCGAATGAACTCCAAACTCGGTCCCACTAGCCTCTTTCTTTCCCATCAAGCCGTCCCCTTCCTGTCCTCTCTCTTATCTCACTCATGTTGTAGCCACGCTACCGCCAGCATCACCGTCATGGCCACACCCTGCAATCCCGCCGTCCTGTCGCTTCAGCCGATCGGAAATATCTCTCTAGAGTGAGATATTCACCCCTCCATGATCTTCCTTACCTCACCTATTTAAGGACCGGAGAGTTGCAGCACCCTCTCCTCCCTCCTCTCACTCTAGCCTCCCAAGCTCCTCTCTGTTTCTCCCCAAATCCGGCCACAACCTCCCTTTCTTTCTCTCTTCAGTGCCCCTCTGCCACCGCAATTGCAAGCAGAGCACCACCACACCTCTCCCTTCCTCCCTAGTGCTTCCTTTTCCCCTTCCCGAGCATGCACACACATCTACACTGATCCACCTTGACCATCGCCGCCTTCGCCGCCACTTGCCACCAGCGAGGCCAAAATGGCCGAGGGGAGCCCACTGATAGGTTCAGTGCACACATAGGTCTACCCCAGCACATGAGTTTTGCCTCGGAGGTGCTACATGCACGATTTCATTTCTCACCGCCGCCGGCCACACCTACGACACACCGCCACCGCCGCTCTGATGAGTTCATCCCCACCATCACCTTTCTCACATCCACTAGATCATTGGCCACCCATGTGTCATTGTGCCCACCACCGGCAATGCTGTTCCGGTGAGCTCCCCGATGTTGCGCCACCATGACCCTCCCTTCTCGGTGGCCTTACCCTCCCCAGCTGTGGCATCCACGTCAACATATTTGCTTATGTGGCAAGCCCTTTTAGCCCAGTCACTAAGCCACCTAAGCCTTGGGTCCACTCAAGCAAGTCTATGGTGAACCATAGCATGTGGTCCATTGAAATTTCATGCAGCATAGAACCTGTCCATGACCCATAGATCAAAGCACATAGACTTGGTTCATAGCCCTATAGACCTAGTCCACAACACAGTACAACCCTGCTGACCATTGACCATGGGCCTTGGGCCCATATGTCAATGACTAGACATTTTCCGAAATCCCAAAAAAATCCTTTTTAGATAATATTCCAAGGAATATTCTCCCCTTTCCAATTTCTGGAATTAACCTTCGTAAATCTTCCGAGAGCCATTTCTCCTCCATTTCAACTCCAATTTTTAACAATTCTTCCACCAAAATTCTTCTAAATTCAAGACCTATCCATCTATGCCACTTTCATAATTTTTGGAATTCATTTGAATTTCTGTTATGTTTATTTGAATTTGAACAGTTTTTGCCATAGTTTACTCATTTGGTGCTAATTAGCGTATTTTAGAGGAAGAAGCATTCGAGGAGGAACCCAAGGATCCATATTAGAAAATAGTGGAAAAATACTTTAACGAAGGCAAGTTCTATAATTTAATCATATTTTACCTATGTTTTTTAAACACAACCTAGTAGATACGAATTTGAAAATGCTATATACATGGATGCTTAATTTAAGTAATTTAAATGCTTGAGTCGTTATGACCTAGCTTGATTATGACATGCCTTGTTATTGATTACTATTTTTCATTGAAACCCTAGAAGGTTCCCAACATCAACTATATTGATTGTTTAGATGATTGCTTGCTTACTTAGTATGCTTAGGGCTTATCATGATGTCGTAAAGAATCGTAATAAACAATTATAATTATCATGATTTTGCAAATATGTGTAAAATATTGGTGGCATGAGTGGGTTAAAAAGGTGGTGTTAATGAAACTCTAAATTATGATTTGACGCGGTGAGTAAGGTACCCCACGAAATTGGGACTACCTTGGGAGCAAAGGTCGCCTATGTGGTGTTCTTGCTGGGATAAACTTGATTTGATCATATAAAAACCAATTTGTTGTGTCATCCTACCTAATGATAGCCGTATAACTACATGTCTTGTATGTGACAGAACTTGACCCAACCCCACTACCTTAGCTCGTTACCCACTCGGAGGCAAGTTGTGGCAACAGAAGACAGTAGAAGGCTCGACCAATCTGTGTGAAGTCAGTGTGAGCCATGTTTATATGAGCCCCTGGTTGTGTGTGCCGTGGGTGGTTATTGTGGCAATGTTGGAGGGTATGGAGTGTCGTTATGCCAGCTCCGTCAGTTGCTAAGGTTGGAGTCTGTGCATATCTTGTGGGTAAAGTGTGCAACCTCTGCAGAGTGTAAACTTATCCGAATAGTAGTGTCCACGGTTAGGAACACGCTATGGTTCAATCACAATGATTGGTTTCATGGTGTGCGTATCTCCTTGACATGTGAATGGGATATGTGCCCATATTTTTAGAAATACCAGCTATGTGCCATGAGTTGAGAATGATTGTGCGTCCACTAACTATAAAACTTCGGAACTGACGGGATAAATGTATCTCCTCCAGTGCCAACAACCTCTAATATTGACTTAATCTTGTTTTCCCAAATACTTTAAACCCTGCTTTGCAAACTAAGCTCCTGCATAAAAATTGACTTTCTACTAAAATTAAGCTATATAACTTTATACTTGTTTCATCCCTTAAGCATCTATCTACCTCTTGACTTACTCTTGTCCTTGTTAAATTCAAATGAAGAATCAAGAAACGACTATGTCAGTGATGGTGACGAAGAGTAGAAGAATAAGGCTATGTCTGCACCTAAGTTACATGTAGGCATTGGGCTTACCTATTGTTTCCGTTGTCGTTGTGTTGTTGATATTGAACTCTTTTAATTCGGCTAATAGACCTTTATTGTAATGAACTTTATAATGTATATCCTATGTAAAACTTTTTTAAGATATTATAATATAATGAAGGTATGATTGTGATATAATTCTATTAGAAATGTATGTATCAGCTATTAATTCATAGACTAATAAGAGATCCAAAGTGGAACCCAAAATGGGATCCGAAGGATTCCCTGCCACCTAGAAGGGATAATACAATATATATATACTGATCCCATCGTGGCTGTTCATTTGCCATAATGGTCAATAGTAGTGGCTTTCAGGAATCATTGGAGGTGCCCATTAACAGGGGCAGTTTGTCAGATCTTTTGATCCTTCTTTTCATTGTTTCTGGAAGGGAGTTAACCACATCTACCAATGAGGACATTTTGCAAGCTGGGTGACATGACATACTAAGGCACACAGAGCAGTCATATGACCATGGCATGGGGTGCTACTGTTGCATGCCAATCCTTGATCTGTGGCAGGCCAGGTCAGGCCATGCTCTGCCCTAATGTACCAATGACGCCATGACCTTGGAGCCACATCACATATCTCCAAGCTCTGCAATCTGGTGCTGTTAATCTGTGATGCACTCAGCGTATATTGTTTTTTTGTTTTGTTTTTGTTTTCCCCTAAATAACAGGGTGGAGGTTTTGCAGCTACTTTTTGTCATGGGTTGGATCTTGTGGTGTCTTTCTAGGAGGGTGAAAAAATAATCTTTTCTCAAAAGAGAGAGAAAAAGTAACTTTGAGGCTTACAAATGTGTTTCACCAACTTTGGGAGAAAAAAATGTTATTCTTGAGTATTTTATTTTTGTGTCACATGGGATGAAATATTGGACGTTCCAGATGCACAAAAGCGGGCTCCGGTTCCCGATCGAGCGGTCGACATGGCACCGGAGCTGAATCCAATGCTGCAACAGCTACAAGGAGGCCCAACTTTCAGAACACAGCTTTACTGATTCACCATTGCACTTTGCTCACAAAAAAGAGAGCCTCGAACATGCAGCTTTGGAATCCCATGAACGAGCCCAAAAGACGCACGACGAAAGACTCGTACTATAAGGTTGCCGATACATGTGCATTGCATAGCCACGATCTGTAGCTGCAGCAACATTTCTTTCCTAGAACACCAAGGCAACATTCTCCTAGCTCAGACTTCAGAGGGCAGTTGAGAGTACAAGATGTATATGCCATCTTCTGACAAGTAACATACAAATGCTGGAGCAGGAACCAGTGAACCATCTCCCCAGCAAACAGAGGAGAAATCTGAGATTGCTGGTGCAAAAACCTTCTCCCCAGTACATGCGTATCTGCAGCAGCTGTGCAGATGGACCTTCACTTTCAGAATTCAGAGGCTGACACGCATTTGGGCTGCTGGCAAAGATGGATCAAAAGGAGTGAAGAGCTTGCTCCGTTCGGTCCCGCATACGTGCGCCGTGCTCGTGGGCGCTGCCTTTTACCTCGTCTGCTCGTGCGGACTGATGAGGAGCGTCGTGCTCATCCCGTAGATCGCACGAGCTGCTTGGCAGCGTCGATGGTGGTGGTGGCATGGCGTAGTGTGGTCGCGGGGGCCCTGGCGAACTGTCAAAAGGTGGCAACCATGATAGGGGGAATATTTGGAGGGGGCGGTGGTTTCCTATGTGCGGCATGGGGAGGCAGCTGCCCGATCCGGCTGCCCCGTGCAGTGTGACAGTATCCATGAGCTCTGCAGCTCTTTTCCTTTGAGCGATCCTAATACAAATACCAGATACGATAAGCCTAGTGGCGCGACGATTCTACTTGATGAGTACTGTTTTTTTTTTAATCGAGAATGGTGACTAAAGTAGGTGAACAGACACTTCATCAATTTTTTTCGAAACGGATGTTTTTTTTCCTATTTTCTCATCCAATATACCTCAAAGAGCTCTTTTACGGTGGTCCATACTACCTGTAGGCAGGAGTAGTATAAATTTAATCTGACCGCCTACGTGATTAGATATTTCTGTAATTACAACAGTAGTGTTAATATTTACCCACCATACTATTGAAGAACACTGCAATCTTTTTTTTTATACCTAATCCCTAAATAATCGTTCAACCAAATAATCAGCATTCAGACCGGTCTAAATATTAAACCTATAAATTTGTAGATATAACTAACATACTATTTCTTTTTTCTCAAAAATACCCTTATACTACGTATACTCCTCTCATATACTACTCATACTACCTTTAAATAATGGGTAGTATTCTAACCAATCTAGACCATCCGATTTAAAAAATAGATGGCTCAAATTCCTTCGAGACCATTGTAAATTTTTTCAACTCAAAATAGCAAACGAAAGCAAAAAAAGAAAAAAAGAAAAAGTTACGATCAAAATCACAAGAGAAGCATAGCTCTCATAGATGTAAATGAACATTAGGTTCCATTAAAATTCATTCCAGAAGTCACCGCTATAAAAAGATAACCACTTGAAGGAAGAAAACCTAGAACTCAAGAAGAAAGCACCGGGTGAAGAACCTCTTCTAAATTAATGATACGGAGATAAAGAAATTTAAGACCAACTCTGTAGGTCAATTTTATGCCTCTAACAATAAGAAGAACAACTTCACAAGATAAAAAAATTTCAGCTCAATAACTAAAACAAAAATCGTAATGAAAAATAAAAAACTCGCAAGCAAAGTAAGGGAGCCAATAGAGTGAAAATAGAAGAAGATAAACACAAGCATACAAGAAAATTTAAACTTTATTACTCAAAGAGGAACGTCCTATTTTGATAGATTACAAAGTGTTTTTCTCTTAAAAAGTTATCACCTATTACAAAGGCAAAGCTCTCATTTCTTCCTCTCCTAAAACTCAACCACATATAACTCAAATGGCTGGCTCAAACTCCCCTCACAGCTCTACCCTTCTATTTATATACCTAGCAAGGTAGTTTAGCCTTAAGTTTCATTTTCCCCATAATACCTCTATCTTCTAATGGCCTCCGAACGGTGGTGGCTTCTTCATAACTTAGCTTTGCCTCGACAGAAACTTCACGATGATGCCACATGCACTCCATCTATCCAAGGCTTAAGCCTTAAGCAAGCATCCCGATATCGACACATATACTCTGTTTTGCGATCTTGACCTCTAGCAAGTCTCTCCTGCTCTCGATCCCTCGGACCGTCTTGTCACTTACACCGATATCCCCTTCGCTTGACTTTATCAACACACCGTCTTCATCCACCTTCACATGCTCTGCTTGACTTTCACGTGAATATATAGGATCATCCTTGACTCCGTCCAGCCTCCTCAACGTTCAACGCCAAGCACCCTGCTTGGCCCCCATCATCCCACTATCAACCGCCAAGTTGTATCCATCACCTGCACAACACAACACAATCAAACATGCATCTCCAACATCCTTATGAATTAATCAAAATCAAAGTTCTCTGTTGAAGAACTCATCCCAGACAAATTGTGAACGCCAGATGATTCGGTGTTCATCCTTTCTGAGCGTTGGACCATTCGGCGTGTTCAACTCCTTGCTAGAAACCATTTTGCAGCCATTCTGCAACAAATGGTCCGACGAAGCATCCGACGTACACTTCTGCCCAACGCTAGACCATCCGGCGCATTGAACACTTGAGCACCTCCTCCTAGAATGCTCTGGCGTGCATAGTACCCCCATCGCTGGAACATCCAGCGTATAGAATTTACCCCATACACGTTCTGCAATCTCTCTGAAAAAATGCTCCGGTGTGTACTTTGTCTGAACGCTAAACCATCTGGTAAGTACTTCAACTTTTGCTTATAAGTTAAAATACTCCGACGTGAAACTCTTCTGAACACCGAACCATCCGACAAGTTCATTTTTTTAGCACTGGATCATCCGAGTGCAATTTTTTCCTGCTCAGAAACATAACACTCCAACTCTATTTTTTTCAACTTTGTTTAGTCATGATCATCATTGCAATACATATACATGCTCATACAATCTCAAAATCATCAAACCAAATCAATCAATCTTGTTAATCACTCATCACAAATAAATCAAGATACATCTTAACTTAGTTTCTCAATCTCCCCCTTGATGAGTGCATTGACAACTCTCAAAGTACAAAGATTTTGGTTGAAGAATCTTCAACAAGAGAAGCTCATCTAAGTGACCAAAAGCTGAAGGAAGAGCAAACTGATATCACTTGGCATAAGAAGATTGCAAAAGCCTGAAGAGAAGCAAAAGCAAGCCAAAAACCTTAAAAGCTCAATAAAATCTCAAATGCATAAGATAAAATGCTCCCCTTTGATACAAGCACATATTCTCTTTTCATTATGCAAGCTTGTTCTTTGTGATCTAGTACAAGTTTTCTCCCCTAAAAGCTTAGTGCATATTTTCTCCCCCTTTGGCAAAGCAAATATCAGGGATAAAATATTATGCAATGCATAAATATGCAAACCTAATGAGCTTCCACAAGTATACCATAAAACATTAAATGGCTATGAAGAGTAGAATGCAGAGCTCACAATCGCATATAGGCTCAACAAGAGATAGTGACATAAGATCATGAAGCTTTACAAGCTAATCCTAAATAATTGTTGGCGTATTTAAGTTCGCATAGCTGAATCATGTTGAGAGTGACCACTACGTAAGTATCCACTTATGCTGAGGCAATAAAGCATTAAGAACTAGCAAACTTCAATCTTGAATTAGGCATATGAGTATTCATGACAGTAGGCTTTGCAAACGCTCATATATGAAACCAAGACTTAGTTAGATCAAGTATTTGGAAGTGAAACATTTAGGCACAGTTCTTTGTATTTTATTTTATCTTCAAGTTGCCTCTTATTTAAGTGAAGTGTTGCACGACTGGGTATGACAAATACCTCGAGGCTTCAAGATAACCGTATTAGATCACATCTTAGCATAAGAAACTTAATTGCTCAAGATTATTCAAAAGTGCATAAATTTTCACAAGATCATGTCAAGTAGCGTCTTTGCGATATAAAACACATGTTCCTCCAAGGTTGTATCATGTCACGCATGCTTTTTCAAAAGACTAACCAGGAGCATTCCACATATATGCTAGGATCAGTTTCATCATACATGCGATGACATTATCAGTGATATATAGTTCTATATCGAACGAAACAACTTTATTGAAATAAATACCAGAGTTTATAAGACAGCAGCGGAAGAACACAAGAGGACTCATTTGGATCTTCTGGGCACACCACAGGCAATCGACTGGGGACAACACGACCTGGAACGCTCTATCTCCAATCAACGATCTTCAGCTTCCTTGATCTCTTTGTAGTTTTCTCCAACTGAGCAATATTTATTATTGGAAAAAGTAAGTGTGAGTACATATCATACTTTGCAAGTATGAGAAAGTATGACATGGGGCTTAAGTCAAGAAAAGGTTAGACACTGGTTTACTGCACTTAGCAACCTTAACCTATAATAACAAGAATCAGACATCCTATTTACTAAGTGTGAAGATATAACTTAAACAAGAGGAACAGCTCATCAGATTCCATCCAACTACCAAACTCACCAGATATTCCATATCCGGCTACTAACTCATCAGGTTACCACCACCCGGCTACCAAAACCAACCATCTATGATTGCAACTAATCAAGAAGAAGTCCAAGCCGCTCTTGATCGTGAGCACAGTTGATCGATCAGTTTTATACTCTGCAGAGATTGCCCATCTTTCCCCACAGATCGTGATTTCATCACCCACATTACCAGGTGATAGTCTTCTTGTTGTCGTGCTAATCAAACACTTGCATACTTCCTATTGTGTGCTGCCAGGAGATCACTACAAAGCCTTTACAAAGCTCTCACTGACCAGCAAACATTCACTAAGGTTTCACCGCTAACAGTGATTCCATCAATACAGAAGCCCCCTCTTGTGCCACTCAACCGTCCAATGGTGCTCATAGAACCGGAGGAGTGGCTAATTAATTGGCCATGCCATACCAATATAGGCCCTGTGGATGATTGTGGTTTAGCTTGGTTATATGCTTCAAGAACCGATCCTTAGGACCTCGCACAGGAAGAAATACATTCCAACTGTGCAACACAATACATGCGCCTTCTTGCACCATCCTCAAACCAACCATCTTGTTAGGATCCATATACCATGTTGCAATAAAGATTACCATACCCAGTTCATGTTGCATAATCATTAGTCAAGTTTAACTCATAACCCAACCATAACAGCGACTAGCATATCTACCCATATCCTAAAGGACTTTATCAACGACGATAAGAAAAATCAGACAATTGCTAGTAAACCCTAATCATGGGATTCCAGTTTAGAAAAGCATACATGAAGGATAAACAACTAACATAAGATCCTAAAATAGGTGCAAGATGTTCAAGGACACTTACCTGACGGCTGCTCAGTGATCTTCGTAAACTCAGTTCTGGCATATCTTGAAGCCTTGGTCTTGTAGCTCATCGAATCTCGAACATTTGCTCTTGGAGATCCTCGTATTGCTTCGGAATTTAGTCGTCTACTCGCAAGAACAACTGACGAAAGAGAAAACACAAACGACTAAGAACAGTACATCAAACAGAGGCACCACATCATAAAAACTCTATGGTTGGATTGGATATGATTTTAGAAGAAATTGGGCGTAAGAACTATTCAAATCAGAGTTTAGAAGGAGGATAACAAACTTTCAGAAGATTAAATTAGGGTTAACAGGAAAAGGAGACAGAATATTCCCGGGGAATATCCTCGATGAATTTATGAAATTATTTACTGAAGGAAAACCCTAACTATGGCGATGGTGTGACATCGATAGGGAAAGAATAAAGAACAGGGTGCATGCGACGATGTGACGGTGACGCAAGGAAATATGGGGTTTGCTAGAAAAAGGTGTGAAAGGATGTCCGAGAATATTGGCGTGAGATATCCAATATAATTCTAGAGTATTATTTTAACATCTCGAATCCAAACCGTATGTGTAACGACATGTGGGCCCTACATGTCGAAGCATTCTAATATGGATTCCACTATTAAAACAATACTTAGAGATTATATAGTTTGACGTGAGAAATTTTGATAGACTTACATGAACAAGTATGATTTGTTGGAACTTGTTGAATTGGATGACAATATAAAGTGGTATTTGAATTTAGAAGAAACTCGCTGAACAAGATTTTGAATAGATAACATGTATTTGAATTGAGAGGACTAAGACAAAACTACAAAACTAACTATAGAAGGTAGGAGCTATCATGCAAAAGTCCTAAACAGGAACGTAAAGACAGAAAAATAAAGGATTTCTGGAGGGGTCATTTGGGATTCTCACCAAGAGAGAGAGAGAGAGATCAGAGAACAGAGCAGGGGAGCTCAGTGCAGAGGAGTCGGTCGGTGGTGGGCTCTCGGTGTTGCTGGTGGGGGAAAGGCCCGGGGTTGACGGAGATGACGCAGACAGGGTTGCTGCATAGCCATGAACTCATGGAGGGCTCACCTTGACCCGGGGTACCAAAGGACACACACACTAGCGAGCTGAAGGCGACGGGGTGCACCTTTTGACGGCGATGGTGGCGGCGATCATTGACGTCGATATTGGGCAACCATGACGTTTCAACAAATCAAGGAGAGCATGGTGTAGAACACGAGAAGGCGAGCTTGTTTTTATGGTTGGTCATGGGAGAGAAGTTCCGAGGTAGTAGCAAAATAGTGGCGAACGCTCCCATGTTCGGTGGTGGCCGCACATAAACACAATGAAGAAGACATGCACATTTCTGGAGATTGGCTGTGAAATTTGAGAAACCGTTTGAACAAAAATATTCATATTTCGTGGGAACACAATTATAGAACTCGAGTTTGGCCAGATCATCCTCTGAGAGGAAGGTCAATCAGTGGAGATGAGATGGGTGACGTATGTGGCATTTTTTGGACTCTATCTTGTAGTAATTGAGAAGATCTACAACTTTGGTATTCATTGGAACTTGTGAAAACCTAATCTTGATTCCCAAAAATGTGTCACAAAATAAACTATTTGAATTCAACCTTATCTGTGCAGCACTGATCTCGAGAGCAATAACTCTTAGATCCATTATCCAAATGTGGACTTCCATATGTTCAAATCTAAGCTCTCGACGAGACCTACAAATTTGGTATTGTCAAAATTTGTATTTGAGACCGTCTTGAACACCGAAACTGCACGAGAAGATGAGGTTGGGCGACGAGGAGTAACTGGCAGCTGGAGTAATTGCCATTAGAGTCAATTAAAGCATTGGTTATGACCTGGAATTGTGGGAATAAAAAGAGAATTGATGAGGGGATTGAATGAGGACAACAACATGTTCAACTTTAGCAATTAAACGACACGAGTCCACAATGAATTCATCGGTTTTGGGAGCTCCAATGAGCAGTCATGGAGTCGGAAAGGTGAATGGCATTGTTCATGTCCTCCTCTAGATCTGGAGATGGAAGAAGGGACAGGCAGCTTGTGCCCTCTTTGCTATGGGAAGGAATTAGGGAGAAATAAAGATAAGGAACTTCGGAGCTTTGGAGAAAGGGTGACAAGATATAAAATGAAAGAAATTGATGTAGAGATTTTGGATAATATTGGAAAAATAGAATAAGGATTTATCGAACCTTGAAATTTCTTAACATATTCTAATATTTTATAAATACATTTTTCATCACACAAAACAAATTATATTTAAACTCTAATTTTTTTTGGAAAACCTTTCAAATTTTAGGAAAAATATTATTTTATTGTTTTTAAAATGCTAACAACCCAAAATTAGAATTTTTGAGGTGTGACATATCATGAGCTAAATATTTGACAAAGACAGAAAATATAGTGCAATATTTCCTAATCTACAATCTTGAACCAAGAAGCCTAGAACAAGATTTTCATCAAACTTACTTTAACACAAGTATTGACTAAGCCAAAGAAATTTTGAACATAGTGATCAAGAATGTAGTATTTCATAGTCTACATGATTTATAAAATCGTCAAATTTCATCTTTAGAAAAGCTAGCTTGCTTGAAATATTTTATGTTACAGCATCAAGAAGAGCTTAAGATTAAAAACTTGCTTCGCACAACTACTTAACTAAGTCCAAATTCAAGTCTAACAACCAAAAATACTAAAGATATACAAGTCAAAGCTCAACTACTATGATTATCTTACAAGGTGAGATGCAATGCAAATGCAACAAAAGTAAGATAAAGTATGTACAATAGCAACTGTCATTCACACAATGCCATAGGGATGACACACTCTAAGCTCTCCCCTTAGATAGGCAAATGTAATTGCATCTAGAGGCTTGGTAGAAATATCGACAAGCTAGTATTAGGTATCTATGTATCTCAAATCAATGTCTCCCTTTTCATTGTGGTCTCACAGGAAGTGGAATATCACATCTATATATTTGGTTCTAAAGTACTAAACTGGGTTATTGCTAAGCTTATGACACTAGTGTTGTCACACAAAAGTGGCACACACTTGAAGTCTGACTCAAAATCACTCAAAGTAGCAACCATCCACAAAATCTGAGAACAACAGTTAGCGGCAGAAACATATTCAGCTTTAGCAGTTGACTGCGCAATACTATACTTTTTGCGAGAAAACCCACAAACAAGAGATGTACCCAAGAAATGATAAGTACCGGATGTACTCTTCCTGTCAATTCTATAACCAGCAAAATCGATATTCGAAAAACCTTGAAGAGAAAGCAAAGTGGATGCAGAAAATCAAAAACTATACTCAAGGGTGTGTTTGAGATACCTCATTATGCGCTTCACTGCTTGGCGGTGAGATGCCCTTGGTGATGCTTGAAAGTGAGTACACAAGGAGACGATGAAGTGGATTGGGTCTTATCGCCGTCAAGTACAGGAGGGAGCCAATAATGCTCCTGTACTCCCGCTAGTCTACCATCTCGCCATCTTCATCCGGATCAAGCATGGTTGAGGTACCTGTTGGTGTCGGCAAGGGCTTCGCATCACTCATGTCAAACTTATTTAGCAGATCCTTGGTGTACTTCACCTGGTGGACGAATGTACCTTCCTTGTATTGCTTGATTTGCAGCCTAAGAAAAAAGTTGAGCTCGCCCATCATCGACATATCAAATTCGCTGCTCATAGTTTCTACAAACTCGGCCACATGTATATCTGAACAAGTAGGAAATCATTGTAATGCTTGAAGGTAAACAAAGTTTTATCCACCGACCCCATCACATAACTATACTCTAGCAAGAAGGACTTAAGCATATCATACCAAGCCCTAGGCGCTTGCTTAAACCCATACAAAGCCTTCTGAAGTTTGTATACTCTATGAGGGTATTTGGGCTGCTATAAACCTAGGGGTTGCTTGACATAAATCTCTTCCTCTATGAACCCATTTAGGAAAGCACTTTTGACATCCATTTGATATAACTTGAAACTCTTGGATGCCGAAAATGCAAGGAGAATTCTAATGGCTTCTAGTTTAGCTAAATGTGCAAAGGACTCTTCAAAGTATATCCCCTCTATTTGAGTGAAACCCTAGGCCACAAGTCTAGCTTTGTTTATCACTATAGACCCATTCTCTCCCTGCTTGTTTTGAAAACCCATTTTGTGCCTATGGTATGAACATTTGGGAGAGACTCTACAAAGACCCAAATTTGGTTTCTCTCAAAGTTTTCTAATTATTCATGCATGGTATTGACCCAATTTAAATTAGAAAGAGTGTGTTCAACATCATAAGGCTTAAAAGATGCAACAAATGCAAAATCAGTGAAAAGAACATGTTGAGCAGATTTGGACCCTGTTACCCTCTCATCAAGGTCACCAATCATCTGCTGTTGGGGTGTCTCCGTTGAATGTATTGAGGAGCCTCGTGCTGTGAGACGATCTCCCTCTCTCTATTGGTGCATCCTCGAAAGCAGCTGAAGTGAAAGTAGAGGTTGCAGGACCCTCTTCTGGTGTCGAAGAAGCAGGAGCTAGCTCAGAAGCAAATGTGATAGCAAGAAGTAGTGGATTATCCTCATCATCACCAAGAGCTAGAATGTCGCTATCTACAAAGATGCTTTTGCTCATCTCTTGATCACTAGTACACTCAAAAGCAGGACTAGCACAAGGGATTGATTCATCAAATGTCACATCACATGATTTCATGATGGTGTTAGTGTTAAGATTATAAACCCTGTAAGAATGACCATGAAGTGAATAACCTAAGAAAATCATATCGGAAGAACACGACTTGAATTTGTCAAGATTGCCAGGCTTTATGATGAAGCAACGACATCTAAAAACTCTCAAGTGAGGAACCTTTGGCTTCCTTTCAAAGCGTAACTCATAAGAAGTCACATTCAAGATCAAGTGCAAGAAAATCTGATTGGAGATACAACAAGCTGTGCTAATAGCATCTGCCCAAAACTTCCGATGAGTCCTATGCTCATCAAGCATCGTCCTAGCCATCTCCACCAAAGTTTTATTCTTCCTTTCAACCACGCCATTCTACAGAGGAACACATGGGACGGAAATTTGATGCTCAATGCCATGTCCAAGACAAAAAGCATCAAAGAGATATTGTGGGGCAGAAATTTGATGCTCTATGTCATGATCAAGACAAAAAGCATCAAAGGGATAGTTCTTGAACTCGGTGTCATTATCACTGCAATTTGCTTTCAATGCACCAGAGAGTTCCTTCAGCAATCTCAAAGCTTAGTTCCGAAAGTATGAGAACACTTTATCCTTGATCACAAGAAAGAATACCCAAGAGTAGCGAGAGCATTCAACAACAATGACAAGTATATACCACTTCCCACCCACCGAACGAACTCGGGAAGGACCAATAGTGTCCATATAGAGAAGTTCTCCCGGTCGTTCAGTCATCACCAGATTAACTAGTGGGTGAGAGATGACAACCATCTTGCCATGTTGATAAGGAGCACAAACAAGGTTTTTCTCAAACTCGAGCTTGAGCAATCCTCGAATCAAACCTAGGGTACTCAAATGAGAGAGCAAATCAAAACTCATGTGCCCTAACCTCCTATACCACATCCAAAGCTCAGAAGAGGGTTAATCAATCAAACATCTAGAAGACAAAAAAATACTTAGAAAAATCAGCTCTAAATACTCTCCCTACTCGAGAAATCCGACAAATCAAATGGCTTAAGGAATCAAGAACTTGGAAAGCATCACACTTGAAGCACACTTCCAAGTCCTCATCTAACAACTGAGATACAGAAAACAAATTGTATCCAGATGCTCCACCAAAGTCACATCCTTGAGAGTGAAACTTTTACTCACTCTTATCATACCTTTGGCCTTCACTCTTCCTTTTCTATCATCCCCGAATGTGATGTACTTGTGTTGCTTCGTCGGGGTGAGGCTGGAGAACCATGATGCATCTTCAGCCATATGATGCGAATAACCAGAGTCGATGAGCCACTTATTCTCTAGGCCTCCGCTTACCACCTACATATGAGACAAATAGTAGGTGGACGGCTCAGTACTAGGGTTAGATAGAAACATCTTGGGAATCCAATACCGAATCATCCTCCATGAAGCAGTAAAAGTGGGTGCATGCAAATCAACACTAGCTCGCTGAGGGAGAGTACCGTGATGAGAAAAACATGGTCCACCAAAGCGTTGAGAATCAAGGCCTCTAACATGCGAACCAAAACCGTATGAGTCAAGGTAAGATCTACGCTGGGCATCACCTCTAGTAGGAACCTAAAGAACGTTGAAACTTTGTGAGTAAGAGCGAGGAAAATGCTTGTACTCCACTCCCACTCATGCCGCTCATCCCTCATATGGCCAAAACAAAATCCAATCAGGTGACCCTTTCTCTGGCAGCAGGTGCATTAGTAGCGTCTCTAAAATACTTAACTGTCAGTCACTCTAGACTCTCTCACAGGGGCTTTCATCTTATATTGTTGAGTTCTCTTGGGTTGTGGTGTGGGTGTTTTCTTGGTGGGTTTTGGTGTGAGTTTCTTCTTGGTGGGTTGTGGTGTGGCATTGATCCTAGTTTTTTCAGCCTCAAGGGTAGTTGGTGTGGTGAAAAACCCAACCGCAAAGTTAAATCCGTCTTATCTTCACATATTTTGGTCTTGGCCAAAATCAGATTCATTTTTCTCTTGCCTTTTGAGCATTTCTGCACAAGAGAAAGAAGATACTCATTCTCGATCATAAGCTTTTGAACTTGCCCTCTAACCCAGCTGAGTTTGTCCTAAAAATAATGCAGGTGGAATAATTTGGTTTCACATCCTTAGAGCACTCAACACTCTCCAATCTAGATTCTAGCTCCTTGATAAGCTTGTCTTTTATCTCAACATCCTTTGCGAGTAAATGACAATTCTTGCAAGCGTCCAAGAGAGTAGACCTAGACTCCTTCGCAAGGAGCTTCTTCTCAACAGTCTCAAGCCGACTGGTGATTTAAGCATGCAAAATCTAAAGCTCAACAAGCTCACTCATGACCTCAAGGCAACTATTACACTCCTCATCCTTTACCCTAGACCTAAGCAACTTGAGCTCAGAAGAAGAACATTCTAGCCTAGACTTGAGCTCCTTCAACTCATGAACTGCTTTCTTAAGTAACCTATCTAGACTAACAAGAGCGTCATTCAAGGTATCAACATGAATCGAAAGCTAGTCGTAGGAAGAAGATACCTCAGAAGGATCAAGCTCGGGGTCGTTGTCGCTGTTGTCCTCCATGAAGAACAGGCCGATGAAGTCCTCGTTCTTCCTCTTGTTCTTCACAGGTGGCCCCTCCTCCTCCGAGCTCTCCTCCGAGCTTAAGGAAGTGTCTACATCACCGAGCGCCACCATGAAAGCTCGAGATGCCGTCTTTGCCGCCTTCTTGGTCAACTTGTCGCGGTTCTTGAAGAAGGGCTTCTTGTTCTTCTTATTGTGCTTGTCGTGGTTGTGGCTACTATCTTCTCTGTTCTTGAGATTGGGGCAATCCGCCTTGAAATGAGTGGTGTCACCACATTCAGAACAAACATGATAACCACCTATCCTCCGGTCTTGCCGGTTGTTGTAGAAGCGGATGAACTTTTTCATGATCAAAGCCAAATCTTCATCATCAAGTGTGTCCACCTGCTCTTTAGTGATAGAAATCAAGGAGGACAAAGCAAATCCACCATATAATGGGTTAGCACAAGAGAGGCCAATTTTAGTCTGACTACCACCACTAGGTCCTGAAACCAACATCATATTCTGAGATAGTGGGTTTCCTAGACTTATTCTAGCCGCCTTGGCTGTTTCTGTGGATTTGAGCTTGCTAAAGAGTTCATCACAAGTCAATGCACCATAATTGGATGACTCTTCAATACTTGAGACCTTTATTTCCCATATGTTACGGTCAAGAGTATAGAGAAGCTTGATTATCATCTCATGATCAGAGTAAGGCAAAACCCCAGTGGATCTAAGGTTGCTAACAATTACATCATACCAAGTAAATATAGCATCCAAAGATTCTCCGGGTCTTTGCACGAACATCTAATATTCTTGATTGTATGTGCTCTGACGTCGAGCCTTAATTTGGTTAGTGTCCTCATGAAAGACACTAAGAGTGCTCTAAATCTCTCTGGCGGTATGGAGGTGCTAAACTCTGACAAACTCATTACAACTTAGGCTGGTGAACTTCTAGCCTTGTTGTTGTCTTCATATTATTCAATCTGGGCCTGAGAAGTGCGAGCAACATTGATCTTATAGTTAGAATCAACAATTTCCCATACATCACTTCCTTGGCTTAAGATATAAGCCTCCATGCGCACCTTCTAGTATGAAATGTTATGACCTTTAAAAATTAGGATCTTCCCATATTTCTCCATTATCGCATACGGATCACAAAGCCGGTTAAGGTCAACAAGGATCGAGAGTGGCGACTAGACAGGAGAGGGGGTTGAATAGGCAGCTCAAAAAAATTTCTTATGAAATTGATGGACTTCTCCTATTCGAACACCCAACACACTTCTACAAGAGAATCACAACAGAACGCAACGAAAATACGCAGCAGAAAAACTACACTTACCCAAAAATTCTGGAAACTCTGGAGAAAGATCAAAAACCAAACTAGAAGATTAAACAAAAAATGGGTCTCATGGTTGGAATCGAACACTAGGTTCCACAACAAATCAATCCATAACTCATCCCCACAGAAAGGTTAAATCTTGAGAAAAGATCACTCAATGATCAAGAGATGAACACCGGGTAAAGAAGATCTCCAAGACGATGGTCTAAAGGCAAGAAAATTTAAGACCTTATAATATATGCATGTGTATGTGAATTTTATGCCTTTAGCATCAAGAAGAATAACCTCCCAAGGTGTTAAAATTTCAACTCAAAAAGAAAAACAAAAATCAACACCGAAGAGGAAAAACTTGCACACAAGGCAGGGAACCAAGAAAGGGAAACTAGAAGGAGGGGAATTCAATCATATGAAATAAAATAAACTTCATTAATCAAAGAGGTCAATCCTATTTTAAGCGGATTACAAAGATTTTTCTCTCAAAACTCTCACATATTACATAAGCTAAACACTAATCCTCATCTCCTTTAAAACCCTAGCACAATGCTCTCATATGGGTGGCACAAGGGCCTCAAATGGCTGGTTTTTTCTCTCCTATATCCCTACCCCTCTAGGAAACTTAAACCCTAAGTTTCCTAGATTTTTCCCAAAATACCCGTCTCATGTAGTATACTCCTACTTTCCACTGAGGGTATTTTGGTCCATTTTCTTCTCTATTGATCAGACGGTCTTGGTGCCTTAATGACTTGGTTTCACCTCAACGCATGCTTTATGATGATGTAACGTACTCCTCCAGTCCTCCCACATTTTTTAGGACAAATCGTGAAACCCTAGCACGCTTCTTAAAGCGTGACACGCTGCCACTTACTTCCAACTAAAGCAAGCGCTCTGATGATGACGCGTATCCTTTGTCTTGTGGCCTGGACTACCATGAAGTCTATCCTTCTCCCGATCCCTCAGACCGCCTTGCCACTTGCATCGGCATCCCCTTCGCTTGACTTTGTCAACACACCGTCTTCATCCTTCGTTTCATACTTTGCTTGACCTTCATGTGTACAACTAGGATCACCCTTGACTCCGCTCGGCCCTCTTTAATCGTCCAGCACCAAGCACCCGCTTAGCCCCGATCACCCACCGTCAACCACCAAGTTCCATCCGTCACCTGCACACCTTGAAACAAGCAAACACATTTCTTCACACTCTAAAACATTTCCAGGTTAGCAAAAAATTAAAAACTTCAACTCAGACCACATCCTGCAGAAAACATGAACACTGGATGTTCCGGAGTGTTCTGCTCTTAAACATCGGATCATCCGGTGAGTATAACACTATCTATTCCAGGAAAATTTTGCTCTCTGCAAAAAAAGGTTCGGTGAAAGCTTTCGCTGATCTCATGTCCATCACCAGATAATCTGACGTGTACCAATCCATCGAACCACCCTTCTACAACTCTCTGCAGCAAAAGGTCTGGTGCATTCTCCGGTGTTCACAATCTTAGCACTGGACTATTTGGCGTACATAATCAAACTTGGCGCCAAAAATTTCTTCTCTGCAGAAAATACTCTAGCGCTATCAAAGTCCATCATCGGACCATCTGATGTTTGCTTCCATTTCTGCTTCAGCACTTAAAATGCTCCAGTGCTCACTTCACCGTAACACCAGACTATCTGGTGTGGTAAAAAAACACACACTGGATGTTCTAGTGAGGCATAATTTTCTAGACTCTGATACAGTCTACTCCAATTCAAACTTTGATCAGCCATAAATAAGATCACACACACACACACAAGCTCATGCCAACCAAAATTATTTCAAATCCAACATTGTCAATGACTTATCACATGCAAACCAAGACACATTTTATCTTGGTTTCTCAATCTTTCCCTTGATAAGTGCATTGATAAACCTCAAAACACAAAGATTTGGGTTTAAAGAATTAAAGCATGTCCAAGTGACCAAAACTCAAGAAAAAGTAAGAACCTTGTCACTTGGCATAAGAAAGATTGCAAAAGGACGAAGAGAGGCAAAGACAAGCCAAAATCTCAAAAGAGCAAGAAAAACTCAAAAACTCAAAAACAAATGCTCCCCCTTGATGAATGCACATTTTTCATTTTTCTTTAAGGTTTATTGCAAATATTCTTATTTCTCTTCCTTTGAAGTATATTTATGCATATTCTCATCGTTGTGCATATGCTCTTCTCCTTTGGCAATGCAAAAATCAAAGATAAAATATTATGAACATGCAATCTTAAATGAACTTTTACAAGTATACTACAAAGCATTTGAGAGAGCTAGAAATGTCAAAGGGCTCCAAAAGGTAGAACGTAGAGCTCACAATCGCATAGAGGCCAAAAAATAGACTGTAACACAAGAACATAAGCTTGACAAGCTAAACCCGAAAAATTAGTTGGCGCATTTAATTTCACATAGCCGAATCATTTTCAAAGTGACCACCACATAAGCATCCACTTATGCCAAGGCAATGCAAGTATTAAGAACTAACCAATTGCAACCTCAAACTAGGCAAACAAGTGTTCATGACAGTAGGCTTTGCAAATGCTCATATATGAAACCAAGACTTAGATTGATCAAGTGATTAAAAAGAATTAAACAGTTAGGCACATTCATTTGAATTTTATTTTATCCTCAAGTTGCCTCTTATCCAAGAAAAGTGTCGCGTGACTGGGTACGACAAACACCTTGAGGCTTCAAGACAATCGTATTGGATCACATTTTTGCATAAGGGACTTGATTTTTCATAATTATTCAATTCACACAAGTTATCAAGATGGTCACAAAATCAAGTTAAGTAGTGCCTTTACGACACAAGGAACACACGTTCCCCCAAGGTTCTATTATGAGCTAAACATTTAACAAAGACAGAAAATATAGTGCAATATTCCGAATCCACTGTCTTGAACTAAGAAGTCCTAAAGCAAGATATTCATCAAATTAGCCTTAACACAAGCATTGACTAAGCCTAAGCAATTATGAACATGGTGATCAAGAATGTAGCATTTCAGAGCCTACATGATTCATAAAATTGCCAAATTTCATCTTAAGGAAAGCAAATTTGCTTGAAATGTATCATGTCAAAGCATCAAGAAGAGTCTAAGATTAAAAGCTTGCTCCACACAATTACTCAACTCAGTCTAAATTCAACTCTAGCAATAAAAAATGCTAAAGACATACAAGTCAAATCTCAACTACTATGATTATCTTACATAATGAAATGTAATGAAAATACAATAAAAATAAGATAGAGTATGTACAAAGGACAACTCCCTTTCATACAATGCTATAGGGATACCACACACCAAGCTCTCCTCTCAAATAGACAAATCTTGTAGCATCTAGAGGTTTGGTAAATATATCAGCTAGTTAGTGTTGGATATCTATATAGCTCAACTCAATGTCTCCCTTATCGTCGCGATCTCTTGGAAAGTGAAATCTCATATCTATGTATTTGGTTCTAGAGTATTGAACTGGGTTGTTGGCTAAGATTATGGTACTAGTGTTGTTACATAAAAGTGTCACACTACTGAAATTCAACCCAAAATCTCTCAAAGTAGCAACCATCTACAAAATCTTTGGGCAACAGCTAGCAGCAGCTATATATTCAGCTTCAGTAGTAGACTGTGTAACACTAGACTGTTTGTGAGAGGATCAACACACAAGAGAAGTACCTAAGAAGTGACAAGTACCATAGATTTTTTTTTCCCGTCAATTCTACAGCCAGCAAAATTCGCATCCAAAAAACCTCGAAGAGAAAGAGAAGAGGAAACAAAAAAAACCAAAGCTCATACTCGAGAGTGTACTTGGCGTACTTTGGAATATGTTTCGCTGCTTGGCGGTGAGACGTCCTCAGTGAAGCCTGGAAGCGAGCACATAAGTAAACGGCGAAGTGGATGTCGGGTCTTATCGTCGTCAAGTACAGGAGAGAGCCGATCATGCTGTTGTACACCCGCTGGTCCACCTCCTCACCATCTTTATCTAGATCAAGCATGGTCGAGATAGTCATCGGTGTCGCCAAGGGCTTCACATCACTTATGTTGAACTTCTTCAGCAAATGCTTGGTGTACTTCGTCTGGTGGACGAATGTACCTTACTTGCATGACTTGATTTGCAGCCCAAGAAAGAAGTTGAGCTCGCCCATCATCGATATCTCGAACTCCCTGCTCATAGTTTCTGCAAACTTGGCCACAAGTGCATGAGAAAAGCCACAAAAAATGATATCATCCACATATATCTGAACATATAAGAAATCATTGTCGTGCCTGAAAGTGAACAAAGTTTTATCAGCTGACCCCATCACATATCCATGCTCTAGCAAGAAAGATCTAAGCTTATCATACCAAGTTCTAGATGCCTGCTTAAGCCCATGCAAAGCCTTTCTAAACTTGTAAACTCTATGCCGGTATTTGGGGTGCTTAAAGCCTAGGGGTTGTCTAACATAGACCTCTTCCTGAATAAAATTATTTAGAAAAGCACTCTTGATATCCATTTGATACAACTTGAAACCCTTGGATGCTGTGAATGCAAGAAGGATCCTAATGGCTCCTAGCCTAGCTACAGGTGTAAAGGTCTTTTCAAAGTCTATCCCCTCAACCTGAGTGAAACCCTGAGCCACTAGTCTAGCCTTGTTTCTCATTACAGATCCATCCCCCCTGTTTATTTTTGAAAACCCATTAGGTTTCTATAGTGTGAACATTAGGGGGTGGCTCTACAAGGACACAAACTTGGTTTCTCTTCATGCATGGCATGGACCCAACTCGCCTACAGATCACAAAACCAGTTACGGTCAACAAATGATCAAACCGGCTCTGATACCAATTGTAGGATCGAGAGTGGCAACTAGAGGGGGGTGAATAGGCGCCTCAACAAATTTCTTGCGAAATTGATGGCCTTCTCCAATTCGAACACCCAATGTAACTCTACAAGAGAATCACAACAGAATGCAACACAAATACGCACGAAAAAACTACATCTACCTAGAAATTCTGGAAACTCCAGAGAAAGATCAAAAACCAAACTAGAAGATTCAACAAAAAATAGGTCTCATTGTTGGAATCGAACACTAGATTCTACAGCAAACCAATTCATGACTCATCCCTACACAAAGGTTGAATCTTGAGAAAAGATCACTCAAGGATCAAGAGATGAACACCGGTTAAAGAAGATCTCCAAGATGATGGTGTAAAGGCAAGGAAATTCAAGACCCTATCACATATGCATGCGTATATGAATTTATGCCTTTAGCATCAAGAAGAACAACCTCCAAGGTGTTAGAATTTCAGCTCAAAAAGAAAAACGAAAATCAATACTGAAGAGGAAAAACTTGCACACAAGGCAAGGGAACCAAGAAAGGGAAACTAGAAGGAAGGGAATTCAATCATATGAAACAAAATAAACTTCATTACTCAAAGAGATCAGCCCTATTTTATGCGCATTACAAAAAAATTTCTCTCAAAACTCTCACCTATTACATAGGCTAAGTATTCATCCTCCTCTCCTCTAAAATCCTATAACAATGTTCGCATATGGGTGCACAGGGGGCTCAACTGGCTGATTTTTCCTCTCCTATAGCCTTACACTTCTATTTATAGGCCTAGAAAACTTAGCCCCCAAGTTTCATAGTTTTCCCCAAAATACCGCACTCTTGTAGTACACACCTACCGTCCACCGAGAGCATTTTGGTATATTTTCTTCTCTATTCATCAGATGGCCTCGGCGTCTTCACGACTTGGCTTCGTCTCAACGCAAGTTTTATGATGATGCCACATACTCCTTCAGTCCTCCTATGGTTTTGCGGCCAAACCACGAAACCCTAGCACGCTTCTCAAAGCGTGACTAGCCACCACTTGCTTTCACATGAAGCAAGCGCTTCGATGATGACGCGTGTCCTCCGTCTTGCGATCTTTACCACTATCAAGTCTCTCCCGTTCTTGATCCCTCGAGCCGCCTTATTAATTGCTCCAGCATACCTTTCGCTTGACTTTTTTAACACATCATATTCATCCTCTGTTTTATGCTTTGCTTGACTTTCATGTGTACAACTAGGATCACTCTTGACTTCGTCCGACCCTCCTTGATCGTCCGGCACCTAGCACCCGCTTAGCCTTGATCACCCGTCGTTGATCACCAAGTTCCATCCGTCACCTGCACAACTTTAAACAAGTAAACACATTTCTTCACACTCCAAAATATTTTCAGGTTAGCACAAAATTAAAAACTTCAACTCAGACCGCATCCTGCAGAAAACATGAACATTGGATGTTCCGGTGTGTTCTGCTCCTAAATATTGGACCATCCAATGAGTGTAACACTATCTGTTCCAGAAAATCTTTGCTCTCTGCAAAAAAATGCCTGGTAAAAGCTTCCAGTGATCTCATATCCATCACCAGATAATCCAGCGTATACCAATCCACCAAACCACCATTATACAATCTCTCTGCAACAAAAGTTCTGGTGCATTCTCCGGTGTTCACAATCTCAACACCGGATTATCTGGCGTACATAATCAAACTTGGCGCCAAAAATCTCCTCTTTGCAGAAAATACTCTAGCGCTGTTAAAGTCCATCACCGGATCATCCGATGGTTGCTTCTATTTCTGCTTCAGCACTGAAAATACTCCAGTGCTTACTTCACTATAACATCTAACTATCTGGTGTGGTATCGGATTTCTGGTGAGGTACAATTTACTGAACTCTGAAACAGTCTGCTCTAATTCAAATTTTTATTAGCTATAAATAAGATCAGACACACAAGCTCATACTAACTAAAACTATTTCAAATCTAATATTATCAAAAACTCCTTACATACTAATTAAGATATATTTTAACTTGATTTCCCACCTCCCTTGATTCACCTGTGAGCCCTGGGGGCACCGGTGAATCTTGAGCTCTGACTCCGCTGGACGGAGCTCTCATCTCACTAGAGTGGCACAGGGGAGGAAGACGACCCCAGTGAACAAAAACCATACAAAGAATAGCAGATCCTCTCGTGGTATGATGCGCATAATATCCGCTATTTACATCTCAGAACCACAGTAGAATGCTTCAAAGTAGCGGACACCTATCCGGGGACATCATCGTGCAGCACGATATATACGGTCAACAGTAGGTACGCCCGTATCTCCATCAGCTACCAATGATGGAGCATCGATGGTGCCGACGCATACAACATGCACAAGGTCTCCGGGCGTCTCAATCATCTAGGCATTATCACTCGCATACGCATGGCGAAGAAGACGTAGCAACCAAAGAAACCCCACGAGGCCGGCCGCGCGAGGTAGCACTCCCTTTTCACCAGCTTTGTTCGTCACTTTCGCTGCCACGAGAGGCTAAAGAAAGAGAGGCTTTGATGGCCGTGGGGATGGAACAGCTACCCATACCCTGCTCGATCGGCAAAAGGGATCAGGCCGATGATGATGATGATGCAGGTCGATCATAATGGCACGTAATGCACGCTGATCGGGTGCCTAACGAAGCCACCTAGCAATGGAAAGGAAAAGGGAAAAGGGTGGAACCCGATTTGGCGCAAACCATTCTCTCGTGGAATCGTGAAAACCCCCTAAAAAATATTTAGAAGTTTTGTATTTAAAAATCATTGTTTCGGTTCTCACAATTCCACCGAACAGGTTGTTTGCACCGAATATTTTTGGTTAAATTCCACCTATCCAAACAGCCGCGACACTACCGGCGAATCCGATTCCACGTTACCTTAGGTCGTGGATCAGCTTAGGCACTGATGACCATCCTTCCAGTGCTTTACGAATTCGTCCGATATTCTCTACCGAGCTTTACAAATTTGTTCAGCCACCGAAATATGGCGTCCAGCAAATTCTCCAAAATTCATGAATATCGATATAAATTCGGTAGAAATCAAACGAATTTTGTCAAATTTTTATTTTTTAATTTTGAATTTGAATCGGAGCAAAATGCGGTTACATTCTGAATACGGTGCGGACCAAATTTGTCAAAAATCACGAATTTCAAGTGGTTTTTGACGAATTTGTGAACCCTAATCTCTACCCTAGTCAATGATCAGGTATGTCAGACACAAATGCAATGGTTCGGCCAGTGACAGAGCTTCACCAAAATTTCAAGGCTAAAAAACAGAGCAAATTTAAAAATGTTTAAGTGCTAAACCATTAAACTAATATATGACACAATTTATAGTCATTATTTCTCATACTTGGTTCAAAATACATATTCTAGTGAGATTAATAGATTATAATACCTACAAACAATTTAAAAAATAGTCATATATATACTAAAATTACAACTAGCCATGATCTCAGACTGATATCCACTACAGCTTAGCTATTATATATGTGAAGTCATTCATTATAACTTCGTAGATATACTTATCTATAATTTAACTATCGATCCGTAGTAGCAACCTATTAACAAGAAAATCATTTTCTACCTTATTCTGTAGCTAGCGGCGGTGAAGTAAGTCAGCTCTAATTAAAACAAAATTAGATCACTTACGCGGCATACTCGATGTAAATTTTTTAGCAAAAGAGGCTGGGGCCACGGCCCCTGTTTGCCTGGCCTACCCTCCGTCTCTGGTTCGGCCAACCTAACATGTACCACTCACGCGGTGCGTGCTGCCCCTGCCATGGGCGGTGGCCGTGGATGCGGCATAGCAGCATGAGTTGCTGCAGGAAAGCAGGGCAGGCAGTGCCATCAGGTGAGTATTGACCAGCCAGAGTGCCTCGCAGTCCCTACTGCTGGCGTCGACACTACCAGCAACTCTGCACGACAAGCCACGTGCTCATTTTCCGCTTGCATCTTATGACAACAAAAAGTTGATCACTGTTCGTTCCTTGACAAGATGGTTGATGTGAAAAGATATCGTGCCAAACATTGAGTATCTCGTATACAATATCCGACAAGCAGTATCTATAATATCTTGGTCGTGACGCTACATTGTTAGATTTTTGTCGTCATCCATGCTCGGGAGAGACCCGTTGGAGCGTAGATGGCTGATGGCTTATTCTTAGTTGTCGAGATTAAGAATAGGTATCAATGTAGATTGAAAAAGGATCAAAACTATAGAAACTAGACAAAAGAGATAAAAATGAAAAGTAATGTAAATTATGTTTGATCGATTGGATAGATGATCTTCAATCGGTCATGAGCTTCTTATATTTAAAGTGCGACATATCTTAGCCATACAAGATCAGGACATCTAATTCAAATCGAGCACAACTTACAGATATGATTCGTCTATGCTTTCTAATATCTAATTTTTTATAACTAACATATCTTTTCTAGTTGACCACATAAACTTCTATACATTTACTCGAGTATCCTTTACAGTTCAGCCTTCTTGGTTTCAACTACGTGCTCGACTCGAACATCTTACTCACGTACCGCATGCTCGATCTAAACATTTGCTTGAAGAATGACTGAGTTCAATTACATGCTCAAATTTCACCAATCACTGCTTGATCTGACCAGCTCCTCAAACTTGACTAGCTCCTTGGTCTTGATCACCTAGTCGGAGGTCACCGTGGTTGAAGATGATCGTGGTCTAAGATCACCTGGTCCAAGATCATCGTGGTCCCCTGATAGAAGATCACCGTGGTTGGAGACCACCTTAGCTAGAGACCACCTGCTCGGTTCAATCACTCCCATGCATTCGATCCGGTCCAAAAATATCCTATTAAACTAATCATCGTTGCAATGATTATTATAAATAATAAATCTTATCATTAACCAAGACAGTGAGCAAAGCTTCTGTTGCCACTCAAAATTACTCCTTTAGCGTAAAGGAATAAAGAAAAAGAAGAGAATATTGAGAAGTGCGTGTAGTTACGAACGGGACCGGCCCAGTGAGCCGAGATGTATTGGGCCATTGGGCCATTGGGCAAACTGAGAAAGAGGCCTTGGCGTTGGCGGGAGCAGGCAGAAAATTGGCGTGAAAGGTTTCCCCCACCTGAGTAGCAATTGAATAGAATGGCAAGCAATTGGAAATTGGGGAACGGAAGAAGGACGAGATTGGATCGGAGAGAAGCTGTATTGCTTTGAGAGGAGGAGGAGGAAGAAGTGACATCACCTCTCCATCCATTGCCGTCTCGTTTCTTCCGCCGCCGAGGCAGGAACGCTACGTCTACCTCTCCATACCCCCCTGATTCTGAGAACCCCGCGCGGAGTCAAGCTCTACTCATCCGTATCGTTCGATTGGTGTCTCCCTCTCCCTCGTGCCGTGGAGGTGGTGTTGCGAAGATCCGTATGTCCTTTCTGTGTTTTTTGGTACATGATAACGCACAGCACTTGTTTTCCTTGGTGGATTTATTTTCGGTTTGTTGATTCGTTCGATCATCTGTTTCGGAAGAGAGCGTACAAGTGGAATCTGGGTGGATGATTTAATTTCCTTGGTGTGTAGGTGTGGATCAAGATTGTGATAGTCCCAATCCTGACTGCAGCGGTCAAGGAGATGGGAGAATGGTGAATTGTACGCCTCTCTCTCTCGTCGGTATCGTGTTCTTTTTTTTTTTACCCGGGCACGTGCCCTTTTCCATTGATTAAACGGAAATAACTTGGTCAGCAACAACATCCAGGAAAAGGGAAAAAGCCTAAAAGAAGATAAATTAGCTACAGACTACTGCCATCTAAGTATTAATACGATAGTTTAGGTTACCTTATGTTTTTTCTGTATAATATATAGAAGAGATACGTATATTTATATTTAGAGGTAGAATTCATGATTACATAGCGAGTAGTTCGAAGTGGGGAACCGAATATGAGATTACACGGTATAAGCAATGAAAACTGAAGAAACGGTAACGCTGATGATCATATTAGATAGCCGAGCTGAAGGACCGAGAACGGCTACTAGGGAGGTGAATAAGCGCCTTACAAATTTTTTGAAATAGATAGTCTACTCTTTATTCAACTAATGCTCAAAAATACATAAATAGAAGCATAAACTTTAGAGAGACAAAATGAGAAAAAAAATTCTAAGGCAACATAACTCCACAGATGTAATATGAACTATATGCTCTATTCAAGACCATTTCATGTGTCCTTGAGCATAAAAACTTGAAATTTAAACGAAGAACAAAACAAATAGACAGCCACCGAATGAAGTAACTGTCTAAATTGATGGTCTAAAGATAAGTGAATTTAAGACCCTCTTAAGTACATGAGTATATGAATGTTTATGTCTCTAGCAACAAGAAGAACAATTTCATAAGGTTGAAAAATCACAGCTCAAAGGTAAAAACGAAAATTAACAAGAAAATCACAACCGAAAAAAAAACATGTAAACTTGTAGGGGAACCAATAGAGAAATATTAGAAGCAGAAGAATTTAAGCATATTAAAAAACATAAATTTTATTACTCAAAAAGATCAACCCTATTTTAAGCGGATTATAAGGATTTCTTTTTCAAAAACTCTCACCTATTACATAGGTTAAGCACTTATCTTTCTCTCCTCTAAAATCTTAATACTAGTATCTCAAATGGGTAGCACAAGAGGCTCAAGTGGCTAGTTTAAACTCTCTTATAGTCCTACCCCTCTATTTATAAATCTAGAAAACTTGACCCATAAGCTTTCTAACTTGTTACTAAAATATCTCTCTTATAGTACACGTATACCTACCACCGTTACGAGAAAACGTAACAATTGTTGAAGATCACATCGTTACGAGAGAGCCAAATCCTCCAGCTGATCAAGAGGGTTCAAGAGTCCAGTCCTTTCTGAAACTCTTTGGCTACTCGCCTCCGAGTTTGCATCCACCAGTCAAGGACTAAAATGTCTGCATAAGGAGTATGCACTCACAACACACGTCACCAAGTCTCCCTAGCAAAGTAGCAGTGTAACAATAGGTGGTCAGTGGTTTCGACCAGTTGGGAACAATTTGCACAGGCATCATCGGTTTGGAGACCAAGCTGTCGCCTCCGTTTCGCTGTCCAAAGCCTACCACGAAGAAGTAGCTAACCCAAGAATTTAACCTTTGCGGATTGTTACTTTATGTTTATCGCTCAAATGATATTAGTCCGGTTTGCTTGGTTCTTTAATATTGTATTCCATGATACACAACACTGCCGCAATGCTAAGCCCAATTTGGTGTTCCATTCAACTACTGGGCTCAATTATTACTGCATAAAAAGGTGTTCAGTTAAACTCTCTAATAAAGGTTTGTTCAATTGCATTACGACTGTGTTCAAATAGCGACATATCTTTGCTCAAGTTGCTCCATATCCAACTACTGTGCCTTCTCAGTTAACCTGTCAACTGAACGTCTGTTCAATTATCTCTCGTATTGTATACAAGAAAAAAATGCATGTTCAGTTTACCTCCCGAATGAAAGTTTGTTCGATTTCATTGGAACATTGTTCAAGTAGCAACATTACTTTGCTCAAATTGTTTCATATTCAAATACTGTGCCTTTTGATGCCTAGGTATGGAAGACGTAGCTGGCAATGTCACCAATGACATAGCTGAACAAGAGGACAGCACTGGCACCATCCCTAGCCCACTGTTCTCGGGCACAAAGACAAGAAAAGGCTCACTTCGAAGGTGTGGGGTGACTTCATACCCACCTTCACCGATGGGAAGCTAGCGGGGGCTGAATGCATGCACTGCCACCGGGTATTCAATTGCAGCGGCACCACTGGCCTGCGAAATCATCAGGCCAAGTGCAGTCTTGGGACTCAGAAGAGGCCAAGGCTGCAGGAGCATACATCCTTGCCAGCTACAGAGAAGAGCATGGCAGTAGCCAGCTCTGATCCGATACAGAAGAAGCTCCCATTCTTGCCATCCAGCCAAAACAAAGGCTCAGGCACAGCAGATGAAACACCTGAGCAGAAGCTTGCGTTGCCTGACACTCCCACAGATACGAATAGGAAGGATCAAAAGGTTGATCAGAATGGGTCTCATCAGGAGCTTGCAGCACCCCAGCAGAAGAATCTTGCTTTGCCGGTTATTTCCACTTTCAAGAATAAGAATCAGGGGGTTAATCAGAAAGTTTGTCATGATGAACTCGTCAGGATATTGGTCATGCACACGCACTGAGAAATCAAGTTGAAATATGTCTTGATTTGTATGTGACGAGTCATTGATAATGTTAGATTTGAAATGATTTTGGCTAGCATGAGTTTGTGTGTGTAAGATCTTATTTATGGCTAACCAAAATTTGACTTGAAGCAAATTGTTTCAGAGTTCAGGAAATTATGGCTCACTAGAATATCCAGTGTGTGATTTTTTTACCATACCGGATAGTCCGATGTTACGGTGAAGTGAGCACCGAAGCATTTTCAGTACTGAAGTAGAAATAAAAGTAAATACCGGATGTTCCAATGATAGACTTTTAGAGCGCTGGAGTATTTTCTGCAGAGAGGAGATTTTTAGTACCAAGTTTGATTATGTACGCCGGATAGTCTGGTGCTGAGATTGTGAACACCGGTGAATGCATCAGACCTTTTGTTGCAGAGAGGTTGTAGAAGGATGATTCGGTGAATTGGCAGATATCGAATTATCTGGTGATAGACATGAGATCATCGTAAGCTTTCATCGGATATTTTTTTTGCAAAGAGCAAAATTTTCTTAGAACAGATAGTTTTACACTCACCAGATGGTACGGTGTTCAGGAGCAACCAGATGGTACGGTGTTCAGGAGCAGAACACATCGGAACATCCGGTGTTCATGTTTTCTGTAAGATATGCTCTGAGTTGAAGTTTTTGATTTTATCCTAATCTGGAGATATTTTTTAGTGTGAAGAAATATGTTTGCTTGTTTCAAGGTGTGCATGTGACAGACGCAACTTAGCAGTCGACGGCGGGTGATCGGAGCTAAGCGGGTGCTTGGTGCCGGACGATCAAAGAGGGCCGGGCGGAGTCAATAGTGATCTTAGTTGTACACATGAAGATTAAAAAAAAAACATGAAACAGAGGATGGAGATGACGTGTTAACAAAGTCAAGCGAAGAGGATGCCGGTGCAAGTGATAAGGTGGCCCAAGAGATCGAGAGCGGGAGAGACTTGTCGGCAGTCAAAATCGTAAGACAGAGGACACGCGTCATCATCGGAGCATTTGCTTCATGTGGAAGTAAGTGGCGGTTAGTCATGCTTTGAGAAGTGTGTTAGGGTTTCACGGTTTGGCCTTAAAACTATGGGAGGACTAGAGGAGTACGTGGCACCATCGTGAAGCTTACGTCGAGACAAAGCTAAGTCATAAAGGTGACACAACCATCCGATGAATGTAGAAGAAAATGGACTAAAATGTCCTTGGTGGTAGGTAAAAGTGTACTATAAAAGATGGGTATTTTGAGAAAAAACTAGAAAATGGTTAGGACTATCTCTTTGATGCTTTCTGTCTTGAGCATGGTATGGAGCATCAATTTTCTGCCTCACACATTCCTTAGAAAAATGGTGTAGTTGAGAGGAAGAATCGCACTTTGGTGAAGATGGTTAGGACGATGCTCGATGAGTATAGGACTCCAAGGAAGTTTTGGGCTGAGGCCATTAGCACGGCGTGCTACACCTCCAATCAAATTTTCTTGCGCTCGATCTTAAATTTGACTTCTTATGAGTTGTGTTTTGGGAGCAAACCAAAAGTTTCGCATTTGAGAGTTTTTGGGTATCGGTGCTTCATCCTAAAGCGTGGTAATCTTGACAAGTTCGAATCACTTTCTTTCGATGGCTTTTTCTTAGAGTATTCTTTTCATAGTCATGCTTATAGGGTTTACAATCTTGACACTAACACAATCTTGAAATCCTATGATGTGACTTTTGATGAGTCAACCCCCTATACTAGTTCTGTTTTTGAGTGTGCAGATGATCAGGAGATGAGCGAGAGCATCTTTATAGATGACGACCTTCCAGCTCTTGGTGATGACGAGGATGATCCACTACTTTCCTCTACCACACCTGCTCCAGAGCTGCCTGCTGCTTCTTCTACTCCAGCAAAGGCTCCTGCAGCCTCTACTTCCACTTCAGCTGCTTTCAAGCCTACACCAGTAGTGTTTTAGTGGGAGGTACACTCACAACGTGAGACCCCTCAATACATTCAGCGGTGACACGCTCCACAGACGATGATCAGTGATATCAATGAAAGGGTAACTAGATCCAAATCTGCTTCTCATGCTCATTTTACTGATTCTACATTCGTTGCTTCTTTTGAGCCCCATGATGCTGGATATACTTTATCTGATTTGAGTTGGGTCAATGTTATGCATGAAGACCTTGAAAATTTTGAGAGAAACCAAGTTGGATCCTTGTAGAGCCACCCCCTAATGTTCACACCATATATACAAAATGGGTTTTAAAAAATAAACAGGGGGAGGATGGGTCTGTAGTGATAAACAAGGCTAGACTAGTGGCTCAGGATTTCACTCAGGTAGAGGGGATAGATTTTAGAGAGACCTTTGCACTGGTAGCTAGACTAGAAGCCATTAGGATCCCCCTTATATTTGCGGCATCTCGAGGTTTCAAGTTATACCAAATGGATGACAAGAGTGCTTTTCTTAATGGTTTCATTTAGGAAGAGGTCTATGTTAGGCAACCCACAGGCTTTGAGCATCCCAAATACCCACATAGAGTTTTTACAAGCTTAGAAAGACTTTGTATGGACTTAAACAGTCACATAGAGCTTGGTATGACAACCTTAGGTCTTTCTTGCTAGAGCATGGTATGTGATGGGGTTAGCTGATAAAACTTTATTCACTCTCAGGCATGGCAATGATTTCTTACTTGTTCAGATATATGTGGATGATATTATTTTTTTGGCTCTTCTCATGCACTTGTGGCCAAGTTTGCAGAAACTATGAGCAATGAGTTCGAGATGTTAATGATGGGTGAGCTCAATTTCTTCATTGGCTACAAATCAAGCAATGCAAGCAAGGTACATTCTTTCACCAGACGAAGTACACCAAGGATTTACTGAAAAAGTTCGACATGAGTGATGCAAAACCCTTAGCAACATTGATGGCTACCTCAATCATGCTTGATACAGATGAATATGGTGAGGAGGTGGACCAGCGGGAGTACATGAGCATAATCGACTCTCTCCTATACTTGACAGTGACAAAACCTGACATCCACTTCGCTATTTGCTTGTGTGCTCGCTTCTAAGCTTCACCGAGGATGTCTTACCACCAAGCGGTGAAACACATTCTGAGGTACCTCAAGCATACTCTCGAGTATAGGCTTTAGTTTTCTGCTTCCTCTTCGCTTTCTCTTCGAGGTTTTTCGGATACGGATTTTGCTGGTTATAGAATTGACAGGAAAAGTACCTTTAGTACTTATCACTTCTTGGGTACTTTTCTTGTGTGTTGATCTTCTTGTAAATAGTCTAGCGTTGCGCAGTTTACTGCTGAAGCTAAATATGTAGCTGCTGCTAGCTGTTGCTCACAAATTTTATGGATGTTTGCTACTTTGAGGGATTTTGGGTTGAATTTCGTGAGTGTGCCATATTTGTGTGATAACACCAGTGCCATAAGCTTAGCCAATAATCCAGTTCAATACTCCAGAACTAAACACATAGATGTGAGATTCCACTTTCGAAGAGAACACAATGAGAAGGGAGACATTGAGTTGAGTTATATAGATACCTGACACCGGCTATCCGATATATTCACCAAGCCTCTAGATGCTATAAGATTTGCCTATTTGAGAGGAGAGCTTGGTATGTGCCATCCCTATGGTATTGTGTGAGGGTGAGTTATCCTTTGTACATACTCTATCTTAATTTTGTTGTATTTGTATTACATTTTCATTATGTAAGATAATCATAATAGTTGAGCTTTGACTTGTATGTCTTTAGCATTTTTAATTGCTAGACTTGAATTTAGACAAAGTTGAGTAGTTGTGTGGAGCAATATTTTAATCTTAGGCTCCTCTGGATGCTTTCACATGATACATTTCAAACAAGCTTGTTTTCCTTAAGATAAAATTTGGCAATTTTATGAATCATGTAGGCCACGAAATGCTACATTCTTGATCACCATATTTGTAATTGCTTAGCCTTAGTAAATGCTTGTGTTAAGGCTAGTTTGATGAATATCTTGCTCTAAGTCTTCTTAGTTCAAGAAAGTGGATTGGGGAACATTACACTATGTTTTCTGTTTTTGTTAAATGTTTAGCTCATGATAGAATCTTGGGGGAACATGCGTTCCTTATGTCGTAAATGCACTACTTAACTTGATCTTGTGACCATCTTGATAACTTGTGTGAATCAAATAAACATGAAAAATCAAGTATCTTGTGCTAAAATGTGATCCAATACGGTTGTCTTGAAGCCTCAAGGTGTTTACCGTACCTAGTCGCGTGACAATTTGCTTGGATAAGAGGCAACTAAGGATAAAATGAAATCCAAAGAAATGTGCCTAACTGTTTAATTTTTTTTAATCACTCGATCAATCTAAGTCTTGGTTTCATATTTGATCATTTGCAAAGCCTACTATCATGAACACTTTTTTGCCTTGTTTGAGGTTGAAATTGGCTAGTTCTTAATGCTTGTATTGCCTCAGCTCGAGCCGCGTATGTGGTGATCACTTTGAAAATAATTTGGCTATGTGAAATTAAATGCACCAACCTATTCTTTGGGTTTAGTTTGTTAAGCTTCATGTTCTTGTGTCACTGTCTCTTTTTAAGCCTCTATGCGATTGAGAGCTCTACGTTCTATCCTTTAGAGCCCTTTGACCTTTCTAGCTCTCGCAAATGTTTTGTGGTATACTTGTAAAAGCTTATTTAGGATTGTATGTTCATAATATTTTGTCCTTGATGTTTGTATTGCCAAAGGGGGAACATATGCACAAAGATGAGAATATGCATAAATATACTTCAAAGGAAGAGAAATGAGAATATTTACAACAAACCTCAAAGAAAAATAAAAAATGTGCATTCATCAAGGGCGGTCATTTGTTTTTGAGTTTTTCATGCTCTTTTGAGGTTTTGGCTGGTCTTTTGCCTCTCTTCTGACTTTTGCAATCTTTCTTATGCCAAGTGACATGGTTCTTGCTCTTTTTCAAGTTTTGGTCACTTGGACATGCTTTAATTCTTCAAACCCAAATCTTTGTGTTTTGAGGGTTGTCAATGCACTCATCAAAGGGGAGATTGAGAAACCAAGTTGAAATGTGCCTTGATTTGCATGTGATGAGTCATTGACAATGTTGGATTTGAAATAATTTTGGTTGGCATGAGCTTGTGTGTGTGATATCTTATTTATGGATAACTAAAGTTTGAATTGGAGCAAACTGTTTCAACGTCCAGAAAATTATGGCTCACTAGAACATTCGGTGTGTGGTTTTTTGACCATATCGAATAGTTCGGTGTTACGGTGATGTGAGCACCGGAGCATTTTCAGTGCTGAAGCAGAAATGAAAGGAAACATCGGATGGTTCGGTGATGGACTTTGAGAGCGCTGGGGTATTTTCTGCAGAGAGGAGATTTTTAGTGCCAAGTTTGATTATGTACACCGGATAGTCCAGTGCTGAGATTGTGAACACATAAGAATGCACCGAACCTTTTGTTGTAGAAAGGTTGCAGAAGGGTGGTTCGGTGGATTGGCATACACTGGATTATCCGGTTATGAACATGAGATCACCGGAAGCTTTCACCAGACCTTTTCTTGCAGAGAGCAAAATTTCCTGAAACGGATAGTGTTACAATCACTGGATGGTCCAGTGTTTAGGAGTAGAACACACCAGAACATCCGATGTTCACGTTTTCTGCAGGATGTGCTCTAAGTTGAAGTTTATGATTTTATGCTAACCTGGAGATGTTTTGAAGTGTGGAGAAATATGTTTGCTAGTTTCAAGGTGTGCAGGTGAGGGATGCAACTTGGTGGTCAACGGTGGGTGATGGGAGCTAAGCGTGTGCTTAGTGACAGATGATCAAGGAGGGCCGGACAGAGTCAAGGGTGATCCTAGCTGTACACATGAAGGTCAAGTAAAACATGAAACAGAGGATGAAGATAGTGTGTTGACAAAATCAAGTGAAAGGGATACCGATGCAAGTGACAAAGCGGCCTGAGGGATCGGGAGCGCGAGAGACTTGCCGACGGTTAAGATCGCAAGATAAAGGACACATGTCATCATCAGAGCGCTTGCTTCAGGTGGAAGCAAGTGGCGGCTAGTCACGCTTTGAGAAGCGTGCTAGGGTTTTACGGTTTGGCTATAAAACCGTGTGAGGACTGGAGGAGTATGTGATACTATCACGAAGCTTGCGTCAAGGCAAAGCTAAGTCGTAAAGACGCCGCGAGTGTCTGATGAATGGATTAGAAAATGGACTAAAATACCCTCGGTGGTAGGTAAAAGTGTACTATGAAAGAAGGGTATTTTGGGAAAAACTAGGAAACTTGGAGGTCAAATTTTCTAGTCATATAAATAGAGGGGTAGGGCTATAGGAAAGAAGGAACCAGCCATTTGAGCCCCTTGTACTACCCATATGAGAGCATTGTGCTAGGGTTTTAGAGGAAAGGAAGATGAGTGATTAGCCTATGTAATAGATGAGAGTTTTAAGAAGAAAAGTTTTATAATCTATCTAAAATAGGGATGATCTCTTTGAGTAATGAAGTTTATTTTGTTTCATATCCTTGAATTCTCCTCTTTCTAGTTTCCCTCTCTTGGTTTCCTTGCCTTGTGTGTGAGTTTTTATTCTTCGGTGTTGATTTTTATTTTTCTCTTTGAGCTAAAATTTTAACACATTGGAAGGTTGTTTTTCTTGATGCTAAAGGCATAAAATTCATATACACATGCATATATGATAGGGTCTTAAATTCCCTTGTATTTAGACCATCATCTTGTAGATCTTTTTCACTCGGTGTTCATCTCTTGTTCCTTGAGTGATCTTTTCTCAAGATTCAACCTTTGTGTGGGGATAAGTAATGGATTGATTTGTTGTGGAACCTAATATTCGATTCCAACTATGAGACCCATCTTTTGTTGAATCTTCTAGTTTGGTTTTTGATTTTTCTTTGGAGTTTTTGGAATTTCTGGGTAGAGGTGCGTTGGGTGTTCGAATAGGAGAAGATCATCAATTTCATAAAAAAATTGTTAAGACGCCTATTCACCCCCTCTAGTCGTTATTTTTAATCCTACACACACCAAGGTTGGTGGAACAATATGAATTCATGAAGCTTGTTGGGTTGGTGAATCCTATGATCAAGATGCCATCCCACTCAGACTGATAGGGAAGAGTTGGGATTTGTTTAAGCAAGAAAAGTCCAAGCTAAAGAAGTTAACAGATTTAGGGCCTGTTTGTTTCGGCTAGAGATTCTGAAAAGCAGCTTATATAAGTTGGATTGTGAAAAGCTGGATTGTAAAAAGCTGGATTGTGAAAAGCTTTTAGATTGTAGATTCTAAAAAAATTTGATGGACAATTTAGTAAAATGGACTTTCATAATCTATCAAAAGCTGAGAAAAATCAGCTTCTCAGATTTCCACAATCCAACCAGTAGATTTTAAAAAGCTATAATCAAAAGTTGTCTGTTTGTTTCAGCTTCGGATTGTAAAAGCTGAAACAAACAGGCCCTTACGCTGTCGGGTTTGCTTCAGTGCATATATGTGGCACTACAATCCACTTTTGGCCTTCTTGTGCTTGACTGTTCACTACATTGATCACGAATGGGTGAAGCAGCAAAAAAATCTTCAGATTTTGTCCCGTGGATCCCCCTTGCAGTGCAGAAGAATTGAGTGGTATCATATTGCGAGATATTGGAGAATGGGGTCTTGATGGCTAGGTTTTCAGCATTATACTGGATGATGCATTCATTGATGATTCAGTGGCTTCGAATGTCAAAACTAGTCTTCAGAGAAGGTATAAAGTTGCTGCAAATCAGAGCTTGTTTGTGGTACGTTATGCAACTCATTTACTTGATCAAGTTATTCAGGTGGGGCTGGATGAACTTGACAAAATCATGGAGCAGTCCACAAAGTATTCCAGGTATAAAATGGGTCCCACGTCTTCAGTAGCACATAATCCCAACTGCAGATATGCACCATCAATGGAAGACTGGAGAAAAGCACAGAATATTTGTGACATCTTGGAAGATTTTCACAAATACAAGGACTTCATGCACAACTTTCCTAGTCCAGTTGGTTTGTTTGATAAGGTGTGGAATGTGAAGAAAGAGGTGCATCGCAAAGCTGATATGTACAAGCAACCTTATTACCTTTACAAAGAGCAGGAAGCACTTTCCATCATGCGGTGGAAGATGCAAAATAAATTCAAGGAACACTGGAAATTCTGTTTCTTGCATTTCTGTATGCTATAGGGCCATGGACCCTGAATACCGTCTGGAACACATCAAGTCACACATACATCATTTTAATATGGGAACTCATTATAGTTTGGATAGTGACATAGATGATTATATTCACGAAGTGCACGATACATTTGTTAGCCTCTACAATGAATATTCAAATTAGGTGGAAGACCCAAACTGCACTTCCGGGTCTAAAACTAGCAACGAAAACGTTGTGGATGGAGATACACTGGTTGACTATTATCTGCATTTTGAATGCCCATATGGTAAGCGACCACTGACTGAAGTTGATCAGTACTTGCAAGAACCACGACTCACAACATGTGACACCCGTTTCTCTCCCTCTCTCCGTTCTCTCTCTGACACGTGGGCCCGCCATCATCCTCAATCTCCGCCCCCGCTCCCCTCTCGCCCACTCGGTCGAAACCGCCACCACGACCTCCCCCGACTCTGCAACCGCTCCTCTCTATCTATAAAATCCAAATCGAACCCCTGGCCAAACATCCTTTTACCTCACCGCATCAGAACCCTCAAATCCCGCCGGATTTCATCCACCCACAAGCTTCTGAGCCGTCGTCGAACTCCGCCGAGCACCCCCACCGTCACCGAGCCTCTCCGCGCAACCCCGACGCCATTCGAGCCTATGCCCACATTCCCCGCCCACACCTCATCATCTCCCGCCGTTTCCCGTTGAAGCTCGACCACCGCACAAAGCTTTAGCCGCCGTCGAAGTCGTGCCGTTGAAGTTCGCCGTCGCCAGGCCGCTCCGCTGTGCTTCGATGCCGAAGTGCCCATCAAACGGACTCCCCTACGCCCGAAGATTGTCTTCCGCCACTCGTCGGAGTTCCCCGATTATCACAGCATCGTCGCCATCCTTCTCCGGTCGTCCGCCATCGTCCCGACCTTGTCGTCGTCAACGTCCCATGCCGGATCCAAGGTAGCCCTCCCCACCGTCCGAACGTAGATGAACGGCCACAATTAGATCCAGCCATACCCCTTTGTGAGCCACTAGGAATCCGCCATGTGTCACATAATCCCAATCAGCACTCATAGTCCACGTTAGTGCCACATGCCTTCCACATGTCGGTCCACGTCATGCTGATGTCATAATTAGGTTTTCTAAATTAAAATCAATCTGTTTATTCTTTTAAATAGGTAATTTTGCAATTAGGTCCTTAGACTTTTCGAGTTTCACAAAAAAGGCCCTTTCAGCCCCTATTAATTTACTTTTAGCCCCTTGTACTTTAATTTATTTGCAAATAAGTCCCTAAAACTTTCTATTTCTATAATTTAGCCCTTGTTCTTTTACAAAAAAGCCCCTAAAGCTTCTAGCCCTCATAATTTTTCCATTATAGCTCCGTTTTAGACAATTCTTGTGCTCACACGATCATTGTAACGAGTACTTTCCATTAGTAAGCTTTTATATAGTGTTTTCCTACTGTTTGGTAGGCTATTCTTAGTGTTTTCTTTGTGTTGTTTGTCGGTAGTTCCCGTGATTAGTCGATAACATTCCGGAACATTTCGAGGGACTTCAAGATCAAGATTTTGAAGATCACTGAGCAACATCCTAGCAAGTGTCCTTGATCACATTGATCCTATTGTAGGAAGTGTGTCTTTTACTTTCTAATTGCATGCTTTGTCAATATGAATCCCATGTTTAGGGTTTATTAGTACTTTCCACGATGTTCCTTGTCGCCTATGTTGTAGTTGGGTGTCAAGGGTAGAAATGCTTGGTTGTGTTGTCAAGTCGGGTGGGATAAATGTTACTTTAATTAATGGTCTATGCAACATGAACCGGTTTGGGTAATCTTTTATAGCAACATGGAATATAGGGATCTAGGCAGTTTGGTTTGGTTGGTATGGCTGTTGTGTGCGCATTGGGTGATGTGCGAGTACCCGCTTGAGATCCTAAGGACCAATTCATGGACATGTAACCCGGCATAACAGCGTAACCATGATGCCTATATGGTACAGCCTGGCTAAATAATTAGCCACCCCTCCGGTTCTGTGAGCACCATTGGACAGTTGAGTGGCACAAGAGGGGGTTTATGCAGTGATAGAATCATTGTTAGCGGTGAAACCTCAGTGGGTGCTTGCAGTTCGGCAAGAGCTTTGTAACAGCCTTATAGTGATCTCTTGGCGCACACCTTGGAAGTGTGTAAGGTACCGACCGGTACCGGCAAAAGAGTTGTTCACGACTCGTGGGTAAAGTGTGCAGACTCTACAGAGTATAAAACTGATCGATCAATCGTGCTCACAGTCAAGAACGGGCTTGGACTTCTTCCTGATTAGTGGGGATCTTGAATGGTTGGTTTTGGGTAGTCGGGTGGTGGTACCCCGATGAGTTGATAGCAAGATATGGAATATCTGGTGAGTCTGGTAGTCATATTTGAAGAGTTTACCTGGGACACCATTAAGTAAAACTGAAGATGAACCTGAACTCATAATGCATTATATCGACGATTGGTAAATCGCTGATCTAATGAACTTATTGAAGAATAAGGGGATGCTTTGAGTAAACGAATCATAAGGGAAACACATAGGTTTTTTTTATACAGGTTCAGGCCTCTCTGAGGATAATAACCCTATGTCATGTTTGTCTTGTATTGATCTGAGCCTGTTACAAGGAGATGTGGCTAGCCTAGATGGATCTATACCTAGTCGATGACTTCTTTCTTGGCTTCTGTTGGCTTATATGGGCTTGTGGAACTCTTATTGCTCAAGATGACTTGTTCTATCCCCTCCTTCCTCCGCAGGGCCCCTCGGTTCCTTATATATATGGGGGTGGTGTTTGTCCTCTGGACTCTTCCTTCCTATTCTTGGAGATAGACCTTCTACTTTACAGAATACCTGCGAGTAGTTTCCTTTCTTTCAGGGATCCCCCTTTTAGAGACAAAGATATGTTAAGAGGATTACGGGACACTCTAGGGCAATCAAATATGGTAACTAACCATTATTCATCACCAAGCCCCCCATCAGTGCGTGAAATGAGGCTTCGACGGTTCAAGCATATAGCCAACAAAGATAAGCTTTCTGTCCAACCATATCATCAAGTAAATTCGGACTTCCGAATAGGATAAAACATCTAATAGGGTTTCCTGGGGTTTTAAGATCACCTACTCAGGATTTCGAATGTCTCCGAGTTCTCAAGAGAGTTCTTAAGAAGGTATTTCGTCCAGGTAGATTTTCTAATTGGCCCAAAGAAATTATCCCGACCTTACCAAGTACAAAGAAGATGAGGCTCGTCGATAGCTAGGCTCGGAAGTTGAATCGTGGCAGCAGAAAATTTGCATGGTTGTGAAAAAGATTCTCTGTCATGAATGTGAAGGGATCATTTCTCCATCCTTTCAACTGCTCCCATGCCCTGGAAAAACTCAATGGGTAAACGACTGCACTAGAGTCTGCCCCTTTGTCCACGTCGGTCAGTTGAAAAGATGTAGCGTTGATGACCAAGCATCACTTGGGTGCTCGTGACTCATAGCACAACTGCATCCGGAGTTAAAGCTTGGTATGTGAGGTGTTTCACTTCCTGACCTGTCGGTCTATCTAAACCTTTGAGCGCCGGATGTCAGCTGCACCACACTTGAGTTCGATCATGGATTCTCCTCCTTCTTCTAAGTACATGCCCTCTTCTCCTGACTACTCACCTTCTTCCCCCAAGTACACCCCCTCACTCCTCCATTGTCTCCCGCATAGTCTGGTTCAGTGGTGGAGGTCATCGACGTCTCCTCAAACGAGGAGGTTGAAGAAAAGGATGCGATTCATGGTGTCCCTATTAAAGATGGCAAGCCCCAGCACCTCAGGTCCAAGATTAGGTGAACTAGGATCTTTTGGAGGCGGAAATAGAGGAGGAGGAAGCGGCCGCTGAGGGTCTCTACGTCCTTATACAAGAGTCTTGCCATCGCTTCACACTAAGTCGGAGGGTCAACAAGTATGAGCCACCAAGGCTCACGGTGCTAAGGTACCAGTGTACCACTTGGTACAATGTAGGATCACTCCTTAATCCCCTCTCTAGGCAGCAACACCTAGACACAACTCTCTCTAGGCTTATTAGCACAAATCACTCCCTAATCTTGTGCTTAATTGCCTTAGATGATCACTTTTAACACTTTGGTGGCTTGGATGTCTTCTTAAGTGTATATGAGCTTCTCTAAACTCCAACAAACTCAAATGGCTGAGTGGAGGGGGGTATTTATAACTTCAACCCCGCGAACTAGTCATTGCTCCAACGTCTCAAACAAAGTGTGAACACCGAATGATCCGGCATCAACAGCAGTGCAAAAATCAGAACATCCGGCGTGTACATCAGCAAAAACTAGCTATTGGAACCCATTTAGACTCATTTTTTCCTTAACACCGAATGTTCCAACGTGTAGCTTCTCTAAACACCGGATCATCTAGTGTGTGGTCCACCCTTGCAGCCTACTGATGCCAGCTGTCACTAGCCATTAATCCTCTGGCAATTCCTCTGATGCCATCTCCAGACTATTCGGCGTGTGTAATTCCATCTCTATTGAACCAAAGGAAAACCTTCTAGAAAATGCTCCGACGAAGCCTCTGGTGTGCACAACTTCATGCGCCAGACCATCCGACATGTGGAACACTTGAACTCCTTCTTCTGGAATGCTCCGGCGTGCACAACTTCATATCACCAGACCATCTGGCATGTACAAAACACCTGGGACAACACTCCAGCGTGTACAATTGCCTCTACGCCGGACCATCTAGCATGTACATTTTTCTTTGAACTTTTCCAATTCAATCAATCTTTGTCCCGACTGCGGTGGCTTCTTCATATATTGCATCTATGAGACCTACTAAGGCCTATACTTCGCGGTCATCCACGAAACTTCGCTTTTGAGCTGAGCCACGAGCTCTCATGCGACTCCCTTTGGGGCATCAATCCCTGACGAGCCCCTAAGCTAGTCATAGGTCTTGTGGACCTCCACTCCTTCGGCTGCATTTTCTGATGATTTCACATATGACTTTGAGAGTTTCTCTATGAAAATCCTAGGTTGTCTTGGAGACCATGAGGATACCGTGCGGGGAAGACTATCGGCGTGGCAATTATCCTTCCTTGGGATATACTTGACCTTGAGTCTGATGAATTTCTTTTTCAGTTTCCTCACCTCTGTGAGGTAGTCTGTTATGGTCTTATCCGAGGATTGGTACTCCTTGCTAACTTGCTTCACAACTAATTGTAAATACCCTTTCACAAGCAAGTGGTAGATGCCAAGAACATAAGCTACTTGGAGTCCAGTGAGCAGACCCTCATATTCGGCTACATTATTTGTAGCTGGAGAATCGATCTGCATGGCATATTGCAAGCTTTCTCCTATCGGACAGATCAATATAATCTCAGCCCCACGCCTTGAAGCATGAGTGATCCATCAAAGAATAAAGTCCATACATCCGATAGATTGATGCAATCATCTTGGGGTTGATCTGGTTCTGCCTATTCGACCACGAAGTTAGCAAGTGCTTATGACTTGATTCCTGTTCGAGGCAGAAAATGGATATCTAATTCTCTGAGTTCAACTGATCACTTGGCAATTCAACCGATTGCATCTCTGTTGTGTAGGATCTCACCTAATAGGAATATTGATGGTATGGTGATCTTGTGAGCCTGGAAGTAATGTCATAACTTATGAGAAGCCATTAATACCGCATATAACAATTTCTGTATTTGTGGATAGCATTCTTTAGGACCGTGGAGTACTTCACTAATGTAGTACACCAGTCGTAGCTCTTCTCTCATTTGTCTTGCACTTTCCATTCCTCCACCAATACCCCACTTACAGCTTGTGGTTCGGTCGCAATGTATAAGAGTAAATCTTCATTAGGGTTGGGAGCGACTAGCACAGGAGGGAAGAAAGATACCTCTTTAAATTGTTGAATGCCTCATCTGCTTCTTTTGACCACTCAAACTTATCATGTTGTCTTAACAACTTGAAGAAGGGAAGTCCTCAATCTCCAAGCCAAGAAATAAACCAACTAAGGGCTGCCATGCATCTGGTTAGTCTTTGAAGTTCTTGCACCAACTTGGGGGGTTGCATCTCTTCCATAGCTTTGATCTTTTCGGGATTGACTTCTATTCCCCAGTAAGACACTAGATATCCGAGAAATTTCCCCGCATCAACTCCAAACGCGCACTTCTTTGGGTTTAGCATGATCTGATTCTTGCACATGTTGTTGAATGTTTGTTGTAGGTCAGAAATGAGATATTCCATCTTTTTTATATTGTTGACGAGATCATCGATGTAGGCCTCTATGTTCCAACTGATCTGATCATGGAATGTTATCTGCATTCCTCGTTGGTATGTGGCACCAGCATTCTCTAATCCAAAAGGCATTTTAATATAGCAGTAGACCCCAAAAGGGGTAATAAAATAGGTTTTCTCCTCATCTTCTAGATTCATACTAATATGGTGATAACCAGAATAGGCATCAAGAAGGCTTAGATAGTTACAGCCAGAGGTGGAATCAACTATCTGATCTATTCGTGGTAGAGAAAAAAGCATCCTTAGGGTAGGCTTTGTTGATGTCCGTGAAGGCGACACACATTCGCCATTTTCCGTTTGATTTTTTGACCATAACAGGGTTTGCGAGCCACTTGGGGCGATCAACTTCTCGAATAAAGCTTGCCTTGATGAGCCTTTCAATTTCCTCTTTAATAGCTTCTTTCCAATTGGGTGCAAACCGTTACAGACTTCTGTCTAACTGGCTTTGCGTCAGGAGGGATAGCTAATTTATACTTAATCACTTCCCTAGGTATCTAGGCATGTCTGACGGTTGCCAAGCGAACATGTCGGTGTTTGCTCGGTGGAAAGTGATGAGCATGAGTTCCTATTTGGGATCCAGTTTAGAACCGATCCGGACGGTCTTGGATGGCTCCGTTGGATCCAAAGGAACTTATTTGACTTCACCGTGAGACTTCACAACGACCTTTTACCTCGAGTTTTTTGTCTCCTTATCAGATTGATGTTGCGTGGCCATATCTAAACTTCATTTGTCACAGTGTAAGCCTATTTTTGTGCAACCCCATATGGTGATTACTCCCTCAGGTCTTGGGATCTTCACACACTGATAATTGTAGTGCGTGGCTGCCATGAATTTGGCAATAGTAGGTCTTCCTAATATAGCATTGTATGCCATATCGAAATCAATGACATCAAATAGGATTTTTCTGTTCAAAAATTGTCAGGCTTCCCGATAAGGACTTCTTGGGCCACTATCTTATACTGCTGCTTGGAGTCATAGGATGCAGAACCACTGAACATGTGGTCGATCGTCCTCTCTCTTGGCTGGAAAGACATCATGTCCGTGTCATCCCCGCTACCATCTGAGTCGGAGTCTCGGCTTTGGGTCATGACTTGGACCTTCTTTTCCTTGACTGCTTATATGACTTTCGTCTTGACCAACTTTTTCCAGAGGCGACATTCATGGATGTTGTGGTTGTCGGTTTGGTGGAAGTCACACCATGGCTTCCCATCATGTTTGTCAAAACCTGGTGGAGAGCTTCTACTCTGAGAAGGACCGGAGTGCTGGCCGTGACGAACATCATGCAAATATGCAAAAACTTCATCAAAATTAGCTTTCTTGCCCTTACCTCCCTTGGTGTTCTTCTTACGCTTGTTTTGGACCTTATCGCCGCCAAGCCTGGGTTGAAGACTCTTGATGCCCTAAGTCTTTTCTTTGACGTAAAGGAATACATTCTTGGCCCTGGTAGACTTATCGACAATCTTCATAAGGTCCTTAACCATCTCGGGCTCCTTTCACGCAATATCTTCAATGCAATGCTGACTCTTAACCCCTTGAGTGAATGCCTCGATAACGTAGTGGTCACTAATCTTGGGGATAGTATTTCAGGTGTTGCTAAAGCGTTAGGCGAACACGCGCAAGTTCTCATTTGTCATTTGCTCACGGCGGTAGAGATTGTTTTTTTGTACCGGTCCAAATGTACGTACCTTAGAACTTAGCTTAGAATACATCGTAGAGTTGCTCCCATGAGTAGATTATTCCCGATGATAGATTGGTCAACCAAGTTCTGGTTGTCCCTTCAAGGGTCGTGGAGAGGTAATTTGCCATTACCTTCTTATTCCCATCGGCTGCTTGGATAGTCGTGGTATAGATCTGAAGAAACTCAACAGGATTTGTGTTTCCATTGTATTTCTCGATCATCCCAAGGTGGAACCTTGCTGGCCAATTTACGTTCTATAGATTTGGAGAGAATGCCAGACATCCGTTAATGGTGCCTTGCTTGATTCCGGCACCCTTGGGAGACTTTTCCACAGCAATCAGAGATTGGTCTTGATTTGATCAATGTTAGGAGATTTCCCGATTAGATCTATGGGGGGTAGAAGAAACTTCTTTAGAAGCCCCCGAGCGTCTTCGATGGTTGTCGATGAACTGACTCAAGTCGCTGGTCATATGACCTTTGACTGGTGAGGTACGATGGTGTTTGTTTGCTCGATTGTCGTCCTGGGAAGCCCTGTTCCTAGGGTTACACCTCTCTGGGTCAGATACATCTCATGACGGAGGATTGCTTGGTTAGTCCTGGTTAGCACTATTTCCAGCCAGGGCTAAATGAGAGTTCTTGGCCTGGAACATGATCTCCTTTGTCAAGTTGACCACTGAGTTTACCCAATCCTTACCGGCTAGGGTAGCCAAATCTATGGTCAGAAGGTGCATGAGGGCCTCTCGTAGGAGGATCCTCTTTGCTATCACCGACTTAAAACAGTTAGCCCCCTGTTGATGATCAGGAGACTGTATGACTGGGGCCCCGATAAGGGCCGGAGGTGTTGTGTCCACGTGATGCTGACCATTGCCTGTCGCTGGGGCTGGAGGACCCCGAATGTTTGCAAGTTCATCGTCATGATGAGCTAGATTATCACCCCCGTTTTCGATGGCAAAAACTTCTCAGGGGAAACCTGCGCTGGAAGAGATGTCTAGATCCATCTTGGATTCTTCATCGGATTGCACCAGATTGGAATCTTGATAATTCATGTTGTCAGAAAATGCGGGGATTGATCTCGACTTACTATGAATCGGACATCCACAGTTGTCTTGGCAACCGAGTGGTTTGAACTTGATACCATAATCTTTGGTGCATTAATCCATAAATCTACTTACCTTGTCGCTTGAATCATCGCCGAAATCTACCTGATCAATCATCGGCTTGTCAATAAGAGAGGTAAAGTTGTCGTAGAACTCCTTATCCAAAAAAACCAGTTTTCAGCAAAGCTTTAGGCAATGTCGATGGTATGTCGTGTGTAGACTCTTCAATGACTTTTGTCATGATCCTCATGGACGGTGCTAGCTATCGATGAATGGTAAATCACCGATCTAACAAACTTGTTGAAGAATATGGGGACGCTTTGAGTAAATGAATCACAAGGGAAACACACATGGGTTTTTTTATACAAGTTCGGACCTTCCTGAGGATAATAACCCTACGTCATGATTGTCTTGTATTGATCCGAACATGTTACAAGGGGGTGTGGCTAGCATAGATTGATCAATACCTAGTTAGTGACTTCTTCCTTGGCTTCTGTTTTCTTGTATGGGCTTGTGGAACTCGTATCGCTCGAGACGACATGTTCTCTCCCCTCCTTCCTCCGCAGGGCCCCTTGATTATGTATATATATATATGGGTGTCGTATGTCACCTGGACTCTTCCTTCCTACTCTTAGAGATAAACCTTCTCGGTTATGAGACGCCTGCGAGTAGTTTTCTTTCTTCCAGGGATCCCTCTCTAAGAGATAAAGATATGCTCCGAGGATTACGGGACACCCTGGGGCACCCGAATATGGTAACCAACCATTACTCATCATCACATTCCATCCAACTGATCCATTTATGAGGGAACCCCAACTTCTGCAACATCAGAAAAATAGAATTGTGTTCCACAGTGTCAAAAGCCTTCTCAAAATCTAATTTTAGAATAATCAACTCCTTTTTAGACCGGTTACACTGATGCAGACAGTCATAAGCCCAGGCTAAACAATCTTGGATGGTTATGTTTTTGATAAAACCATATTGATTTTTATGGATGATGAGGATGATAACCTTCTGTAATCTATTAGCCAGCAACTTAGTGATTAGTTTCAAACCAATATTAAGCAAAGAGATGAGTCTAAAATCTGTGGCAGAAACTGGGTTATTGTTCTTTGGAATCAAAGTGATGAATGAATTATTTATAGCTTGAAGATAGTTCCATTGTACAAATCAATACATAGGCAATAGAAGTTATTTTTTATGATCATCCAACATTTTTTGAAGAAGTACCCATTAAATCTATCTAACCCAGAGGATTTGTCTGAAGGCATGTCATTGACCACTCTACCTATTTCATCTTTGGAGAAAGGATCAGAGAGGTTTTCAAGAAAATCAACTCTATGGACCAACTTATCCAAGTTGAACAACATATGTAAGTTAGCAGAGGAGCTCATTCTACCTTTAAAATCATTATAGAGAATTACAACTTTTTCATTGTGATGACTTACCAATCTGCCATCTTGAGCTTCAAGAAAGGTGATTGTATTTCTTCTAAACCTCTCCATTGCTACAGCATGAAAGAATTCGGTGCTTTCATCTCCAAATTTAATCAATCATATCATGGATATTTTCCTCCAGTATTCCTTCTTATTATGTAGAAGCCTAAGGATATGATTCCAAAGGATTTTTCTGAAATTACTCTCTTCGATAAACAGGCATCTCCTTCAATTTTTTCTAGAACTTGCAACACTTGGTTGCAATCTCTGATCAAATTGTTTAAGTGGGAGAGACCTTTGCACCACCTTCTTAAAATCCTCCTAAGAAGCTTCATCTTGGTAGAAATGATTTTTGGACTAGAAGATTCTCTAACATGAGAATTCCAAGCAGCCTAAACCAGTTCTATAAACCCAGGTTGATCAACTCAAAAAATTTCAAATTTTCAAATCTGAGCCTTGGGAATGTTAATGAAAGGACAATGATGTCGCTTAGTGGGGGTGAATAGGTGTTTTAACAAAACTTCACCCATTTTACTGTTTAGACTAAACTTACAGCGGAAATAAACTAACGGATTTCTCACAAGTAAAAAACCTAAATATATTAGGCTCAACTAGTGTACAAGCTCTGGTACTATTCATTGGAAGTTTCGATTTTACTATTCATCGAAAGTTCTAATTTCCCAAATCGGAAGTTTAGATTCAAAATGACATGTTTTAGAATCATGAAATTAACTCAATGCACATACAAATAAGCATACAATTATGGATATTAAAGTAATGAACAAGAGTAAGGAAATGCGGAGACAAATGATTTGTTATCGGAGTTCGAATATCCAAGATATCCTACGTTTCTGTTGAGGAAGTTCGGTCACACTTGAACTGGGTCTCTTTCAACCCTTTTCTTTAGGAGGCTACACATATGCACTCCTCCCTTTCAGTATGGCCAACTCTTCCTCCACTTTGGAGATGGTGAGTTCCGCAACCACTTCCGGGCCTCCTTGCAATCTTCACTGGAGGAGATTGCCGGCAATCCACCACCGAGCCATCTTGGAGACGGTATTCTCCAAGAGTAACAAACTCCCAATCTCATGCATAAATAACGCTGAGTGTTCAACACACGCAACTAATGCGACAACCGTTGGCTACCAAAGCACCACACCCTTCACACCTCTCTCCCTCTATTCCCTAAGCCACAAAGGCTTGATTCTAACCAAATCTTGATAGAGAGGGAAGAGGAGTACTCAAAGGTGGAACATCAAATTCAAACACCTCACACAAGCAGCACGAAGATAGCCAAGCAACCAGCCCCACTCAAGGAGGCCAGGGGGTATAAATATCCTACTCTGAAAAACTAGCCGTTGGACTCAAACTGAACATATTGGAACTTCCGATCCCCCGATCAAAACTTCCGATCCCATGAATCCCAACTGTCAAATCCAGGTGAAACTCACTCCCTGATCTGGTAAAAACCACACATTGGAACTTTCGATCCCCAGATTGGAACTTCCAATTAAAAGATAATTCCAAACCCGAGAGTACTAGATTTCTTAAACATCGGAATGTCCGACTAACATCGAAACTTCCGATTTTGGGAATCGAAACTTCCGATATCAGCACAGTTGACCATCTCAAAATGGCGATAACTTTTGATCCTGAAATCCGATTTTGGCGATTTTAGACTCTACAGAAAGCTTATTCAGAGGGCTACATATCCCTACTGAATTCATAATCTCAAATATATTGGATCAAATCTAAGAACACTCCAAAGACCAATTCAAACACTTTCTCCAATTTTCCAAAGCTTAATCCCCTAAGATAAAACTAGGAACCACATGGAACATGCTAAACACCAGTAAGGCTTGACTACAACCACTTTTTGCCACTAAATCCAACAACACAAAGGGTTAGGTCTAAAACACCTTTTAGATACCCTAGACTTCTAAAGCGATCTCTCAACACAAACTCATCCCGCACTAAGCACATGATTTGAGCACTCGATACAACAATCGAGCAACGCTTTCGGCAGTCCCTCTTGACAGTACAGCTATCGATCCTATAACCCGGTTGAAGGTGCATCTAGCCTCTAAGTGTGGTTTTGGTAATTAATGATAATACCTATGGACTAACAATTGTGTTGAGAATTGTTAGTAAGTTATTTCCATAGGTGATTCATGGAGGATTGAGCATGGATTCATTGAGGAATGTCATGTGATCAAGAGAAATACATCAAGATGAATGAGCTCTAGGTAATGCTCGGGTAAGTTGTGATAATACATATGGACTAACAATTATATTGAGAATTGTTTGTAGGATATTTCATAGGAGATTCATAAGTGATAAAGCATGGATTCATTGAGGAATTCCATGAGATCAAAATATATGCATCGAGGTCATTGAGCTCTAAGTGATGCTCATGTGAAGAAGAAGAAGCTAGAGAGGAGAGACCTCGGAGTTTGAGGATGGTCTTAAGAATATTGACAATAAGTGTGAAGACCAAAGTTGCTTGTGGCGATCAAGTAACCAAAGGTATGAAATTACCAATTGAGTTTTATGGACTAACCCATGTGCTATGTGATTGAGAGTAAGTTGGAGTTAGGTTCCATATGAAGGAAAATATTGAATTGAGATATTCAATGTGCCGAGTTGAAAGAGCAAGATCAAGACAATCTTAGTGGACAACTTGTGTGCTTGATGCTTGCGGTTCATACCTCGGTGGTGAATCGGATGAAGATGATGTGAAAAGAAAAGTCTTCCATGCTTGGTGTATAGAAAGCAATCAAATGAACTTCATCAAGCTTCTGGCAGATCAAGATATGATCGAGATAGGAAGTGAGGATGGACATCGTCATCAAGCTCAAGTGAAGAGTTGATGACAATCCTACAGAAAACATCGGGACTTGGACGATGTGTTCTTCAAGTCCAACGGGATGGCTAGCTCAAGGCAAAGGTATAAAATGTAGGGTATTTTCTTTTACCGGTCAATGGTGATTAGAGAAGAGGAATGACCGGATTGATAGGATAAATGTCGTACTATTAAGAGGGGTCTTGACGATTGCTTGAGTTTTACCATGTGTTGATAAGCTCAATCTTGCATATGCATACTCTCTTTGTTAGGATGCTATAGTTTGCAAATGAGTTTTGCAAATAGCTCAAGTTCATGTTCCTACTCTGTGTGGCATGTCACTATGTTTGCAAAGGTGGTTTGCAAGTTGACATAGTGAATGCATTAACCCTTGGTCGCATGGAACCTTTAGGTTGCAAATTTGTTTTGCAAAAGTTTAAGGTTCATGTAGTTTTCATTGTGGTGGATCTGTGGACTTTGTTTTAGGTTTGATCTAATTGGTTTGAGGTCAAACAATCAGTTGGGATGTGTAGCCCTCTGAATAAGATTTCTGTAGAGTCCAAGATCACCTAAATCGGACATCGAGTTAGAAAGTTATCGCCGTTTCTCTGAGTGTCAGTTGTGCTGGTCAGGGAGTGACGGTCTGACCGCCAAGAACTCCGGTTTGACCGCCAGGGTGATGGTCTGACCACCGAGGTAGGCAGTCAGACTCCTGGAACTTGCAGAGAAGTTTCATCTCTCTGGAACGGGTGGTGGTCTAGCCACTAAGGTGGTCGGTCTAACCGCCAGGTGTTACCGGTTTGACCGCCAGAGAACAGAGAGTTTTGGACCTCTATTCAAGGATCGTGGTCTGACTGCCAAGAGGACCAGTCTGACCGCCAGAGGCCTAAAAAGTCAGTAACAACTAGTTTTAGAGACGTTTGTCTAGTGGCGGTCTGACCGCTAGTTGTACTACCATCTGACTGCCAGATGTGCAGAGAAGTCAGCCTTTGGGCAACGGCTATATTTCGGGTTGTAGCCTATATATACCTCATGTCCAGCAGCTTGTAGGGTAGCTGCTGCCCCCATTGAGCATACTTGAGCTAAGTAAAGTCCTCTCCACACATTTGTGTATGTGTTGCACAAAGAGAGGGTTGTGAGGCAAGAATCAAGTGCATTTGCATTAGTGATTGAGCTTTAGGCACTTTGTGGGAATTGAGTTCGTCTTGGCTTTTTACTCTCGGAGGTTATCGCCTCATAGACGGCTTGGAGGTAGTTGCGCCGTTGAGCCCTTCAAAGAAGCTTATGAAGGAGCCACGATGGTGATTGTGAGAGGCTTTGAGCATGCCTTGCCGGAGAGGCAAAGTGCTACTCTAGTATAATCGAGGTAGTGAGTGGTTCATTGGATTAATTGGCTCAAAATCAAGTTACTCGTGGTGAGCCTCTTCTCGTGGTGAGAATTGCATACTTGATAGAGGAGCGGTTAAAGACTTGAACACATCTCAACGTGGATTAGGGGTGATCGGCAAATCACCAATACCACGGAATAAACTTCGAGTGTCATCTCTCGTGTTATTTATTTCTATGTTGTGATATTTACTTTCATGCAATTTACCTTGTGCAATTTATATTCCTAGAATCATAATTACTTACATGTCACCCTAGGTTACAAATCTTGATAACGATGTAGAATTGGTCACTTTGTTGAGATATAGAGTTTGGGGGTTTTATATGTGTTGTAACCGATCGTTCTAATTCCGCATCTTTATCGATTAAATTGATATATAGTTTTTAGAACCGCATATGTATTGTAACCGATCGTTTTAATTTTGTATCTTTATCGGTTAAATTGATAGATAGTTTTGAGAACCGCCTATTCACCCCCCCCCCCTCTAGTCGGTCTGCTCGATCCTACAAGTGGTATCAGAGCTTGGTCTTGCTGTCTAGTGGACTCCGTCCCGAGAGAAAAGGATGATTACTAATTGTATTGAATACTCCAATGAGATACCTTTATTTGATGGCACAAATTATGCTCATTGGAGAACACGCATAATTTCTTATTTCACAGCCATGAGTCCGAAAATATGGCGAATCGTAAATATGGGCTTTTCTCATGCTTTGGATGACCATGCTCCAACAAAAGGGCAAGAGAAATGCCTACATCTCGATGCTATAGCTACTAATGCTTTATTTAGTGCTTTGAGTGTAGATGTGTTCTATGAGATATGCAATTTAAAGAGTGCTCATAACATGTGGACCAAATTGCAAGAAAAATATGAAGATTCCAACATGATAAATGATAATTGCATTGATGAGTTGGTGATTATAGATTATTGTTCTATCTCATGCTCTCATGATGAGGAGGATTATTCGCCCTCAAGTGCTTATGTTGATGAATCTACAACTCCATCTACATCACCACATTGCTTGATGGCAAAAGGTAACAAGAAGGCAAAAGGTGTTGATGATGATGATGATGATGATGATCATGAATATTCTTATGATGATGTTGTAGAGATGTTAGAAGGCACGAATATATTGGCCAAGAGAAATCTAAAATGAGAAATTTAAAGAAAGAAAATTCTTCTTTGAAAAACTTATGTGAGGAGCTAAAGCGGTCTCATGAGGAGTTTAAGGATTCTCATGAGAAGCTAAAATTGTCTCATGAGAACCTTAGTGAAACTTATGAGAAGCTCAAAGAAGCTTATGATTCTCTTGTTGACAATGTATCCAAAAATACCAAAGTGGACATAGGCATATCATGTGAGTTAATTGATAACATGCCATGTGTATCGAGTTCATTCATTGCATCTAAAGTTGACATGTCCACTTCTTATGATGAATTACTAGATATACCTTGTAGCTCAAATTTGGATGCTAGTTCTTCCTCTATGCTTATTGATACTAACCTTGTTGAGGAGAACAAAGAGCTAAAAGAGGATATCATGAAATTAAAGAAGAAACTAGAAGGATGCTACAACTCTAAGACCTCTCTTTGTGATATTTTGAATTACCAAAAAAGCATACGTGATAAGAGTGGACTTGGTTTTCACGCCAAGAAAAAGGAGAACAACCGAACAATGCATAATAGAAGACATCAAAATAAATATCAAGATACAAAGAAGATGAGCAAGAAGAAAGACAAGAAAGGTCTCGCTCATATCTTGTGCTTCAGTTGTAAGGAAATGGGACACTTTGCCTCAAGTTGTCCTAACAAGCTTAATGAGAAGCCAAAGACATCAAAGAGGCAAACCGGCAATAAGCAAGGCAATGTGACTCGAAGTAAAAATATGACTTGTTATAATTACCGAGAGAAATAGCATATTGGTAAGAATTGCTCAAATGGTAACACTCCTAAGCCTATTCTTTTCAATGATCATTATTTGCTTAGGAAGGATAAAAATGGTACCATAATTGCTAAGTTTGTTAGTTCACATAAAGTTCATACAAAAGCTATTTGGGTGCCTAAATCTCTTATGACTAACATTCAAGGTCCCAACACAGTTTTGGTATCACAAAGTGCTTAAATTGATTAATAGGTACCTAGAGAGGCATTGGAGGCTTAAATCATTTCACACCTTATGTCAAAATGGAGTCAAGTATGAGAACGAACTTTCTACATTATGAACCAATACCATCTCGGTAACAAGTATTTACATTGAAGTATTGGTCTCTAGCCTTGAGTAGGTTACATTGTTTTATTGTGCATAATATTATTGTTTGTTGCTTTCTTATGCATCATGTTGTAACTTTTGGAGCAAATTTGTTTTGGTTCAAAACACTCAAATGTTTTGCTGGTTGAATCACAAAGTTCTTTATCCGATCTTTATGGGGATCCTAAGATTAAACGTGTTTCTTTTATTGACGAATTAGATGTTATGCCTCTAGTGGATTTAGATGTGCCATGTCCTAATTTCATTTCTACATCTAAAGAAAATCCACTATTTCTCCTATAATGATTTTTGTGCCTCTAACTTATATAGCGTCTTTGGAGAGAAAAAAAATGCTAAGCTAAGGGCTCAATTTGAGAAGCTAACTAGTAAGTATGTGAAACTACAAGAAAATCACAATGAGCTTTCGTGCATGATTAAGTAATATGTACAAAGTATAATACTCCCCCATAATATGATAATCTATTAATTTCTCCAAAGAGTCAAATAGAATTAAAGTAAAGACAAGTAATATCAAATGAGGGCTCTAGCGGTCAGACCGGGAGAATGAGCGGTCAGACCGTTGGAAGTAGAAGGCTCAAAAACTTCTCTGTATAACTCTAGCGGTCAGACCACTAGAAGCAAATTTTCCAGAACTTGAAATAAGATTTGGAGATTATGGAAATTCTAAATAGATGATTTTTGACAACTCCACTAGCAACTCAAATAAAACATAACCATGGATGGAGTGTCTCAATTCGAAAGTTTGCATCAACTTGTCATGATCATGAGAATAGCATATAAAAATATGAGCATGTAAATCATGATGCGATGCTAGATAAGCAAAAAGCACAAACTATTATTTATGCATAGATACAAAACCTAAACATGTAAAGGGCTAGGAACCTTCAATGATTTCTTTGACAATCGGATATTATAATTTTTCAATTGAAAGTTTCGATATATGAAAAGTTCCAGAAATCTTATTGGACTATGTATCTATCACAAAGATATGAATTTTAAGAACACCTATCTCTTTAAAGATATTGTGATAGAGTGTTACCCATGGAGTAACATTGAATAGATGATAATTGTTATTAATTCCGCATCTTTATCGGTTAAATTGATAGATAGTTTTTAGAACCACCAATTCACCCTTCATCTAGTCGGCCTCCTCGATCCTACACCGGTCTCCCACCAAATTCCTTGAGATCGGCAAAACTAGAAAACCTATTCTAGTTATACCTTTATCTTGAGCAATCCCATCGGACATGGCGAACACATCATCCAAGCCCCGATGCTTCTCATAGCTCTTCAAGACACATCATCAACTCCTCTTCTCTTGATGATGACAATCATCCTCGCTTCCATCTTGATATTCTCTTGACCTTCCGGAAGCTTGATGAAGTCCACTTGATTGCTTCCCATGCACCAAGCGTGGAAGACTTCTTTCTTTTCATCATCTTCATCCGGTTCACCAGTTAGGCATGAACCGCAAGCATCAAGCACACAAGTTGTCCACTAAGCTTGTCTTGATCTTTCTGTTCCAACTTGATATATTGAATATCTCAATTCAACTCATGCATTCTTATGGAACCTAATCTCAACTCACTCTCAAGCATAAAGCATATGGGTTAATCTATAAAACTCAATTGACAACTTTATACTGTAAGTTACTTAATCTTATGAGCATCACTTAGAGCTCATTCATCTTGATACATCTATCTTGGTCACATGGCTTTCCTTATCATGGAATTAAACTAATCACTGAAATTAGTTATGAATAATCTCCTATTGAACTTACATCGGGGGATTTGATATCCTTCATGCGGAACGTGAGGAGTATGTTTCACGCAACATAGAATCCACAAGCGTTACCCGGTGGTTGGTGGTGGCACTGCTGAAAAGAAAATTTATTGTTAGATCAAAAGGAAAAAAAAACAGAAAAAGAGCGCATTTGGTAATGTATTTAGTAGCACTTACAGTGAACCCGGTCTTATATGCCTGTCTACGGCTATCTTTCGCGTTGTAGTCAGGTTGAGCTCGAAGGTACTTGTCAAAAGCCCTTCATAAAGAGGGACTGATTAGGGAGCATTTGAATGTTAGAAAAGTTAAATATGTAAACTAAGTCAGACAGAACTTACCCATCAGGCTTGGTAATAAGGCTGTAGGGCGTGGGCCCTTCTAGCAGGTCAATCGTATCCAACTCAGTCACAGCAGCAACTACTTGTTGATTGACCTCCTTGGAGGTGTAGCTACTCTTACCTACAACTCTGAGGATAGCTTCTTGTGACATGGAAATCTCTATTCCCTGCGGTGCAAGCTACCCCATGATGCTTGCATAAACTTTCCAGGTGATGTCCCATGTAATTGCATTCAGGTCCACTGCACCTGACCTCTTCCTCTTCTTTTACATCTCAAGGTCTTCGGGATAAGCCGTATTTCCAGCCCTAGGAACTTGATACACCTCGCACTCGACCTGGGTGCTCTAGGTTTCCCAACGCCGCTAAGAGAACATCATGTTCCCTTACCCCGGTGAAAAAACCTTGGGTACCTTCGGCTGCCTTTTCTTTTACTTTTTTTGCGACTGACTGGGTTTCATTGTTTCTGAATGTGATTTCCCCGCTTTTGGATAGCTCATCCCTTGCACACAAATACGACCGTGATC